>NC_083590.1:26839181-28039181 GCF_027579695.1 Neoarius graeffei | reverse complement strand
ATGCTAAATGCTAATGGACAGTGTGTGAAAGCATTTATTGAACATTACATTCCAGGCATTTAGCAGCTGCTCTTATCCAGAGTGACAATATACCCAGAGCAGGACAGGGCCTTGCATAAGGGCACTTCAGCCATTCCTGCTGGTCCAGGGAATCAAACCAGTGACCTTTTGGTCCCAAAGCAGCTTCTTTAACCATTATGCAATGGCTTCCCCGAACCAAAATCAAAGTTGATGAATAGGCAAGTATCAGGACATCAGCAAACAGAGTTCATTAGATTTCCTTATGTAGAACTCAATGAACAAGACAGACAATGCACTGAATAAAATTTGGAGTAAAGTTTACTTAAAAAAAAAAGCATAGGAAAGAATTTCCATGTAAAACTGCTAGTAAATTTAACAGACATACTTCAAGTAAAGGTTACTTTACACCAATTCCTGGTGACTTTAATTAGAAATCCTTCAGTAAAGGTTACTTTGCAATGCCCTGATTCGAGTATGTTTTAATTGCTCTGTCTTAGTAGATTTTACTCAAACAGTGTAACACTACATTCAGCCTTGGCTTTTAAAATGCATGAATGTATTGATGTAGAATTTTTCACATACTACAATGAAAAAAAAAATCAGAGTGAAATTTATTCTAGAAGTGTGGTACAAATTAAAAAAAAATAGTATATTGTAGGTCAGGTTTGCATGGCATCAAGGATTATTCTCTTCAAAAAAAGAGTAAATGCAATTTCTTGCTTATAATTTTACTTATTTATCATTTTATCTATAAATTATTTTATCCTCTAGATCAGCAATGTTTCCAGTTAAAGCTAGACGGCCTTTTGATTTCATAAAATCCGTGAAATTTAGTTCCCTCTGAAATTTGGTCATTGTGATGCATGTTTATTTCTGCAATGTCTCAAAAAACAAAAAAACAGGCCATTCTGTGGCTGGGAAGTTATTTAATTTGAGGGGATTAAAGCAAATAATGTGCATGAAATCATTCACTTCGTGCAGTCGAGCAGACAGAGGAAGTCGGTGTGCACATACGCAGGTTTACCTTCTTTTCCTTCTTCTTTTGGGTTTTACAGCAGCTGGCATCCAGTGTTGCATTACTGCCATCTACAGGTTTACCTTTGACCGTACACTGACAATTCCATCATTCTGTCACTAAACAATCAGCTGATCACACCAAGGTGCTCGCTGACTGCCGATGTTTATTAGTTTGGTCCTGCGTTTCCTTTCCTTCACAACATAACATCTTTTCTTCTCACTTTCTGTTACTGTAGTCAGTCTTCCACATTTCATTTGCATCCTCCATTTTTCTCTCCTGTTTCAAATTTGTATTCCACAATACCTTGCACGGATGGGGAAAGCCCACCACGTCATGCATGATGTAGTATCTTGTATTGCATCATGGTGAAGCAGGAAAAAATAGTGGAGAATTTAGGGCCACGTGGCTCTAAATTAATTAATTGTTCTATTAAAAAAAATAAAATTGGAATTCTGTGATTCAAATTCGGTAGCTTTCGGTCCACTGAACAAAAATAACTGGGTGTCGGGAAAATTATTTTTATAACCCACACTTGAAAAACCTGAAAGGTAGTCTACCTTTAAGATGATGTCCTTAGTTTAAAAAAAAAGTACACATTAAAGGCCTGATACAGTAAAGTGTAGAGGTTAAGTTAATTCATATATTTGAATTAATTTACTTAACGCGTTTACAAAGTTAACTATTTACATACCTATGTTTACACATTTACTATTTACATACTTATACATTTAGATATTTATATTTTGATCTTTAAAACGATTGTCATAATTTACCTCAAGCTAAGTCCTGCTAGCTTCTGATTGATTTGTTTGGTCACATGCGAGTTTGAGTAGGGAAGTAAAGTTGTTGTTGTTGAAAAGATGAAATGTGGAGATCCAGCCACCACACATCGAACCCTCATGTTATAATACAACACTGTCAGAAATAGGGGCACAGTAGGAGTCCATTTCTGTCCCTCAAGGAACAATCTATACTAATGAACCCCCTAGGGCTCATTATTGGACCTCAAGGTAACTATGTGTTCCTTTTTAGGGCCAAAAAGGTACATATAGAGGATGTGCAGTCACGTGACCCGCACGTGTGTACTCCGCCATATTGGACGGCATCAGGATTATTTACCTTGCGCGAGCATAATGGATCCAGGGAGTAATCCCCAAGAAAATTCGGAAAATACCCCATCTACATCGCGCGATTACTTGTCTAAGTTTGTTCAGCATCTTGAAGGTGACGTGAGGCAGCGTTACATGGAAAAGTGTTCCAGGTTGGGGATTGCAGATCTGTACAACTTGCCGCAATCCTTGTTCAGGGAAATTCGGAGCTGCGGTGCCGGCGATTTGCCCAATCTGGCCTACCACGACATTTACAATTTTCTTGTTAATCGTGAATCGTGTTACACTGGCAAAGCCCTCAAAGCTTACAAGAGCCTGGAAGCTTATAAATATTTTGTTGTGGGATGGGTATCCCAACTATACCTCTGGAAGGTTCCGAAGAAGAATGTCTCCTTGATAACCTCACAGGTAAGTGGCATTAAGACGTTTATCATAAAGAGACTATGCAGGACGTTTTATTGTAAGAATGTTCGAAATCTAAACTCAATTCCAGATAATGACAGGGTTGTAAATATGTATGTTTTTGTCTGAAAAACAGTAAATCAGAAAGCTGTGCACGCGAATGTGCGCAGCTTTCTGATTTACAGTTTTCTTCTCATACTTATACTTCCTGTTTCATGGACTGTAATGGCATTTGCTCATTTAGTAATTTTAATACAGAATTTACTTTGATGAAATTATTCAGACACTCCAACGCCCCCCCTAAAAAAAAAAAATCGGATCTGCACGATTCAGCCGTGAAAAAGGCGCATCCGCCGTTTGCATCCCTGTTTAAACTCATAGGTTAACCGACTAATGAGGCTCGGTGGTCGGTCAAGATTTTTTTTAGTTTTCGCTATCCCTACTATGGATTGGCCTTTCAAAGGCATATATGAGCCAAAAAGATAAAACATTGTCATAGACTAGGCCAGGGTAGTAGGGCTAGGCATAGCCATTTTAAACGTTAGAGATCAAGCGGACTGACGGCCACAAACACTGTTCTGTCTAGTTTCTAAGTATGCAGTTATCATTCAATCTGAAAATCAACTTAACAGATGTACTAGGAGTATTGAATTAGAAGATTACACCTACCTGATATGAAGTGTTCACTACAAATTCGGCTGGTAGAACTGGGGTTCCAGTTTTCTCTTCGCGCAGCGGACACCCATTTTGCGCGTCTCTCCTCGTCTGCGGGGAATCTATAAAATGACAGGCCCTCCTTTTGGCCCTGTCTATTGGTACAACCAAATGCTGAACAAGATATAACCATTCTCGAAAGATCTACTCCCACACACTTGATAATTAGAACGGGTTCGTCTAAGTTCTATGTGCGGCCTTGCCGTCCAAGATGGCAGATAAACAAATATCATGTGACCTCGTGACGTCACGTGCACGCTCTCTATACAGTGGATATAAAAAGTTTACACACCCCGTGAAAATGATCGGTTTTTCTGATGTAAAAAAATTAGACCACGATAAATAATTTCAAAACTTTTCCCACCTTTAATGTGACCTATAACCTGTACAATTCAACTGAAAAACAAACAAATCTGTTAGGAGGAAAAACATAAAAAATAAATAAAAATGTACAATAAGCTGGTTGCATAAGTGTGCACACCCTAAAACTAATACTTTGTTGAAGCACCTTTTGATTTAATTACAGCATTCAGTCTTTTTGGGTCAGAGTCTATCAGCCTGCCACATCTAGACTTGGCAATGTTTGCCCACTCTTCCTTGCAAAAGCGCTCCGAATCTGTCAGATTGCGAGGGCATCTCTTGTGCACAGCCCTCTTCAGGTCACCCCACAGATTTTCAATTGGATTTAGGTCTGGGCTCTAGCTGGGCCGTTCCAAAACTTTTGTGGGGTCATTGTCATGCTGAAAGATGAAATTCCTCTTCAGCTTTCTAGCAGACACCTGAAGGTTTTGGGCCAAAATTGACTGGTATTTAGAACTGTTCATAATTATCTCCATCTTGTTTTTGTTCCAGCTGAAGAAAAACAACCCCAAAACATGATGCTGCCACCACCATGCTTCACCGTGGGTATGGGCTTCTTTTGGTGATGCGCAGCGTTGTTTTTGCGCCAAACATACTTTTTGGAATTGTGGCCAAAATGTTCAACCTTGGTTTCATCAGACCATAACACATTTTCCCACATGCTTTTGGGAGAGTTGATGTATTTTTTTGCAAAATTTAGCAGGGCCTGGATGTTTTTCTTTGACCCTACCCCATAGTCCAGATATATGGAGAATACGGGAGATTGTTGTTACATGTAGTACACAGGGGCGGCATGGTGGTGTAGTGGTTAGCGCTGTCGCCTCACAGCAAGAAGGTCTGGGTTCGAGCCCCGTGGCCGGCGAGGGCCTTTCTGTGCGGAGTTTGCATGTTCTCCCCGTGTCCACGTGGGTTTCCTCTGGGTGCTCCGGTTTCCCCCACAGTCCAAAGACATGCAGGTTAGGTTAACTGGTGACTCTAAATTGACTGTAGGTGTGAATGGTTGTCTGTGTCTATGTGTCAGCCCTGTGATGACCTGGCGACTTGTCCAGGGTGTACCCCGCCTCTCGCCCATAGTCAGCTGGGATAGGCTCCAGCTTGCCTGCGACCCTGTAGAACAGGATAAAGCAGCTAGAGATAATGAGATGAGATGTAGTACACAACCAGTACTTGCCAGAAATTCCTGCAGCAACTTCATGCTGTAGGCCTCTTGTCAGCCTCCCTGACCAGTTTTCATCTTGTCTTTTCATCAATTTTGGAGGGATGTCTAGTTCTCAGTAATGTCACTGTTATTCCATATTTTCTTCACTTCTTGATGCCGGTCTTCACTGTGCTCCATGGTATATCTAATGCCGTGGAAATGTTTTTGTACCCTTCTCCTGACTGATACCTTTCAACAGTGAGATCCCTTTGATGCTTTGTAAGCTCTCTGTGAACCCTGGCTTTTGCTGGAGGATGCGACTGAGTAAATGTCTGAACTTTATTTGGGGTTAATCAACTAATTTTAATTGATGGCAGGTGTGAACCCAAAAAGACTGAATGCTGTAATTAAATCAAAAGGTGCTTCAACAAAGTATTAGTTTAAGGGTGTACACACTTATGCAACCAGCTTATTGTAGATTTTTTATTTTTATGTTTTTCCCCTTAACAGATTTGATTGTTTTTCAGTTGAATTGTACAGGTTATAGGTCACATTAAAGGTGGGAAAAGTTTTGAAATTATTTATCGTGGTCTCATTTTTTTTAAATCAGAAAAACCGATCATTTTCACGGGGTGTGTACACTTTATATATCCAGTGGATATATAAAGTGTACACAAAATCCACTGGATGTTCCCAATCAGGGTACAGATATAAAGGGTACAAATAAGTACCTTAGAGGGTCCTGCCCCAGTGACAAGCCATTAGAACCATAAAGGCACAATAATGTACTTTGTTTTCTGAGAGTGTATACTTTTTTATTCTATCCACATTCACTGGATATGAGCAATCACACGCTCTGATTGGTTACTCTACTACTAGGCTATCAGCTCATATACAGTACCATGAATAGAGAAAAACAAAATGGTGGAGCACATCAAGTCAGATACCACCAAAAAATCCTGAAGAAGAAGAAGAAAATCAACTGAAGATGAAATAAAAACTCTACTTGAAAACAACCCCCTCCCAAAAAAAATCAACAAAATATGAAATAAAAGTATTTCATGGTATTTTGTTTTTCAAGAATTATTATTATAGCATTTTTCACAAATTGCTAGTCATTTCACCGAATTTTTTGCATTCTAAGCGGAAATTATTTTGTCGGACATTTTGTATAAAGTTTTTATTTATCAAATTTGCAAAAAATAAAAATGCTCTGTTTTCTCAAAATCCAGTGAATGTGGATAGAATAAAACAGTTATTCCACTCAATCTCGTCGTACATGGCTTATAGCCGACGAGGCGCAGTGAGTGGAATAACTGTTCAATATTTATGCATTTAAAATTTGCCTCAAATGGCATTCATTAGGTTTCATCTACAGGAGTGTACGGTATCTGTATATCTACAGCCCAAAACATCCATTTCAGCATGACATATTGTGGTTAAATCAAACGTTCAGTGGTGCTGGACTTAATAGAGGGCTCCGAGATGATGCTAAAAATAGTAACACTGCGTGTGCGCAGCCATCTTGGAAGTCACTCGCTCCAGAGCGCTCATAGAGTACACATCATAGAGTACACATTTAGCGATTCGTTTCCGCGTTAGAGGGCTTAAAAGCTTGGATTTTTAAAAAAAAAGAATTTAGACATCTGAAGTGATGGAGCACTACTGTGAAAGTTTGGATAAGCAGGCACGGGAGCGTTACGCTGAGAAGGTACCTTTCATTGGGAACGTAGATCCATGCACTGTTAGTGAGAAGGAATGGAAAGCTGACCCCAGCTTGTTGCCGCATGTGACATACATCGATCTTGTGAACTATCTAGTGTTTCACCCAAGTCCATTTTGTGAACTAAAGGATTTCCAGAACTACAAGAGCATGGAAGCATACGATAGATTTGTGTCCGGTTGGGTCCGCAATGTGTCGGTGTTTACTGCTGAAGACGGAGAGACAAAAGTGATCAGAGGGAAAGTGTTACACTCGCAGAGTCTATCCCAGCCTAGTCTACACCCCTGGATAATAGTTGACAAGAGACATGCTATTTTGTGTGCACATTGCAACTGCATTGCTGGACTTGGGGAATGTTGCTCCCATGTTGCTTCCCTGTTGTTTTATGTTGAAGCGGCCACGAGACTGAGGGAAAGAATGACGGTCACACAACAGCCGGCATACTGGATGCTACCGGTAACTATGAAATTAAAATAACTATTTTAGTAACTATGAAATTCAAGACAATATTAACCTACCTGTCACAAAGTGATCAGAACAAATCCGGATACAGTCAGGTTGTCCTAAATTTGATCGGTTGATGGCAGCCAGCCACTGTCGTCTCCTCCGCTCGCTTTTCTCCTGTGCTGCAATTCCCCGGTTAGTCACGACTTTAGGGAGTCTGTGGAAGCTTTTGCCACCCTTTTCCCCCCGGCTACTACAGCCAACAATGACGCACGTATTCGGCATTGTCACCCCTTTTTGCTTCGCTGGACAACAACAATGCACTGACACAGCGACCTTTGACTTCCAATATGGCCGCCGCCGGGTGCGCGCTGACCTCGAAGCACTCTATACTGATCTCTGAAGCCAGTGCAAGAAAAGTGGAAACGTCCCGTGAGAATTGAACATAACTGCAACAGGCTTCTGTTTTCGGTAAACTCCATCTTGTGTAACTTCTGAATAGCGCTTATGTGCTTGGTAATAAATCCATACTAAGCGAGATTATGGTACTGAAATCCAAAACCTTTTTTATTTGTCACTTTTTATATAACTGCACAGATACACACGAACCTGTTGGCACGGTGTATTCATGACTCCTAAGCCTCACTTCCACTAACACCTCTTCCTTTCTCTTCAGTGACTCTGCCGTGTCTAAGCCTTCAGATTGGGTGAAACATCTCCACTGCTGACTTCATGACTTCTTGTTGATAAAATGAAAAGACACATTTTCTCAGGCTTTTTTCAAGCAAAGATCCCGAAGCGTTCATCTGTGCTTTGAGATGGTAGTCAGCTGATCGAAGCAGAGACAAGGGCACCGATCATCATGCTGTTCCAGTCACGAGCTTAGTTTCAGTCGGCTGTAGTGACAGCTGCATGCTGCATGTTGTGGCTGTGGGGAAAATAATGAAGCGCTGCTCTTTTTTTTTTTTTTAAATTCAGTTGAACTGAAGATATCTTGTTACCGAGAGGTCTTGCAAAAAAACTGATATTGTGGTTAATGTAACCGGAATGTGTTATCTCATTAGTAGAGATTTGTACACTGCATGGTAAATTCGTTGAAACTCTGTTTATGTAAATGGTGCTGTGAGACGGTCCGTGTGTGGCAGTGTTTCTTGCCCGACTGCCAGTGAGATAATTGCGATGTGTCTCTTTTTCTCCGTTTCACAGCCTCCACTCAGCGCAGCGAGATAGAGAGGTTTGCTTCCAAGAACACTCTCCTTAACTCTCCCTACTCTCGCTCCCTAATGATGGGCCTTGCTTGCGCGCGTGTGTGTGTGTGGATGAGATTCACTGTCAGAGAGTGCTGTCCACCCACCTCCCAGTTGTTATAGAGGATGTGATAAAGAAATGCTTTGCGCTCTCTCTCTCTCTCTCTCTCTCTCTCTCTCTCTCTCTCCCCCCTCTTCTTTCACTCATTCTCTCTTTTCTAGCTCTTTTTCTCTTTCTTTCTGTCTCTCACTCTTTCTTTCATTCTTTTTCAGTCACCATCTTTTACATTCTCTTTCTCTCTGTCCTTCTTTTTCTTTCTTTCTTCCAGAAACACTTCATCTCTCTCTCTTTCTCTCATTTCTTTCTTTCACTCATTATCTCTTTTCTAGCTCTCTTTCTCTTTCTTTCTGTCTCTCACTCTTTCTTTCATTCTTTTTCAGTCACCATCTTTTACATTCACTTTCTCTCTGTCCTTCTTTCTTTCTTTCTTTCTTTCTTTCTTTCTTTCTTTCTTTCTTTCTTTCTTTCTTTCTTTCTTTCTTCCAGAAACACTTCATCTCTCTCTCTCTCTTTCTCTCATTTCTTTCTTTCACTCATTCTCTCTTTTCTAGCTCTGTTTCTCTTTCTTTCTGTCTCTCACTCTTTCTTTCATTCTTTTTCAGTCACCATCTTTTACATTCTCTCTCTGTCCTTCTTTCTCTTTCTTTCTTCCAGAAAAACTTCATCTCTCTCTCTATTCTAGTTCTCTTTCTCTTTCTTTCTGTCTCTCACTCTTTCTTTCATTCTTTTTCAGTCACCATCTTTTACATTCTCTCCCTGTCTGTTCTTTCTTTCTTTCTTTCTTTCTTTCTTTCTTTCTTTCTTTCTTTCTTTCTTTCTTTCTTTCTTTCTTTCTTTCTTCCAGAAACACTTCATCTCTCTCTCTATTCTATTTCTCTTTCTTTCACTCATTCTCTCTTTTCTAGTTCTCTTTCTTTCTGTCTCTCACTCTTTCTTTCATTCTTTTTCAGTCACCATCTTTTACATTCTCTCTCTCTCTGTTCTTCTTTCTCTTTCTTTCTTCCAGAAAAACTTCATCTCTCTATTCTAGTTCTCTTTCTTTCACTCATTCTCTCTTTTCTACGGTAGCTCTTTCTCTTTCTTTCTGTCTCTCACTCTTTCTTTCATTCTTTTTCAGTCACCATCTTTTACATTCTCTCTCTGTCTGTCCTTTCTTTCTTTCTTTCTTTCTTTCTTTCTTTCTTTCTTTCTTTCTTTCTTTCTTTCTTTCTTTCTTTCAGAAACACTTCATCTCTCTCTCTCTCTCTCATTTCTCTTTCTTTCACTCATTATCTCTTTTCTAGCTCTCTTTCTCTTTCTTTCTTCCAGAAACACTTCATCTCTCTCTCTATTCTATTTCTCTTTCTTTCACTCATTCTCTCTTTTCTAGCTCTCTTTCTCTTTCTTTCTGTCTCTCACTCTTTCATTCTTTTTCAGTCACCATCTTTTACATTCTCTCTCTGTCCTTCTTTCTCTTTCTTTCTTCCAGAAACACTTCATATCTCTCTCTCATTTCTTTCACTCATTATCTTTCTTTCTTTCTTTCTTTCTTTCTTTCTTTCTTTCTTTCTTTCTTTCTTTCTTTCTTTCTTTCTTTCTTTCTTTCTTTCTTTCTTTCAGAAACACTTCATCTCTCTCTCTATTCTATTTCTCTTTCTTTCATTCTTTTTCAGTCACCATCTTTTACATTCTCTCTCTCTCTCTGTCCTTCTTTCTCTTTCTTTCTTCCAGAAACACTTCATCTCTCACTCATTCTCTCTTTTCTAGCTCTCTTTCTCTTTTTTCTTCCAGAAACACTTCATCTCTCTCTATTCTATTTCTCTTTCTTTCACTCATTCTCTCTTTTCTAGCTCTTTTTCTTTTTGTCCCTCACACTCTTTCATTCTTCTTCAGTCACCATCTTTTACATTCTCTCTCAGTCCTTCTTTCTCTTTCTTTCTTCCAGAAACATTTAATCTCTCTCTCTCTCTCTCTCTCTCTCCATTCTACTTCTCTTTCCTTCTTTCACTCATACTCTCTTTCATTCTCTCTCTCTCTCTCTCTCTCTCTCTCACACACACACACACACACACACACACACACACACACACACACACACACACACACACACACACACACACTTTCTACACTTAAACTCTTGCATCCATGAAATTTATACAGCACACATACATACTTTTTCTCTCTCCTTCTCTCTCTTTCATAAACACACACACACACAGAATCTACACTTCAACACTCTTTTATCCATGAAATTTATACAGCCATACACCACATCTCTCTCTCCTCCACTGCGTGTGTGCGCACACACACACCACACACACACACACACACACACACACACACACACACACACAGATTTGTGATTAATGAGGAATCTGGCAGTGTAACTGAGACTCTGAAAGAGTGAGTAGCAGTCGCAGGAAGCTCTTTGGGAACATGAACACCTAATTAAATGATGTGATTAGCAGAAGACCTCACTCACTTCTCTGTGGCCTCCTAATCTCCAGATCATCGTCAGCATTTCTCCTCAGGTTTGTCCGCTGCTTCTCCTCCATCACTACATTGGGGCATTTCAGAATGTTGTCATGCCACTGTGGACAGCAGTGCCCACTATCCAGCGTCAAGGTGAATCCAGTTATTTATTTCCTGTCACAACTTGAATGCTTGTTTAGCTCTTATAGATCTTATGGGAGCTGGACATGGTGTCAGGTTTAGCATTTTCACTACTCTGCATGGATCAGGGCCAATGTTGGGAAAGTTACTCAGGAAGAGTAATTAGTTACTTTTACAAATTACTGCCTTTAAAAAGTCATCAAATTACTTTAGGGCGGCACGGTGGTGTAGGGGTTAGCACCACTGCCTCACAGCAAGAAGGTTCTGGGTTTGAGCCTACTGGCCAACGAGGGCCTTTCTGTGTGGAGTTTGCATGTTCTCCCCGTGTCCGCGTGGGTTTCCTCCGGGTGCTCCGGTTTCCCCCACAGTCCAAAGACATGCAGGTTAGGCTAACTGGTGACTCTAAATTGACCGTAGGTGTGAATGTGAGTGTGAATGGTTGTCTGTGTCTGTGTCAGCCCTGTGATGATCTGGCAACTTGTCCAGGTTGTACCCCGCCTTTCGCCCGTAGTCAGCTGGGATAGGCTCCAGCTTGCCCGCGACCCTGCACAGGATAAGCGGTTACGGATAATGGTGGATGTGTGAGTGAGTTTGTGTACACTGCTGCTTCACATTCCTGATGTGGTCTTTCACTGTTGTAGCCTATCTGCATCAATATTTAAATAATATTGAGTGGTATATCAGATATATTCCATTCAGCTAGTATGATTTGAATAAGTTGAAGATGAGTAGCTGAATGGAATTTCTCTGATATACCATGAAAAAAAGCCAGCAAATATTATTATTATTATTATTATTATTATTATTATTATTATTATTATTATTATTATAATACATTCCTTTCAGGTGTTCAACATGTCTTTTTCTTTTAAAATTCTCTCAAAATCTTCCATATTTATTGATGCAAACCTGGTGGCCATGTATGTTTGCAAATTGTCACAGTCGCTCGCTAGCGCAGAAGTTTTACATCTCCGACGTGTGATGTCATATTGTCTTGACAACCATGCAATATCATAAACCATATTCAACACTCATTCTCCATTGAGTAGAGTGATGTAATGCACGTAAGATAAGCGATATGCTAACAATATTGCATGCTATCAAACCAAATGAATGAAACCCGCTAGAAGGGAATAGAATACATGTTTTGATTCCATCAAAAAAGTGTCCTGTGCTTTATGACATACTTTTCTGCTCACCATGGTTGCAAAGATTGGTTACTTGAGTTTCTGGCTGTTGTCCTCTGACCTCTCTCATTAACAAGAGGTTTCCACCTGCAGATCAGTTTCTGATGCACGAACAAGCCTGTCCGGCACCTATAAATTCACAGAGATCACATTTCACCCCATTCTGATGTTTGATGTGAATAACTGAAGCTCTTGACCTGTATCTGTATGATTCTATGCACCACACTGATGCCACATGATTGGCTGATCGGATAAGTCAATGAATTAGTAGGTGTACAGGTGTTCCTATTAAAGTTGTCAGTGAATGAACATAAACATGCTAAAATCTGGTTTGCTAGCTAAGCTGGTATTCTCATGAGTACAGCTCAAAAACATGTACACTCGTAAAACATAAGGAGGGTTTATGTTCAGGAGAGTTTACATCCTGCAAATGTTTGCAGTAAATTTAACTGGTTTCTTCATCCATAAACTAAAACCTATGCCTGTGCAAAATGGTACAGTGAAAGAAATCATGGAGACATGATTTGGATCTATATGACGTCACGAGGTCATATTTGTTTATCCGCCATTTTGGATGGCAAGGTCGTGCATAGAACTTAGACGAACCCGTTCTAATTATCAAGTGTGTGGGAGTAGATCGTTCGAGAATGGTTATATCTTGTTCAGCATTTGGTTGTACCAATAGACAGGGCCAAAAGGAGGGCCTGTCATTTTATAGATTCCCCGCAGACGAGGAGAGACGCGCAAAATGGGTGTCCATTGTGCGAAGAGAAAACTGGTACCCCAGTTCTACCAGCCGAATTTGTAGTGAACACTTCATATCAGGTAGGTGTAATCTTCTAATTCAATACTCCTAGTACATCTGTTAAGTTGATTTTCGGATTGAATGATAACTGCATACTTAGAAACTAGACAGTCTCTAACGTTTAAAATGGCTATGCCTAGCCCTACTACCCTGGCCTAGTCTATGACAATGTTTTATCTTTTTGGCTCATATATGAGTGATTCCGGGCGGCACGGTGGTGTAGTGGTTAGCGCTGTCGCCTCACAGCAAGAAGGTCCTGGGTTTGAGCCCCGGGGCCGGCGAGGGCCTTTCTGTGTGGAGTTTGCATGTTCTCCCCGTGTCCGCGTGGGTTTCCTCCGGGTGCTCCGGTTTCCCCCACAGTCCAAAGACATGCAGGTTAGGTTAACTGGTGACTCTAAATTGACCGTAGGTGTGAATGTGAGTGTGAATGGTTGTCTGTGTCTATGTGTCAGCCCTGTGATGACCTGGCGACTTGTCCAGGGTGTACCCCGCCTTTCGCCCGTAGTCAGCTGGGATAGGCTCCAGCTTGCCTGTGACCCTGTAGAACAGGATAAAGCGGCTAGAGATAATGAGATGAGATGAGTGATTCCACGCTTATGGGTACTGAAATGGGGACATGAACTTATTTTTAAAAATTCACCTAAAACCATTTCTTTTTTTACCATCAGGTCACAAAACATGTAATCTTTAATGAATGATATGTTAAAAGATAACTTTAATTTTCTGAGATGTAATAAAAACATATTTATATGCCAAAGTCAAGCCTATGAGTTCCAAAATGATGTCTGTTCCATTACTTCTGTTACGATTGTCCATCTCGCGTCTGTTACAAATTAATTACAATCTAGCTATATACCATGTTAATCTTATTGAAAGAATGTGTATGTTTATTCTACTACACATGTTTATTAATTATATTTGCTAAAACATCACCTTCCTAAGCCCTGTGATGACCTGGCGACTTGTCCAGGGTGTACCCCGCCTTTCGCCCGTAGTCAGCTGGGATAGGCTCCAGCTTGCCTGTGACCCTGTAGAAGGATAAAGCGGCTAGAGATAATGAGATGAGATGAGATCACCTTCCTATGTTTCAAAAAGTAATTCTACATTGTTAAAATTGAGAATATATATGTCCACAACACTTCTGTTACGTTCTGACTTTGGCATATAAATATGTTTTTATTACATCTCAGAAAATTAAAGTTATCTTTTAACATATCATTCATTAAAGATTACATGTTTTGTGACCTGATGGTAAAAAAAGAAATGGTTTTAGGTGAATTTTTAAAAATAAGTTCATGTCCCCATTTCAGTACCCATAAGCGTGGAATCACTCATATGCCTTTGAAAGGCCAATCCATAGTAGGGATGGTGAAAACTAAAAAAAATCTTGACCGACCACCGAGCCTCATTAGCCGGTTAAAGTCGGTTAACCTATGAGTTTAAACAGGGATGCAAACGGCGGATGCGCCTTATTCACGGCTGAATCGTGCAGATCCGATTTTTTTTTTAGGGGGGGCATTGGAGTGTCTGAATAATTTCATCAGAGTAAATTCTGTATTAAAATTACTAAATAAGCGATAAAACGTCCTGCATAGTCTCTTTATGATAAACGTCTTAATGCCACTTACCCGTGAGGTTATCAAGTAGACATTCTTCTTCGGAACCTTCCAGAGGTATAGTTGGGATACCCATCCCGCAACAAAATATTTATAAGCTTCCAGGCTCTTGTAAGCTTTGAGGGCTTTGCCAGCGTAACACGATTCACGATTAACAAGAAAATTGTAAATGTCGTGGTAGGCCAGATCGGGCAAATCGCCGGCACCGCAGCTCCGAATTTCCCTGAACAAGGATTGCGGCAAGTTGTACGGATCTGCAATCCCCAACCTGGAACACTTTTCCACGTAACGCTGCCTCACGTCACCTTCAAGATGCTGAACAAACTTAGACAAGTAATCGCGCGTTGTAGATGGGGTATTTTCCGCATTTTCTTGGGGATTACTCCCTGGATCCATTACACTCGCGCAACGTAAACAATCCTGAAGCTGTCCAATACGGCGGAGTAGGCGGAGTAAACACGGACGGGTCACGTGACTGCACATCCTCTATAAACATTTGGATGCTTTTAGGTTTTGGATAAAATATCCAGCAAAAGAAACTTCACTCCAAACTTACAAAAAACAAAACAAAAACCAGTTCATGTTTCCTAGCTTTTACGCCATACCTCCAAATGTCATGCTTCAAACCAATACTGTTGTCAGTCCTGCGCGCTGTGGCGCGTGCACCTGAAGGTGCGCCTCGGGCTGCGCATGCGCTGAGTGGACTCCAGCACGTGTGCCGTGAACAAGGCGCACTTGAGCTCAATTAAGGAACTATGTGTTTGCCTGTTTAAGGACTGTGCTGATGCATTTGCATCGCGAAGTATTATGCTACATTAGTACGCATTACTGAGCTTCTTCCTGTGTTCTTGATTTCCTGTTTCTCGATTCTTGTGCCTGTTTCTCGTTCCCGTTCTAGATTTGCCTCTGATATCCTGTTTGTGTCTCGCCCGACCCTTTTGCCTGTTTTCACGTTTCTGATCTAGTCTGCCGATTTGGACTGTTTGCTTGTGTGTGTTTTACACATTTGTGTATATGTGTATATATATTCTCTGCAATTAAACTGAAACTTCTGCACTTACATCTGCCTCCCTTGTGTACTTGACAGAATACTTTGCCTTATAATGGATGTAGCATGTTTCAGTACGTAATTCCACGCCACTTCTGGGTTTCCCTGTCTCAGGCCCTCACCTCTTATTTTCGCCTGAAGTCTGACTGGAGTTCCCCGGCACCCTACTACAGAATATATCACCCTAGGGGATTCGAGCTTCAGTGTGAATTCTATTATGAGGACCTCCAAGAGCCCAAGCCACCCGAACCCATCTGGGTAAACTTCATCCTAACGTTTATTGCTGGACGAGCATGCAGATGGGTAGATTACTTAATTCAAGTCGAGCACCCATGCCTTCAAAGCTCACAGACTTTCTTTGCCATGCTCAAGTTCATTTTTGAATCATTGAAAAAGGAGGAATCCCATGAAAATTTTTGGGGAGGGGCAATCATTCCGATGGCTGATTCAGCGGAGGAGGCTGTCGCTCCAGAGCTCCCTCCAGTGGCTGATGTAGAGACAGCAGAGGAGGCTGTTGTTCCTGAGCCCCTCTTAGAGGCTGTCTCTCCTGAGCTGGTTTCTCAGCCAGAACCAACACCTGAATTAATGCCTGAACCAGAGTTTGTATCAGAACCTATGCCAGCGCCCATTCCAGCACCAGTGTCTGTTCCAGTGCCAGCGCCTGCTCCAGAACCAGTGCCAGAGTCGGAGCCAGAGTCAGCGCCTGCTCCAGAGCCAATGCCAGAGTCAGTGCTTGCTCCAGAACCAGTGCCAGAACCAGTGTCAGAGTCGGAGCCAAAACCAGTGCCAGTATTCGAGTCAGCTCCAGTGCCATCATCAGAGCATGTGCCAGTGTCTACTCCAGAGCCTATGCCAGCACTGGTGCCAGAGTCAGCTCCAGTGCCAGAGCCAACATCAGATCCTGTGTCAGTGCTTACTCCAGAGCCAGTGCCTGGTTCAGCAAGAGCAGCAAAGCCTATGCCAGAGTCAGTACCTGTGCCAGCTTCAGTACCGATATCAGAGTTAAGGCCAGTGACAGAACCAGGGCCTGTTCCAGAACCTGTGTCAGAGGATGTTGGGACGACCTCAGCTTCAGCCAGACATGAAGGCCTCTGCATCATCCTGCCACTGCCCGGCTATGAAGTTATGGTCGTCCTACCGCCAGGTCCGAACCATGACCGAAGCAATGCGCTGACAGGGTTTGAGCCCATGCTTGAGTCCACCTTCAGTTCCAAATCTGAGCCAAGTCCAAGACTCAGGTCAAGTCCAGAGTCTGAGCAGGATTCCATCCCAGAGCCCAAGTCAAGTCCCGAGCTCAAGCCCACTCCTAGCCATGAACGCAAGTTGTGTCCTGAGTCTGAGCCCGAACCCCCACTGGGGCCAAATATGATAGCTTTTCGCTCCCAGTGGGAGCTCTTTGGGAGGGGGTTCTGTCAGTCTTGTGCACTGTGGTTCGTGCACCTGAAGGCGTGCCTCAGGCTGCGCATGCGCCGAGTGGACTCCAGCACATGTGCCGTGAACAAGGTGTACCTGAGCTCAATTAAGGAACTATGTGTTTGCCTATTTAAGGACTGTGCTGATGCATTTGCATCGCGAAGTATTATGCTACGTTATTATGCATTACTGAGCCTTTCTTCCTGTGTTCTTGATTTCCTGTTTCTCGATTCTTGTACCTGTTCTTGTTCTTGTTCTAGATTTGCCTCTGATACCCTGTTTGCGCCTCGTCCGACCCTTTTGCTTGTTTTCATGTTTCTGATCTAGCCTGCCGATTTGGACTGTTTGCTTGTGTGTGTTTTACGTGTGTGTGTGTCTCACCTAGATAGTTTAATAGCAGTGTGTATATATTCTGCTATTAAACTGAAACTTCTGCACTTACATCCGCCTCCCTCGCGTACCTGACAACGGTTTATAAGTTCAAGGAAATGTCAAAAAAAAAAAACCCTCACATTTCAAAACTAGATAAAATGCATCTTAGCCAAGCAACTCAAAAAGCTGAATTTATCAGGACAAAGAGTTACAAAAATACAAATCTTTTTCAGATGGCTAGACCATCATATTTCTAAAATGTATTCTCTGTTACATTCAGGTTTTTGAAATGCATGTCTATTTTGGATTTTTAATTAAAATTTGGATCGTGATGTGTGTCCCCCCCAACTTATATTTCCTTTTGGTCAAGTTCAACAAGGTACTCTTTTTCTGCTTGTTAAAGGGGTACCAAATATAATATATACAGTTGCTGATGTGACAAAGTAACGTATTCTTAAGTATTCTATCAAATTTATATACTAGAAAACAACGAAATATCTTGGTAATTGTAAATATAATAGTCGGTACGCTAAACGGCACAAGAGTCGCCATTTTTAAAAGACCGTGACGTCAGCCCTACCCACTGCACTAGGAGAGAAGCGTGTAATCATGGCGTCGGGCGCATCAAGTGAAAGCGACAGCTCTGTCGAATCATACGAAGAGATCCCGCAAAAGACACGTCTGGAGGATCGTTATGCTTTCCATCGGTCCTGTTATTACACCCGAAAGCAACACACTGTGGCATTGTGTAGCCGATCACTTACAATTCATCCTACTTTCCGATTCGCACGTGCTATTCCCAACCTCAATGAGCCAACACAACTGGGCACATACATACGTCATGAGTGTTACGCAGAGAAAATGAACGTGCATTCTGATTGGATAAAATTAATATCATGGCGGGCTGTTCAAACTGCGGAAATAGTTTGCTCGAGCTACTTTCAAAACACTATAACTTTCCAACCTTAGAACAAAAAACTTTTGTAAGTCTTGAATAAGGTTCGTTAATGTGTGTTTTATTGTTATATTTACTCTATATATTGCCCTCTGTTCGCCTTTAAGTGTGAAGTTTGAAGGTAAGACATTAATAATTTAGTAAACTACACTGAATAGAATAAGTTTAAAAAAAAATTAACAGGTAACAGAGAGGCGGCACGGTGGTGTAGTGGTTAGCGCTGTCGCCTCACAGCAAGAAGGTCCTGGGTTCGAGCCCCGGGGCCGGCGAGGGCCTTTCTGTGTGGAGTTTGCATGTTCTCCCCGTGTCCGCGTGGGTTTCCTCCGGGTGCTCCGGTTTCCCCCACAGTCCAAAG
Organism: Neoarius graeffei; assembly: GCF_027579695.1. NCBI lineage: Eukaryota > Metazoa > Chordata > Actinopteri > Siluriformes > Ariidae > Neoarius > Neoarius graeffei. The sequence continues at coordinate 28,020,601 of NC_083590.1, read as the reverse complement.
ACATGCAGGTTAGGTTAACTGGTGACTCTAAATTGACCGTAGGTGTGAATGTGAGTGTGAATGGTTGTCTGTGTCTATGTGTCAGCCCTGTGATGACCTGGCGACTTGTCCAGGGTGTACCCCGCCTTTCGCCCGTAGTCAGCTGGGATAGGCTCCAGCTTGCCTGCGACCCTGTAGAAGGATAAAGCGGCTAGAGATAATGAGAATGAGGTAACAGAGATTTCAAGTGAATGTTTCCATTCAGATTTGATAATGTTTTCAGCTTTTTTTTTTTGTATCTAGGTGAAAGCCACAAAATCAGCTCAGTGTAAAAGTCAATGCCTTTGCAAAACTCCAAATGTGCAGATCCGGTAAGAGAAGGGAAAGTTGATGAAGAGGAAGCGATGGAGCCAGTGGTCTGAGTGCTGAGGAGGGGATGGGAACGCGGCCAAAATTTACCCTGGCAGTGAGCCAGCTGGAGAGTGTGGAGAGGAAACAGGAAAAGCATAGGTCTGTATTTGAATACCTGTTGGTAATTGCATTGAGACTCTTAATGATAAGCAGCGCATTTAAATCATGAAAGCTTGAGTAACAATTTATTTGAAAGAAACCTACGCTGGGCATTCATGACACATTCTTAAGGTTTGTGTACTTTTTTTTTTTTAATTTTATAAATGCTGGAGGCTTTATGAAAGCCTAATGGCAAAACTTGTGATATAACTAAAGAGGGTTTACAGGGTTTTTAAACTGAAAGCGTGTTTAATCTCTTTTATCATTAAAGTGTTTGTTTTTTTTAAACACCACATTCATGGAGCTCTGACCTCTTATTAAATAACTTCCATTTAAATGGTGCTTAAAAATAATATATTCAGGTGATTTTTGCACTCTCAATTTGGTCGCTTACCCATTCCCACCCACCAGCCAGCTCTCACCAGCCATGAGGGTGAACATGTGCTTCCTCTGAGACATGTGACACCATCCAACGCCTTCCTTTCGAACGGCAGCTCATGCTGTGTCACAGGACAACCTAACACACTCTGAGGAAAGTGCTATCTGCCCTCTTCCTCATACATGACATACACTTTCACATATGCTCATGATTGGCTAGTGATTGACAGTGGAGAGAACATGATTTCCTGACAATAGGGCAAATGCTTCCTGTTGCTCCACTCAGGAGCCCTTTAAAATAGTTTTTAATGCAAATGGACCACCATATCACCATTTCATAGAGCATGACTCCACCAGAAGAAGAAAAAGTCTTTACACACTCAACCACATTGAAACTGAAGCATCTGAAGCACAGTGAACACACACACGAGCACACATACATGCATACCCAGAGCAGTGGGCAGCTATACTACAGCACCCAGGGAGCAGGTAGGGGTTAGGCGCCTTGCTCAAGGGCATTTCAGCAATGTTACAGAGGGAGGGGAAAGTGCTGCTCATTCACTCAACTCCCCTCACATTTTTCCTGCCAGTCCCAGGAATCAAACCGGTGACCTTTTGTGCCCAAGACTGTTTCTCTAACCCGCAGGTCATGGCCGCCCCCTAACTAATCAATAACTCCAGGTACAACCCTGATTCCAAAAAAGTTGGGACAAAGTACAAATTGTTAATAAAAACGGAATGCAATAATTTACAAATCTCAAAAACTGATATTGTATTCACAATAGAACATAGACAACGTATCAAATGTCGAAAGTGAGACATTTTGAAATTTCATGCAAAATATTGGCTCATTTGAAATTTCATGACAGCAACACATCTCAAAAAAGTTGGGACAGGGGCAATAAGAGGCTGGAAAAGTTAAAGGTACAAAAAAGGAACAGCTGGAGGACCAAATTGCAACTCACTAGGTCAATTGGCAATAGGTCATTAACATGACTGGGTATAAAAAGAGCGTCTTGGAGTGGCAGCGGCTCTCAGAAGTAAAGATGGGAAGAGGATCACCAATCCCCCTAATTCTGCGCTGACAAATAGTGGAGCAATATCAGAAAGGAGTTTAACAGTGTAAAATTGCAGAGTTTGAACATATCATCATCTACAGTGCATAATATCATCAAAAGATTCAGAGAATCTGGAAGAATCTCTGTGCGTAAGGGTCACGGCCGGAAAACCATACTGGGCGCCCGTGATCTTCGGGCCCTTAGACGGCACTGCATCACATACAGGCATGCTTCTGTATTGGAAATCACAAAATGGGCTCTGGAATATTTCCAGAGAACATTATCTGTGAACACAATTCACCGTGCCATCCGCCGTTGCCAGCTAAAACTCTATAGTTCAAAGAAGAAGCCGTATCTAAACATGATCCAGAAGCGCAGACGTCTTCTCTGGGCCAAGGCTCATTTAAAATGGACTGTGGCAAAGTGGAAAACTGTTCTGTGGTCAGACGAATCAAAATTTGAAGTTCTTTATGGAAATCAGGGACGCCGTGTCATTCGGACTAAAGAGGAGAAGGACGACCCAAGTTGTTATCAGCGCTCAGTTCAGAAGCCTGCATCTCTGATGGTATGGGGTTGCATTAGTGCGTGTGGCATGGGCAGCTTACACATCTGGAAAGACACCATCAATGCTGAAAGGTATATCCAGGTTCTAGAGCAACATATGCTCCCATCCAGACGACGTCTCTTTCAGGGAAGACCTTGCATTTTCCAACATGACAATGCCAAACCACATACTGCATCAATTACAGCATCATGGCTGCGTAGAAGAAGGGTCCGGGTACTGAACTGGCCAGCCTGCAGTCCAGATCTTTCACCCATAGAAAACATTTGGCGCATCATAAAATGGAAGATACGACAAAAAAGACCTAAGACAGTTGAGCAACTAGAATCCTACATTAGACAAGAATGGGTTAACATTCCTATCCCTAAACTTGAGCAACTTGTCTCCTCAGTCCCCAGACGTTTACAGACTGTTGTAAAGAGAAAAGGGGATGTCTCACAGTGGTAAACATGGCCTTGTCCCAACTTTTTTGAGATGTGTTGCTGTCATGAAATTTAAAATCACCTAATTTTTCTCTTTAAATGATACATTTTCTCAGTTTAAACATTTGATATGTCATCTATGTTCTATTCTGAATAAAATATGGAATTTTGAAACTTCCACATCATTGCATTCCGTTTTTATTTACAATTTGTACTTTGTCCCAACTTTTTTGGAATCGGGGTTGTAGAAACGTTCCATCGCTAATGAGAATTAAGGCCTCTTCTTTCTTCTCTGCTTTATTATTTAAATGTGTAGCATCATATTTTGGCTATTTCTGAACTTTCCACCCTTAGAACACATCCATCCATTATCCGTAACCGCTTATCCTGTACAGACTCGCGGGCAAGCTGGAGCTTATCCCAGCTGACTATGGGCAAGAGGCAGGGTACACCCTGGACAAGTTGCCAAATCATCACAGGGCTGCACATGGAGACAAACAACCATTCACACTCACACTTATGGTCCATTTAGAGCCACCAATTAGCCTAACCTGCATGTCTTTGGACTGTGGAGGAAACCGGAGCACCCAGAGGAAACTCATGCAGACACAGGGAGAACATGCAAACTCCATACAAAAAGGCCCCTGTCGGCCACTGGGCTCGAACCAAGAACCTTCTTGCTGTGAGGCGACCCATATTTATTAAAATCGTCATTAGATTCCAGTTGATGTTATCTATAGACATATTAACTATGATAACACTGGGTTCTGATTTCCACAGCTGTAAGAAAATAAATATCAGACCTCTTGGTTATACTTAACGGACTCCTGGGGTCCCTTGAATCATGGATTTTGAGTAGCCAGTCGACCTACGTACATCTTTTTTGCAAAGTATTAAGAAGCCAGAGAACCTCGAGGGAAACTCACATACAGAAACTGAGAACTATGGCATGATATACTGCATATAAAATAGCTTCTCTCAACCTTGGCTATAGAATAAAGGTATAATAAATAATTTTTCTTCAACTTCAGAATAATATTGTTAATACTCCAGCTTTCAAATCCCAAAAGGCTGGACTCGCTGACACTGCCGCACAAACAGAAAACCAATTATTCTATCAGATTTGCATCATAAAGCGAATAATGTTGCAAAGACACACTAAGAATGTGGAAGGTTGCCAACCTTCATCCTCATTAAAGGTAATAAAGCTGTGGAGAACATACAAGCCGTCCAGAGCACTTAATGAAGCTCCTGGAGGGAAAAAAAAAAAAAAAAACTCACAATGTTGTTGTGTAATCATCCACCATCCCACGCACACACACACACACACACACACACACACACACTTGTGCTTTTGTCCCTTTTCCCAAAGATTGTTTGCTAATAGGTTCAGAGATTGGATTCCACCAACCGTTTTTGCGAGAATGTGCCATAACATCATTATTATAGGTGTTTTGAAGTTATGCCTTTGGTTTTTGGGCACATCTGCTCACGCAGCCAGTTTAGGGGAAAAACCTGGAGAGAGAGAGAGAGAGAGAGAGAGAGAGAAGTGAGGGGTGGGGAGGGAACTGAGTTGGTTAAATTTGCATATCACGCACATGGTGAGAGGCTGGAGAAGCAGTTCAGGAGCAGATGTCGATTTGCATATGCAACAGCAAGCTGCCTGAGTGGAGGTTTGAGGTGCAATGCACCGTCCTGTCGTGCTGCTGCTCCGCCATCCGATGGCTCGGAGTCCACACGCATGCATGAGGGGGTCTGAGTAATGAGGACCGTGGGCAACCTCTGTTGATATAGCATGTTGTTGCCCGTTTTTTGCTCTGACACACTCGAGAGAGGACTAACCTAGTTACAGCAGGCAGAGTAGGAAACAGACTACCAGCAAAACGACTGTTTGTTTTCTTGCTTCCAACCAGGACGGATTTTTTTTTTTCACCCAGAACAACCCCTTTCTAGGGCAAACACATGCTCCTTAATTTTCTCTCTCACGCTCTCTGATACACACATACTGTTTTTGGCTAAATGTGAGCACATGGTGATATAACATGTCATGCTGTCTCGTGGCAGCCTGCTTTGGGGAAAAGAGAAGGAATCTTGGAAGAAGGAGAAGTACATAAAGACAAAAATGGAAAATGATATTTTGCAGCCTGTTACAATCCAATGAACTATATGGAGATCAAATACTTCTGGTTTTGCCTCGTATCTATTTCCAGAGAGAGAGAGAGAGAGAGAGAGAGCTCAGAATGGAAAGTATTTGAGGATATGTGAATTTCAAACACTGATGGATGATTTTTCCTTGCAAATACATGTTGTATGTTCTTAGTCCTTTATCAGCACCAAAAATGCACAGCTATGTGATGGGACAGATGTACTTAATTACAATGAAAATATTCTCTACAGCTCACATTATCGTACCACACATTCACACTAAGAGATGACAAATCACTCATGTCACTTGTAGCAACTGCTACTGAAGTAACTTGTAGACGTGGCCTGTTTTTTTTTTGGTTTGGATGAGAAATAGTCATCCCTAATATACGGTATAAATGCTCTAAAGCATTACATAAAACTCGAATCAGTGTAAGACCTTTAGGGCCAAGCACCATACAGTGGTGCTTGAAAGTTTGTGAACCCTTTAGAATTTTCTGTATTTCTGCATAAATATGACCTAAAACATCATCAGATTTTCACACATGTCCTAAAAGTAGATAAAGAGAACCCAGTTAAACAAATGAAACAAAAATATTATACTTGGTGATTTATTTATTGAGGAAAATGATCCAAAATTACATATCTGTGAGTGGCAAAAGTATGTGAACCTCTAGGATTAGCAGTTCATTTGAAGGTGAAGTTAGAGTCAGGTGTTTGTCATCCCATTGATTGAAATCAGGTGTATGTGGGAACCCTGTTTTATTTAAAGAACAGGGATCTATCAAAGTCTGATCTTCACAACACATGTTTGTGCAAGTGTATCATAGCACGAACAATGGAGATTTCTGAGGACCTCAGAAAAAGCTTTGTTGATGCTCGTCAGGCTGGAAAAGGTTACAAAACCATCTCTAAGGAGTTTGGACTCCACCAATCCACAGTCAGACAGATTGTGTACAAATGGAGGAAATTCAAGACCATTGTTACCCTCCCAAGGAGTGGTCGATCAACAAAGATCACTCCAAGAGCAAGGCGTGTAATAGTCAGCGAAGTCACAAAGGACCCCAGGGTAACTTGTAAGCAACTGAAGGCCTCTCTCACATTGGCTAATGTTAATGTTCATGAGTCCACCATCAGGAGAACACTGAACAACAATGGTGCACATGGCAGGGTTGCAAGGACAAAGCCACTGCTCTCCAAAAAGAACATTGCTGCTCATCTGCAGTTTGCTAAAGATCACATGGACAAGCCAGAAGGCTATTGGAAAAATGTTTTATGGACGGATGAGACCAAAATAGAACTTTTTGGTTTAAATGAGAAGCGTTATGTTTGGAGAAAGGAAAACACTGCATTTCAGCATAAGACCTTTATCCCATCTGTGAAACATGGTGGTGGTAGTATCATGGTTTGGGCCTGTTTTGCTGCATCTGGGTCAGGACGGCTTGCCGTCATTGATGGAACAATGAATTCTGAATTATACCAGCAAATTCTAAAGGAAAATGTTAGGACATCTGTCCATGAACTGAATCTCAAGAGAAGGTGGGTCATGCAGCAAGACAACGACCCTAAGCACACAAGTTGTTCTACCAAAGAATGGTTAAAGAAGAATAAAGTTAATGTTTTGGAATGGCCAAGTCAAAGTCCTGACCTTAATCCAATCGAAATGTCGTGGAAGGACCTGAAGCAAGCAGTTCATGTGAGGAAACCCACCAACCTCCCAGAGTTGAAGCTGTTCTGTACGGAGGAATTGGCTAAAATTCCTCCAAGCCGGTGTGCAGGACTGATCAACAGTTACCGCAAACATTTAGTTGCAGTTATTGCTGCACAAGGGGGTCACACCAGATACTGAAAGCAAAGGTTCACATACTTTTGCCACTCACAGATATGTAATATTGGATCATTTTCCATAATAAATAAATGACCAAGTATAATATTTTTGTCTCATTTGTATAACTGGGTTGTCTTTATCTACTTTTAAGACTTGTGTGAAAATCTGATGATGTTTTAGGTCATATTTACAGTGGTGCTTGAAAGTTTGTGAGCCCTTTAGAATTTTCTGTATTTCTGCATAAATATGACCGAAAACATCATCAGATTTTTACACAAGTCCTAAAAGTAGATAAAGAGAACCCAGTTAAACAAATGAGACAAAAATATTATACTTGGTCATTTATTTATTGAGGAAAATGATCCAATATTACATATCTGTGAGTGGCAAAAGTATGTGAACCTTTGCTTTAAGTATCTGGTGTGACCCCCTTGTGCAGCAATAACTGCAACTAAACATTTCCGGTAACTGCTGATCAGTCCTGCACACTGGCTTGGAGGAATTTTAGCCCATTCCTCTGTACAGAACAGCTTCAACTCTGGGATGTGGGTGGGTTTCCTCACATGAACTGCTTGCTTCAGGTCCTTCCACAATATTTTGATTGGATTAATACTTAAGGTCAGGACTTTGACTTGGCCATTCCAAAACATTAACTTTATTCTTCTTTAACCATTCTTTGGTAGAACGACTTGTGTGCTTAGGGTCGGTGTCTTGCTGCATAACCCACCTTCTCTTGAGATTCAGTTCATGGACAGATGTCCTGACATTTTCCTTTAGAATTCACTGGTATAATTCAGAATTCATTGTTCCATAAATGATGGCAAGCCGTCCTGGCCCAGATGCAGCAAAACAGGCCCAAACCATGATACTACCACCACCATGTTTCACAGATGGGATAAGGTTCTTATGCTGGAATGCAGTGTTTTCCTTTCTCCAAACATGATGCTTCTCATTTAAACCCAAAAGTTCTATTTTTGTCTTATCCATCCACAAAACATTTTTCCAATAGCCTTCTGGCTTGTCCGCTTGATCTTTAGCAAACTGCAGACAAGTAGCAATGTTCTTTTTGGAGAGCAGTGGCTTTCTCCTTGCAACCCTACCATGCACACCATTGTTGTTCAGTGTTCTCCTGATGGTGGACTCATGAACATTAACATTAGCCAATGTGAGAGAGGCCTTCAGTTGCTTAGAAGTTACCCTGAGGTCCTTTGTGACCTCGCTGACTATTACGTGCCTTGCTCTTGGAGTGATCTTTGTTGGTCGACCACTCCTGGGGAGGGTAACAATGTTCTTGAATTTCCTCCATTTGCACACAGTCTGTCTGACTGTAGATTGGTGGAGTCCAAACTCTTTAGAGACGGTTTTGTAACCTTTTCCAGCCTGATGAGCATCAACAACGCTTTTTCTGAGGTCCTCAGGAATCTCCTTTGTTCATACCATGATACACTTCCACAAACATGTGTTGTGAAGATCAGACTTTGATAGATCCCTGTTCTTTAAATAACATAGGGTGCCCACTCACACCTGATTGTCATCCCATTGATTGAAAACACCTGACTCTAATTTCACCTTCAAATTAACTGCTAATCCTAGGAGGTTCACATACTTTTGCCATTCACAGATATGTAATACTGGATCATTTTCCTCAATAAATAAATGACCAAGTATAATATTTTTGTCTCATTTGTTTAACTGGGTTCTCTTTATCTACTTTTAGGACTTGTGTGAAAATCTGATGATGTTTTAGGTCATATTTATGAAGAAATATAGAAAATTCTAAAGGGTTCACAAACTTTCAAGCACCACTGTATGCAGAAAAATAGAAAATTCTAAAGGGTTCACAAACTTTCAAGCACCACTGTAATGTAGATATAAATATCTTATGCCAAATTATTATGGCATGTTACAAAATATAAAGAAAAAATCTGAGTCCTCATCTCCGATTTACAAGCCTGAATGCAGTTAATGCACAAGTCCGAGTCATCAGTGCTCAAGTCCAAGTCAAGTCACGAGTCCTTAAAATTAGGCCATGAGTTGGACTCGAGTCTAAGTCCTGTACTATAAGCCTGGTGAAAACTCATGTAAACACACACTGGTGCTTATGACAGTTACACAGGGACATAGCTTGGCCCCAGGTGTGGCACAGTGACTCTACAGCACCACCATTTGTCATTGAGTCTTGTGCTTGGTATATAGTTTCATGTACACGCACCAAACTTGGTACACATGTGGGTATTGGGTTTAGCTACGTCTAACAGGAAGTGAGTTATTTTGGATTTTGTGCATTTTGACACGTGGCACATTTTGAGGTACTCCTAGGCAGTTCAACAGATTCCTGTCAGATTTGGGAAACATGATCTCAAGATGTTGTTGATGTTAAATTGTGCAGGGATTTTAGATTCCTTGTAAGGCGTTGAAATGGCAACATGATGAATTTAAGTCATTAAATGCTTCTTCAGTTCATTGTACGTGAGCTGATAGCTGGCGAGGACTCGATTTCATGGAATAACTGTTAATTGTTCTATATCAAGTAAAGTGTACACACATTAAGGATTAAATTATTTACATAAGCAATAGTGAATGATAGTTGTATGATAATTATGCACCATCCACAACTGAAACAGTCCTCTTCTCTGCTATGTTGAAAGGTTGAAAGTCATCTCAACTCAGGAACTTGGGTATCAAAATTATTTCCAAAGTTCCCACTTGTGGCACAGTGGTGTAGTGGTTAGCACTGTCACCTCACAGCAAGAAGGCCTTGGGTTCGAGCCCAGTGGCCGGCGAGGGCCTTCCTGTGTGGAGTTTGCATGTTCTCCCCGTGTCCGCGTGGGTTTCCTCCGGGTGCTCTGGTTTCCCCCAAAGACATGCAGGTTAGGCTAATTGGTGGCTCTAAATTGACTGTAGGTGTGAATGTGAGTGTGAATTGTTGTTTGTCTTTGTGTCAGCCCTGCGATAACCTGGCGACTTGTCCAGGGTGTACTCCGCCTCTCACCCATAGTCAGCTGGGATAGGATCCAGCTTGCCTGCGACCCTGTAGAACAGGATAAGCGGCTACAGATAATGGATGGGTGGATGGAAGTTCCCACTTGAAAGTATGAGCTGAAGGGCATTCGTGTGCAACTTCAAAGTTGGCAACTCGTATTTACTGTAATTCCGATAGCACATGAAGGCAACATGATTGCAGATAGGAAGTTGTGAGCGGGGAGCTGAAGAAACATTGCACCACACACTATGGGATTGGTCAGAGATGAGCCATTTGAGCTAATCGTTTGGATTTGTCATGTTACTGACGCTGAAATCATGGCTCTGTGTCATGTACTTACATAGAAAATGAAATAAATAATCAGTTTAAGTATCTTTTCAGGTTTCTCTGCATTTTTTTTGCCTGTTCTATCTTTGTCTCTGTGGACTTGTATTAAGATTCATTTCAGTTTTAAAGTTTGACTCCCACATAAGGAAGTACCGTTGGAAATATATATATGAATCATAGTGTTCAGAGTAGAGACGTAGAGAAAGTGTGAAAACCATGAGGAAATCTTGGCATGACCCTTCCTCCACTGTACTGAAAATTTGTGTATCCTGCTGCTAGATGTGCATGCCAAGAAGACAGCGGGCCAAGGCCACACAACTCTCTCTCTCTCTCTCTCTCTCTCTCTCTCTCTCACACACACACACCTCTTATATCAATCTTATACCCTATTTACATCCATCCATACATTCATTCATCCTCTCCTCACCAAAACAGGCAGAAGAGAATTGCAGAAGGTCATACCAATTTTCTTGTGTGAAGCCCGAGGTGTGTGTACACATCTGATAAACTCATGTTTACACATGAAGAGGATTCCATGCTGTGGTACTCAATATGAAAACAGACATTATGCCTGCTGGAGTGCTGCAGTCAGAGAACATCATGCTACTACATACACCCGGAGGTGGAGGAGGAGGAGGAGGAGGAGGAGAAGGAGGAGGAGGAGGAAAGATCATGTGACTGAAAAATGACTACAACAGGAGCCCCCACACACTCCCACACTGTTTTACACTATTTGGCTTGCACTGTTACATAGAATCTGATTTGCTAACGTTTCTCCTCACCTGACATAGGTCTAGAAATGCGTGATGATGGCCCACACGTTCTCCCACATCACCCCACTGCTGCATTTGTTCCATTGGCTTCCTGTAGCCACCTACATCAGATTTAACACACTGATGCTTACCTACGATGCCAGAAATGGTGCACATCCATCCATCCATTATCTGTAGCCGCTTATCCTGTGCAGGGTCACGGGCAAGCTGGAGCCTATCCCAGCTGAATATGGGCGAGAGGCGGGGTACACCCTGATGAAGTCACCAGGTCATTGTAGGGCTGACACATAGAGACAAATAACTATTCACACTTACGGTCGATTTAGAACCATCAATTAATCTAACCTGCATACATGTGCATCAATGAGAATGGGGATGAGAGTGTAGTGAAGATGCAAGGAGTAGACGTAAAGAAAGTTGGTGAATTCAAGTACCTGGGGTCAACTGTGCAGGAAAATGGGGGCTGCGATAGTGAGGTGAGAAAGAGAGTGCAGGCAGGGTGGAGCAGTTGGAGAAGGATTTTGGGAGTCATTTGTGATAGGAAAATCCCAGCAAAAGTGAAAGATGTATAAGACAGTAGTGAGACCAGCTATGATGTATGGATTGGAGACAGTACCCTTAACAAAGAGACAGGAGGCAAAGTTGGAGGTGGCGGAGTTGAGGATGTTAAGGTTTGCGATGGGAGGTTGGACAGGATAAGGAACGAGCACATCAGAGGGACAGCACATGTGGAGAGCTTGGGAATTAAGCTAAGAGAGATGAGACTGAGATGATATAGGCACATCCTGAGAAGAGATGCAGAGTAGAGCCCTGCACTCCCGTGGGAGTCCCGCGGGACTCGCGGGACCCACCGCAAAGCAGTGCGGCGCGGGACAAATTTTGAAAGCTCATTGCGGGCGCGGGCGGGACTGGAAGTGCACATATGCGCGCGCAGGCGGGAGCGGGAATGCACATATGCGGCGCGGGCGGGAGCGGTGATAAGCTGCAGTCCTGCTAACTAAAAATGTGTTTGAAATAAAATTTATAAATTATTAATTTATGTCTATCACATATAATTTGTGCTGGATATTTTATTTGGCATTAATAAAAACATTTTAAGATGCCTAAATTTGCAGAGAGAGTCAGATTGCCAGAGGAATGGCATCTTAAATTTGCTTTGATCACTCTAATGACTTGCAGTTCACACTCAGCTAGCAAGAGAACCATGAATGAAATGATTTACTGCTTGCGTTAGTCTATAATAATAATAATTATTCAAACTAACTATAATAATAAAAATAACTATAATAATAATAATTAGTGCTGTCAGACAATTAAAATATTTAATTGTGAATCTCACATTTTTATCATATGAGAAACCATTGTAATTCTCTGATCAGCATAAAAAAGTGAATGGGCTTGCTTTGTACCAATGGTGTGTTGTGGTGTTTTGTTTTTTTTTATTGCAAGGCAGAACTAGTAAGAGAAGTGAATTGATTTACTGCTTGAGTTAGTCTACAACTTTAGTCAGAGAGACAGGTTACACAGTGACGGTAGGCTTGACTCAATGCTATCCCAGAAATCCTTCCTGTAATATGCAAATTTGGCTGTCCAATCAGAGGCGGCCAAATTTGCATATTACAGGAAGGATTTCTGGGATAGCATTGAGTCAAGCCTACCGGCACTGTGTAACCTGTCTCTCTGATTAAAGTTGTAGACTAACTCAAGCAGTAAATCAATTCACTTCTCTTACTAGCTCTGCTTTGCAATAAAAAAAAAAAAAAAAAACCATTGGTACAAAGCAAGCCCATTCACTTTTTTATGCTGATCAGAGAATTACAATGGTTTCTCATATGATAAAAATGTGTGATTCGTGATTAAATATTTTAATCATTTGACAGCACTAATTATTATTAGAGATAGTACATACTGAATTCAGAAACAAGGTAAATAATAATGTGAGTTGTAGATATTTATGCTCAAATCCACTCAAAGTAGGGGGTGAGGCACCATCACGCTGTGTCAAGACAAGAATTTTCCTGAGAAATAACGTGAAAGTCTGCATCATGCGGGATTTGCGGGCGGGAGCGGGCGGGAGCGGGACTGAAAATCATAATTTTTTTGTGGGCGCGGGCGGGAGCGGGACTGAAAATCATAATTCTTTGCGGGCGCGGGCGGGAGTGGGACTGAAAAATCCGACCCGCGCAGACCTCTAATGCAGAGCATGTTGGAAGGAGAATGTTGAGGATGGAGCTGCCAGGCAAACGAAAACGAGGAAGGCCAAAGAGGAGATACATTGATGTGGTAAGAGAGGACATGAAAGTGGCAGGTGTGGTAGAGAAGGATGCGGAAGACAGGGAGAAATGGAGATGAAAGATCCGCAGTGGCGACCCCTAATCAGGAGCAGCCAAAAGAAAAAGAAGAAAAGAATTAACCTAATCTGCATGTCTTTGTGGGAAACCGGAGCACACCCACACAGACATGGGGAGAACATGCAAACTCCACACATCTATCTGAAGGCATTAATCAAACCCTGATGCACCATATTCTCTTCAATCCTATAGCACAACTTGAGCCAAAATCTATCAAAATACAAGGAAGACCTGCATCAAGATTCTTCTTTGTCCTGGCGCACAGGTGGTGGAATGAGCTTCCCCTGAGCCACTAGCTATCTTCAAACAAAGACTGAAAAACTGCCTCTTCACTACAAACCAGGACACTCATGAAAAAAATTGGTATGTGTTGTTTTGTTGCAGTGTTAACCATACTTGCCAACCCCCAGAGAATGAAAAGTGGCAGATTAGTTTGCACTACATATGTCACAAACTTCTAGGGGGGTCCAGGGCATGCCTCCCCAAAAAATTCTGAAAAAAAAAGGTGTAAAATGGTGCATTCTCCTGCATTCTGAGTGCTATATTTGAGGAAAATTGATCAGGAAATCAGACCAACACACTTCACAATATGCATGCTTCTTAATTTGCCTTGATACTTTCATGCTGGATGATCTGACGACCAAGTCATCTTGAACTTCTCGTCACAGCAAATCTTTTTTTTCTTCAGAGTTTTCATTGTTCACGATTACCAGAGCGTGTTTGGTTTTTACAAATACTGCCGTGATTTGTCGCAATATGTGACCTAATCGCTGGTTGGCTAGAACTACAGGGTGTTTCAAAAATTTTTATATCATTTCACAATCTAATAACTTTGCCAATTCTCATTCAATTGACCTCAAATTTAATCAGCATGTGTGTAAACAGGTCAAAATTTTACTTTTAATGTATTTTGTTTTTATCTTTTTAGGTATAGAAATGCCATTCACTGGAAAAGAAAAGGCATTTTGTGTGTTTGAGTACGCTTGAACAAGACTGTGCAGCGTGCATTTATGAGAGAATTCTCTAAAAATGCACCAACTGCAATGCAGATTTGGACATGGCACAAAAAGTTCAAAGAGGAAGGCTGTCTGTGCAGCAGGGCAAAAGGATCTGGACGACCACCAACATCGGAAGAGGGAGTTGGTTGAGCGGGTTCACGAAAAACTCTTGCAAAGCCCCAATAAATCCCTAAGAAGAACAAGCCTAGAGACCCAGATTCCTCCAACGACAGTTTGGTGTGTCCTGAGGAAACATTTGCGAATGAAACCCTACAAGCTGCAGCTCGTTCAGGCCTTAAAGGCAGATGACAAGTAAAAGCGGAAACAATTCTGTTGATATGCAAGAGAAAGTTGAAAGAGATGAGTTCGATGAACGTTTTGTTTTCAGTGATGAGGCCACATTTCATACGAATAGCAAAGCCGACAAGCAGAATGTTTGCATTTGTGAAATTGTTCATGGAATCCACATACTTTTTGAATTTCTCATTCAAAATTTGAGGAATAAATCTTATATTGCTCAACATTAAGCCTGTTCAGTTTCATTTGCCTAGACCAGGGGTCACCAAACTTTTTTCACTGGGGGCCACATTGTCGTTCCTGACTGTGATGGGGGGCCAGGGTTGGGTCAGCTATATCACATAGAATTGTATGACCCAGACAAATATGAACACCAGCAGGCCTCATTGTGTAGTAGAGATTACTAGCCTGGCACGGCCATCCCCACTACTATATCCATACTACTATATCAACACTTGATTCCTGGCACATATTTGTTTATCTTTACTAGTGGTTTGCAAAAGTAGTAATCAAGTCTTCACACTTTGTTTTAATTTGAAATACCACTGATATTCCATTTATTTATTTTCTAATAAAAATAATATAAAAGCTGTCAAGGTAAGAAACATCTGCCTAGTTGAGGTGATTGACACTGGCAAAGGTGAGTGGAAAATTATAAATTGTAGGTAGGCCTGTTGATATTATTAATAATATAAATAATAATTGTATGCAGCACTTAATAAAGGTCAAATAAATAGGCCTATAAAATAAATACATTTTAAAAAACAGTGAAATTATAATAATATGAGCAATAGATCAATAGATCACAGCAGTTGCGCTGTGTCCTGCACGTCATTGCTCTCATCCATGGCCAAAGCAAAAAACTCGAATTCTGACGCTCTCTCATTCAGCTGGTCATACACGTTGTCCCCCAAATCTTCGGTTCGCCTGGTCATAGTAGGTCGGAGAGACTCACCGCATTGAGCGCATCCTTATTGTCGGGACACACCTCCTCGGCCACAGCAAGCATGCATACTTTAACAAAGTCCCCATCAGTAAACGGCTTTCCATGGGTAGCTAGTAGGTGAGCTACCTTATAGCTAGCTTGGACAGCAGCCTGGTTGATCTGGGTTTGGCGAAGGAATACATTCTGTTGTGCAGCCAGTCCGCATTTCATCCTCCGAATCCTGTCTTCTCTTGTTTGCCCTCGCAAACTAGCATACTCTATGTGGCGGGTTTCATAGTGACGACGCAGATTATATTCTTTGAAAACCGGCACACTTTCTTTACATACAAGACAAACTGCACGGTCCTTACACTGAACGAAAAAATAATCGGTGGTCCACTGTTCTTTAAAAACTCTGCACTCTCTGTCAGCTTTTCGCTGACCGCTCACCATTTTGCTGTCCTGAACACTGACAGTTCTCTGCGCATGCACTGCCTGTCACTGCTTGATCGCGAGCATATGACGAAAATTCTGAAAATATGAATAGTTCATTTTATAACTAAATATCAATTTTAATTGATAAAATCAACAAAATACAAGATGCAGACATGTTATTATTTGCCAAAAAGCAATTTAAAAAAATAGTCCATGACCACTTTTGGGGATTGCCTCATAGGGCTGGTTCAAGTGATGAGGGGCTGGGGGGCCGGTCAAAGGGGGGTGGTGGGCCGGATCTGGCCCGCGGGCCGTAGTTTGGTGACCCCTGGCCTAGACTATGTAGTTTCTGGGATATTTACATCTCAAATAGTATCAAATTTTTTGAAACACCCTAAAATGAGAACACGCCCAGCAAGTGAGCACTCGTTTTCTTGACACCCCCGTTTTTTCGTCAGCACTGACACATTAGGGGCTCCGTAAGAACCAATAGAATGGTGTGACAGAGCAATACAATTTAGGTTCAACATCATTATTGTGCCATTCCATTGGCTCTCCGCTTCATATGATATGGCTATTTGACGCTATACACTTGCATCCCATGTGCTGAAAACAGCTGAAGCAAGATCAGAACAGCAAATCCAACAGTGTTTGCTGATTATTTTGAAATGCGGTAGTGTTTAGAACTAAAAGTGGTAGGTGGTATTCACCTGTCTAAATCGGTGGCCTACCATGTGAATCAGTGGAGTTGGCAAGTATGTATTAACTTGTACCATCATTGATGAAATGATGTCTGTGGATCAGAACTTACCGTGGAGTCACATTCGGTTGTTTTTGGGCCATTTTTGGCACAGATTCTAACTGCCATAAGAACTCTTTAACTCCTTATGTGACATGTTCTTTGCAGGCAGAAACCAAGGCAAAGTTAGAAAATTGCCTTATTTAAAAATGTTTCCATGTTGTTCTGGTAAAATATATTTATGTTTTCTTTCAGATTGTATCCATGCAGCTTTTTTGCTAGCAGAAAAGAGCTAGCAGGGTGCTGGGGAGCACTTCTTCCCAGCGCTTCATTAAAAAAAAAAGCACTCGCACAATGTGGGTTGGTTTTGTTTCTGTGACAACAACATTTTGAAACACATCAGCACTCAAACTGCTGTATGATTGGTTGCCTGAAAAGGAGCGGTAGTGACGACACCAATGCCTTTCTGAAAAGTTTAGAGATTTTCAACTCGAAGAGCTTGAAGCGGCTGCAAGTGGCGGCATATGCTCTGTCCTCATTGGGACCAATTGAAAAAAGACGCTGACGGTCAGAAAAAATGCGATGTGGACACTCACCCTTTGGGTGTATTGATATCTAATAGTTCATTTTCTGAGTCATAATCAGAGCTAAATTGATACCTTTCATTTATTTGCTCCAGCTGGTCCAGTTTAGTTTCAAACTGATTACGTAATGAAATACCCCACAACAAACCAAAACAACAACAACAACAAAGTAACATTGACGGAAGGACATGTATGGCTAAAACCATCCTCATAAAAGTTTTTCAGACTCCTGAGTGGTGCAACAGAAACGTATTTGCCCTATTCAGGATGGTACCACTCTCTCTCCTCTGTCAATCACAGCAACATGAGCCAATCATGGGCATCTGTGAGGTCATGCATTCAGAAGGGACCATTAGCATTTTCCTCAGGGTTTTACATTGGCCTGTGGAGCAGCAAGAGCAGCAGTTTGAAAAGAAGAAGAAGCCTTTATTTGTCACACGAACACTCAAGCACAGACTTAAGCACACAGTGAAATTTAACCTCTGCATTTAACCCACATACATGTGCATCAATGAGAATAGGGATGAGAGTGTAGTGAAGATGCAAGGAGTAGACGTAAAGAAAGTTGGTGAATTCAAATACCTGGGGTCAACTGTGCAGGAAAATGGAGGCTGTGATAGTGAGGTGAGGAAGAGAGCGCAGGCAGGGTGGAGCAGTTGGAGAAAGATTTCGGGAGTCATTTGTAAAAGGAAAGTCCCAGCAAAAGTGAAAGGTAAGATGTATAAGACAGTAGTGAGACCAGCTGTGATGTATGGATTGGAGACCGTACCTTTAACGAATAGACAGGAGGCAAAGTTGGAGGTGGCGGAGTTGAGGATGTTAAGGTTTGCGATGGGAGGTTGGACAGGATAAGGAATGAGCATATCAGAAGGACAGCACATGTGGAGAGCTTGGGAATGAAGCTAAGAGAGATGAGACTGAGATGGTATGGGCACATTCTGAGAAGAGATGCAGAGCATGTGGGAAGGAGAATGTTGAGTATGGAGCTGCCAGGCAAACGAAAACGAGGAAGGCCAAAGAGGAGATACATGGATGTGGTAAGAGAAGAAATGAAAGTGGCAGGTGTGGTAGAGAAGGATGCTGAAGACAGGGAGCAATGGAGACGAAAGATCCGCTGTGGCGACCCCTAATTGGGAGCAGCCAGAAGAAGAAGAAGATTTAACCCATCAGAAGCAGTGAACACACACATGCACACACAAGTGAGCAATGAGCACACACACATACCCAGAGCAGTGGGCAGCTATGTTACAGTGCCCAGGGAGCAATTGTGGGTTAGGTGTCTTGCTCAAGGGCACTTCAGCCCAACCTCAGGCCATAGCTGCCCCATGTTAACCTAACCGTATGTCTTGTAGTTGGTTGGCTTCACGTGCCTTGGAGTTGTTATCTTCCCCATTTGGTAGCTATCATATGATACTGGAGAGTTTTGTTGAGGGGTGGGAAGTGGCAGGTGACCAAATTAGGAAGAAAAAATGGGAAAAAAAAGATTTATTCATTGACCAGAAATACAGTGATAGAAAAAGGGAATTAAATCTTTGTTTTGAAATCACTTGAGCATGGAACATGGAGCCAGCACTAAATAAGCAATTAGATAATTGTAGTATAAATGATTAGTTTAAAGTGTTGTCACAAAAATCAGCTTTTATTTTCTCTTTTTGCTTGCTGGTCCAAATACCAAGATCACATTTGTGCAGTGTTACAGTTCTGTTCTGTGGTTCAGAAAAATGTCAGCCACAATGCAAAACACATGACATGTTTGGTTCGCTTCCCACAGTTGGGTTGATTCAGAGTTGTTTTACTTTGTCACTGCAATTAAAGTGTGCTAGAGTTCACTGAGGAGTGCACTAAGATGACCTTGCGTTGTGTTGAACTGACGGTTGTTGAACTGACCAAGGCTTAAACACACCAAGTTTCAGTTCATGCTGCATTTGTGAAAGCACCCTTAAAGTGCATATCCTGGACCAATTTCATGTTTTTTTATATGAAAGTATGTCCCTTTACACACTCATCCAGAAGGGTAATTTTGCACAAGGCCATCTGTCTACAGCAGAAAAAAATAAAATAACAAAACGCGTCTGGAAAAATCCCAAGGGAGTCTGGAGCCAGATTCGTGATGTTACCTGCGGAAGCGCCAGCAGGCTGCGAGAGCTTGCATGGTTTCAGTGCACAGCCTGTGTAGACCAAGTTTAGCAGCTAGCGATTTTGCACTGAAATATGGAATTGTCACCTGAGCACAATATGGGAAATGATGAGTACTAATCCCATCAAGATTGGTGTTGCTACACCCTCCTATGATACATCCATTAACCATTTTAATAATTATGTGATAACATTGAAGAAATTTGCAGAAAACCACCAGGTCGTTTTCTCATAAATGAACCAGCGCTGACGTAGGATTCAGAGGGAGGTGTCCCGCACGCGACGTCATGAAAATCAATGTTTGCCGGGAAATCCAAATGGCAAGTTTTTTCAGAGGCGGACCAATTCGCCTCAAATGGCTTGATTTCAACTGAATTTTTCTGGTATTGCACAAGGTAAAAAAATTGCACAAAATGCAAAATGTGACAGATATTTGACCAAAGTTTAATATAAAATAGGAGAATTACATTGATCTTGCTCCTGAATTTACCCGTGATATGCATTTTAAAGTACAGATGTCAAAGAACATTACTGATGAACCAACTCTTTTTTTTATATATATATATTTCAAAACATAATTTTTCATAATTTTTGGTTGGTCTCTAGAACTCAGACACAATGAAATTCAACCAAGTCCCTACGGCCTACTGTGGCAACCCTGCCTGATACCTCATAAACAACTACTGTCTGTCCTTGATGCTCTCATATCCAGGAACCCTGCATATACTGTATCTCAAACCATGTCCATTTTACACAGCAGACATCCGCAGAGTGAAAGACAGGGAACAAGATTCAGTGTCTTGTGGTGAGATAGTCACAGAGCCTGTTTTTTTCCTTTCTCCCCCACTTCCACTCTGACATTATTGTCCCGATGCTTGAATAATAGCATACCTCTCAGCTTCTATCATGGTTCTGTAACTACTCTAAAAAGCCAAGTACGTCCAACAGACAGATAAAAATAGACAGAGAGAGCAAGCAAGCGTGTGCGGTGCATGGCATATAGTAATGTCTTCATAAAACTTTTACCAATCTGTCCAGCTACAGATGTCTTTTTTTGCCTGATCTGCCCCCTGGCTTCTGAAGATCAGAGAGTGGAAGAGAGGTGAGACTCCATCTGTGTACTAATGTGCTAATTTTAAAAAAAAAGAAAAGAAAAAAACTATTAGCACAAGACAGCATGCATTATTCTTACTCCAAGCCGAGACACAAGCTCTGATATCTGTATGAAATCTAATATAATCATATATTATACATCAGTGATGTAAGGCTCCATTAACCTTCTCTACATTAAAGAGCACGTGTGGAGGCACTGCTCAGTGATATCTACTGAAATCTAGTGAACAGTGAAGCGTAGAGGATTGGAATGGGATTAAAAATTCATTGTATGATAACTATTAAACACATTCAGAAATTTCAGTGGATGACATTACATTTCATTACATTACATTGCCCTTGACTGTTTGGTTATTTGAACCAATTTATGTGTGTGTGTAATACAGTGGTGCTTGAAAGTTTGTGAACCCTTTAGAATTTTCTATATTTCTGCATAAATGTGACCTAAAACATCATCAGATTTTCACACAAGTCCTAAAAGTAGATAAAGAGAACCCAGTTAAACAAATGAGACAAAAATATTATACTTGGTCATTTATTTATTGAGGAAAATGATCCAATATTACAGATCTGTGAGGGGCAAAAGTATGTGAACCTTTGCTTTCAGTATCTGGTGTGACCCCCTTGTGTAGCAATAACTGCAACTAAACATTTGCGGTAACTGTTGATCAGTCCTGCACATCGGCTTGGAGGAATTTTAGCCCGTTCCTCCGTACAGAACAGCTTCAACTCTGGGATGTTGGCGGGTTTCCTCACATGAACTGTTTGCTTCAGGTCCTTCCACAACATTTAGATTGGATTAAGTTCAGGACTTTGACTTGGCCATTCCAAAACATTAACTTTATTCTTCTTTAACCATTCTTTGATAGAACCACTTGTGTGCTTAGGGTCGTTGTCTTGCTGCATGACCCACCTTCTCTTGAGATTCAGTTCATGGACAGATGTCCTGACATTTTCCTTTAGAATTCGCTGGTATAATTCAGAATTCATTGTTCCATCAATGATGGCAAGCCATCCTAGCCCAAACCATGATACTACCACTACCATGTTTCATAGATGGGATAAGGTTCTTATGCTGGAATGCAGTGTTTTCCTTTCACCAAACATAACGTTTCTCATTTAAACCAAAGAGTTCTATTTTGGTCTCATCCGTCCACAAAACATTTTTCCAATAGCCTTCTGGCTTGTCCACGTGATCTTTAGCAAACTGCAGACGAGCAGCAATGTTCTTTTTGGAGAGCAGTGGCTTTCTCCTTGCAACCCTGCCATACACACTATTGTTGTTCAGTGTTCTCCTGATGGTGGACTCATAAACATTAACATTAGCCAGTGTGAGAGAGGCCTTCAGTTGCTTAGAAGTTACCCTGGGGTCCTTTATGACCTTGCCGACTATTACACACCTTGCTCTTGGAGTGATCTTTGTTGGTCGACCACTCCTGGGGAGGGTAACACTGGTCTTGAATTTCTTCCATTTGTACACAATCTATCTGACTGTGGATTGGTGGAGTCCAAGCTCTTTAGAGATGGTTTTGTAACCTTTTCCAGCCTGATGAGCATCAACAATGCTTTTTCTGAGGTCCTCAGAAATCTCCTTTGTTCATGCCATGATACACTTCCACAAACGTGTTGTGAAGATCAGACTTTGATAGATCCCTGTTCTTTAAATAAAACAGGGTGCCCACTCACACCTGATTGTCATCCCATTGCTTGAAAACACCCGACTCTAATTTCAGCTTCAAATTAACTGCTAATCCTAGAGGTTCACATACTTTTGCCACTCACAGATATGTAATATTGGATCATTTTCCTCAATAAATAAATGACCAAGTATAATATTTTTGTCTCATTTGTTTAACTGGGTTCTCTTTATCTACTTTTAGGACTTGTGTGAAAATCTGATGATGTTTTAGGTCATATTTATGCAGAAATATAGAAAATTCTAAAGGGTTCACAAACTTTCAAGCACCACTGTATATATATCTCATCTCATTATCTCTAGCTGCTTTATCCTGTTCTACAGGGTCGCAGGCAAGCTGGAGCCTATCCCAGCTGACTACGGGCGAAAGGCGGGGTACACCCTGGACAAGTCGCCAGGTCATCACAGGGTCGACACATAGACACAGACAACCATTCACACTCACATTCACACCTACGGTCAATTTAGAGTCACCAGTTAACCTAACCTGCATGTCTTTGGACTGTGGGGGAAACCGAAGCACCCAGAGGAAACCCACACGGACACGGGGAGAACATGCAAACTCCGCACAGAAAGGCCCTCGCCGGCCACGGGGCTCGAACCCGGACCTTCTTGCTGTGAGGCGACATCGCTAACCACTACACCACCGTGCCACCCATATATATGTGTGTGTTTAGTCTACGTCTAGTTCATATCTAGAGTGTTTATACTGTTTATATTGTCTGTTTGAGTGTTTAGTCTGTGTGTAGTTCTTATCTAGTGTTTACACTGTTTATATTGTCTGAATGTTTAGTCTATGTCTTGTTCTTATCTAGTGTTTATACTGTTTATATTGTTTGAGTGTTTAGTCTATGTCTAGTTCCTATCTAGAGTGTTTATACTGTTTATACTGTTTCTATTGTTTTTTTTTCAATTAATCTATTTTTATTTATTGCATTGCCTGTTTGCATCGTGGGTCAGAGAGGACTGATATTTCATCTGTGCTGTATGTCGAGCATGTATAGCATATTTGACAATAAAGTTGACTTGACTTGATTTCAACTGCAGTGGAACTGCAAGAATTCAACTGATCAGTTTGTCCTTTGAAAACCTGTACTTTTTATTAAAAAAAAAAACAGTGCACGTGTGGGGCGGCACAGTGGTGTAGTGGTTAGCACTGTTGCCTCACAGTAAGAAGGTCCTGGGTTCGAGCCCAGCGGCCGGTGAAGGCTTTTCTGTGTAGAGTTTGCATGCTGTCCGCGTGGGTTTCCTCCGGGTGCTCTGGTTTCCCCCAAAGACATGCAAGTTAACTGGTGACTCTAAATTGACCATAGGTGTGAATGGTTGTCTGTGTCTATGTGTCAGCCCTGCGATGACCTGGTGACTTGTCCAGGGTGTACCCCGCCTCTCGCCCGTAGTCAGCTGGGATAGGCTCCAGCTTACCTGTGACCCTGTAGAACAGGATAAGCGGCTACGGATAATGGATGGATGGACAGTGCACATGTGATATCATGATCGATACCAATCTGTAGTATGATATGGGCAGCACGGTGGTGTAGTGGTTAGCACTGTTGCCTCACAGCAAGAAGGTTCTGGGTTTGAGCCCAGTGGCTGACAGGCGGAATTTCTGTGTGGTGTTTGCATGTTCTCCCTGTGTCTTTGTGGGTTTTCTTCAGGTGCTCCGGTTTCCCCAACAGTCCAAAGACATGCATTTAGGCTAACTGGCTACTCTAAATTGTCCATTGATCAAGCTTGGCGAGGGATGGACTCTGTCAAGTTTAAATGCTTTAGACACACCAATGATGGACTGTTAAAATGTCATGAGTGGTGCTCTTATGGCCTTGCCAGCTATGGGACAAAGAAAAAGTATGATCTTAATGTCATGTTTGACATATTTCAGATGGTTTCATTGTGATATAACACTACTCATATACACGGGCTGAAAAAGACAAACTATATCAGCCTTGTAATGTGTGATGGGATGTAACTCACTCAGGTCTGTTAACTGTTTGCACATTAGCACAGGTGTACCTAATAAAGTGGCTGATATGTGCAGGTGTTCCTAATAAAGTGGGAAATTGGGAAATCTTTGGCAAATGGATTGTCGCATACGGAAGGATGGAGGGATGTATGAAAGAATAGAAGTGTGAGATACAAGAGGGTGATTAGTATGAAAAGCTACAAGGTGCTATACTTTTGTACTTGAATCCAGATACAACCTCGATTCCATAAATTTGGGACACTGTCTCATCTCATCTCATTATCTCTAGCCGCTTTATCCTGTTCTACAGGGTTGCAGGCAAGCTGGAGCCTATCCCAGCTGACTACGGGCGAAAGGCGGGGTACACCCTGGACAAGTCGCCAGGTCATCACAGGGCTGACACATAGACACAGACAACCATTCACACTCACATTTACACCTACGGTCAATTTAGAGTCACCAGTTAACCTAATCTGCATGTCTTTGGACTGTGGGGGAAACCGGAGCACCCGGAGGAAACCCACGCAGACACGGGGAGAACATGCAAACTCTACACAGAAAGGCCCTCGCCAGCCACAGGGCTCGAACCCAGGACCTTCTTGCTGTGAGGCGACAGCGCTAACCACTACACCACCGTGCCGCTGGGACACTGTCTAAAATGTAAATAAAAAACAGAATATGATGATTTGCAAATCATGGAAACCCTATAATTCATTGAAAATAGTACAAAAACAACAACATATCAAATGATGAAAGTGAGAAATTTTATTGTTTTTTGAAAAATATATGCTCATTTTGAATTTCATGTCAGCAACACGTTTCAGAAAAGTTGGGACAGAGCCATGAAAAGACTGAAAAAGTTGTGAAAAAAATAAACAAACAAAAAAACCTAATTTGGTTAATTGTCAACAGTAACATGATTGGGTATAAAAAGAGCATCCCAGAGAGGTGGAGTCTCTCAGAAAAAAAGATGGGGTGGGGTTCACCACTCTGTGAAACTCTGTGTGGGCAAACAGTGCAACAATTTAAGAATAACGTTCCTCAATGTAAATTTGCAAATAATTTGAGGATCACATCATCTATGGTACATAATATCATTAAAAGATTCAGAGAATCTGGAGAAATCTCTGTATGCAAGAGACAAGGCTGAAAACTGACATTGGATGCCTGTGATCTTTAGGTCCTCAGGAGACACTGCATTAAAAGCAGACACGTGTCTGTAGTGGAAATCACTGTATGGGCTCAGGAACACTTCAGAAAACCATCGTCTGTGAAAACAGCTCATTACTGCATCCACAAATGCAAGTTAAAACCAGATATAAACAATATCCAGAAACACCGCCACCTTCTCTGGGCCTGAGCTCTTTTATGGTGGACTGAGGCAAAGTGGAAAATTGTCCCGAGGTTTGACGAATCAAAAGTAGAAATTCTTTTTAGAAATCATGGATACCACGTCCTCCAGGTTAAAGAGGAGAGGAACCATTCGGCTTGTTAACAGTGTGCAGTTCAAAAGCCAGCATCTGTGATGGTATGAGGGTGCATTAGTGCACATGACATGAGTAGCTTGTACATCTGGGAAGGCATCATTAATGCTGAATGATATATACACATTTCAGAGCAATATGCTGCCATCCAGACAAAATCTTTTGTAGGGAAGGCCTTCCTTCTTTCAGCAAGACAATACCAAACTGCTTTCTGCACATATTAAAACTGCATGGCTCCATAGTAAAAGAGTCCAGGTGCTAAACTGGCCTGCCTGCAGTCCAGACCTGTCTCTCATTGAAAACATTTGGTGCATTATAAAGTGTAAAATACGACAAAGGAGACCCCGAACTATTGAGCAACTGAAATTGTAGATCAGGCAAGAATGGGGTAACATTTCTCTTTCAAAACTACAGCAACTGGTTTCCTCAGTTCCCAAACGTTTACAGAGTGTTGTTAAAAGTAGAGGTGATACAACACAGTGGTAAACATGCCCCTGTCCCAACTTTTTTGAAACATGTTGCTGACATCAAATTCAAAAGGAGCATACAGTATATTTAAAAAAAAACAATAAAAATTCTCAGTTTCAACATTTGATATGTTGTCTTTGTACTATTTTCAGTGAAATATAGGGTTTCCATGATTTGAAAATTATATTCTGTTGTTTTTTTTAAATGTACGTTTTACACAGTGTCCCAGATTTATAGAGATGGGGTTGTATCAAGTTTCCTCATTCTTCCTTAAAAGATGTAGGAGTAGTAAATTCAGTGGTTTCTAAAGGGAGGGTGGAGGAGTGAAGAAGAAAGAAAGAAAGAAAGAAAGAAAGAAAGAACAGAGAATGTTATACCGCATGTATGTAAGGTACGATAACCTAACGACATTTACCACCATCGGTATTCCTAGCTTCTAGACTGTAGGAGCAGTTAGAGCTTAAAAATGAATTGAAGCCAAAGGGAGAAAAAGTGAGGGATGAAAAAAGCTGAAATCAGAAGTGATTGAGGTGTGAAAAGAGGTGGAGTGCTTTGGAGTATTAACCAGAACGTGTCTAGTAAGTCAGGAGGCGTTATTTAAAAAATGGGCCATATGGGAGCAATTTGAAAAATTTCCCATTCAAAGACTATGGGGATAAAATGGATGGATGGAGGGATGAAAAAAGAGAGATACAGGTAGAATATCAAAACAATATATACAAGCATACTTCTACAGTAGGGCAAATATTTTACATTTGGAATGAAGATTCTAGCACAAAAACTGGAGGAGTTAGATGCCAAAAAAAGTCATAATAATAATAATAATAATAATAATAATAATAAACTGGGCGGCACGGTGGTGTAGTGGTTAGCGCTGTCGCCTCACAGCAAGAAGGTCTGGGTTCGAGCCCCATGGCCGGCAAGGGCCTTTCTGTGCAGAGTTTGCATGTTCTCCCCGTGTCCGCGTGGGTTTCCTCCAGGTGCTCCGGTTTCCCCCACAGTCCAAAGACATGCAGGTTAGGTTAACTGGTGACTCTAAATTGACCGTAGGTGTGAATGTGAGTGTGAATGGTTGTCTGTGTCTATGTGTCAGCCCTGTGATGACCTGGTGACTTGTCCAGGGTGTACCCCGCCTTTCACCCGTAGTCAGCTGGGATAGGCTCCAGCTTGCCTGCGACCCTGTAGAAGGATAAAGCGGCTAGAGATAATGAGATGAGATGAGATGAATAATAATAAACATGTGAGAGAATAAACTGTGATCGCTGTAACAGCAACCACACAATCATACGAGCCACGGTTTAAGACTTTTTTAAATCCCCACTTTCTGTGTAAAAGTCTGCAGTGAGGTTGTTTTTTTTCTTCTTCTTTTTTTCAGAAGACATCAGAGTGAGCATCTTGGTAGGAACAGGTAAGACCGTCAGGATGAGTAATGAGGAAGAGCAGAGTGACTACTTCTTTTATTCGTCGGTCTCCTGCCTCACAGTCAGTCCTGAAACCGTGGCAAATTTGGAAACAGAGACATGAGGGACTCACTGGCTGCATCCCAATGAGAAACCTGTCACATATGGGGGGGGGGATGGATTGGTGATGCGTGTGTATGTGTGTATATGTGTCTGAGTATGTATGTTGCACCTGGGTGAGAATGGAAACCGAGATGAAAAAAAAAAACAACCACCCAGTGGCTCTTTTTTATTCCTGTCTTTTCGAAGTGTTGCTGGAAATTTTGTGAGATCGTCTTATTAATCCCAGCTTCAGGTGTCTTTGAAGTTTTTACACTATTAATCGCCATTGGTTGTGATGCTAATGCTACCCTTAGCTTCCTTAACAGGCTGGATATAATATTCAAACGACAGTTTAGACCTTAAAACAAGAGACACGCACTTTAGGAACATGTCACTCATAATAACTCTTTTAAGCTCAGTGGACATTTTCAATTTCATCCATGCTAGCTCTAATCACATTGCCTAACACTTTTCCACAGGAATCTGATTAGCTGAACCTAGAGATGATTGATGGACTTTTTTTTTTTAAAGCAATGCTAGAATGCTAAAATGGATGGTTCTGTATTACCAACTTAATCTCCTCTCCGAGAAGTTAATTAGGGCACTGTTAGCAGCGGCGGTGTCACAGCCCTCACCGTTCTCGTCTCTGGGGTCTTGTTAGCAAGTCACAAGTAGCACATAGTGGCCTAACCGTGAGTGATTGGAACCGTGAGCCTCGTACCTAGTCCTGTCAAATCGGTCACACATTCTCCCCAAGGAGTTTTAGCCAGACAGGGGATATGGGGAAACGTTTGAGCCAGGAAAAATGTCTTTCCTGTCATACAGAGGAACTGGTGTAAAGAGGGATTTTAAAGGTTTGAGATGTACGCTGATGACAGATGTCTTAACGCTCATGAACTGTTGGAGATAAAATGACCAATTTTAGGTAGTGGAGCAAATGCTAAAAGTTATTTTTATCCCCCCAACTTCTTTTTCATCTGTATTTGCATTGAAAATAAATATAAATACATAACGCTTACGGCCAGAGCAAAGCCTCATATGCTGAACATATTTGTATTATATGAAGTACACATAATAAACGACATGATTTACTGAAATGAAATATGTTTCTCATTGGCACATAGCTCAATCACACCTACAGTTAGAGTATTTTAAGATCTTGTTGCTTGTTAATATCTCTACAGTACTGTGAAAAAATCTTCGGCACTTTTTTTTTTCATACAAACTTTGTTATAGATTTTTATTTTATGACTTCTACATTATTGAGTCAGTACAAAAACATTTTATAGTACAAAAGTTCGGGGTTTTTTTTTCTTCCAGCACAAAATTAAATGTTACAGAAAAAAAAAAGTTTGTATCTGAGCAGTATATTACATAAGAGACCACTTTTCAGATTAAATAAAGAAAACATAATGAAGGCTACTAGGTTTTGGTGCAAAATTAAGAAGTGAGTGTGATGGTCAAAGTGTCCAGAAAAACTGGGGCTGGTTCTGTAAGACGCTCAGTAAAACCTACAGCTCATTTCCGCATAAAACTGCACTCACTGTACCTGAGACTACTATTTTTTTTTTTTTTAATAAAACAAAGGGTCATCTCACACCAAATATTGACTTTGTTTCATTTATTATGGCTAACTGATTACTGTTTATAACATTTTTTAAATGTTAAAACATTTCATTTCATTATTTTTAAGCTATTTTTGGTCTACAGGATTTCTGCCTAAGACTTGTGCACAGAACTGTATATATCTGCATTTAATCTAATTTAAAAAAAAATACATATCACCATGAAAAGTATATCTACAGTGGTGCTTGAAAGTTTGTGAACCCTTTAGAATTTTCTATATTTCTGCATAAATATGACCTAAAACATCATCAGATTTTCACACAAGTCCTAAAAGTAGATAAAGAGAACCCAGTTAAACAAATGAGACAAAAATATTATACTTGGTCATTTATTTATTGAGGAAAATGATCCAACATTACATATCTGTGAGTGGCAAAAGTATGTGAACCTTTGCTTTCAGTATCTGGTGTGACCCCTTTGTGCAAGAATAACTACAACTAAACGTTTCCGGTAACTGTTGATCAGTCCTGCACACCGGCTTGGAGGAATTTTATCCCATTCCTCCATACAGAACAGCTTCAACTCTGGGATGTTGGTGGGTTTCCTCACATGAACTGCTCACTTCAGGTCCTTCCACAACATTTCAATTG
The DNA here is from genome assembly GCF_027579695.1 of Neoarius graeffei. Classification (NCBI taxonomy): domain Eukaryota; kingdom Metazoa; phylum Chordata; class Actinopteri; order Siluriformes; family Ariidae; genus Neoarius; species Neoarius graeffei. Next base: position 27,990,732 of record NC_083590.1, on the reverse strand, counting down.
GATTAAAGTCAGGACTTTGACTTGGCCATTCCAAAACATTCACTTTATTCTTCTTTAACCATTCTTTGGTAGAACAACTTGCGTACTTAGGGTTGTTGTCTTGCTGCATGACCCACCTTCTCTTGAGATTCAGTTCATGGACAGATGTCCTGACATTTTCCTTTAGAATTCACTGGTATAATTCAGAATTCATTGTTCCATCAATGATGGCAAGCCATCCTAGCCCAGATGCAGCAAAACAGGCCCAAACCATGATACTACCACCACCATGTTTCATAGATGGGATAAAGTTCTTATGCTGTAATGCAGTGTTTTCCTTTCTCCAAACATAACATTTCTCATTTAAACCAAAAAGTTCTATTTTGGTCTCATTCGTCCACAAAACATTTTTCCAATAGCCTTCTGGCTTGTCCATGTGATCTTTAGCAAACTGCAGATGAACAGCAATGTTCTTTTTAGAGAGCAGTGGCTTTCTCCTTGCAACCCTGCCATGCACACCATTGTTGTTCAGTGTTCTCCTGATGGTGGACTCATGAACATTAACATTAGCCAATGTGAGAGAGGCCTTCAGTTGCTTAGAAGTTATCCTGGGGTCCTTTGTGAGCTCGCTGACTATTACACGCCTTGCTCTTGGAGTGATCTTTGTTGGTCGACCACTCCTGGGGAGGGTAACAATGGTCTTGAATTTCCTCCATTTGTACACAGTCTGTCTGACTGTGGATTGGTGGAGTCCAAACTCTTTAGAGATGGTTTTGTAACCTTTTCCAGCCTGATAAGCATCAACAACACTTTTTCTGAGGTCCTCAGAAATCTCCTTTGTTCTTGCCATGATACACTTCCACAAACATGTGTTGTGAAGATCAGACTTTGATAGATCCCTGTTCTTTAAATAAAACAGGGTGCCCACTCACACCTGATTGTCATCCCATTGATTGAAAACACCTGACTCTAATTTCACCTTCAAATGAACTGCTAATCCTAGAGGTTCACATACTTTTGCCACTCACAGATCTGTAATATTGGATCATTTTCCTCAATAAATAAATGACCAAGTATAATATTTTTGTCTCATTTGTTTAACTGGGTTCTCTTTATTTTTAGGACTTGTGTGAAAATCTGATGATGTTTTAGGTCATATTTATGCAGAAATATCGAAAATTCTAAAGGGTTCACAAACTTTCAAGCACCATTGTATATAATGGATTAGAATTTATTCATAGCCATAACTGGCCTATTCCACAGTTATTCCATGTTTCATAAGAGGATCATTTATTTTATATTTTAGAAAAAAAACAATTATTAATCATTACAGATTATTTGATTCCATTATATGTACCTTGTACACACGATTTGGAGTCGTCATTTACACCAATAGATAGATAGATAGATAGATAGATAGATAGATAGATACTTTATTAATCCCAGAGGGAAATTCAAGGTATCCAGTAACATTTCCGCATTGCACAAGATCAATACAAAAACTAAATAGCATTATACGTATAAAAAACTTAAATACAAAAAACAAAATACCAAAAGAAATAAAACATTACCGATAAGAGCAAGTGATAAAATATGCAGCTCTCAGTGTGGGAGGTAGTGAGGTAGTGCAGTTGGCAGTAACCAGTCACAGTGCAAATAAGCGTGTAATGAGCAGTGCAAATACTTTGTGGACAGTTACATACATGTGCAGTGTGTTTAGTGGTATATGGTAGATAAAAAGCATAATATATTACAAGATAGGCATAGTTAAAGTATACATCAGTACATATAGTATATGTAATAGTGTGATAGTATACCTCATCTCATCTCATTATCTCTAGCCGCTTTATCCTTCTACAGGGTCGCAGGCAAGCTGGAGCCTATCCCAGCTGACTATGGGCGAAAGGCGGGGTACACCCTGGACAAGTCGCCAGGTCATCACAGGGCTGACACATAGACACAGACAACCATTCACACTCACATTCACACCTACGGTCAATTTAGAGTCACCAGTTAACCTAACCTGCATGTCTTTGGACTGTGGGGGAAACCGGAGCACCCGGAGGAAACCCACGCGGACACGGGGAGAACATGCAAACTCCACACAGAAAGGCCCTCGCCGGCCCCGGGGCTCGAACCCAGGACCTTCTTGCTGTGAGGCGACAGCGCTAACCACTACACCACCGTGCCGCCCGTGATAGTATACGATATATAATATTAAGTTAGTATATAAATATTGAGTGTGTGTGTATATATAAGTAAGTAGGTACATAACAGTATATAATAATAAAGTATATAATAAGGGGCGGCACGGTGGTGTAGTGGTTAGCGCTGTCGCCTCACAGCAAGAAGGTCCTGGGTTCGAGCCCCGGGGTCGGCGAGGGCCTTTCTGTGCGGAGTTTGCATGTTCTCCCCGTGTCCGCGTGGGTTTCCTCCGGGTGCTCCGGTTTCCCCCACAGTCCAAAGACATGCAGGTTAGGTTAACTGGTGACTCTAAATTGACCGTAGGTGTGAATGTGAGTGTGAATGGTTGTCTGTGTCTATGTGTCAGCCCTGTGATGACCTGGCGACTTGTCCAGGGTGTACCCTGCCTTTCGCCCGTAGTCAGCTGGGATAGGCTCCAGCTTGCCTGCGACCCTGTAGAAGGATAAAGCGGCTAGAGATGATGAGATGAGTATATAATAAGGTAAAGTACAACATACCAGCTTATCTACAAATATCTGTATATACCCACCTATGCATATAATGTACATCTTTGTAAGCAGCAGAGAAGTGCAATGGACATGAAATAAGCAGTATAACTAGTCCTGAGTACAGCAGAGTCACAGAGTCTTATTTTTGCTGAGCCGGGAGGAGTTGAACAGTCTAATGGCCTGAGGGACAAAAGACTTCCTGAATCTGTCCGCGGTGCAGGGCAGGGACAACAGTCTGCCACTGAATGAGCTCCTCTGCCTGATGATGGCGCTGTGCAGAGGGTGGTGAACGTTGTCCATGATTAAGAGCAGTTTGCTCAGGGCCCTTTGCTCAGCAAAAAATATCATCTCTACACACCAATTAACCATAACATTAAAACCATCTGCCTAATATTGTGTAGGTCCTCCTTGTACCACCAAAACAGCTCTGACCCATTCAGACATGGACTCCACAAGACCTCTGAAGGTGTGCTGTGGTATCCGGCACCAAGATGTTAGCAGCAGATCCTTTAAGTCCTGTAAGCTGTAGCTGGGACCGTCATGGATTGGACTTGTTTGTCCAGCACATCCTACAGACGCTCAATCTGATTGAATTCTGAGGAATTTGGAGGCCAAGTCAACATCTTTGTCATGTTCCTGAACAATATTTGCAGTGTGGCAGGATGCATTATCCTGCTGAAAGAAGCCATTAGGGAATAATGTTGCTATGAAGTGGTGTACTTGGTCTGCAGTAATGTTTAGGGAGGTGGTACGTGTCAAAGTAACATCCACATGAATGCCAGGACCCAAGGTCTCACCATTGTCTCTTCATTCTTCACTTCAGCACTGGTGAAGAATGATTCATTCATTGAAATAAATAAATAAATAAATAAATAAATAAATAAATAAATATTTACAATACTGCCATCTCTACTATATCACTGATTGAGTAGGTGCATTAAAGGTAATTTGACAGCTGGTATTTATACTATTTATACCATTTACAAACTGAATCCATTAGGCTTCCATCCATTTCGTGATCGCTCATAACCAGCTACTTGATCAAAGCCTGACATTCACTACATGAGGAAAAGCACACTTTTGACATCTTTTAGACAGATGAACTGTTTTTAGCAATTTGTTTGTTAAATTAGAAAATGATCTTTGCAGGAAGATATCGTAAGCCTGTTAATAAAGTTTTTGGTCCATTTTTTGGTCCGAAACATGATTTTTCATTGTTTTTGGCTGCAGCACGCTAACTGGTCATTTTCGAGAGCAATAAAGTGGAATAAATTTTTTAAAATGGCTAGTGTTTGTAATTCGGACAGAAGGAGAAGAATTTCATCACCGTTTTACTCCAGTTCTTATTTGGATTCACACACACACACACACACACACACACACACACACATAGAGGCTAGATTTCAGGAGGATCCATAAACATTAGAAGGGCTTTTTCATGTTTAGTTCCATAAATTTGCTTTACACTACTGATAGTTAAGGTGAAGATGAGTTATATTTAACAGTTATTCCATGAAATCGAGTCGTACGTGAGCCGATAGCCAACAAGGTGTGTAGCGCCGAGTTGGCTATAAGCCGTGTACAACGAGATTGAGTGGAATAACTGTTTTATTCTATCCACATTCACTGGATTTTGAGAAATGGAGCATTTTTATTTTTTGCAAATTCAATAAATAAAAACTTTATACAAAATGTCCGACAAAATCATTTCCGTATAGAATGTAAACAAACCGGCGAAATGACAGGAGCAATTTGTGAAAAATGCTATACTAATAATTCTTGAAAAAAAATATATGTTCTTACCATCAAATACTTTAATTCCATATTTTATTGCTTTTTTCATATTTTTGAGGTTTTGTTTTAGTTTTTATTTCATCTTCGGTTGGTTCAGCAACACGCTCCACCATTTTGTTTTTTTTTCTACTCACGGTATATGAGCTGATATCCTAATAGTAGAGTAGCCAATTAGAGCACACGATTGCTCATATCCAGTGATTGTGGACAGAATAAAAAGTATTTGTCTCTGACCCAGAGCACAAGAGTGATCCACTGGGTTGGTTTTGTATTTCAGATGTTTTTGTCAGTAGCTTTGTCGCCTTACATCTTCGCATGTCTGTGTTGGTATTTTCCCCATTTCCCAGTAACATGCTAGTAGGTAGATTTGGCTATGTTTAATTTGAGTGGTGACCTGTGATGAACTGGTGTTTCACTCCCAGTATTCCCAGGATAGCCTCCAGATCCATTATGACTATGACCAGGATGGAAGGATGAAACACACTTACCGAAAGTGAGTAAGAGATTGAGTTTATTTTTGGAAAGCCTTGCCAGTTTGAAGTGTTTGCCTAGTTTGATCTGAGGTATTTTTGGTATGTGTGATGCACTGCTCAGAGTATATATGCCTCTCTCATTTCATGCTTGTTTAAAGTAGTTTTTTTAAAAACAGAATTTAGACAACCAGCAAAATATCACCCAAGTGATTTATCCATTTATCCTCTGATCTCTCCAGTGTACAGAATTCATGGATTAAACATTTTACAGATACATATAAAATCTCTAAAAATTAAGTTGTTCACTTTTTATTTATTTATTTTTATTTTCTTTACTTTCAGGCTGTCAACTAGCAGCGCTGTTTCTGTACAGAAAGAACGGCGTGCCTACCAAACACAGAATAAAATCCAGTTTTTAAGTTCAGAAGCTTGATCTTTCTGATTCTGTTTACTCAGATATGATGTTTGGTTGCAAAGTGTTTCATTCTTCTTGCCCCCCCCCCCCCCCCCCCCCGGCCTCCTGGAACTTGAATATTTCATTATAAAGAATAATGATAGTAGAAACCTTATTTGCTTCAAACAGAATAGAACAAGTCTGGATGTAATTTTTATGCCAGCACCATTTCTCAGAAATCACAAGCTTCATTGCAAAGAAGTCGTTGTGAGTAAGAGGAGTTTTTACTGCTGTGTTGAATTCCCTGGTTTAAAATGTCACTTCTCGTTCAGTGCTAACAATGACAAATGACAGAAACACGCATTCACATTCAGCTGTTACAGAGTGATTAAAGATTTTGTCTCTAATTGCAAGGTGTGTGGGTGTGTGTACGGCTGTTTGATGGCAATTCGATTGAAATAAGCACACTGCAGGGATCCATTCCAACAAAAATATTGAATTTATTTGATTGAGAACTGAGAAGTTTGTTCACTCATTAAAAAAGAAACAAGAACTAGTAACAAGTGTTGCCAGGCTAAACAAACCTCGTCTGGCAGCACTTATTTTATACCTATATGTTGATAATGGTAATATTTCTCAATCATCAACTGTCAGGTTATCTCATCTCATTATCTGTAGCCGCTTTATCCTGTCCTACAGGGTCGCAGGCAAGCTGGAGCCTATCCCAGCTGACTACGGGCGAAAGGCAGGGTACACCCTGGACAAGTCGCCAGGTCATCACAGGGCTGACACATAGACACAGACAACCATTCACACCTACGGTCAATTTAGAGTCACCAGTTAACCTAACCTGCATGTCTTTGGACTGTGGGGGAAACCGGAGCACCCGGAGGAAACCCACGCGGACACAGGGAGAACATGCAAACTCCGCACAGAAAGGCCCTCGCCGGCCACGGGGCTTGAACCCGGACCTTCTTGCTGTGAGGCGACAGCGCTAACCACTACACCACCGTGCCACCTGTCAGGTTATAGTCCTATGAAAATCCATGACCTTGAGTTTGACATTTCAAAGTCATTCAAGGTCATGGCGATAACTGAAAGACCATATGGGACTTCCTATATGTTGATAATGGTAAACATCTGGCTATCATGAACCGTTTTAAAGTTATAGCCCTTTGAAACCCCATGACCTTCAGTTTGACCTTTCAGGGTCACTCAAGGTCAAAGATCATGGTGCCCAATGAAAACTCATATGGCACTTCCTATAAGTTGATAATGGTAAATATCTGTCTCCCATCAACCGTTTTCTAGTTACAGCCCTCTGAAAATCTGTGACCTTGAGTTTAACCTTTCAGGGTCACTCACGGTCAAAGATCATGGTGAAAAATTAAAGGCCATATGGGAGTTCCTATATGCTCATAATAGTAAACATCTGTCTATCGGCAACCGTTTTTGAGTTATAATGGAAAATGTTATTTTGACCAAAAGGTTGACCTTTCCGGTGGTCTTGACCTTCACCTTGACCCGATTACCCCCAAAATTTAATCAGGCAATCTATGGACCTTTGCCCACCTACCGTGAAAATTAGAAGTTAATTGGTGCAACCGTCTAGATGCTAGATTGTTAACAGACACAAACAAACAAACTGCACTGATTACAATATCTCACCTGGCTGACTCGGTTGTGGGTGAGGTAATAATAATATGATGAAAAAAATTATGATTAAAAATAGGACGATATATGGGATGATTTATGAGAGCTGCTGTTATAGAAATACTATACGCATATCAACACTTTCTGACCAATCAGATTGCAGTATTCAGATTATTAGAGTGAATATTATAGGAAAGAGCAGCAAAACTCTCGCCCTGTGTCTGAAATCGCTCACTCGTTCACTACTCCCTACTTCCTATATAGGGAATTACTATATAGAGGAATATATAGTGAGCTCATTGGTGAAATAAAATAAAAAAAAAACCGCTGGTATTTACGTCATTACTGTCACACAATTAAAACGTGTCAGATCAGTCGGCTGGTGGTTTTCAAAATGATAAACAAGTGCATGTATTTTTGTGATAAATCCATATTATACTGAGTGTATTTCCCACATTAATCAATACAAAGTACCTGCAGCTTTCAGTTTTTTTAAATCAAGGCTGAATACTTTCTTCTTTGCCGCTGCCTTTTATTCAATCAAATTTGAGACTTTTAATTTGATTTCTTTCAGAGTGACTACAATGCATGATGGGATATATTGCTTTGGTTAGTGACCATCGTTGTATACTACTTTTCACGGTGCATTCTGGGATACTTTGAGTGCACTACAGTATATACAGTGGTGCTTGAAAGTTTGTGAACCCTTTAGAATTTTCTATATTTCTGCGTAAATGTGACCTAAAACATCATCAGATTTTCACACAAGTCCTAAAAGTAGATAAAGAGAACCCAGTTAAACAAATGAGACAAAAATATTATACTTGGTCATTTATTTATTGAGGAAAATGATCCAATATTACAGATCTGTGAGGGGCAAAAGTATGTGAACCTTTGCTTTCAGTATCTGGTGTGACCCCCTTGTGCAGCAATAACTGCAACTAAACGTTTGTGGTAACTGATGATCAGTCCTGCACACCAGCTTGGAGGAATTTTAGCCCGTTCCTCTGTACAGAACAGCTTCAACTCTGGGATGTTGGCGGGTTTCCTCACATGAACTGCTCAATTCAGGTCCTTCCACAACATTTCAATTGGATTAAGGTCAGGACTTTGACTTGGCCATTCCAAAACATGAACTTTATTCTTCTTTAACCATTCTTTGATAGAACCACTTGTGTGCTTAGGGTCGTTGTCTTGCTGCATGACCCACCTTCTCTTGAGATTCAGTTCATGGACAGATGTCCTGACATTTTCCTTTAGAATTCGCTGGTATAATTCAGAATTCATTGTTCCATCAATGATGGCAAGCCATCCTGGCCCAGATGCAGCAAAACAGGCCCAAACCATGATACTACCATCACCATGTTTCACAGATGGGATAAGGTTCTTATACTGGAATGCAGTGTTTTCCTTTCTCCAAACATAACGTTTCTCATTTAAACCAAAGAGTTCTATTTTGGTCTCATCCGTCCACAAAACATTTTTCCAATAGCCTTCTGGCTTGTCCACGTGATCTTTAGCAAACTGCAGACGAGAAGCAGTGTTCTTTTTGGAGAGCAGTGGCTTTCTCCTTGCAACTCTGCCATACACACTATTGTTGTTCAGTGTTCTCCTGATGGTGGACTCATGAACATTAACACTAGCCAATGTGAGAGAGGCCTTCAGTTGCTTAGAAGTTATCCTGGGGTCCTTTATAACCTTGCCAACTATTACACACCTTGCTCTTGGAGTGATCTTTGTTGGTCAACCACTCCTGGGGAGGGTAACACTGGTCTTGAATTTCTTCCATTTGTACACAATCTATCTGACTGTGGATTGGTGGAGTCCAAACTCTTTAGTGATGGTTTTGTAACCTTTTCCAGCCTGATGAGCATCAACAACACTTTTTCTGAGGTCCTCAGGAATCTCCTTTGTTCGTGCCATGATACACTTCCACAAACACGTGTTGTGAAGATCAGACTTTGATAGATCCCTGTTCTTTAAATAAATCAGGGTGCCCACTCACACCTGATTGTCATCCCATTGCTTGAAAACACCCGACTCTAATTTCAGCTTCAAATTAACTGCTAATCCTAGAGGTTCACATACTTTTGCCACTCACAGATATGTAATATTGGATCATTTTCCTCAATAAATAAATGACCAAGTATAATATTTTTGTCTCATTTGTTTAACTGGGGGCGGCACGGTGGTGTAGTGGTTAGCGCTGTCGCCTCACAGCAAGAAGGTCCTGGGTTCGAGCCCCGGGGCCGGCGAGGGCCTTTCTGTGCGGAGTTTGCATGTTCTCCCCGTGTCCGCGTGGGTTTCCTCCGGGTGCTCCGGTTTCCCCCACAGTCCAAAGACATGCAGGCTAGGTTAACTGGTGACTCTAAATTGACCGTAGGTGTGAATGTGAGTGTGAATGGTTGTCTGTGTCTATGTGTCAGCCCTGTGATGACCTGGCGACTTGTCCAGGGTGTACCCCGCCTTTCGCCCGTAGTCAGCTGGGATAGGCTCCAGCTTGCCTGCGACCCTGTAGAAGGATAAAGCGGCTAGAGATAATGTGATGTGATGTTTAACTGGGTTCTCTTTATCTACTTTTAGGACTTGTGTGAAAATTTGATGATGTTTTCGGTCATATTTATGCAGAAGTATAGAAAATTCTAAAGAGTTCACAAACTTTCAAGCACCACTGTAGGGTGTAAATAATCTTCACTAAGGTTTTGGGCAGCACTACAAAATGGCATCTTCACTATATAGTGCCCTATATAGTGAGTAGGGAGTGATTTCAGGCACAGGGTAGATGTAATCAGTAAACCAGTTTTCCCAGTCGTTAAACAATTCTGATTGATGTATTGAGCTGGGAACAAATAGTGCTAAAGAAATAAAAAGCACATTTCCATCTGCTCTAACACTCCGTTTATTTAAAGCAGGTTATAGTTTGTCTATGTAATCAAATAAACTAAATCTATTGTTTCACACCTTGCAATGGCATCAAATACTCTTTAAAACTTGTACATGGTGCCTCAGGATAATAAAAACCACAATCCTAATAATATTACCACTGTGAGATTTTAAAGGTTAAATCAAACTTAAGAATATCTCCAATATCTCAGAACTGTGCTGTGAAAGCACGTTCCCCAAGCTCCGTAATAAAAGTTTTGTACAATGCCATTAAGTATTCCTGTCTTTTCCTCTTTTAGTGTTCAAAGAAATACCAATTACTTCTAAATGCCTTGCTTGGCAGGGTCCACATATCTCTATGGCATGCTGAGAATCAGTTAAGCTTCTCAACAGTTCAGAAGGTTACAATCTCAAAAACTATCTCAAGTGCTCTTTACGGTTAATGGTTCTAGCTTTCGAAAAAGGTTTGATTGTAAATCTTCCCCCAGAGAGACTGCTGGAGAGAACTTTTTCTCCTCAAAAGAGCGCTATCACTGTCACTATCTGTCTATTTATTGCTCCAAACATCAGTATCTGGACTCAGATTTAAATCAAAAGTAGGTGTGGCTTAAACCAGAGGAATATGAACCTGACTGCTATTTCCCCATTGAAAAACACGTTGGAATAAAACCCAGAGGTAGAAATACAGTGTCTTGCAAAAGTATTCATCCCCCTTGGTGTTTGTCCTGTTTTGTTGCATTAAAATTAAAATGGATTTTTGGAGGGTTAGCACCATTTGACAACATTACACAACATGCCTACAACTTTAAAGGTGCTTTTTTTTTATTGTGACAAACAATAATTACGATGAAAAAACAGAAATCTGGAGTGTGCATAGGTATTCACCCCCTTTCATATGAAACCCCTAAATAAGAGCTGCTCCAACCAATTCACTTCATAAGTCACATAATTATTTGATTAAGATCCACCTGTGTGCAATCAAAGTGTCAACTTTGCAACAAAGTATTAAACATGATCATTTAATTTATGTTTATGTTAGTTTGTCTAATTACATTTAGTCTGTTAAATAGGAGAGGCCATGTATAAAAAAAGACTATAATTCTTACATTGTTCACCTGATTTGATGATTTGGACTTGGTTCCGCAGCAGACCTGGTGAGACTGATGGGGTTGGGTGGGTGGGACAGGTTGGGACCCTGGCTCAGACCTCACCAGTCTCTGGCATGGACCTGGGCCTGTCACTGAAGACCAGCATGTCTGTTTCTGATATAGGCATGGACTCAGGTCTTGGCATGGGTGTGGGCTCATGCATTGGCATGGACAAAAGAATGGGCATGGACATGGGCTCTGGCATTAGTATGGATGCAGACATGGGCATGGACTTGGGCATGGGCATGGGCTCTGGCATGGACTCAGGCATGGGAATGAACTCAGGCATGAGCATGGGCTCTGGAATTGGCATGGATGCAGGCATGGACACAGGCATTGACATGGGCATGGATATGGGCTTTGGCATGGAAATGAACTCAGGCATGGGCATGGGCTCTGGAATTGGCATGGATGCAGGCATGGGCATGGACACAGGCATTGACATGGGCACGGACATGGGCTCAGGCATGGACACTGGCACAGACATAGGCATGAGCTCAGGCATAGGCATGGACTCAGACATGTCCATGATGACCTTCATATCTGTTATTGAGTTTCTTCATCCCTTCCATTATTTTGTGATTATCCTGTACTGACCTGTGTATATGTTTTTTTCCCCTTCTCCTCCCTATTCCTAGGTGCAGCTATTTCCATTTTAGGAGTCCTGTGTGCTGGAGGGGGTATATAAAGGAAACAGGAACAAGCAGGAGGAGAGATCTTCCCATCAATCTTAATTCCATGTTGTGTGCCATATGGTAGACTTACTTGTATATTGGTCTGAGCAATACAGTATTTCCTTGTGTAAAATTTGCTACTGAGATTGTTTGAGAGCTGAATTTGATAATAATATATTGAAATGTTTTGTTTGGGTGTTTGTTACCCTGGCTAGAAGGAGCTAAGTGCCTTTTTGTTGATTGTGGATTTTTTTTTCCTGGTTTTGGATAAGGTAGGGAGACAGGGAAGTAAATTGTACTTTTGTTGTTTGTTTTTCTTTGTTTAGGATTTTGGGGTAGAGTTTAGTGAAGAAGAAGAAACCTTTATTTGTCACATGCACACTTCAAGCACAGTGAAATTCATCCTCTGCATTTAACCCATCTGAAGCAGTGAACACACGCACACACACCCAGAGCAGTAGGCAGCCACACTAGAGCGCCCGGGGAGCAGTCAGGGGTCAGGTACCTTGCTCAAGGGCACCTCAGCCCAAGGCCGCCCCACGTTAACCTAACTGCATGCCTTTGGACTGTGGGGGAAACCGGAGCACCCGGAGGAAACCCACACAGACACGGGGAGAACATGCAAACTCCATACAGAAAGGCCCTCGCCGGCCGCTGGGTTCGAACCCAGAACCTTCTTGCTGTGAGGCAACCGTGCTAGTGGTGGGTTTTGCTTATTATTTTGTCATTTACTTACCCCTGGAGAAATGGCCTGGGTGTTGCCTTGGTGATTTTGCATGTAGTGAACTGCTATTTGAAAGAAATCTTTTGTGGGAGTCCTTTATGTTTTCTCTAGTCACCTCAGTCACCCTGTCCTTGACTGACACGTAACAATATCCGTGTATGTAAACTTCTGACTGTAACTGTATATGCTTACTTCATAGTGCATAATTCATACATTGGGTGACTGGCTCTTGGCTATTTTCCTCTGGTCTAAAAAAAGTTTGGATGCCCCTGCTCTAAGTGCATCCTATGCATATTAAAATAATAATAAAGTATTGAGTATAGAAAGCAAGTGTAAGTATAGCTCCGTAACCTCCAGATTTCTGTGAGTGATCACACCAGGCTCATAAAGAGTGTGACCTTGTGGCAAATGTGGGATGTTGCAAACCACATGCTGAACCGTGTGGTTCACCACAAACAAGATCTTTCACCCTGGCTAACATAAAACCTACATCTGTAAAATGCTGTACTGCATTTTGTGCCAACACACTTTTGCAGAAATTAATGATTTTGCTACGACTAATGAAATCAATTCAAAGGGCTGACTGGACTATTCATACCAGCTTGTGCAAAATCACCAAATTTACATTCAAATCATAATGGTGCTTAAATCCACTAAAACAGACCTAAAACTCAATTGACACGTGTCATGAAATGTTTCACAGATGATCTATTAAATGTTGAGACACAAAATCTGAATTCTTTGGAATGATCAGACTTAGAAGGCTTTAGAGCATCTGTCCTTGATCTTCTGAGTTATAATACGAGTTAAATATTGTCTTTGTGAACACACACACACACACACACACACACACACACACACACACACACACACACATCCCTATGTGATCTCATATGAAAAAGAATAATTAATTTCACATGTGAAAAAAACACAAGCCGTACAATTTAAAAAAATGTGAGCTGTAACGTGATACTTCTAAAAGCCTATGTGTAAATTGGATATGTCAGTGGTGAAGAATCATGTGAAAAAGTCTCATCTCATCTCATTATCTCTAGCCGCTTTATCCTTCTACAGGGTCGCAGGCAAGCTGGAGCCTATCCCAGCTGACTATGGGCGAAAGGCGGGGTACACCCTGGACAAGTCGCCAGGTCATCACAGGGCTGACACATAGACACAGACAACCATTCACACTCACATTCACACCTACGGTCAATTTAGAGTCACCAGTTAACCTAACCTGCATGTCTTTGGACTGTGGGGGAAACCAGAGCACCCGGAGGAAACCCACGCGGACACGGGGAGAACATGCAAACTCCGCACAGAAAGGCCCTCGCCGGCCCCGGGGCTCGAACCCAGGACCTTCTTGCTGTGAGGCGACAGTGCTAACCACTACACCACCGTGCCACCCTGTGAAAAAGTCGCACATGAAAATACATGAATCATTTAAAGAATTACATGTGAAAACATAAATGAATCATGTCAAAAGAAATGCAACGTGAAGAATTGCATGCAAATAATTAATTATGAAAAATCATGTGAAAATGAATGAATAATGTGAAGAATCTCATGAAAATAATCATGTGTAAAAATAATCAGATGCGAAAATAAATGAATCACATAAAAATATATGTGAAAATAAATGGATCGTGAAGAATCATATGTGACGAATCATGTGTAAAAGCACGTGACATTAAATGAATCATGAAGAATCACGTGACAAATGAATCATGTGTAAATGCACATGTGAAACTAAATGAACCATGTGAAGAATGATATGTGACAAATGAATCATGTGTCAAAGCATATGTGACATTAAATGTATTGAGAAGAATCATGTGACAAATGAATCAGGTGTAAAGCATATGTGACATTAAATTAATCATGAAGAAGCACGTGACAAATTAATCATATGTGAACGAATACGCAAAATTAAATGAATTGTAAAGAATCATATGACAAATGAATCGTGTAAAGCATATGTGAAATTAAACAAATCATGAAGAATCATATGTGACAAATGAATCATGTGTAAACGCACATGAAATTAAATGAATCATGATGAATCATATGTCACGAATCATGTGTTAAAGCATATGTGAAATTAAATGAATCATGAAGAATCATATGTGACAAGTGAATCATGTATAAATGCACATGTGAAATCAAAGGGGAACTGAAGTCATTTTTAAATTTGCTTTATTTCTTAATTAACGTGTTATTCAATTACGTTTTCGGTTTTAGTAACCTTATATCGTGACTTGTATTGGCAACTAATTGCAATTAAATATTATACTTATCGGCCTATTCGGTTTTTAGCCATGTTGAGTTTAGTTTGTTTGGTCCACGGCAGGCGTCGCTTATCCACACGATCTTCACGAGACTTGTGCGAGACTTTGAAACGTGAAGTGTCAGCCAGGTGTCAGCGCCGCCATTTTGAAAACTGTTTTCCAAACGAAATATTGCACAAAAACAAGTTTAAATGACGATTACTGCCTACTTTTTTTCAAACTTTCCTGATTGCTAACAAAACAAACAAAGCTTCCGACTTGATTACGTCAGCATTCGAAAGAGGGCGCGCGCGTCTTTTGACAATGTTAGCAGATGCCGGTCACTTTGATTTCCACTGTACGTTTTACTTCCGTCCTACGATGTCTCGCACAGGTCTCAACGAATCTCGTTTACAGCCATTGCTTTGACATATGGACTGATATATTACAGAGCATATTTCAAACACTCATAACTTGCTATAGCAGCGACACAATACCGATCAAAAATGCATTCCTATGTTTAATAAAATGAGATAAATAGAATTTTGATAATAAAACAATTTGCCTTCAGTTCTCCTTTAAATGAATCGTGACGAATCATCTCATCTCATTATCTGTAGTCACTTTATCCTGTTCTACAGGGTCGCAGGCAAGCTGGAGCCTATCCCAGCTGACTATGGGTGAAAGGCGGGGTACACCCTGGACAAGTCGCCAGGTCATCACAGGGCTGACGCATAGACACAGACAACCATTCACACTCACATTCACACCTACGGTCAATTTAGAGTCACCAGTTAACCTAACCTGCATGTCTTTGGACTGTGGGGGAAACCGGAGCACCCAGAGGAAACCCACGCAGACACGGGGAGAACATGCAAACTCCGCACAGAAAGGCCCTCTCCGGCCACGGGGCTCGAACCCGGACCTTCTTGCTGTGAGGCGACAGCGCTAACCACTACACCACCGTGCTGCTGTGCCGAATCATATGTGGAAATAAAAAGCACACATCCTGCATGTAATTTAAACATACAAATCATGTGATTTTTCAGTAAGGGACACTACTGCCTCTGTTGTCTGGAATATATTCCTCCTTTCATTTCCAGGCTCTTAAGTGTCAGTTGGTGGTAGAAAGAATGATACAGAAAGAAGTCCTGTAACTGAATATGTGTCCTGTCCAAACCTTTCCTAACTATAATCAATATTCTGCAGCAGCCATTGAATTTTAGCCATTCTTAAAAATAATCCTAATCATAAAGCTTCATATTTCTCAGATGTATATTTTCAACAGCTTCATCCAGCTGGATGTAGAGAGCCCTTTACTCAAGCTGCAGGTGCATGTCTGAATATTCATGTTGCGTACTGGTGGATAAGAAATCAGAAAATCAATATATTCCTTCTCCCCTGACTGGCCATGGTTAACCTCTGTAAATTAATCCAATGCATTTAGATCTGCCCAGGCTTGCAGGTCCAATCTCAGATAAGGCCTGGTTAATAGGTAAAAAAGTGTAGAGTTGAGGGATGAGTGATGAGAGAAGGAGCCCGGCTGAGATAAATAATACCTCGATACAAAAAGAAGAGAGAAAGTTGGTGGGGTTTGCTGTATTAGGTTTGGGATCAATATTTACCTACAGACATATGGAGAGTGACAGTAAATCTGGGCCACTAAAGCTGTTCGTTATTTGCAGGTGAATTGTATTTGTGTTTTCAGTTGGCGTCCTAACATCCATTTTCCAGAGTAAATATCATCAGTCTGCTTGAAGAGAATCGATGATGTTCGGCAGCACAGTGGCCTGATTAATGACAAGGCTTTACAAAAGCATTGCTTTTATTGCATCATAGCACATATTTGTGTGTGTGTGTGTGTGTGTGTGTGTGTGTGTGTGTGTGTGTGTGTGTGTGTGTGTGACAGAGACAGGTAGAAAAAATGAGGACAGTGTATACTGCTGTGGAGTCATAACGAACAAGCCATTTATCAGTCTGTGCTTTATTTAACTTTGCTAGAATTATTAGTGTGAAACAGAATAGACTATAAAATCGTACAACAAAGGGTGAATGGATGAATTTGAAGCATAATCATGCTTCCTGAGTAATTATTTACAGTGCCCTCCACATTTATTGGCACCCCTGCATTTTATATTTTGTACAACCACAACCCCCTTTGCCAGTAAACAGCACCGAGTCTCTCCTAGAATATTTTATAAGGTCGGAGATACAGAGCAGGACATCTGAGACCGTTCCTCTTTACACAATCTCTCCAGATCATCCAGGGTCCTTGACCCTCTCTTGTGCTCTCTCTCTCTGTCCTGTTCAGATCACCCACAGGTTTTCACTGGGGTTCAGGTCAGGGGACTGAGATGGCCAGGGCTGAAGCCTGATTCTGTGCTCAGTAAAACATTTTTGCGTTGATTTGGACATCGGATCATTGTCCTGCTGGAAGATCCAATGACGACCCAGTTTTAGTTTCCTGGCAGAGGCAGCCAGACTTTGATTTAAAATGTCCTTGTGTTTCATGGAGTCCCGGCGGCATGATGGTGTAGTGGTTAGCACAGTCGCCTCACAGCAAGAAGGTTCCGGGTTTGAACCCAGCGGCTGGCGAGGGCCTTTCTGTGTGGAGTTTGCATGTTCTCCCCATGTCTGCATGGGCTTCTTCCGGGTGCTCTGGTTTCCCCCACAATCCAAAGACATGCAGTTCGGGCCATGGGGTGGCCTTGGGCTGAAGTGCCCTTGAGCAAGGTACCTGACCCCTGACTGCTCCCCCGGGCGCTCTAGTGTGGCTGCCCACTGCTATGTGTGTGTTCACTGCTTCAGATGGGTTAAATGCAGAGGATGAATTTCACTGTGCTTGAAGTGCGCATGTGACAAATCAAGGTTTCTTCTTCTTCTGATGTCATGTACCCTAGCAAGGTTTCCAGGGCCTTTGGAGGAAAAACAGCTCCATAACATCACAGAACTTCCACCATGTTTTACAGTTGGGATCAGGTACTTTTCATTATAGCCGTCCTTTTTACACCAAACCCATGTTTATTGCCAAAAAGCTCCATTTCTGTTCCATCAGACCAGAGAACACAGTTCCAGTTAAAGTTGTAGTAGCATTTCGCAAACTTCAGGTGATTATCTCATCTCATCTCATCTCATTATCTCGAGCCACTTTATTGTGTCCTACAGGGTCGCAGGTAAGCCGGAGCCTATCCCAGCTGACTACGGGCGAAAGGCGGGGTACACCCTGGACAAGTCGCCAGGTCATCACAGGGCTGACACATAGACACAGACAACCATTCACACTCACATTCACACCTACGGTCAATTTAGAGTCACCACTTAGCCTAAGCTGCATGTCTTTGGGGGAAACCGGAGCACCCGGAGGAAACCCACGCGGACACGGGGAGAACATGCAAACTCCACACAGAAAGGCCCTCGCCGGCCACGGGGCTTGAACCCGGACCTTCTTGCTGTGAAGTGACAGCGCTAACCACTGCACCACCATGCCGCCTCAAACTTCAGGTGATTATGTTTATGTTAAATAACAGAAAAGGCTTTTTTTTTTCTTCTGGTAGACCTTCCAAATAATCTGTTGGCATGGAGGTGGCGTCTGATGGTGGTTTTGGAGACTTGGAAACCCCTAGATTTTACTTTTTATTGCAATTCACCAACCGTGATCCTTGGGTATTTAAATTTTTTTTTGCCTCTCTTACCATCATCCTCACTGTACATGGGAGCAAAATAAGCTTGGGTCCCTCTTCCAGGCAAGTTTGTAACAGTTCCAGTTGGTGTCCACTTTTTATTCTTGCCCTAACAGTAAAAATTGACATTTTCAGGCGAATAACATTTTTTAATAACCATTCCCTGACTTACAAAGGTCAACACACTTCTCCCTCCTCATTTGGTTTGTATGTTCTCTTATCTTTCCCATGTTGATGGATGGCTAAGCGAATTTGGCCTCTGTGTCACCTCATATTTGTCCCCCAGTTAATCATGAAGTCATGGATTACAGCTAGAAAGTTCCTACACACTCCAATCACCTCAAAGATGTACAATTTAAATGGGAAACATGCTTCAGTTACATTGTGTTCACGATCATTTCCAGTGGTGCCAGTAATAGTGGCACGTGTGTTTTGTTGAAAATAATTATTTCTTGATGAGGAATTTGTTTTTCTGGGAATAAATTTATTTCAGTTCAAGGTTGGATTTTTCTCATTTTTCCAGCGTGAGATGAAGCGACTTCACCAAAAGGTGGATTTTTTCTAACCCTTTTAACTAATCTTTACGGGGGGCAATAATCATGGAGGGCACTCACTTACAGTGGTGCTTGAAAGTTTGTGAACCCTTTAGAATTTTCTATATTTCTGTATAAATATGACCCAAAACATCATCAGATTTTCACACAAGTCCTAAAAGTAGATAAAGAGAACCCAGTTAAACAAATGAGACAAAAATATTATACTTGGTCATTTATTTATTGAGGAAAATGATCCAATATTACATATCTGTGAGTGGCAAAAGTATGTGAACCTCTAGGATTAGCAGTTCATTTGAAGGTGAAATTCGAGTCAGGTGTTTTCAATCAATGGGATGATAATCAGGTGTGAGTGGGCACCCTGTTTTATTTAAAGAACAGGGATCTATCAAAGTCTGATCTTCACAACACATGTTTGTGGAAGTGTATCATGGCATGAACAAAGGAGATCTGAGGACCTCAGAAAAAGCGTTGTTGATGCTTATCAGGCTGAAAAAGGTTACAAAACCATCTCTAAAGAGTTTGGACTCCACCAATCCACAGTCAGACAGATTGTGTACAAATGGAGGAGATTAAAGACCACTGTTACCCTCCCCAGGAGTGGTCACCCAACAAAGATCACTCCAAGAGCAAGGTGTGTAATAGTCGGCGAGGTCACAAAGGACCCCAGAGTAACTTCTAAGCAACTGAAGGCCTCTCTCACATTGGCTAATGTTAATGTTCATGAGTCCATCATCAGGAGAACACTGAACAACTATGGTGTGCATGGCAGGGTTGCAAGGAGAAAGCCACTGCTCTCCAAAACGAACATTGCTGCTCGTCTGCAGTTTGCTAAAGATCATGTGGACAAGCCAGAAGGCTATTGGAAAAATGTTTTGTGGATGGATGAGACCAAAATAGAACTGTTTGGTTTAAATGAGAAGCATTATATTTGGAGAAAGGAAAACACTGCATTCCAGCATAATAACCTTATCCCATCTGTGAAACATGGTGATGGTAGTATCGTGGTTTGGGCCTGTTTTGCTGCATCTGGGCCAGGACGGCTTGCCATCATTGATGGAACAATGAATTCTGAATTATACCAGCGAATTCTAAAGGAAAATGTCAGGACATCTGTCCATGAACTGAATCTCAAGAAAAGATGAGTCATGCAGCAAGACAACGACCCTAAGCACACAAGTCATTCTACCAAAGAATGATTAAAGAAGAATAAAGTTAATGTTTTGGAATGGCCAAGTCAAAGTCCTGACCTTAATCCAATTGAAATGTTGTGGAAGGACCTGAAGCGAGCAGTTCATGTGAGGAAACCCACCAACATCCCAGAGTTGAAGCTGTTCTGTATGGTGGAATGGGCTAAAATTCCTCCAAGCCGGTGTGCAGGACTGATCAACAATTACCGGGAACGTTGAGTTGCAGTTATTGCTGCACAAGGGGGTCACACCAGACACTGAAAGCAAAGGTTCACATACTTTTGCCACTCACAGATCTGTAATATTGGATCATTTTCCTCAATAAATGAATGACCAAGTATAATATTTTTGTCTCATTTGTTTAACTGGGTTCTCTTTATCTACTTTTAGGACTTGTGTGAAAATCTGATGATGTTTTAGGTCATATTTATGCAGAAATATAGAAAATTCTAAAGGGTTCACAAACTTTCAAGCACCACTGTAGCTGTTGAGGTATATGGCTTTATTATTTACTGATGTGCTCAGCCTCTAAGTATCAAAGTATATACTATCATGTATTTTTCTAATTATTATTAATTTGCGCTAGCAGCGCTGGCACAAATTGTTACTCTAACTTAGGATCTTTCTACTTTCTTCTTCTTCTTCTTCTATTATTATTATTATTATTCCAATGTTTTTTTAGGATGCCATTTCTCCATCAGTTTTCAACCAATCATCACCAAGTTTCACAAGAAGAATACATCTGGGCTGAATTATGTTGCTATGACTTTTGGTGGTGATCCGGATCACCGAACTGGAATGATCCATGAAAAACTGTCTTTTTTTCAATCACTTATAACTCTGTCAATTTTCATGATTTTTTTTCAAGGCGGCAGCACCCAACTTTTCCTTGACTTTCAACTGACAAAGGTCAGCTAGCGCAAATTACTATGATTTTAGTCACAGTCTCTGTCTAGATGAATTTGAGATAACTGAGTCCATGCTGTCTGACTTGAACATTGTAAATCCATCCATCCATCCATCATCTGTAGCCGCTTATCCTGTGCAGGGTCGCAGGCAAGCTGGAGCCTATCTCAGCTGACTATAGGCGAGACGCGGGGTACACCCTGGACAAGTCGCCAGGTCATCACAGGGCTGACACATAGAGATAAACAACCATTCACACTCACATTCACACCTACGGTCAATTTAGAGTCACCAGTTAACCTAACCTGCATGTCTTTGGACTGTGGGGGAAACCGGAGCACCCGGAGGAAACCCACGCGGACACGGGGAGAACATGCAAACTCCGCACAGAAAGGCCCTCGCCGGCCACGGGGCTCGAACCCAGAACCTTCTTGCTGTGAGGCGACAGCGCTAACCACTACACCACCGTGCCGCCTTGTAAATACATGTGTATTATATTATCGCAGTTGGAATATGTTTCAACATGATTTTTAAACAAAAGTACTAGTTCATACGATAGTGAAGCATAGAGTCAAAGAATCTTTCAACCACACCTATGCATTTTCTAATGATCTGAGTGAAATGGCATGAATCCGATCATTTGAGTGTGCCTTTTAATTATTATGATGAGATAATAAGTCAAGATAACAAGGCAAGCCTTGTGCATTTGCACTTTGTTCCTTTTCTCAGTGTAACTCCAATAATAGATACTTTAGCATCGCTTTCAGATATATAAAAGTGAAAGCGAGTCACGGCTAAGCAGATTTAATTAAGCAGGAACCAGTTGACCTTGACTGCAAGGTTACATGTTTATTGATTGCAATCCCTTTCTGCCTGCTATCCTATTTTCAGGCCTGCAGTCCAGTTCGATAATATTGCACCTTTTCAGTCGACAGTATCCTTGCTAAAGTAAAGTAGCGGTGTGTGTAGCACAGTGTAAGAAGCACAGTGTGGCTCACTATAGATTACAAGATTACAAGGTGGATTACAAGTATGTTGCCTTTCAAGTAGCACATCTGTATGATTTCCTGTACTAGGATGCTGCTCTTAGTCCAGCATCATTATTGATTGTAGCACACATGTGACACCAGTAATATTATTGTGAGCAAATGAAGCATGTTGTGTGCATCTCATTAAGTCTTTACTCCACCTTGAAGGCATAATTAAGATCATATGCTGTCATTTTGTTTTGTCTGCTGATGTGCATAATAATATTAGCTGATATTATGTCACCCAATGTTGTTGCAAGAAGTGTCTATGTTTTGGCTGGAAGAGTCGTGTGTTGTCTCTGAGACAATTTTCAGCTTACAAGGCCTCTTGGGCAGTGTGGACTTGTATGTCTGATATGTTCAATTTTCCAGCATGCTGCTTCACTTTGGATGCAACTCATTATTTATGATATCAAAACCCAGGTGCTGTTTAAAGAAACTGCAGGCACAGCCAAAAAAAAAAGACAAATACGTATTGTGAAGAATATCCAAGCTCACCGTGCGTGAAATCTATTTTCTGGCACTGTGACCTCAGTAATGCATTTTGGTAATGGAACAAATGGTAATAATTGTTGCAACTGGACTGCTGGAAACTTCTGGATATCATTTGAAAGAGTAATATTAGAGCACCCCAAAGTCATTTTGCCACACCATTTGTGTCTAATGCTTCCTGCCATGATAAGTGTAATCAAGACGGAATTGCAGGTCTCAATGGTAGTATGAAGCACAAAAGGACTTGAGTCAGCATCCAAAAGTTGTTTATGTTTATGCAGGGAAAATTCCAGAGGGAATCAGGTTATATGCACGCTTAAGTCAATTTTCTGGTTGCATTGTTCAGATTATGCAAATCATCTTCATATACAGTCCCAGTCAAAAATTTGGACACGCCTTCTAATTCAATGTTTTTTCTTTATTTTTATTACAACCCCGATTCCAAAAAAGTTGGGACAAAGTACAAATTGTAAATAAAAACGGAATGCAATAATTTACAAATCTCAAAAACTGATATTGTATTCACAATAGAACATAGACAACATATCAAATGTCGAAAGTGAGACATTTTGAAATTTCATGCCAAATATTGGCTCATTTGAAATTTCATGACAGCAACACATCTCAAAAAAGTTGGGACAGGGGCAATAAGAGGCTGGAAAAGTTAAAGGTGCAAAAAAGGAACAGCTGGAGGACCAAAGTGCAACTCATTAGGTCAATTGGCAATAGGTCATTAACATGACTGGGTATAAAAAGAGCATCTTGGAGTGGCAGCGGCTCTCAGAAGTAAAGATGGGAAGAGGATCACCAGTCCCCCTAATTCTGCACCGACAAATAGTGGAGCAATATCAGAAAGGAGTTCGACAGTGTAAAATTGCAAAGAGTTTGAACATATCATCATCTACAGTGCATAATATCATCAAAAGATTCAGAGAATCTGGAAGAATCTCTGTGCGTAAGGGTCAAGGCCGGAAAACCATACTGGGTGCCCGTGATCTTCGGGCCCTTAGATGGCATTGCATCACATATAGGCATGCTTCTGTATTGGAAATCACAAAATGGGCTCAGGAATATTTCCAGAGAACATTATCTGTGAACACAATTCACCGTGCCATCCGCTGTTGCCAGCTAAAACTCTATAGTTCAAAGAAGAAGCCGTATCTAAACATGATCCAGAAGCGCAGACGTCTTCTCTGGGCCAAGGCTCATTTAAAATGGACTGTGGCAAAGTGGAAAACTGTTCTGTGGTCAGACGAATCAAAATTTGAAGTTCTTTATGGAAATCAGGGACGCCGTGTCATTCGGACTAAAGAGGAGAAGGACGACCCAAGTTGTTATCAGCGCTCAGTTCAGAAGCCTGCATCTCTGATGGTATGGGGTTGCATTAGTGCGTGTGGCATGGGCAGCTTACACATCTGGAAAGACACCATCAATGCTGAAAGGTATATCCAGGTTCTAGAGCAACATATGCTCCCATCCAGACGACGTCTCTTTCAGGGAAGACCTTGCATTTTCCAACATGACAATGCCAAACCACATACTGCATCAATTACAGCATCATGGCTGCGTAGAAGAAGGGTCCGGGTACTGAACTGGCCAGCCTGCAGTCCAGATCTTTCACCCATAGAAAACATTTGGCGCATCATAAAACGGAAGATACGACAAAAAAGACCTAAGACAGTTGAGCAACTAGAATCCTACATTAGACAAGAATGGGTTAACATTCCTATCCCTAAACTTGAGCAACTTGTCTCCTCAGTCCCCAGACGTTTACAGACTGTTGTAAAGAGAAAAGGGGATGTCTCACAGTGGTAAACATGGCCTTGTCCCAACTTTTTTGAGATGTGGTGTTGCCATGAAATTTAAAATCACCTAATTTTTCTCTTTAAATGATACATTTTCTCACTGTAAACATTTGATATGTCATCTATGTTCTATTCTGAATAAAATATGGAATTTTGAAACTTCCACATCATTGCATTCCGTTTTTATTTACAATTTGTACTTTGTCCCAACTTTTTTGGAATCAGGGTTGTAATTAAAAGCCATTTCATGTCTTAAAGTAATGATGGATGTCATTTCTCTTTACTCAGTTGAGCGGTTCTTGATATAATACTGGATGGATTACTACAGTTGTGGTGTTGAATAGGGCTATTTACTGTATTTTTATTATTTACTGTTTACTGTTTGCTCTCAAACACATTAAGAAGGTAAGAAATTGCACGAATTAACTTTTGATGAGGCACAGCTGTTAATTGAAAAGCGTTCCAGGTGACGACCTCATGAAGCTGGTTGAGATAATGCCAACAGTGTCTCATCTCATTATCTCTAGCCGCTTTATCCTTCTACAGGGTCACAGGCAAGCTGGAGCCTATCCCAGCTGACTACGGGCGAAAGGTGGGGTACACCCTGGACAAGTCGCTAGGTAATCACAGGGCTGACACATAGACAACCATTCACACCTACGGTCAATTTAGAGTCACTAGTTAACCTAACCTGCATGTCTTTGGACTGTGGGGGAAACTGGAGCACCCAGAGGAAACCCACGCGGACACGGGGAGAACATGCAAACTCCACACAGAAAGGCCCTCACCGGCCACAGGGCTCGAACCTGGACTTTCTTGCTGTGAGGCGACAGCACTAACCACTACACCACTGTGCTGCCCCTGCCAGCAGTGTACAAAGCGTATTCAAGGTAAACGCTGGCTACTTTGAAAAACTCTAAACTATGAAACATATTTTATTTTTTAACACAATTTTTTTTTACCACATAATTCCATATATATTCTATGTTTTATTGAATATTTTCAATGTCTTCAGTAATGTTCTCCAATGTAGAAAATGGTCCAAATACAGAAAGAACCTAGGAATGAGTAGGGGTGTACAAACTTTTGACTGTAGTTCTGATGACCAAAATTTTCTTGAGTAAAAGTGTCCAAGACGGGGAGTTTTTAATGATGTCGAGACAAAACACTTGCATATAAGCAAAATCAGGGATATAAAATACAGACTGAAGAAGCAGATAGTATTTTTTTCTTCGGTGTCATACACAGAGGATATTGCACGATTGCGTGAAGACATGAAGTTTGTCTTTGAGTGTTGAACATATTCACAAGTGAACAAAGTGAACGAGTGATATATTTTTCAACATGAGAAGATAAACTTCATATCTTCGCGCCACCATGTACGGTAATGTTCTTTATATTACATGGACACATCCACACAAAAAATATGCAAGTTAATCAAAAGAATTTTAATTTTGAACCAGTTCGCCATTTTGACAACAAATGTCCAGTCAGTGGGAAAACACTGGGAGTGATGTCATCGGAGCGAAATATCAGGAAATATCTTGTTCAGCTCTGGGGGTGTCGTGGTTCAGATGGCTAAGGCACCATACCATAAAATCCGGGGACCCGGGTTTGATTCCGACCTGAGGTCATTTCCCGATCCCTCCCTGTCTCTCTCTCCTGCGCATTTCCTGTCTCTCTACACTGTCCTATCCAAAAAAAATGTTGTTCAGATCCATGAGGTATTTTATATAAAAAAATGTGAGTTTGTCAACACAAGAAGATAAACTTCATACCTTCAAGCCAACCTGTGAGTTTCTGTTTATTATATAGATACATTCACAAACAAAAAGTACCCAAATTTATCCAAACACTTCATCGATTTCCTCACAAGTGACATATAGACATTTATGTCACAATTTTAGTTCTCCATGTCCCGGATGTAGCTCAGATGAAAAATACAAGTGGTGTATTTTCCAGTAAAAAACTCATTTCCGTCTAATATATATTATTCTATCCATATTCACTGGATATGAGCAATTGCGTGCTCTGATTGGCTACTCTACTAGTCGAGTTTATAGTCGAGTTTATTTGTATAGCGCTTTTAACAATAAACATTGTCGCAAAGCAGCTTTACAGAATTTGAACGACTTAAAACATGTGCTAATTTATCCCTAATCTATCCCCAATGAGCAAGCCTGTGGCGACGGTGGCAAGGAAAAACTCCCTCAGATGACATGAGGAAGAAACCTCGAGAGGAACCAGACTCAAAAGGGAACCCATCCTCATTTGGGCAACAACAGACAGCCTGACTATAATATTAACAGTTTTAACATGAGGACAGTTTCGTTGATGTTATAACTCTTCATTGATGGAAACTTGAGTGCAAAACTGTTCATGATAACTGCAGTCCTAAAGTTAGCAAGACAACTGTAGTCCTCAGCCATAAAAGCATTACTGTAAGAGTCCAGAGCGTCCTCCAGGTATAACCCTCAACTGTCCTCATGGGGCCGTCCTCCACAGGAGCGGTGTGATAAAACTCCGACCAGACACAGGGCACCAGGATGGATCAAGCAGATCCGAGGGGCAGAAGAGGCCAGCATCTCAATCCCAGGACCAGCATGTAACTCAGAGGGACAGACTGGGGGGGGGGGAAGAGAGAGAAAGAAAACACATGTTGTTAGGTGTGCCCTAAAAATGACAAGTATTAAATCTGTGTGGTAGGCTCGCAGAGACGAGAGTCTTTACATCAGGCATAACACACAACAATGGCATGTTAATATGGTAAAAAATATATCATGACCTGCTCTGGCTGGATGCTTGATTGGGTGATGGGAGCACACTCCTCAGCAATGATGAGATGCAGATGGGACCCTTAGGGCTGGCCAAGACAATTCAGTTAATACTACTAGGCTATCAGCTCATATACCATGAGTAGAGAAAAACAAAATGGCGGAGCATGTTGCTGAACTAACTGAGGATGAAATAAAAACCCTACTCGAAAACAAAACCCAAAAAAACACAAACGAGCAACAAAATATGGAATGAAATTATTTGATGGTAAGAACGTAGGTTTTTTTAATTTTTCAAGAATTATTATTATCGCATTGTCAGCCCTGCGATAACCTGGCGACTTGTCCAGGGTGTACCCCGCCTCTCGCCCGTAGTCTGCTGGGATAGGCTCCAGCTTGCCTGCGACCCTGTAGAACAGGATAAGCAGCTACAGATAATGGATGGATGGATTTTCCAGTAATAGCATTTTTCACAAATCACTCCTGTCATTTCACCGGTTTGTTTACATTCTTCATCTTTAAGCATTAAAATTGGCTGATTTTTTTTAGACAGGTACAAAAGCTCAAAGAGGTTTGAAAATTACATCACTAAAATATCCAAGGAAGAATTAAATAAATGTCTAAAGCTGTTCTATTCCTCAGGATGACAGCAAGGTGGCACTTTGTGCAAAATAACAAGACTAAAGTCAATTTGTGCAGCCATCGATAGGGTTTTAAGAAGTCCGCCTAAGTGGAAATGATTTTGTTGGACATTTTGTATAAAGTTTTTTTTTTAATCAAATTTGCAGAAAATAAAAATAAAAATGCTCTGTTTCTTAAAATCCATTGAATGTGGATAGAATAAAATAATTATTCTACTCAAGCTTGTCATACATGGAATAATTGTTAAATATCATGTCTCCTATCATATCGTGTGATTTTCTCTGTGTAAACATAAACATTTTCAAGGATGTTAAAGGAATGATAGTGTTGATTAATTCATTAATCATGTCATCTATCCATCCATCCATTATCCGTAACTGCTTATCCTGTACAGGGTCGCAGGCAAGCTGGAGCCTATCCCAGCTGACTATGGGCGAGAGGCGGGGTACACCCTGGACAAGTCGCCAGGGCATCGCAGGGCTTAATAGTGTCCTATTTCTCATCTCATCTCATTATCTGTAGCCGCTTTATCCTGTTCTACAGGGTCGCAGGCAAGCTGGAGCCTATCCCAGCTGACTACGGGCGAGAGGCGGGGTACACCCTGGACAAGTCACCAGGTCATCACAGGGCTGACACATAGACACAGACAACCATTCACACTCACATTCACACCTACGGTCAATTTAGAGTCACCAGTTAACCTAACCTGCATGTCTTTGGACTGTGGGGGAAACCGGAGCACCCGGAGGAAACCCACGCGGACACGGGGAGAACATGCAAACTCCACACAGAAAGGCCCTCGCCGGCCACGGGGCTCGAACCCGGACCTTCTTGCTGTGAGGCGACAGCGCTAACCACTACACCACCATGCCGTCCAGTGTCGTATTTATCTATTTAAAATTGGCCTCAAATAGCATTGCACAGGTTTTGAGTAGATTTACAGCCCAAAACATTGACATTTTATGGTGTCCTCACTTAAGCCAAAACTGCACAAAAATAATGCACTTAAGAAACTGAGGCATGGATCTGTTTTCAGCAAACTCCGTTCTACACATGTAACTCCCATGCAATTGTCTAAATAAGTAATTTAAATCTGTATCTACAGTATATCTGAGGTCTGAATTCTAATTTTGGTATTAAATCCTCAGTCAGCTCTGAACACAGCCCAAGGATGTAGTTGTACATTTTTTTCTGTCCTGGCTCTCCTCTCCTCTCCTCTCCTCTCCTCTCCTCTCCTCTCCACCTCTCCTTGTTTGAGCGTGCCAAGCTTTGAAGCAGGATTATGCCTTGCCGAATGTGACTCATGCCCTCATTTAGTAGCTGGTTGTGGAAAGTAAAGACACACACGACAAACCGAGGTAGAGCAGAGGTAAAGCCTCACAGGTCCAATTCATTGTTGCATCTCACTGTCATCATCCACAAAGAGAAAAAAGAGCAAGGTTGTGATTCATGTGTGCAAATACCTGCAAATGAAACACGCATATTAATATAAATAGCTCACTGTCAGTGGATATCTTCTGCTTTGAAGGGTATTTTTGTTGTATGTTGGCAGCTGTGAGAAATGGTAATTTTTTTTCAGCGCTATGCTCTATTCATTTGAGAAAATGCATTTCAGATATATTGCACAAAAAAAGGCAGTAGAGCTCCTGACTACAGGCATACAGAGATTCCAAAAATATGATCTTTTTTTTTTAATGGAAAAACCTTTTTGGCCTTGAATATTATTTCTTTTATGATCAGTATATTTACCTCATACATGAAAGCACGTTCAGACACAAAACAGCACATAACTTACTACATATTTGTTTCTCCGCTAGTACCCACACAAATTTTATATATATATATATATATATATATATATATATATATATATAAGCCATTATTCCATGAAATCGAGTCGTACATGAGCTGATAGCCGACAAGGCGCATAGCACCGAGTTGGCTATAAGCCATGTACGACAAGATTGAGTGGAA
The DNA here is from genome assembly GCF_027579695.1 of Neoarius graeffei. Taxonomy (NCBI): domain Eukaryota; kingdom Metazoa; phylum Chordata; class Actinopteri; order Siluriformes; family Ariidae; genus Neoarius; species Neoarius graeffei. The sequence goes on along the minus strand of NC_083590.1, from coordinate 27,961,005 downwards.
TAACTGTTTTATTCGATCCACATTCACTGGATTTTGAGAAACGGAGCATTTTTATTTTTTGCAAATTCGATCATAAAAACTTTCTACAAAACATCCGACAAAATCATTTCTGCTTAGAATGTAAACAAACCTGCAAAATGACGGTAGCAATTTGTGAAAAATCCAATAATAATAATTCATGAAAAATAAAAAAGATACGTTCTTACCATCAAATACTTTTATTCCATATTTTGTTGGGGGGGGGTTTGTATTTTTTTGGGTTTTCTTCTTCTTCATCTTTAGTGTTTTTTTTGGCGGTTGGCAAACCAACTTAAAGGTGCATTACTGCCACTGACAGGGCTGGAGTGTGGAACAGGAGATATTGGGGGAAAAAGTATATTCTTTTAGCTATTTCTGTTTCTTTTAAATACTTGAGACCAATTTTTGGGGTTTTGTTTTTGAATAGAGTTTTTAGTTCATCCTTGGTTGGTTCAGCAACATGCTCCACCATTTTGTTTTTCTCTACTCGCAGTATGAGTTGATATCCTAGTAGTAGAGTAGCCAATCAGAGCACGCGATTGCTCATTTCCAGTGAATGTGCATATATATATATATATATATATATATATATATATAGGCTTTATAACCACTGCATACTGAATTCAACCTGACAATGTCCATCCATCCATCCATTATCTGTAACCGCTTATCCTGCTCTACAGGGTCGCGGACAAGCTGGAGCCTATCCCAGCTGACTACGGGCAAGAGGTGGGGTACACCCTGGACAAGTCGCCAGATCATCACAGGGCTGACACATGGAGACAAACAACCATTCACACTCACATTCACACCTACGGTCAATTTAGAGCCACCAGTTAACCTAACCTGCATGTCTTTGGACTGTGGGGGAAACCGGAGCACCCGGACAAAACCCACGCAGAAATGGGGAGAACATGCAAACTGCACACAGAAAGGGCCCCGTCAGCCACTGGGCTTGAACCTAGAACCTTCTTGCTGTGAGGCGACAGTGTTAACCACTACAGCATTGTGCCGCCCACCTGACAATGTCTCATCTCATTATCTCTAGCCGCTTTATCCTTCTACAGGGTCGCAGGCAAGCTGGATCCTATCCCAGCTGACTACGAGCGAAAGGCGGGGTACACCCTGGACAAGTCGCCAGGTCATCGCAGGGCTGACACATAGACACAGACAACCATTCACACTCACATTCACACCTACGGTCAATTTAGAGTCACCAGTTAACCTAACCTGCATGTCTTTGGACTGTGGGGGAAACCGGAGCACCCGGAGGAAACCCACGCGGACATGGGGAGAACATGCAAACTCGAACCCAGGACCTTCTTGCTGTGAGGCGACAGCGCTAACCACTACACCACCGTGCCGCCCACCTGACAATGTGTTTATTATAATTGTTTCTTGAATCTGATTGGTTAAAAGGTGTTGATTTATCTTCTATATCCACAGCTTTGACAGTAGTTTGAGCTGTAATTCAAATTCAAATGATAGATTTATAATAATCCACCCATTTTAATACATTATTGTTTCTATTGTAGCAGCTTATTCAGAGGAACTTGTATAGCAGCTGCACCACATTATCTAAGACTAATAATAAACAGAAGGCAGCTGTGTTGTTACTTAACAAACAAAATGTGCAGTCGTTGATATTGTTCTGTTTTCTGTAAGGAAGTGTTTATGTAAAGTTAATGAACGGATTCTCCAGGGTCAAGTGGCACGGTGGTTCAATACTTAGCGCTCTTGTTGTCTTACAACAAGAAGGTTCTGGGTTCAAACCTTGCAGTTGCCTGGGGAGCTTCTATGTGGAGTTCTTCTCATGCCTATATGGGTTTCCTCTGGGTAATCTGGTTTCCACCCCCAGTCCAAAGACATGTAGATTTGGTCAGCTATTCTAAAGAAGCCGATGAGTGTGAATGGTTGTTTGTCTCTGTGTGTTAGCCCTGTGATAGCCTGGCAACCTGCCCAGGGTGAACCCCATCTCTCAACCAATGTCAGCTGGGATTGGCTCTAGCTCACCCGCGACCTGCAATGGATATGCGGCATAGAAAATGAATGGATGGATGGAGTTGTCAGTGTGTTATAACAGTCAATTTTTCCTCCATGGGAAAGTCTTCAGGATGGAGGAATTGGTGCCTTGAAGTTTCTAGGTAACATGACAAGATCCCTTTTTGGTCTATTACCTTGAAGAGATGGGAAAAATACACAGGCTAGTGAGTGAATGACTGTTTATAACTCTTATAATGTAAGTGATAACAAGAACTAACCTGCCTTATGGATGTGCCATAGCATTAATTGTGACTATAAATAACTCACAATTATTCATTAATAAATTAAAAAACCTCAGCAAATCACTGTGGTGTAAAAGGAATAAAACACTACAGAATGTCGTTCGAGAAAAACAATCCACTTCAGTTTGGTAGTAGTAACTCGTCATTGATTATTTTCCTAAAAGCACACTCCATCTTATTTCATCTCACAATTTCCTCCTGCAACCTCACAGGACCATTTTTCCTCCCAATGGCATTACTTTCATGATCATTTTTTTGGAGCTGGTTTTACTATCTCAGCAAAATCCTACACACAGGGAGATATGAATATAGATAGATAGAAGAAAATAAAGCAGCAGTGTGAAAAGGAATAGCTTAATATAATCATGCATCATTCTGAAATGATGGATCTCAAAATTTCTTGCCCACTGATTCCAAAGAAAGCTCGACCTCTTTAAAATACCAACCTCTCCCAAAACACTTTATACAGTAGAGGAGAGCAGGGAGACTTGGGACACGTTTTCAGCTTTTGTAGTTTGTGTGAAATTCTTTGCAGGTAGCATCACATTTATATTACATTAGAGAGTATTTACTATACCCTCTTACCACGGCAAGAGGTGGTGGCACGGTGGTGTAGTGGTTAGTACGGTCGCCTCACAGCAAGAAGGTCCGGGTTCGAGCCCCGTGGCCGGCGAGGGCCTTTCTGTGTAGAGTTTGCATGTTCTCCCCGTGTCTGCGTGGGTTTCTTCTGGGTGCTCCAGTTTCCCCCACAATCCAAAGACATGCAGTTAGGTTGACGTGGGGTGGCCTTGGGCTGAGGTGCCCTTGAGCAAGGTACCTGACCCCGACTGCTCCCCAGGTGCTCTGGTGTGGCTGCCCACTGCTCCTGGTGTGTGCATGTGTTCACTGCTTCAGATGGGTTAAATGCAGAGGATGAATTTCACTGTGCTTGAAGTGTGCATGTGACGAATAAAGGTTTCTTCTTCACAACATTAGTTCATCAACTTGTCACATACTATACTGGCCTTCACTTTTTCTGTCATTATTTTTTGTGGCGAGACATGAGACATTGAGTGGAGACATAGGACATTATGTTGGGAGACTTGGGACATAGTGGGGAGACATGGAACAAAAATAAAATGCCTAGCTTAATATTATTCTTTTATAATATTATATACTGTTGACATCTTATATACTGTTGGTTCCTCAGTGCAAGACGCCCTGGATTCTTTACCAACTGCCTTCATATCCATTTAAAATGCATTGTTGCAGTTAAAATTAGCATTAAACACAAATAAAACTAAGTATATGATTTTCACATGGTCAAGATCATGTCCTGATGGTAACTTAACAACACTTGATGGTACCTTCTTGAAGAGGGTTACGTCCTACAAATATCTTGGCATTTGGCTTGACCAAAAGCTCACATTTGAAGTACATATCATTATTACAAGATTACTGAATCTTTTAAGAAAGCTAAGACCCAAGGTCGGTTTTTATTTTCGTTTAAAAAATGCTTTTCATTTTTAACAAGAAAAAGGCTGGTCCAGAGTACTTTTCTCTCAGTGTTGGACTATGGTGATACAATTTATATGCATGCACCTTTATGTTTCATCAAGAAGCTGGATGCAGTTTATTATTCTGCATCGCGGTTTGTAACAGGGGCCCCCTCAAGAACTCACCACTGTGATCTATACTCTAAAGTTCAATGGCCATCTTTGTATTTAAGACAGAAATTGCACGTTACTTTTTATTGCTAAGGCATTGTTGGGCAAACTTCCCCATTATATCTGTAATCTTCTGACTCTTTGCACTTCTTCATATACTGTAGTACACGTTCCTCACACAAGTTATTATTAGAGTTTTTCACCCCTCGTACTGAATTAGGGAAAACAGGCTTTTCTTTTTTTGCTCCACATCTCTGGAATGAGTTGCAGAATACAACCCCGATTCCAAAAAAGTTGGGACAAAGTACAAATTGTAAATAAAAACGGAATGCAATGATGTGGAAGTTTCACAATTCCATATTTTATTCAGAATAGAACATAGATGACATATCAAATGTTTAAACTGAGAAAATGTATCATTTAAAGAGAAAAATTAGGTGATTTTAAATTTCATGACAACAACACATCTCAAAAAAGTTGGGACAAGGCCATGTTTACCACTGTGAGACATCCCCTTTTCTCTTTACAACAGTCTGTAAACGTCTGGGGACTGAGGAGACAAGTTGCTCAAGTTTAGGGATAGGAATGTTAACCCATTCTTGTCTAATGTAGGATTCTAGTTGCTCAACTGTCTTAGGTCTTTTTTGTCGTATCTTCCGTTTTATGATGCACCAAATGTTTTCTATGGGTGAAAAATCTGGACTGCAGGCTGGCCAGTTCAGTACACGGACCCTTCTTCTACGCAGCCATGATGCTGTAATTGATGCAGTATGTGGTTTGGCATTGTCATGTTGGAAAATGCAAGGTCTTCCCTGAAAGAGATGTCGTCTGGATGGGAGCATATGTTGCTCTAGAACCTGGATATACCTTTCAGCATTGATGGTGTCTTTCCAGATGTGTAAGCTGCCCATGCCACACGCACTAATGCAACCCCATACCATCAGAGATGCAGGCTTCTGAACTGAGCGCTGATAACAACTTGGGTCGTCCTTCTCCTCTTTAGTCCGAATGACACGGCGTCCCTGATTTCCATAAAGAACTTCAAATTTTGATTCGTCTGACCACAGAACAGTTTTCCACTTTGCCACAGTCCATTTTAAATGAGCCTTGGCCCAGAGAAGACGTCTGCGCTTCTGGATCATGTTTAGATACGGCTTCAAAATGTCTCACTTTCGACATTTGATATGTTGTCTATGTTCTACTGTGAATACAGTATCAGTTTTTGAGATTTGTAAATTATTGCATTCTGTTTTTATTTACAATTTGTACTTTGTCCCAACTTTTTTGGAATCGGGGTTGTACATTGAGTATGGACTCTCTGCCTTCATTAGAGATTTTTAGGAGAGCAATTAATACTGTATACACTGAGGAATGTCATTGCTTTTAGAGTTACTCCACAAAACTTTTAGCTGCCACTGTGTTTTATGTAAGTTTATTTTCTTTATTATGTATTAATGTGTTTGTCTGCATCTGGAACTTTTTGTTGGCTGCCATTTTGACCAGGACTCCCTGTCAGAAGAGACACTTAGTCTCAATGGGACATTCCTGGCTAAATAAAGGATAAATAAAATAAAAATAAAATTACATGTTTATTTTTTATTTATTATCAAAACTTTTAACATATGAACTGTATGAACACACAATGCTGGTACAGAGATAGAAAAATGCCAGTTTACCCAAAACCTGACGAGACTAATCAGATCCATTCTCAAGAAGGAATGAAATAAGTTTAATCCTCGTGCAGGGACATGCCCACATTTATAACAAAAATGTTTCAACATGTTTATACTTGTAAACCACAAGAAAATACCTTTAACATGATGAACTGTCCCAACTGGGGGAAAAAACAACAAACAAACAAAAAAAAAAACCTCTTAAATGTTTTCCCCTAGCATTTAAGTCTAATAAATAATACTATATTTGGTATCTTTTGGCTACATACTTTAATTCCTAACAAATCCCAAATTCACCAGCATACATTACACCATAGAATGGAGGTGGAGGCAAAGTAGAAAATACAAGTTTTGTTTGAAAAAAATATTGAACTGTACAAACCTTACTTTCCAGCTTTGTGGCTCCAAAGGAAGTCAGTTACTCAAAGGGGCAACATTGAGCTTCTGATGCCATCTAAAACCCAATTGGTTGAAATGAATTTATGGGAATACAAACTGTCCCGAGTCTCCCTGCTTGGGATATATATATCTCATCTCATTATCTCTAGCCGCTTTATCCTGTTCTACAGGGTCGCAGGCAAGCTGGAGCCTATCCCAGCTGACTACGGGTGAAAGGCGGGGTACACCCTGGACAAGTCGCCAGGTCATCACAGGGCTGACACATAGACACAGACAACCATTCACACTCACATTCACACCTATGGTCAATTTAGAGTCACCAGTTAACCTAACCTGCATGTCTTTGGACTGTGGGGGAAACCGGAGCACCCGGAGGAAACCCACGCGGACACGGGGAGAACATGCAAACTCCGCACAGAAAGGCCCTTGCCGGCCACGGGGCTCGAACCTGGACCTTCTTGCTGTGAGGCGACAGCACTAACCACTACACCACCGTGCCGCCCCGGGGAGATATATATATATATATATATATATATATATATATTTTCTATCCACATTCTCTGAATATGAGCAATCATGCGCCCTGATTGGCTACTCTACTACTAGGATATCAGCTCATATACTGTGAGTAGAGTAAAACAAAATGGTGGAGCATCTTGCCGAACCAACCGAGAATGAAAAAAAAATTATTAAAAAACAAAACCGCAAATATATATATATATATATATATATATATATATATATATATATATCTCAGTTTATTTTCTCACATGTTCACTATATCATTTATGCACACTTGAATGAGGCAGGTATTCATCATGAGCTGAATTTTAAGAAATGTTTTGTCAGTACATTTATATTGGATCCTTAAATATTTGCATATTTAAATGTACAACTGATTGGCAATATGCACTAATTTGCATAAAATAATTTTAAGAACAATGAATTTACAATCAATACTTTGTAATTAGTTTTATTGTAAAAGCACACACAATGGTTAAGCTTTCACACAACAGATTATCAAGTTGCATATTCTTATTTAATTCACGTTTATGGGGCGGCATGGTGGTGTAGTGGTTAGCGCTGTCGCCTCACAGCAAGAAGGTCCGGGTTCGAGCCCCGTGGCCGGCGAGGGCCTTTCTGTGTGGAGTTTGCATGTTCTCCCCGTGTCCGCGTGGGTTTCCTCCGGGTGCTCCGGTTTCCCCCACAGTCCAAAGACATGCAGGTTAGGTTAACTGGTGACTCTAAATTGAGCGTAGGTGTGAATGTGAGTGTGAATGGTTGTCTGTGTCTATGTGTCAGCCCTGTGATGACCTGGCGACTTGTCCAGGGTGTACCCCATCTCTCGCCCGTAGTCAGCTGGGATAGGCTCCAGCTTGCCTGCGACCCTGTAGAACAGGATAAAGCGGCTAGAGATAACGAGATGAGATGATATGGTGATATCTGTGAGAAGTCATTTGTATCGCATTTTCAAAAGAGTCTCTCTCCCACTTCAGCTCTTTGTAACATTTCAGTTAATAAGATTTTCATCATGGGAAAGGCTTCACGCTCAAGGACTTTGTACTTTGCAGTTTCTTGGGAGCTGCTATTACACATCTGATAACATTTTGTATCCATAATCCACAGTGTGTTTATAAATTGATTGAAACAAACTGTTAGTAAATTGCTGTGGGTTAAGAGAAATAAAAATCTTCAGGACATGATGTTATCTTTAAACATTGAGCAAATCACATGATTTTATTGAATATTCTATAACATTTCCCAAGTGTACTAATGTTTGAGCTACATCGTCACCAATACAGCTGCTTTATATTTTATAAAAACATCTGGATTCTGTGAAGTGAGTCCAAATCTAGTGACTTGCCCAGAATTGAATCTAACCCTTGTTTCTATCCAACAGAAATGTAATACAAAGGTCCAAGCTTCTAAAAAAAAGCAATAAATTTCACATCTTTTCACAGAACACATGCTTATGCGTCACATTTTCCACTCCAGCTAACAGCTCAAATTTAGAATCAATAATAAAGTCAGTGGTGAGGCGTGTGAGGTGCCTTTTACACCCAGAGTGATTCAAAGTTTGTGTGTGTTTTGATCCAAAGATAGCTATTCGATATCGTTGATATAAAAATCATGTAAGACTTATGACAATACAAAATATCAAAAGCTTCACAGTGTAAGATGGAACACTCTGTGTGTGTGCGCGTGTGTGTGTGTGTATGACGAGTGGTGACTAAGTGGAGGGTGGCGTCAGAGATGAGGAAGTTCCAGTCTACGCCTCATAGCTCTCAGTAATGAGGCTAATTAGGATTCTGTTAATTTGCCATTTGTACCTCCAGCCACGATCTAGCGCCTTCGTCTGCATGCTCAATGATATTTTCTCTCCTACACAAGCTGACTGGAATACCAATGATGTGGATGGAGAGAGGGGAGTTCAAAGGGGAGACAGGAGGACAGACAAGGGAACTGAATGAGGGCAGAGAGAAGTGAGAGGAAAAAAGTAAAAAAGGCATAAAATAAAAGCAGAACTCATTCAGGCAGAAACAATGGCTAGCTTAACAAACAGCTCATGTCATAGTTTTTTTAAAAATGCTATACTGGAAGAATTGTGTAAGCTCCATTAAAGTCGGCCCTTAGCTTGAAGGGAAAGGAGCACTAATCTTTGAATCTACTTTGGGTATCAAACGTGAGTCAGTGGTCAGGATCGGTTGCTTGTATTTCACATACTGGAAAGATTTGTGTAGATAAACAGAAATGCAATCAGTGGCAGTACTGTGGATTTATGCAGTGTTACAGATGGATTACAGTAGGTGCAAGAATAAAAGAAAAGGAAATGGTTCAAATACAATAAAGCAAGTAGCAAGTTTAAAACATAATGCATGTATCTGGACATGAGTGTTTTACTGGGAAATACGCTCCTCGTATTTTTCATACGAGCTACATCTGGGACATGGAGAACCAAAACCATGACATAAATCTCTATCTGTCACTTGTGAAGAAATCGATGAATTGTTTTGATAAATTTGGGTACTTTTTGTTTGTGAATGTGTCTAAATAATAAAAAGAAAATCACACGCTGGCTTGAAGATATGAAGTTTATCTTCTCATGTTGAAAATGCATCTCAGTGACATATTTAAATAATATTGGCTAGTGTTGAGTGGTATATCAGATATATTCCATTCAGCTAGCATGATATTGAACGGGTCAAAGACGAGTAGCTGAATGGAATATATCTGATATACCACGAAAAAAGCCAGCCAATATTATTATTATTATAAATACACACTCTCTTCATATCAGCATTCTCGAAGGCCAATGCTAGCTTACCTATGAGTTGGCACTGTTAGCGCAGCAGTGCAGTCACCTTCCAGCCAGTGTAGCATTCATCAACAGTGTTAGTGAAGGCCAACACTAGTTTACCCATGACTTGGAGCTGTTAGCACAGCAGTGCAGTCATCTTCCAGCCAGTGTAGCATTCATCAGTAGTGTTAGCAAAGGCCAGCCCTAGCTTACCTGCGACTCGGCACTGTTATCACAGCAGTGCAGTCATCTTCCAGCCGGCGTAGCATTCATCAATAGTGTTAGGAAAGGCCAGCGCTAGCTTACCCGCAACTCGGCACTGTTAGCGCAGCAGTGCAGTCATCTTCCAGCCGGCGTAGCATTCATCAATAGTGTTAGGAAAGGCCAGTGCTAGCTTACCCGCGACTCTGCACTGTTAGCGCAGCAGTGCAGTCATCTTCCAGCCGGTGTAGCATTGAATGGTAGTGTTAGTCTCCAGCAGTTGGCTTGCAGTAGCTACCAGATGTCCCTGACAAGCTAGCTAATATTCAGAAGTACTTAAAACAAGCCCTAAGCTATGGGTGCTGATATTATACCAACTTACATTGTGTAAACCAATGTGCTAGCAGGCTAGCTTACATTATGCTAACTAATATCTTGTGTAAATCAGTAACCAGTTTCACCAGCCAGCTAGCTAACATTAAACTATTAAATTGTGTCAACCAGTAGCAGGCTTGCTAGAAAGTGTTAGCCATCTTACTGCCAGAATTGTGGCCATATTTATTATTATTATTATTATTATTATTATTATTATTATTATAGACACAGTCTGCCATGGGTGTAACTCTTTCTTAAGTGTGAAACACACTTTTAGCCAGACAGTCGCTTTAAGAATTGAAAAACCAAGCGACTGTGACTGTACTTTGTTAAATGTCAGCGCTCAGATAGGCTGTCAGCGATAAGCTGCTAAATATAAAGCTACATTGTTCAGCCATGGCATAGTGGTTGTTATTCTGATTGGACGATTGGATTTCGCCCAGGAGGGACACTGATGTCCTGCTGTCCATCACAGAAGGAGTAAAACAGCACACATCAAGCATTTAAAGGCACTGCAATGGCCTGTGAGTGACACAGCTAAACTGAAAATGTCATCAGGAGAAGGGCAGAAGACACTTTTAGCTGGTTAGATTGTCCAAGAAAGCTATAGTTTGAAGTGAAGTGGGTTGGCACATGAAGAAAGTACACACAAGTACACACATCAGACCCTAATCAAAAGAGAAGAAGAACAACACCTTTATTTATCACATGTACACTTAAGCAGAGTGAAATTCCTCTCTGCATTTAACTCATCTGAATCAGTGAACACACTCATGAGCAATGAGCCCACACACACATACCCAGAGCAGTGGGCAGCTATGCTACAGTGCCCAGGGAGCAGTTGGGGGTTAGGTGGCTTGCTCAAGAGCACTTCAGCCCAACCTCAGGCCGCCCCATGTTAACCTAACTGCATGTCTTTGGACTGTGGGGGAAACCGGAGCACCTGGAGGAAACCCACGTAGACATGGGGAGAGCATGCAAACTCCACACAGAAAGGACCCTGTCGGCCACTGGGCTTGAACCCAGAACCTTCTTGCTGTGAGGTGACAGTGCCAACCACTACATCACCGTGCCACCCTGAAAACTGTTATATCTCATCTCATCTCATTATCTCTAGCCGCTTTATCCTTCTACAGGGTCGCAGGCAAGCTGGAGCCTATCCCAGCTGACTACGGGCGAAAGGCGGGGTACACCCTGGACAAGTCGCCAGGTCATCACAGGGCTGACACATAGACACAGACAACCATTCACACTCACATTCACACCTACGGTCAATTTAGAGTCACCAGTTAACCTAACCTGCATGTCTTTGGACTGTGGGGGAAACCGGAGCACCCGGAGGAAACCCACGCAGACACGGGGAGAACATGCAAACTCCACACAGAAAGGCCCTCGCCGGCCCCGGGGCTCGAACCCAGGACCTTCTTGCTGTGAGGCGACAGCGCTAAACTGTTATATTATTTAGTATATTTTAAAAACAGGTCCATCACTAGGGAAGCTGGTTAGAGAAGCAGCTTTAGAACCAAAAGGTTGCTAGTTCAGTTCCCTGAACTAGCAGGAATGGCTAAAGTGCCCTTGAGCAAGGCACCTAACGCCCAACTACTCCACCTTGCTGCCTGTTGCTGTGGGTATGTCAGGGTCTTGTTGTATGTTGCTCTGGATAAGAGTGTGTGTGCTAAATGCCTGTGATGTCATCGCTAATGCACAAACTATCATAACACCAGTACAATATCAATTATTATTCAGAAAATTATTTAATAACTACAGTGAAACTCACAGAACATGTATGTTTCTGAGAGTGAGGAAAGTAAGTCTGGACTCCACTGACTAGTCCTGAGAGTTGAAGGAGTTAAATGTTGTGTGTGTGTGTGTGTGTGTGTGTGTGTGTGTGTGTGTGTGTGTAAAAAGGTGAGGGAGAGCACTGGCTGCACAGTCTGTATACATAAACGCCATCCTGACCTGTTTTACCCCCAGAAAGACAGACATGCCCTCCTTGCCACCCCCCAGAGTCTAGTGTGTGAGTGCAGGTGTGTGTGTGAATTCAGTGTGTGTGAATGCGCTGTTTGTTCAGGCCGCCGTGGAACGCCATGTACTCTGTCACAACCTTTCAGACCTAATCTCTTTATCTGCAGCTTTGTGGGGAGGCGAGCAATGTCCTTACAAAAACATTACTGCGAGACACGGCACAGGGAAAAGTGGGTGGAAGTGGGACTCTCTCCTGCTGAGTGAGACTGTGTGAGAGGTGTGTGTGTGTGTGTGTGTGTGTGTGTGTGTGTGTGTGTGTGTGTGCAAGAACTGTATAAAGCATAAAAAATGAACAAATAGGCCAGCGGCAACTAAACTCCTTCTCTCTTTGTCAGTTTTTCCAGACTGCGTAACTGTTACATATGTTTTGTGTTCGACGTGTGTGTGTGCGCGTGTGCATGTGGCCTATTTGACTATAGTTTATGCACTTGCAGTTTTCTTCGCTTTTTATATATTTAATGAAGCCAGTAGACCCTAAATAGGAATGTCGGACAATTTTGACCATGCAGGGACACTTGGCTGATGCTCACAGTTCCCACCAACAAAAAAAAAAAAAAAAAAAAGAGAGAAAAGAAAAAAGACAAATGAAATAATTTATTTTTAGTTTTTTGCAGTTAAGGTTTGGGTTAGACACGGATGTAGGTGTAGACATTATTTAGCTATATTAATACACATCAATAAAATATCACATAAATATAGAATTGTGTGTGTGTTCGGCTTGGCAGTAGTGCTCACTGTTACCTGAGTGGTTGCATTGATCTTTCCTCACTGACTATCCTTGCTCCAGTACCTTGTCTATAGCACTCTTCCTTCCCCAGTCGACTATAACTACATTTTATACTGAAATATTATTTTTGCATTAATACATAAATCTATTTAACAGATCATACATCAAACATCCTTTTCCATGGGTCATCTATTGTAGGTGATTTTTAAAAAAATGCACATTTAACTCATATCCAACCCTTTTACCTCAACACATTCAGCCTGAATAATCTGCACACACTTAACAGGAAGTTGCATCATCTGATTTTCCTGAAGATCATCTCATCTCATCTCATCTCATTATCTCTAGCCGCTTTATCCTTCTACAGGGTCGCAGGCAAGCTGGAGCCTATCCCAGCTGACTACGGGGGAAAGGCGGGGTACACCCTGGACAAGTCACCAGGTCATCACAGGGCTGACACATAGACACAGACAACCATTCACACTGATTTTCCTGAAGATCATGGGAAGAAAAAAAGTCCTTCCTTTTCCTTTACTTTCAAACATATTGCGATGTGATATTGACTACTGAGGTCACTTTGAAAGTACAAAGTCCAGCTGAAATCTTAAATACTTTAGTGAGGTGGGCTCGCGGTGCCTACGTCTTCCATTTGTAGACGATTAAAATGATGATTCCAGTACAGCTTCAGATTTACGAACCCCATATACCAGCCAAACGAAGTAACGTGTTCATCAAATTGACTTTTATAGCACTCTTATGACACTCTATGTGTATGTTCTAGAACTGCAGGGAATGTGTAATTGATTTGTTAAACAAGCAAGTAACTTTTATTTATTCTATCCACATTCACTGGATATGAGCAATCGTGCACTCTGATTGGCTACTCTACTACTAGGATATCGGCTCATATATCGTGAGTAGAGAAAAACAAAATGGCAGTGCATGTTGCTGAACCAACCGACGATGAAATAAAAACTCTACTCGAAAGCAAAACCCTAAAAATTGTCATGAAGTATTTAAAAGAAACAGAAATAGATAAAAGAATATAGTTTCCCCCCTCCCAATAGCGCTTGTTCCACACTCCAGCCAGTTGGTGGCAGTAATGCACCTTTAAGTTGGTTTGCCAACCACCAAAAAACTGTAAAGAAGAAGAAGAAATTCCCCCCCCCCAAAAAAAGCAACAAAATATAGAATAAAAGTGTTCAGGAATTATTATTATTATTATAGCATTTTTCACAAATTGCTACTGTCATTTTGCTGGTTTGTTTACATTCTAAGTGGAAATTATTTTGTCAGATGATTTGTATAAAGTTTTTATTTATCAAATTTGCCAAAAATAAAAATAAGTGGGGCGGCACGGTGGTGTAGTGGTTAACGCTGTCGCCTCACAGCAAGAAGGTCCGGGTTCAAGCCCCGTGGCTGGCGAGGGCCTTTCTGTGCGGAGTTTGCATGTTGTCCGCGTGGGTTTCCTCCGGGTGCTCCGGTTTCCCCCACAGTCCAAAGACATGCAGGTTAGGTTAACTGGTGACTCTAAATTGACCGTGAGTGTGAATGGTTGTCTGTGTCTATGTGTCAGCCCTGTGATGATCTGGCGACTTGTCCAGGGTGTACCCCGCCTTTCGCCCGTAGTCAGCTGGGATAGGCTCCAGCTTGCCTGCAACCCTGTAGAACAGGATAAAGCGGCTAGAGATGATGAGATGAGATGATGAAAAATAAAAGTGTTCGGTTTCTCAAAATCCATTGAATGTGGATAGAATAAAACAGTTATTCCACTCAATCTTGTCGTACATGGCTTATAGCCAACTCGGTGCTATGCACCTCAGCTATCAGCTCATGTACAACTCAATTTTGTGGAATAACTATTGAACACATGGATGAAAACTATACAGAAACAGTATCTCAGTCAGTCAGCTCATAACAATAATTGGTGGTTGTTGTTCAAGTCAAGTTTATTTTTTTATAGTGCTTTTAACAATAGACATTGTCGCAAAGCAGCTTTACAGAATTTTAATGACTTTAAACATGAGCTAATTTTATCCCTAATCTATCCCCAATGAGCAAGCCTGTGGCGACGGTGTCAAGGAAAAACTCCCTCAGACGACATGAGGAAGAAACCTCGAGAGGAACCAGACTCAAAAGGGAACCCCTCCTCATTTGGGTGATATCAGATAGCATGATTATAACAGTTTTAACATGAAATCTGTTTCATTGATGTTTTAATTCTTCATTGATGGAAACTTGAGTGCAAAACTGTTCATGCCAACTGCAGTCCTAAAGTTAGCAAGTCAACTGCAGTCCTCAGCCATAAAAGCATTACTGTAAGTGTCCAGAGCGTCCTCCAAGTGCAACTTTTGGCTGTCCATATGGGGCTGTCCTCCACAGGGGCGATGAGATGAGACTCCAGCCAGACATAGGGCATCAGGATGGCTCAGGCAGGTCCGAGGAGCAGAAGAGGTCAGCATCTCAATCTCAGGATTGGGGGGGGGGGGGGGTGGAAGAGAGAGAAAACACAGGTTGTTAGGTTGTTGTTCTCTCTTCTATGTAAAGACAACCCTTACCAAAAGTTATATAATCTAGTGCATTTTGACATAAGCCTTTCATAAGTTCTCCAGCATTGCTTTCAAAAATGGAATGGTGGTTCTTCTTCTTCTGGCTGTTCTCGTTAAGGGTTGCCACAGTAGATTGTCATGATATTTGATTTGGCATAGGTTTTTCACCAGATGCCCTTCCTGATCCAACCTTCCCAAATCTATCCAGACTTGGGACTGGCACTAAGTGTGCAGTGGCTTGTGCAACCTCAGTGGCTGGGTATTTTACTGAACTGCATGTCTTTGGACTGTGGGGAAAACCAGAGCATCTGGAGGAAACCCACACAAACACGGGGAGAACATGCAAACTCCACACAGAAAGGACCCTGTCGGCCGTGAGGTTTAAACCCAGAACCTTCTTGCTGTGAGGTGACTGTGCTAACTGCCACACCACCATGCTGCCCTTTAAAATGAAATAAGATAATAATCCCAAATCATTGTGTTGCATGACTGTCTCCAGATTTGAAACCTACCGAAAACATATTGTTAAAGAGGATAATCTACATGTTCAAACTCAGAACCTTCTTGCTATGAGGCGACAGTGCTAACCACTGCACCAATATGCTGCCCAACCTATGGGACGGTTATTAATGTGCTAAAAGTGCACTATGGCTTTGTTCCTATTACCAGGCTGAAGTGACTCAGATCTGATGTTTTCAGGGCTGTGTGGACACAAAAATCCAATCTTTTCAAAATCGATTTCTGTCATTTTCATGCATGTGGTCCTAAATCTGATTTTTATCCAATTTGTGCCTATGAGATATGAATGAGAATGTCAGATCAGAATTCATATGTATTTTTGCCTATACACATGCATCTTCATCAGTTAGCACCAGTAGCACTGCAAAACAACAACGGAGGAGAGCTACGATAGGTGCGAAAACACCAAAAACTAGCTGTCTGGCTTTTTTTGCCTTCTTGACCTGATCATGTACAGCTTACGAAAAGTTTACTGTCCTCCAGAACAAAATGCGATGCATGCGTTAGCTACTCGCTTGTCCATTTAGTCAGTTTTAATACCATAAGTTGTCTCAGAAATATGACGTGTTTTGTTGGCGGTGAGGCAGATGATTTGTGTGCATGCACGCCATTTCTGAGGACAGATGTATTCACATTACAGCCAGATACATGGCACTTCTAATAGGCAAATCTGATCTGAGTAAAAAAAAAAAAAAAATCAGAATTAAATCATGACGCTTATAATGTGAACATACAGTGGTGCTTGAAAGTTTGTGAACCCTTTAGAAGTTTCTATATTTCTGCGTAAATGTGACCTAAAACATCATCAGATTTTCACACAAATCCTAAAAGTAGATAAAGAGAACCCAGTTAAACAAATGAGACAAAAATATTATACTTGGTCATTTATTTATTGAGGAAAATGATCCAATATTACAGATCTGTGAGGGGCAAAAGTATGTGAACCTTTGCTTTCAGTATCTGGTGTGACCCCCTTGTGCAGCAATAACTGCAACTAAACGTTTGCGGTAACTGTTGATCAGTCCTGCACATCGGCTTGGAGGAATTTTAGCCCATTCCTCCGTACAGAACAGCTTCAACTCTGGGATGTTGGTGGGTTTCCTCACAGGAACTGCTCACTTCAGGTCCTTCCACAACATTTCAATTGGATTAAGGTCAGGACTTTGACTTGGCCATTCCAAAACATGAACTTTATTCTTCTTTAACCATTCTTTGATAGAACCACTTGTGTGCTTAGGGTCGTTGTCTTGCTGCATGACCCACCTTCTCTCGAGATTCAGTTCATGGACAGATGTCCTGACATTTTCCTTTAGAATTCGCTGGTATAATTCAGAATTCATTGTTCCATCAATGATGGCAAGCCATCCTGGCCCAGATGCAGCAAAACAGGCCCAAACCATGATACTACCACCACCATGTTTCACAGATGGGATAAGGTTCTTATGCTGGAATGCAGTGTTTTCCTTTCACCAAACATAATGTTTCTCATTTAAACCAAAGAGTTCTATTTTGGTCTCATCCGTCCACAAAACATTTTTCCAATAGCCTTCTGGCTTGTCCACGTGATCTTTAGCAAACTGCAGACAAGCAGCAATGTTCTTTTTGGAGAGCAGTGGCTTTCTCCTTGCAACCCTGCCATACACACTATTGTTGTTCAGTGTTCTCCTGATGGTGGACTCATGAACATTAACATTAACCACTGTGAGAGAGGCCTTCAGTTGCTTACAAGTTACCCTGGGGTCCTTTATGACCTTGCCGACTATTACACACCTTGCTCTTGGAGTGATCTTTGTTGGTCGACCACTCCTGAGGAGGGTAACACTGGTCTTGAATTTCTTCCATTTGTACACAATCTGTCTGACTGTGGATTGGTGGAGTCCAAACTCTTTAGAGATGGTTTTGTAACCTTTTCCAGCCTGATGAGCATCAACAATGCTTTTTCTGAGGTCCTCAGAAATCTCCTTTGTTCATGCCATGATACACTTCCACAAACATGTGTTGTGAAGATCAGACTTTGATAGATCCCTGTTCTTTAAATAAAACAGGGTGCCCACTCACACCTGATTGTCATCCCATTGCTTGAAAACACCCGACTCTAATTTCAGCTTCAAATTAACTGCTAATCCTAGAGGTTCACATACTTTTGCCACTCACAGATGTGTAATATTGGATCATTTTCCTCAATAAATAAATGACCAAGTATAATATTTTTGTCTCATTTGTTTAACTGGGTTCTCTTTATTTACTTTTAGGACTTGTGTGAAAATCTGATGATGTTTTAGGTCATATTTATGCAGAAATATAGAAAATTCTAAAGGGTTCACAAACTTTCAAGCACCACTGTAGCTCATGTAGATACCCTTCAAATCCAGTGCTACCAGATGCACCTCACTGCTGACTTTCACTCGAGGAGATTTCAGACACAGTAGGCTACTTATAATATCCTCTCTCTGGATTTTCTCCACACCTGTTTCTGTGTGAATCTGTCTTTTATCGTTCTACTCCTCAACAGTCAGCTTTACAAACTTAAGCTGTTCGTGTCCTCCTTTTGCACTCTACATGAACGAGTTTGACCTCGATTCACCATTTAGTAGCAGCCACCTGTGAAATCAATCCCACAATTCACAGAGCACAGTATACGTTCCAGCCTCCACACAAATTAATGAATAAAGGCTTCAGTCTCTGTGACTCATGCTAATTGAGAGGAGATGGAGATGAGATGAGAGTAGGAGGAGAGGGAGATGCAGATAAATATGTGTGAACATTGTCAATAGTCGGCACGTCTCTCATGTTTGTCAGTAGTCAAAGAGTTCTGCATGTCTGCTCTTGGATAGGCTTCTCTGGCATGAGCAGCATCGCCGCCCAGTTGGCTGTGCCAAAAGGCTCATGGGATGTGGAGTACGCCAGCCAGTGCAGCATGCATCCTTCCATTTAATCACTGCATTCAGTCCATGCCAAAGTGACCCATTTTTTAAATTTTAAATCAAAATAGAAAATACAAAGTGATGCTCACTCTACCGTTTTGGTTCTGTGATGCATTTAGAAATCTCAGTCCTGATTAGTTTCACAGCTCATGTATTTTCTGAAAGTATTCTTAATTAATTAATTTTTTTAACATTTATTTTTGACCAGAAATTATCCCTAGACGACGGCACAAACCCTTCTATGATTCATAGTAGACAGGTATCTCTCAAATATCGCTCACATTTTGTGAATCAGAAATTCTCCAATCTGGACCTTAAGGCCAAGTTTACATTAGACCGTATCTGTCTCATTTTCTTCGCGGATGCACTGTCCGTTTACATTAAAACGCCTGGAAACGCCGGGAAACGGGAATCCGCCAGGGTCCACGTATTCAATCTAGATCGTGTCTGGTCCGGTGCTGTGTAAACATTGAGAATACGCGGATACGCTGTGCTGAGCTCTAGCTGGCGTCGTCATTGGACAACGTCACTGTGACATCCACCTTCCTGATTCACTGGCGTTGGTCATGTGTCGCGACTGCTGAAAAACGGCGCGGACTTCCGCCTTGTATCACCTTTCATTAAAGAGTATAAAAGTATGAAAATACTGCAAATACTGATGCAAATACTGCCCATTGTGTAGTTATGATTGTCTTTAGGCTTGCCATCCTTCCACTTGCAAGTGGTAAGTGACGCGCATGCCCGATATGCACTGAGATCACACACACAGCGGCTCAGTCCCGAATCACTGCTCGTGTGCTTCACTCGCGCGCTGTGTGAGCTGCGCAGGGCCAGAGTGTGCACCCTCCAGAGGGCACTCGCTGTTCAGGGCGGAGTGATTTGGAGCGCAGGATGCCTGCGGAGCCGAGCGTATCCGTGTATTGGTGTTGCTGTGTGCACGTGAATCGTGTATTGGTGTTGCTGTGTGCACACTAATCGTTTTAAAAACGTTAATCTGATGATTCGCTGATACGGTCTAATGTAAACCCCACCTTAGTGTCACTGCACTATATTTTATAGCCTTCAATTTCCTCTGCTTTGCTTTCCTAAAAAACAACAACAACAACAACAACAACAGAAAAAACAACATTCTTAGGGCCCAGTCCCACAACACCGATAACTATAACTACATCTATAACTCCAACTCTGACTGTCTCTCTGCCTGAATTTAGTTCCAGTCTGGAGCAGAAACACCACAACTATAATCCTGACTATAATATCGCTTGGTCCTGACACTCAGGGAAATAAATGCATGCAACTTAGGAATAGTCATGGAAGATTTTTCCAAGTAGTAGCACATTATTCCGGGTCATACTGTACAGCTTAGACTTCAAAACAACCCACGTACACACTCCGGTGGTTGATATAATACAGATAGGTCACGGATTACAGAAATATAATATAAAAAAGGATACAAAATATAGAGTGGTTACGGATGCATCACAGATGCTAATAGTTTACAGATTGGTCACGGACGTTTCAATATATTACAGATTGGTCACAGATTTCATACGGATGATGCATCACGGATAAAAAATGAAGACATCTAAAACAATGAAATGTTTGGACTGCTGAAGTTCATAATTAAAATATCTTACCTGCATTTACATGTTTACTTTATTAATTTACTATTGATATTTTATGGAAAATATCACACATTTGTGAATAAAAGATCCATGCTTTGTATTATATTTTTTAATTTCCGTGAATCCGTATTCCGTGACTTCACGATGCAACAAGGATGCGCAAAGATGCCCGGGGAAAATAGGACATGCTCAGACAACATCACATGTAAACAATTGGCTGATTGGTCAGCAGATGTTTTATTGGATCAGGTTCAGGTCTGGAAAACTGGCTTCAGAAGCAATCTCACCGATACAGATAAACCCAGGCCTGGGCTATTGGTATCGTTATTGGTCTGGTGTGAGCACCAACCACATAAACTGCAGGGGACCGATTTATTTATAGTTATCATTATAGTTATCAGTATTGTGGGATCAGGCCTTTATTGAAACATAAATCTACAAAATATTTTCTCCCAGTCAAAATATCAATTTTGGTGCCAGATGACTCCACCAGATGCTGAGTAAGTGCTTGGTTAGATTTTGTTCCTTCCTTTAAGGAAATAGTCTTTAAGTACTGTTCATCAGATGCAGACACTTTTCTGGCTGTTTTATGTTGTCGTCTATCTATTTTCACCTTGCTGATTTTCTTCTTTAAAATCGTATCTAGAATGTTCAGATTGTAGCACTGACAATAACCTTGTTGAGACAAAACAATGATGAAACTGGACAGTCTGTATTCAGGGTCAGTGACCGCAAGTCAAAAGGTATGTCAGTATTTATGTAGGGGAATGTTTCTATTCAGGACGGGGCTGTTTAATTAGCCTCATACGTATTGTACGTCCTTCACTTAAGTTCTTTGTTATTCACTAACAATAATGACCTTGTGAAGGAGTGCCCGTCACTACAGTTGAGAGTATGTGCTCTGACGGCCATACTAATGAGCCTGGCTCTTTGGTGTTGTGGTCAGGTTGCAGGTTTGGCATCCTGTAGACCTGGGTTCAAGGCAGGATAAGGTGACTGTTCTCTTGGTTTGCTACAGATGGTGTCAGAAGTGGGATGGCTTGCTGGGAGGCCATTGGAGCTGTGAGCTGTATGAGGGACCCCCAGGATAGGTGGCCCCTGTGTGAGGGACCCCAGAGATGGGTGAAGCACAAGTGTGTGGGGCATCCTGTTATGGGGGATGCATGAAGTGCATGAGTGCGCCCCCCCCCCCCCCCCCCCCCCCCGAAGGGGAGGGCAGTGTGACGGAATGCCCGTCACTATGGTTGAGTATGTGCTCTGACTACCATACCAAAGAGCTTGGCTCTTTGGTGTTGTGGTCAGGGTGCAGGTTTGGCACTCTGTAGACCTGGGTTCAAGGCAGGATAAGGTCTTGCTTCACTACAGACCTAATCACTAATTTCATCCTTCATAATTGCTGATTTTCTTCTTTAAAATCGTATCTAGAACGTTCAGATTGTAGCACTGACAATAACCTTGTTGAGACAAAACAATGATGAAACTGGACAGTCTGTATTCAGGGTCAGTGACCGCAAGTCAAAAGGTATGTCAATATTTATGTAGGGGAATGTTTCTATTCAGGACGGGGCTGTTTAATTAGCCTCATACGTATTGTACGTCCTTCACTTAAGTTCTTTGTTATTCACTAACAATAATGACCTTGTGAAGGAGTGCCCGTCACTACGGTTGAAAGTATGTGCTCTGACGGCCATACTAATGAGCCTGGCTCTTTGGTGTTGTAGTCAGGGTGCAGGTTTGGCACTCTGTAGACCTGGGTTCAAGGCAGGACAAGGTCTTGCTTCACTACAGACCTAATTACTAATTTCATCCTTATTTGAAACACATTTCCCTCTCACCTGGAAAAATCATACGGTTCATGTAATGTGAAGCTCATGGTTTCACATCTGCTTCCTTGCATGATGTTTATTCATTATCTATACCTCTTATCCATTGCAGGTCGCTGGGTAAACTGGAGCCAATCCCAGCAGACATCGGGTGAGAGGTGGGGTTTACCCTGGACAGATCGCCAGTCTATCTCAGGGCTAACACCGAGAAACAGACAGCCTTTCACATTCATACCGATGGGCAATTTAGAGTAACCAGCTGACCAAATCCACATCTTTGTACTGAGGGAGAAAACTGGAGAATAACAGTGTATCACCATTCCACCCTCATTACGTTTATATTCTGAAGTATTCAATGTTATAAATATTGCACCTGAAAGACATGGCTAGGGTCAATGTGACATCCATCACTAAACAAAGACAAGGACATGAGGTTTACATGATGCTGCGTGGAGCAATGTTTCTTATTTGTAATGCTGCACCATGAGGCTGTGGATGATACGAAGGCGAAAAGAGGACAGCTTTACTGAAGACCTTGAGATGACAGGCTGAGAAAGGGGGAAAAAAGGCATGTGATTCAGCACAATAAAAAGATCTAATAAGGCCACATTTTCACTTTTTATACCCATGCTACCATTTTAGAGGAATGTGAAAGTTTGGATATAAGATATTTTAGAAATGTACGACCATACCTTTAAAGCCAAATTAATTGATAACTATATGCTTTGGGGACAATTTTATTTGGCCTAAAGTTTAAAGGTACTGACGACAAAGTCATCTGAAATTTTCAAAAAAAAATATTTATTGTGCATGGCATTTTCCTCTGTCATGCAGACAAGATGTGATCATTTTGGTGTCCTGATATCAGGGTGCAGGCATTTGTGGATGCAGGTGCAAGGGAGAGCGGGAGAAGCAAACTGTAGACAAAGCCAAATCAGTAGACGAGAATCGTGGTCAGAGAAACGGGTGGAGGTCAGTAGATCGGCAAACAGAATAACGAAGGCAAGACTAGGAGACGAGGTCGAGGAAACCGTAAATAAAGGTCAATAGCAGAAAGGCAGGCAGAAAGTAAACAGCTTGGTACCGCCAGGAGATAAACACTGAACAATACTTCGCGCTGATTGGGAGTGAGAGTGGTGTTTAAATAGGGAAGCTGATTATGGATGAAATGAGTGACAGGTGTAATTAATAAGCTGGTGACAGAGGGCGCTGTGATTCTTGGGAAGTGTAGTTCGTGGTGGCCATGTTTGGAGGCTGTTTCGAGCTTGTGCTCTCAGTGCTGTTACTGACACCTGAGGGTCGCTTTTCTCCATTTGGGGCTCCTTTTCTTACCTCTTGAGGTAAACAGTATAGCTCTACGGAAACAGCCACACGTGAGGAGCTTTAACTAATTAGCATAATTATGGAACTGCGTCACACCAAGATGGCAACATATGCAAAACATCGTGACTCTGCATCGACCTCGGAGAGTTTTGAGTCACAGGGATGTAATTTGTGAATGACATTTGCAAACAGATCCGTGAAACAAAAGACAAATATACTGTATCTTTTCTCTGTTACTGCTTTTGTGTTATCATTTCTTCCTCTGTAAGATCAAAACATTAGGTGTATAACTCCATAGTCGTGACCGTGGAGTCGAGCTCATGTATTCTAAGGCTAAGATAGCTAAGCACTAGCTAGAATGATTTCATTATCTGTCCAGAAAAATGACATGTCATGTCATCTACACTTGCTCTAGCTTGCAGTTGCACTCACTAGGCAGGCTTTCCTTTTCTTTTCTGCTGGCTTTTAGCTGGCGGGAGAACCAAGTCCACTATGTTTGCCTATGCCTATTTGTTTTGGTTAAAAGTAGGTCAAACACACCCCATGATGGCCACGTGATATCGTTGCTCACTTGCTTCGGCAATCTCCAGAATTGTAAAATGTGGGACACTTTTTATCTCAGCAAAACATTTAAACACAGGATATACGGGGTGTGTGTGTGTGCAGCAATGAAACATCTCAAAACTCCAACAGCTATAGAAATAGAATGTTTTGTCCAGAATTCAACTTTGCAGTCAGAACTTTTAATCTCAAGAGGTGTATAATTGAGCCACAATGCAATCCAAGTGTAAATCTGAACAGTTAATGGTTAAAACTCTTGATCAAGGGCAAGAATGACAATCTTTGCCTCACTAGTGCAAAAGCTTGGGCTAATTAAAAATATCTATATCATTATGATTCTGCTTTATAGTAGTGATCTTTGTCTCATCTCATCTCATTATCTCTAGCCGCTTATCCTGCTCTACAGAGTCGCAGGCAAGCTGGAGCCTATCCCAGCTGACTACGGGCGAAAGGCGGGGTACACCCTGGACAAGTCGCCAGGTCATCACAGGGAGTGATCTTAGTAATACTTTCAATTAAGGTTCAATAAGTAAGTAACTGATTATAAGCAAGTAATACATACAGCATGTCCATAAATATTTGTACATTAACATAGTTATTGTTGTTTTAACTGTCTACCACTATGTATTGGACAACAATTAATTACTATGAGTGCAGATATCCATTCATTATCCATAACTGCTTATCCTGTGCAGGGTCGCAGGCAAGCTGGAGCCTATCCCAGCTGACTACAGGCGAGAGGCGGGGTACACCCTGGACAAGTCACCAGGTCATCACAGGGCTGACACATAGACACAGACAACCATTCACACTCACATTCACACCTACGGTCAATTTAGAGCCACCAGTTAACCTAACCTGCATGTCTTTGGACTGTGGGGGAAACCGGAGCACCCGGAGGAAACCCACGCGGACACGGGGAGAACATGCAAACTCCACACAAAAAGGCCCTTGCCAGCCGCTGGGCTCGAACCCAGGACCTTCTTGCTGTAAGGTGACATTGCTAACCACTACACCACCATGCTGCCAAGTGCAGACATTCAACTTTAATTTTTGGGTATTTTAGGCTATTGGCATTTTACATGAACAGTTGGCTGCTCAGCTGTATCAGGACTGGTGTGTGTTAGTCACTCATTATTTCACTAACAAATAAACAGATAAAAGAATTGACTTCCAGTGTGGCATTTGTATTTAAAATATGTTGCTGTTAACTCACATCCCAAAAAAATCTGTCACTGCCAGTGAAGCAAGCCATCATTAGACGGAAAAATCAAAACAAAAGAAGAAGAAGTTTTTATTTGTCACATGCACACTCAAGCACAGTGAAATTCATCCTCTGCATTTAACCCACCAGAAGCAGTGAACACACACATACACACAAGTGAGCAGTGAGCACACACACATACCCAGAGCAGTGGGCAGCTATGCTACAGCACCCAGGGAGCAGTTGGGGGTTAGCTGCCTTGCTCAAGGGCACTTCAGCCCCAGGATGCCCCATGTTAACCTAATCTAAGAGCACCTGGAGGAAACCCACACAGACAACATACAAACTCCACACAGAAAGGCCCCCATCAGCAGGGGCATAGCTAAGATTTTTCAAAGGGGGCGGTCACACACTGACTGGCAGCCTGAGTACATACCCGCAGGTTTGTAAATGAAAAAATACATTGAATACATATGAGAAAATAACGCGGTCTTTGCATCATTCTTTCATCTCATGTTGTGAGCTGTTGAGATGTAGGACAATGATTAGGCCAAATCAGCTTTATCCAGCAGTGTATGGATAGCGGCTCGACATCTTACTGTACCCTAGTCAACCGATGCAGATCTCTCTATTCTTGTTGTCTTACTGCTCATCGGCCAAAATGTTTCTAAGTAAAGGGCGTCGTGGATGACGAATGGCAAAGATGTCAAAGATCTTGTCAATGTCGATCGCTCTGTCATAGTGTATGTTCATCATCGCCAATCCCAACTATGGAAAATATGTCTCATCTCATTATCTCTAGCCGCTTTATCCTGTTCTACAGGGTCACGGGCAAGCTGGAGCCTATCCCAGCTGACTACAGGCGAAAGGCGGGATACACCCTGGACAAGTCGCCAGGTCATCACAGGGCTGACACATAGACAACCATTCACACTCACTGTTCTCCGCGTGGGAGGAAACCCATGCGGAGAACATGCAAACTCCACACAGAAAGGCCCTTGCCAGCCACAGGGCTCAAACCCAGACCTTCTTGCTGTGAGGCGACAGCGCTAACTACTACACCACCATGCCGCCCATGAAAAATACGTAACAAAAAATAATTACCATTGCTAGTTTTAGGTAGCTTAGAAACTGACTCTTTCATTATTGCTGTTTCTTCCACGTTTTCTTGATGTTGTGTTCTAGAAACGACACTAAAACTTAGCTTCAAAGCCACAAAATGCAACTTTGATGGAAAAAAATATATAATAAATTGCTTACCTCTCTTCACGTCGAAAGGAGGAAAGTTTTGCTTGTTTTGACGTGGTGAATTATTAACAGAAGAGGAACTACTCATAATTTGCAACTAAAAAGACTGCAACTACACTGACAGCATGACATAGTGTGATCTTGTTGCGCTTGTGCAGAACTGGGCTTTCACACCCAAACCACAGGAAGTCCATACAAGGTTATAGAAACCCTAATGAGGCTGAGGTGACAATCTAGTTGAAAAAAAAATGTTAGAAAAATTACAGTGGGCACTTTTCTAATATTCTTATGCGGCTATTGAAAAAATGGATGGTCTGACATGGGGGGGGGGGGGGGGGGTGTCACGGGCACCCCAGCTACACCCCTGGTTAGCTCCTGGTCTTGAACCCAGAACCTTCTTGCTGTGAGGTGACAGGGCTAACCACTACACCACTGTGCCACCCAACCATCAGCAAAAACATTTGGAATATTTGGTGTGGCTGAATCACATATTTGGTACATTCTGAAAAAGAAAGAATGTGAGATCAGGAAAACCAAAAGGCCCAGAAGACCACAGAAAACAACAGTGGTAGATGAAATAAGAATTCTTTCTCTAGTAATGGAAAACTTTACAACTATTGGACAGCAGTGGTGGCTGGTAGTCTTTCAAACAGGGGAGGCTGGTTGGTTATGATATTTCCAGATTTTAAAAGAAAAAAGAAAAAACACATCAATTTTGCCCATACTCTTGCCTCTGATCTGGCTGATTGTTGGCAGGGTCACAAACTGTGAAATAACAGGTTCTTTTGGCCCATTAGCCTACTGTCCAATATACATGATGGTGGTGTTGGGGGGGAGGGGTATATTTTAACATTTTATATTTAAAAATTGTGGCATGTTGTTTAAAAATTGATCATTATTGAAAGCAGCTCTTTGTCAGGAACCTCAGCAGTAACAGCAGAGTGTTCTGGAATAGGCACAAGCACTGACCTTGGGGAGCCAAACATAGAGCTGGGTGCCACACATTTCATTCAATGACACTTTCCCTATATTTTACTTATTTTGACTAAGAAATGTTTTATTGACAATTTTGATAACCCTTCACTTTTAATCCAGGTCTGTAGTGTGAAATGTTCTCGGCTGTGTTTTTGTTTAAAAATGTTTTCCAAATTGTAGCTGTATTTAATTCATATCCAGATAAATATATATTCCAATATAATATACTCAGCATAAACATTTTAAATAGATTCTATATTTTTGGTCCATCCATGACATATTACTAAAGTAGCCTATTTACTGTTGTTGATGTGGGTCACTTG
Organism: Neoarius graeffei; assembly: GCF_027579695.1. Classification (NCBI taxonomy): domain Eukaryota; kingdom Metazoa; phylum Chordata; class Actinopteri; order Siluriformes; family Ariidae; genus Neoarius; species Neoarius graeffei. The sequence goes on along the minus strand of NC_083590.1, from coordinate 27,933,284 downwards.
CTGTTAGCCAATTCACTTTCTCGTACCAGGAGAGCTGAAAGGAACGAGTATTATTCCCTACCTTTTTCACCAAGTCAATTTGAGGCGTTGGTCTACCCTGCTCTTTAATTTTAATTTTTTCCTCGAAAGGAAGACTGGCAAATGGCTTCGCCAAAATTAAATCAGCAATGCTTGGCATCCGTGCGCAGCTTTCTTGCTAGCTGACTAGCCCCCTCAAGTTCAAGTTCAGTCACTCAAATAAACGAAATTTCTGGAACTAAGATAGCAAACTTGACAACACTATATTTACACTTTATTTACAATGAAAATATATACAAACTAAAAAAGCTGGTAGAAACCGTATGTAATGAATGAAATCGAAATGTAAGCTGATCTCTTACAATACACCACAGCACTTGCGAATCCGCATGGGACCGAACTGAAATTCACCGCTGCCTGTCTATAGATGAAACGAGTTGTCAATCAAAGAAAATATCCGTCCGCTTTCACCAATCACCAGTCTCCTCATGGAAACTGCCATGTCCCTCCCACTGTGAGGCTCGGAGTCCGTGGGCGGGCATTTTCGCAGGATTTGTCCAATAACTGTCTTGCATTTTGAGATTGAAAAGCGCATAGCTCCCAAATGCCATTGAAGTCCACTGAGGCTGGGAGTCCGTGGGACTCCGTGGGCGGGCATTTTCGCAGTATTTGTCCAATAAGCATCTTGCATTTTGATATTGAAAGCGCATAGCTCCCAAATGCCATTGAAGTCCACTGAGGCTGGGAGTCCGTGGGACTCCGTGGGTGGGCGTTTTTGCAGTATTTGTCCAATAATCGTCTTGCATTTTGATATTGAAAGCGCACAGCTCCCAAATGCCATTGAAGTCCACTGAGGCTGCGCTGCATCACGCTGTCACGAGGGGGAAAAACTCATGCACACATTAGGCGAACTGGGGAAAGTTATAACGGAATGATTTCGCACTGTAGTTGGGTTGAGCACATATATTTCTATGATTCTGGATCTGAAATAGCAATGTTATAAGGTCGGCTATAACATAAGCCTAGCGCAATTCATCCTACACAATGTTTGTCATTTTTAGAGGAGGCTGAGCCTCCCTCGTTGTCTTAGAGCAATCGCCCGTGTTGGACAGATCAAGGACACCCTCCAGGAGGTAAGTGTATCTGTGTCAAAGTCAACAATAAAGAGAAGACTTCACTTCACCAGAAAAGTGAAGACCAAAGAAAGACCAAATTAAAGTTTGCCAAAAAAAATCTAAAAACAAAGCCTCTACTGTTCAAAGATCAAAGATGACTCAAAGATCATCTTGTACTAGAATGATGAGAAGAGAAGGGTATGGAGAAGGGACGGAACAGGTCATGGGCACGTATGGCTGCCAATCAAACTGCTTCCCTGATATTTATTGGTCAGCAGGATGAGTTTTGAACTGTATATGGCTATATTATCTGCTCACATTCAACCAAATGCTTCAGGACTTATTGACCGGTGCTTCACAGTGCAGATGGGAAATGATCCAAAGCGTACATGGAAAGCAACCCAAGACTTGTTTAAGGCAAAGAAGTTAATTGTTCTGCAATGGCCAAGTCAATCACCTGACCTGAATCCAATTCAGCTGCATTTTAATTTCTGAAGGCAAAAGTAAAAGAAAACACCCCAAGGACAAGCAGGAACAGAAGCTGCAGTAAAGGCTTGGCAGAGCTTTACCAGAGAAGAAACACAGCGTCTGGTGATGTTTATGGGTTCCAGACTTCAGGCAGTTATTAGCTGCACAGAATTTGCAACCAAGCATTCAAATTTTTTTCCATTTATGATTGTTAGTTTATCCAGTTACATTTGGTCCCTTAAAAATGCATGCCAGCATATAAAAAGTGCTGTAATATCCACCATGGTTCACCAGCCTTGGGCGCAAATACCTTTAAATTAAAACTAAAACTATATTACATTACAGGTGCTGTTATCCAGAACAACATACAACATACCCAGAGCAGCCTGGGGATTAGCTGCCTTGCTCAAAAACAATTTGGCAATTCCTGCTGGTCTAGGGAATTGAACCAGTAAACTTTCAGTCCTAAAGCTGCTTCTCTTACCATTAGTCCATGGCTTCTATACCAAGGACTTTATCAATGTCCAAATATTTATGTAGCTGTCTGTAGTTTATTAATTTTAAATATTTGGGGCAGCACGGTGGTGTAGTGGTTAGCACTGTTGCCTCACAGCAAGAAGGTCCTGGGTTTGAGCCCAGTGGCCAACGAGGGCCCTTCTGCATAGTTTGCATGTGGGTGCTCTGGTTTCCCCCACAGTCCAAAGACATGCAGGTTAGGCTAGTTGGTGGCTCTAAATTGACCGTAGGTGTGAATGTTTGTTTGTCTCTATGTGTCGGCCCTCTGATGATCTGGCAACTTGTCCAGGGTGTACCCTGCCTCTCGCCCATAGTCAGCTGGGATAGGCTCCAGCTTGCCTGCAACCCTGCACAGGATAAGTGGCTACAGATAATGGATGGATGTAAATATTTGTTCATATTTTAGTAAACATTCATAAATATATCAATTTGTATAAATAACCAATCTTATTCATTATATAGATAGCTTTATATGTATTAATTATATAGATAGTTCATCAATACTGTTGATCAAAGAGGAAACTTGGAACTATACCGTGCCAAGTTTCCCAAAAGCATCGTAACTCAAAGATCATCGCTAAATGGTAGAGCGAGCAGCACAATGAACACACTCTCTCCTAGTTAAGATGCTCTTAGCATTAAGGGGCTTTTGGGAAACCCATTCCAGAGCACTGGGATTGGAGTTTAATTCTGCTATTGAATAATTCATTTCCTTCTAATAATAATATTAAGTATTGTGATATGGTGAAGATTTCTGCAAGGAGACATTTATTTAACATGTATGGCAGGAGTCCGCTGTGTCAGTGCCTTGTAACAGTCAGTACACGTTCAACAAAGTCTTCAGAACGGAGGAGTTTATGTTTTGTGGTTCCTTGGTAACAGCAAATTTAGACATGATAGGCTTTATTCGTTACTCATATCAGTGTTCTCATGATAATGACCTTTTTTTTATTTTCCAAATTTTGCATTATTTATTAATTCTTTATTTAAACTTTACTATCATCCTTTTCTGGATATTCTGTTATAATACACGATCTGATTCATAAAATTACAAAATACAATCAATAATTACAATCCCGGCGGCACGGTGGTGTAGTGGTTAGCGCTGTCGCCTCACAGCAAGAAGGTCCTGGGTTCGAGCCCCGGGGCCGGCGAGGGCCTTTCTGTGTGGAGTTTGCATGTTCTCCCCGTGTCCGCGTGGGTTTCCTCCGGGTGCTCCGGTTTCCCCCCCAGTCCAAAGACATGCAGGTTAGGTTAACTGGCGACTCTAAATTGACCGTAGGTGTGAATGTGAGTGTGAATGGTTGTCTATGTCTATGTGTCAGCCCTGTGATGACCTGGCGACTTGTCCAGGGTGTACCCCGCCTTTCGCCCGTAGTCAGCTGGGATAGGCTCCAGCTTGCCTGCGACCCTGTAGAAGGATAAAGCGGCTAGAGATAATGAGATGAGATGAATTACAATCCCATCAATTTCATTCAAATACAAAAACATGACTATGACCACCAGGGCTAATTGACAGTTATTCCATGAAATCCAGTCATACATGTGCTGATAGACGATGAGGTACATAGAGCCGAGTCAGCTATAAGCCATGTACGATGAGATTGAGTGGAATAACTGTTTTATTGTATCCACATTCACTGGATTTTGAGAAACAGAGCATTTTTATTTTTATTTTTTGCAAATTCAATAAACAAAAACTTTATACAAAACGTCCGACAAAATCATTTCTGCTTAGAATGTAAACAAAACGTTGAAATGACGGGAGCAATTTGTGAAAAATGCAAGAATAATAATTCTTGAAAAATAAAAAAGATGTGCTCTTACCATCAAATACTTTTATTCCATATTTTGTTGCTTTTTTTTTTAGGGGGGGGGGGTTGTTTTCGAGTAGAGTTTTTCTTTCATCCTCGGTTGGTTCAGCAACATGCTCTGCCATGTTGTTTTTCTTCTTCTTTAGGTTTTTTTTTGGCGGTTGGCAAACCAAATTAAAAGTGCATTATCGCCACCGACTGAGCTGGAATGTGGAACAGAAGATATTGGGGGTGAGGGGTGGGGGGAATATATCCTTTTAGCTAGTTCTGTTTCTTTTAAATACTTGATAACATCCATCCATCCATTATCCATAACTGCTTATCCTGTGCAGGGTCGCAGGCAAGCTGGAGCCCATCCCAGCTGACTATGGGTGAGAGGCAGGGTACACCCTGGACAAGTCGCCAGGTCATCACAGGGCTGACACATAGAGACAAACAACCATTCACGCTCACATTCACACCTACGGTCAATTTAGAGCCACCAATTAGCCGAACCTGCATGTCTTTGGACTGTGGGGGAAACCAGAGCACCCAGAGGAAACCCACGCAGACACGGGGAGAATATGCAAACTCCACAGAGAAAGGCCCCCATCGGCCACTGGGCTCAAACCCAGAACCTTCTTGCTGTGAGGCGGCAGTGCTAACCACTACACCACCTTGCCACCCTACTTGATAACAAAGCCGCCATTTTATTTTTCTCTACTCAAGCACTGTAAACAATTGCTGTAAAACTTACAGTATAGCACCGTATTATTTTACAGTAAGATACTGTGTGACGCTTATACAGTAAATAACTGTAGGTGGTTACGTTTATACAGTACAGTGTACCGCTACGGTAACGCGCGAAGGTTTCTGGGAATTTTTTGGCGCTAAGCACGAAGCGAGCGGACGGATGCTGATGCAACCCACTCACCCACTGCCGTGAATCTGGTAAGGGAGCAGGAAGCAAGCTCTTTTGCAAGTTGCCTCTAAATATAATAAGCTTTACTGGATGTTGAACTCATACTGATTTGTTTTTATGACTGGTATTTTTCAACATGTGCATAAGTCGGCAACATCTGTATCAATTCTACAAGTATACGGACACAATCTAACGTTGGTTTTTAGGTCTAAACATTAGCCTGTTTCTGTGACTGTGTACGTGCATTAGATCGACACGCGGCGGCCATTGGGCCCTAATACATCTTGGCTTGTTGGAAATCCAAACTTACTGGGTATCGTGACACTGTGCAGGGTAGGTCTAATGTGATGTAATTTGAACACTGAAGTTGACTTTTGGGACATAATAGTATTAGATTTATGATGGAATATTTAGCATTTATGTACTAAAAAGTAAATATATAGACTAGTGGAATATTATGACATTTATTATTTTATACATATGTGTGTATTGGGGCGGCACGGTTGTGTAGTGGTTAGCGCTGTTGCCTCACAGCAAGAAGGTCCGGGTTCGAGCCCCGTGGCCGGCGAGGGCCTTTCTGTGCGGAGTTTGCATGTTCTCCCCATGTCCGTGTGGGTTTCCTCCGGGTGCTCCGGTTTCCCCCACAGTCCAAAGACATGCAGGTTAGGTTAACTGGTGACTCTAAATTGACCGTAGGTGTGAGTGTGAATGGTTGTCTGTGTCTATGTGTCAGCCCTGTGATGACCTGGTGACTTGTCCAGAGTGTACCCCGCCTTTCGCCCGTAGTCAGCTGGGATAGGCTCCAGCTTGCCTGCGACCCTGTAGAACAGGATAAAGCAGCTAGAGATAATGAGATGAGATGAGATGTGTATTGGAAAGAATTAATGCTTATATGCAAAATGGTCCTGTGTATATGCAAAATGTATTTGAATTGCATTGCTATATGAAATAAAATGTTCTCTGTACTACCTTACATGTCTAAATATTTATAGATTACAGCTTAAGACATTTACTGTTTGTACATGCGCCTGTATAGAAATATTGACAAGAATTTTTTTGTGTGCAAAAAAAAGTCTTGTGGTGGTGAATACATCCCATTTATTTTACATGTGCAACTTTGTTAATTCTTTACCAATCATAATTGTGTTACTTGTATACAGATATTCTGCTATTTTGCATCAAAGATTAAGACATTTATTTGTGCCTGTATAAATATTATAATTATAAGAATGTTCATATGTATGCAATATGAGTCTTGTGTCTGTGAATAAATTCATCTCTTTTACTTATTCAACTTTGTCAATAATTTACTAATTATATTTGTTCCTTGCTAGATTATTCATCCACACAGCTCCATAGGGTACAGTCATGGCTGTTACATGTGAAATCTGCCTTTGTTAATTTTATACCCAATTTGTAATTGAATCCATACTGGTAAATATCATCATACATATAAATTGAAAAATGATATTTCCCTTTTCCAGTTCTGAATACATCAGAAATATTATTTTTCTCCAAAAATCCATGCAGGTCCTTTAACAGTATAGACCTTGTTAAGTGTAAAATATACAGTAAAATACCCCGACTAAATACAGAGAGAGAATGCAATACTGTAAAATTTACAGTAAAATGCAGTTATATTATTACAGCAAAATTTACAGTAACATCTTGCAGTAGTGTAAAAATTACAGTAACATACTGTTCCACAATTTACAGTAGGTTTTTTTTGTTACTGTAAATTTTACAGTAAAATACTGGCTACTCTGCTGCCAGTAATTTACTGTAAATTTTACAGTAAATTTTTAACAGTGAGGTATATGAGCTGATATCCTAGTAGTAGATTAACCAATCAGAGCATGCGATTGCTCATATCCAGTGAATGTGGATAGAATAATATCTGATATTGAGCAAATTGTAAGTTACTGTAGTTTTCTGTAGATTATGTGTTACATATTTGTCAGTACTTGGCAGTGGTCTCAGATTTTTGGACTTTATTCTACTTTATATTGAAAGAAATGCTGAAAAATAACCCTGTTAAAGTACCAGCAGAATTTTAGATAGTTTCAGCACCCTGGCTTCCTAAAATGATTCTACTCAGAGCCTTCTCCTTTAGAAGAAACACTTATGATAGTAACTTTGTAAAGAGTTTTTTTTTTCTATATTATCACTCCATTGCTCAGAAATGTGAGATTACACCACAACACTGTGAATAGATGATACATTGCTACCTGTATTGCTCTTTGAACAACATTTTTCTTCATATGATATGGGGATGATGGCATACCCATCTGGGGACACCTGAAGGAGAATTTCTGTGTATTTTTCTTGAATGTAGTGCAAAATTTGTTCATACCAGCTGCTCCTGACCTTGCTTTACACAAGAAGATGGAGGACTGTCTGTTTTAAGAACGCAAGAGCATGTGGTTTACAAAAACGAAGACTAACAGAATAAAAAAAAAAGCTCTATATCGCTAGATCATTTTTGACATTTCTCTGCCTAGAAAACCCAAGGACGCCCATTTTGTATGTGAGGCACATTCCTTATCTTGGAAATCCTCCAGCAATTTCACAGCATGGAGTGTGAAATCTGAAGCTGGAAAGCATCTCAGTATTCACAAAGCCATTAGCTGTGTTTTGTTCACTCTGTCCTTTAGCTTTCCATCTTTATATTTTTCACTAATGGGTTACCTCTGTCTTTCAGCTCAATGTCATCATGTAATCTTGCATTATTTGGTTTTTACTAGGACTGAAACAGAGACGACTATAAACGCGATCTTAGACACTGCAGGAAAAATGTCACAGTAAGGAGAAGTGTGTGTGTTCGGATAATGAGTGGAACATCTGCTAATGTGTGAACTGCTGCATAGTGGGGTAAAATGGCTGAGCATTTCTTTGATGTTCAACATATGGCCTAAAATGGTTGAGAAAACATCTGCATTAGGTTGAGAATACAATTTGGGAAGAATCACACCGTGGTGGGACTGAACTTGCCCTCCAGTGACACTGTCAGAATTAGAACCTGTCAGAGCTTGGACAGCTGAAGTGTCTGACACTGAATCACATTTCGTTTGACTTTTATACATGGATGGATGCTACGGCATGGATATTATTCTTCTATCAAAGACAGATGTTGGAATAGCAAGGCCAAATCAAATCAAATTACGTACATTTTGTCTTACTGGTTGCTGAAAAGATCTTGGAGTTCTTGGAGAGCTATGCTGAAAACCTATGGCAATAGTTTTACAAAGAAAATTCCCCGTATTCAGAGTCAAGGGATATAAAATATTGACTTAAGAAGCAGATAGAGAGGTTTTTTTTCACTTTGCTGTCAAATATAATATGATGTAACAAAAGCAAGATGCGAATAAAAAAAAAATATAAGATTGAGAAGGTGGCAAGCACTGAAATATATAATAATAGCCTAGCATAATGCAAATCTTTTGTTACCTGAATAGGCCTATAGATGTAATTATAACGTAAATCATTGCAAATGTAGTTTAATTTTGGCAATATGACTTATAAAATACAATTTGATCCAGCGCATCCTTTTAGTCAGCATTTTACACTGCCCTGCCAAAAAAAAAAGTTGCACACTCTAACATTTGGTTGGACCGCCTTTAGCATTGATTACACCATGCGTTCACTTTTTGATAAACTTATGCAATGTCACAACATTTAATTCAGTCCAGAGTTTCATTAATTTTTCACCAAGAGCTTGTATTGACAATGGGAGAGTCAAACCACTGTGTAAAGTCTTCTCCAGCATCCCAAAGGGGTTAAAATCAAGACTCTGTGGTGGCCAATTCATGTGTGATTCCTCATACTTCCTGAACCACTCTTTCGTAATCTGAGCCCTAATTTTATGCCTGTGCCATCAGGGAAGAAAAAAAATCTATTAATGTGATAACCTGGTCATTCAGTCCATTCAGGGTGTCAGCTGACTTCATTTTATTGCCCCATAACGTTGCTGAGACTCGACCTGACCAACTGAAGCAACCCCAGATCATAACCCTGCCTCCAGAGGCTTGAACAGTGGACACTATGGATGATGGGTGCATTGCTTCATGAGCTTCCCTTCTTACCTTGACACGCCCATCACTCAGGAATAGGGTCAATCTGGATTCATCAGATCACATGACCTTTTTCCATTGCTCCAGAGTCCAATCTTTCTGCTCCCTAGCAAACTGAAGCCTTTTCTCCTGATTAGTCTCACTAACAAGTAGTTTTTTTATGGACACACAGCTGTTTAGTTCCAATCCTGTGAGTTCTTATCACATTGTGAGTGTGGAAATGTTCTTAATTTCACTATTAAACATAGCTGTGAGCTCTACTGTTGATTTTTTTTTTTTACGATTCAACTTCACCAAGTGGGCGGCACGGTGGTGTAGTGGTTAGCGCTGTCGCCTCACAGGAAGAAGGTCCTGGGTTCGAGCCCCAGGGCCGGTGAGAGCCTTTCTGTGTGGAGTTTGCATGTTCTCCCCGTGTCCATGTGGGTTTCCTCCGGGTGCTCCGGTTTCCCCCACAGTCCAAAGACATGCAGGTTAGGTTAACTGGTGACTCTAAATTGACCGTAGGTGTGAATGTGAGTATGAATGGTTGTCTGTGTCTATGTGTCAGCCCTGTGATGATCTGGCGACTTGTCCAGGGTGTACCCCGCCTCTCGCCCATAGTCAGCTGGGATAGGCTCCAGCTTGCCTGCGACCCTGTAGAAGGATAAAGCGGCTAGAGATAATGAAATGAGACTTCACCAAGCATTTAAACTGATCACGGTCAGTCAAGATTTTATTTTCTGACCACATTTCTTCTGTGAAGTTGATGGTTCTCCACTATCCTTCCAGGTTTTAATAATGTGTTGGTCAGTTCTTAATCCAATTCCAGATCATTTCAGCTCAAATCTCCTTAGTTGTTTTCTTTGCTTGATGCAGGCCAATAATTTAACCCTTCTGAAACACAGTAACATCTTTTCCATGACCATGGGATACGTCTTCCGACATGTTTGTTTAAGAAATGAGAATCTACTCACCAGAGGTGGGTAGTAACGCACTACATTTACTCCGTTACATTTACTTGAGTAACTTTTTGTGTCTCCCCAAACCAGTGGACGTTTCAGCTTATAAAAACTCAACGTCGAATTTGAGGAAACACATTGCGGTAAGTAAGCTATGTGCTTTTGGCTGTCTTCGTAGGCAGATGTTAGCCCTGTTGTAACATCATAAATAACTGTAAAATACATTGTTTTGTGGAAATGTATTGACACACTGCGGCCTCAGACGGCAAGATAACACACACACACACACACACACACACACACACACACACACACACACACCAGAGAACCAAGAAATAAAACTACAAAAAAATCTTCCTAACAATCACTTTTTATATTGATGTGAAACCAAAAAATGCTCATGAAAATAAGGTTGCTCGCCTAATGTCAGCTCCTCAATAGCGTTACAGTTGTACACGGCTCTGGTCAAAAACTGGGAATGGAAGACTGGTGAAAACTTACTAAATAACAAAACGCGTAACATATCGTTTGTGAAATCTCCATTTTTTCAAGCTACTGTATTTGTTGTGGATTAGAGGGATTTGTGAAGACTTTAGGCGTTTTTGTTTTCTGTGAGATTTGTTTTATTATTTGTCTACAAGTGCTTGTTCACAAAAGGAAGGGCATTAGCTTGTTAGCTTGACCGCTTGCTAGCAATCCCCACCACCACCCAGCCAAACTGGGCACTGGCAGCTAGTTAGCAACCTTTTTGCTTGTTACTTCCACTTGCTAACTCCTCTGTGAGATGGATCCAGTAAACAACTTTTTGGGAGATGAAAGGATTAACATCGTTGATCGCATCTTACAGGATTATTTCCAGTCTTTTTCGTACGAGGAGATATTACGTGTGATGTTCAGCTGCTGTTAAAGCTCAACAGTCACTTCACGGAGTGAACATGCACGCACGCACGCACGCACACACACACACACACACAGTGTTATGGTTTATGTGCAGACTGCCTTGAGCTTCTTGTTGTTATTGTTAATACACAGAACTACACACACAGTTTATATGTGTGAAATATATATATGAACTCTCTGCCTGTTATGACATCCTGATCAATAAACAAAGTTACTCAGCAGTTACTCAGTACTTGAGTAGTTTTTTCACTTAGTACTTTTTACTCTTACTCAAGTAATTAATTGGACGACTACTTTTTACTTTTACTTGAGTAATATTATTCTAAAGTAACAATACTCTTACTTGAGTACAGTTTTTGGCTACTCTACCCACCTCTGCTACTCACTGCATCAGTTTGGGTTAAAAGAATTGTTGCAGCTGAAACACATTAATCACTGCAGTAATGATCCAATCAAAGGCTCTTATGTATTTGCTTATTTAAATCCATATGGTGACTTTTTTTTTTCTGTCCAGGCAGTGTATTATTTGTTTTTATATTGTGCACTGACACTTACTTGTGCACATGACTTAAAGAAGCCATTGAAGGTATACTATTCTATCACACTTTTCATTTGGTATTTTGCATTGTTGAATTAATAAAATAATGTCAATGTTTTAGTAATTTTGATCCACTATTGGGGCGGCACTGTGGTGCAGTGGTTAGCGCTGTCGCCTCACAGCAAGAAGGTCCGGGTTCGAGCCCCATGGCCGGCGAGGGCCTTTCTGTGCGGAGTTTGCATGTTCTCCCCGTGTCCGCATGGGTTTCCTCCAGGTGCTCCGGTTTCCCCCACAGTCCAAAGACATGCAGGTTAGGTTAACTGGTGACTCTAAATTGACCGTAGGTGTGAATGTGAGTGTGAATGGTTGTCTGTGTCTATGTGTCAGCCCTGTGATGACCTGGCGACTTGTCCAGGGTGTACCCCGCCTTTCGCCCATAGTCAGCTGGGATAGGCTCCAGCTTACCTGCGACCCTGTAGAACAGGATAAAGCGGCTAGAGATAATGAGATGAGATGAGATGATCCACTATCTTGTAAAGAAATGTGTCCACAGTTTGAAGGAAAAGCTGACCAATCACTTATCTGCTATGCTTACAACTCACTTTAAGTGTTGTTCGTAATTTTATCCATAAGAAATTCAGTCCTCAAGATAAGCAAGATCTCCGATTAAGACTAGGATGTCTCCTGTGATGGAAAAACAAAAAACAAAAAAAAACAACTTTTCATGGACTTTAAAAGGGACAATATTAGACACTGGATGCTTATTAATTTCCTTCTGCTTAACTCTGACAAGACTGAAGTACTTGTGCTAGGACCACATGCAGCTAGAAGTAAGTTTTCTGATTACACAGTAACTCTGGATGGCCTTTCTGTTTCTTCACGTGCAGCAGTAAAAGACCTCGGAGTGATTATTGACCCCAGTCTTTCATTCGAAACTCACATTGATAACATCACCCGGATAGCTTTCTTTCATCTCAGAAATATTGCTAAGATAAGACATTTAATGTCACTACATGACGCAGAAAAACTAGTTCATGCTTTTGTTACCTCCAGGTTGGATTACTGTAATGCCTTACTGTCTGGATGTTCTAATAAGTGCATAAACAAGCTCCAGTTAGTTCAAAATGCAGCAGCAAGAGTCCTTACTAGAACTAGAAAATATGACCCCATCACCCCTGTCTTATCCACACTGCATTGGCTCCCAATCACATTTCGTATTGATTATAAAGTACTACTATTGACCTTTAAACCACTGAATGGTCTCGCACCACAGTACCTGAGTGAACTTCTGCTCCTTTGACCTGCCACGCCTACTTAGATCAAAAGGTGCAGGCTATCTGCTGGTACCTCGTATAGTGAAGGGTACATCAGGGGGCAGAGCCTTTTCTTACAAAGTCCCACAGTTATGGAACAGCCTTCCAAGTAATGTTCAGGAATCAGACACAGTCTCAGTGTTTAAGTCTAGGCTGAAAACATATCTGTTTAGTCAAGCCTTTTGTTAATGGTGTTTATGAGGTAAAGGAGTAGATCTGGAGGGTCCTCAGACATAGAGTGTTTTGGTAAACTGGGATGTATGGATGCTGTCAGTTTCCCACTCGCTTGCTCACTTGAGTTTGTTGACGGTGTAGTGGCTGCTGCTTTATGTCCCGGGGCTCCCTCATGCCTGTGTTACCTTCTGGCTCTCCCCTTTTAGTTATGCTGTCATAGTTAGTTGCCAGAGTCCCTGCTTGTACTCAGTGCAATATGTATACTGTTCCTACTTATTTAGGTGACACTGGGCATATCTAACAACCTGTGTTTTCTCTCCCCCCCCAAAAAAAAAAATCTGTCCCTCTGTGTTGCATGTCGGTCCTGGGATCGAGATGCTGACCTCTTCTGCTCCTCAGACCTGCCTGATCCATCCTGGTTCCCTGTGTCTGGTCGGAGTCTCAATAGATCGCTCTTGTGGAGGGCGGCCCCATGTGGACAGTTGGGGGTCACGCCTGGAGGACGCTCTGGACTCTTGCAGTGGTGTTTTTGTGGCTGGGGACTGCAGTTGACTTGCTGACTTTAGGACTGCAGTTGACTTGCTGACTCTGGGACTATGGTTGTCGTGAACAGTTTTGCGCTCAGGTTTCCGTCGGTGGGGGGTTTATAGCATCAGCGAAGCTGACTTTATGTTAGGACTGTTAATGTTAGTCATGCTGTCTGTTGTTGCCCAAATGAGGATGGGTTCCCTTTTGAGTCTGGTTCCTCTTGAGGTTTCTTCCTCATGTCATCTGAGGGAGTTTTTCCTTGCCACTGTCGCCACAGGCTTGCTCATTGGGGATAGATTAGGGATAAAATTAGCTCAAGCCATTCAAATTCCGTAAATCTGCTTTGCGACAATGTTTATTGTTAAAAGCGCTATACAAATAAACTTGACTTGACAATATGATTATATAATTATTTGTGTCATATTTATTTCTTTAATATAAAATGATTATACACTCAAATAACATTCCATCAGTTTTATTTTTGTGCATTTACAGACTAAAACATAAATTTCAGCATGATATATTTTGGTTATATCAAATGTTCAGATAGTGGTGCTGGCAATTTTTGTATTAAATGCTCTCTACGTGTGTGTAAGTCCACTCTGAGCAGAATGCTTATCCATCCATTATCTGTAACCACTTATCCTGTGCAGGGTCGTGGGCAAGCTGGACCCTATCCCAGCTGACTATGGGGCAAGAGGCGGGGTACACCCTGGACAAGTCGCAAAATCATCACAGGGCTAACACATAGAGACAAACAACCATTCACACCTATGGTCAATTTAGAGTCACCAATTAGCCTAACCTGCATGTTTTTGGACTGTGGGGGAAACCGGAGCACCCGGAGGAAACCCACACAGACACAAGGAGAACATGCAAACTCCACACAGAAAGGCCCTCATTGGCCGCTGGGCTCGAACCCAGAATCTTCTTACTGCGAGGTGACAGTGCTAACCACTACACCACTGTGCTGCCCCTAGAATGTTTGTATTAAGAAGAAGAACAACAACTTTATTCATCACACACTTGTGAAATTCCTCTCTGCATTTAACTCATCTGAAGCAGTGAACACACACAAGTGAGCAATGAGTACACACACATACCCAGAGCAGTGGGCAGCCATGCTAACAGCGCCCAGGGAGCAGTTGGGAGTTAGGTGCCTCGCTCAAGGGCACCTCAGCCCAAGGCCGTCCCATATTAACCTAACCGCATGTCTTTGGGGGAAGCCAGAGCACCTGGAGGAAACCCATGTAGACACGGGGAGAACATGCAAACTCCACACAGAAAGGGCCTCACCGGCCACTGGGCTCGAACCCAGAACCTTCTTGCTGTGAGGCAACCATGCTAACCACTTACACCACAGTGTATAATTAATTAGTTTGCATAATTCTTAGTACTTTTATTTGCAACATTCAAAAGAGTTACCTGAGATCATACAACAACCATGGAAGCAGATTTTAAACAACATTATCGTCCACTTTGTTGACAGTCCAAGAAGAAGCTGCTGTTTTTCTGAGTTCTGTTCATGGAGAGACTTTCTAAAGCCACCAATTTTAATCTCATGTCTCACTCTGTTGCACACTCTGTAAAAGTATGAAAGGAAATGTCAAAATAACAAGTGATATTTGTGTGCTTGTGTGATGCCAATCTACAGAATTGTCAATTCTCGTGTTGCAGATGTTTCTAAAATGGAACTGCGAAAAACATCACTATTTTTAGATGCTCTGCCACATGCATTGTGTGTTCACACTCCCTCCTCTCAGGTTTATTTGCCTCTTTCTCACTCCCTCTCCCACTCTCTTGTTTCCTTTTTCCCTCTTGCATTGCCTTTGTCATGCTGAACACTAGGCTTTCCCACCATCACCAGAGATTATTGTACCTGTTAGCGGCTGAGGAACAACAACACAGTAGGAGCCCAGGCAAAGGTGGGCTACTCTTAGGTCAATATGTCCCTACTGTCGGAAAGAGGCAGTTGTATTTTGAAAAGGGCATGAGAGGTGTTGGCATAGAAACAGAACAGACCGAGCAGAGTGGCAGTTATTCTGACAAACGCATTCTCCTGTGACCCCAGTAAAAGGAAACCAGGTGGTATGTTGAAGCAAAACAAAACAGACTGTACGTTTTCCAAATGAAGCTTATCTAGTGGTTTAGAATAAAAAATATGTTTCCAAAGAAATAAATATTCAATTTAAAAAAGATATCATTATGACAAGCTACGTCAGACCCAAATACATCTGAGTCTAAAAATCCAATCAAGCAAAAATCCTGTTTGAGGAGATGGTACAGTCAGTTGGTACAACAACAAAACAGTCCATGTTGATGGTTAGGTAAGCACTACATCTTCAATCTTTGCTTTAAAGACAGCCTGTGACTCAGGTGTTCAGACAGACAGAGGAAGTTTATTCCACCACATGGGTGCCAGTACAAAGGAAAGCCTTAATTAATGTCTTCCTTATCTTGATGGATGATGGGTTCAGGTAGAAGGGGGTTCCATTTTTGGCTTTGTAGACAAGCATGAGTGTTTTCAGTCTGATGTGGGAGGCTACAGGAAGTCAGTAGAGGGAACACATCACATCACACGGGGTGATGTGGGAAACTTGGGGAGGTTGGAAACAAGTCATGGATCTGGTTTTCAACCTCCAATAATAAAGAGATAAATATCTACCACAAGTCACAGCATCGGTCTGAAATAGTAATAAAAAAAGGTCGAGCAAAAAAAAATGGCCAAGGAAGGAATCCCTCAAAAACAAAGAAACAAACTCTCACAGCTTCTGTTCAAGGCAGCGAACCTTGATTCAATTTACTTTCAGACTTCTATGAGCTTCTCTGAAAAGGAAACGAAGGACAAATTTTACAATCCAGGCATTTAGCAGATGCTCTTATCCAGAGCGACATACAACATATCCAGGGCAGCCTGGGATTAGACACCTTGCTCAAGGGCACTTCAGCCATTCCTGCTGGTCTAGGGAATCAAACCACCAATGTTTTGGTCCCAAAGCTGCATATCTAACCATTAGGCCATGGTTTCCCCAAATGCAAATAGAAAGTGAATAGTTTGAAGAAAAATTAGACATGCTTCTGATACAATGTTGACCTGTAGAAGTTTATCATGTTTAAAAAGGTGGCAACTATACATGACAAACATGAGAAGACTTGCCAGAATTTGGGTTGCAGTAGTCCGATCTCGAGATGAACAAGGGCTTGAGTGCACTGAAAAAATACCCCAGCATCTAGAGATGGTTTTGCACAGATATTTCAAACTACGGGTGGCACGGTGGTGTAGTGGTTAGCACTGTCACCTCACAGCAAGAAGGTCCTGGGTTTGAGCCCAGCAGCTGACGAGGGCCTTTCTGTGTGGAGTTTGCGCGTTCTCCCTGTGTCTGTGTGGATTTCCTCTGGGTGCTCTTGTTTCCGGGAGTCCAAAGACATGCAGGTTAGGCTAAGTGGTGGCTCTAAAATTGGCCATAGGTATGAATGGTCAGCCCTGTGATGATCTGGCGACTTGTCCAGGGTGTACCCTGCCTCTTGCCTATAGTCAGCTGGGATAGGCTCCAGCTTGCCTGTGACCCTGTACAGGATAAGTGGTTACAGATAATGGATGGATGGATGGATGGATTTCAAACTATGACCATATATGATGAAATCCATATTGGATACTCTCCAATCATGGCACTGTCAAAAAAGCTCTGGATATGATCCAGATTCTTGCAAGAATTTACAAAGAAATCTCCAGATTTTGACGTAGTAATGGTCTATGTGGATAGATATGATGGGATTCTCTGGATGTTGTAAAAAAAAACACATGCATGACTGAGCCAGGTTAGCAAAATGCAGAGAGAAGGATAGTTTCATGCATATTAAGCATACTAAGAAAATCACAAGTATATTAAGAAAATCATTCTAAAATCTTTTTGACAGCTGTCTGTCCTATACATGGATCATAGGAATGGTTGCTGATTACTGTCGATCAGCTTGGACATGGTAAAAGTTACATCTTCACTAGTTGGAGGTAGGAGATATGTATCCCTCCAAGCACAGTCCTGTAGGACTCCTGGGGATCTCAAGGTTTAGATCTATTATGCAGACAAAGATCAAACCAGAAACCATTAATTAAACAAGCCTCTAAATCATTTCTTAAATCCACTGAGAGAAACTCCAAGCATCCAAACATAATAATAAAAGATGAAAAGTGAAAACGTATTAAAGAAAAAAACCCTTCTGAATCCCGATCGTTAATTGGGGGCGCTTTAATCTGAACTTCAATGCCAGATTTAACACTACAATTTGACAGGCTGAATGCTGGCTTTCTGATGTTTAAAAACACCTTAACCTTTCAAAGAAGTCCTGTCTGGCCTCTTCATTGATCCACGCAGTGCATCTAATAAGATTTCTCATTCCCCAATTAGCAGGGCATTGAGTGGAGTTAATTCTCCTCATTCTTCCTTCATGGTGACAGAGATGCCTCGCTAAATAATGCAAATACATCGTTTAGCAAGTGCAATAGCTGGCAGTGCTCTTTGTTTTCCTCCAAATTTGCTCAGCTGCAATATACATCAGTCAAAAAGTTCAGCCAGAAGTTAAGTTTGAATAGAGTAGCAAGCAAAACAGAGGAATGCGCCAGGCAAGAGGTCCCCCCATTTAATCAGATTAAACAACTCTGTGGTTTCAGCAAACATTATCAAATAGTCCTTCAGGCTTAAGGGTATTTGTAAGAGGACCATACTCAAAACTAAATGCTAATTACTCGGAATCTGCCACACCGTCAGAAAATCTTTCTAAAGTTTTCAGAAAACAATATTTCAAAAACAGTATTTTCACAGAATAATAGCTTAAATAAGCAAATTTCTGTGCGGAGTTTGCATGTTCTCCTCGTGTCCGCGTGGGTTTCCTCCGGGTGCTCCAGTTTCCCCTACAGTCCAAAGACATGCAGGTTAGGTTGACTGGTGACTCTAAATTGACCGTAGGTGTGAATGTGAGTGTGAATGGTTGTCTGTGTCTATGTGTCAGCCCTGTGATGACCTGGCGACTTGTCCAGGGTGTACCCCGCCTTTCGCCCGTAGTCAGCTGGGATAGGCTCCAGCTTGCCTGCGACCCTGTAGAAGGATAAAGCGGCTAGAGATAATGAGATGAGATAATGAGATAATAGCTTAAATATTTTAGAGATTCTCAGGACAAAAATCAAGAACAAAATAAAACAGAAAAAAGGTATTTGTGTGAATCTTTTTTTTCTGCAAAAAGTATTTATAAAGAATAGTGGAAAAGAATTAGAAGTTTTATAGTTTTATAGTAATATAGTTTTATAGTTATAATGGGTGTGAAGAACTTACATGTCCAAACACTACAGTAAGCACAAAAAATACCAAAGTGCCCCAAAACAAATTATATTCTCGAAACTCTTAGAAAATAGGTCTATCTAGCAATGTTTCTTTGGTTTGTGCTTGTAGAAACAATTACATGTACTTATGCATAACCCTATCCCTGTCAGAGATGGTTCCTCTTTAAGAATCATGTACACTCTTAGAAAATAAAGTACATTATTGTACCTTTAGGGGTACGACGGTTTGTCACTGGTGCAGTACCCTTTAAGGTACTTATTTGTACCCTTTATATACTGATTGGGAACATGCAGTGGTGCTTGAAAGTTTGTGAACCCTTTATAATTTTCTATATTTCTGCATAAATATGACCTGAAACATCATCAGATTTTCACACAAGTCCTAAAAGGGTTGTTTCACACAAGTCCTTAGGGTCGTTGTCTTGCTGCATGACCCACCTTCTCTTGAGACTCAGTTCATGGACAGATATCCTGACATTTTCCTTTAGAATTTGCTGGTATAATTCAGAATTCATTGTTCCATCAATGATGGCAAGCTGTCCTGGCCAAGATGCAGCAAAACAGACTCAAACCATGATACTACCACCACCATGTTTCACAGATGGGATAAGGTTCTTTTGCTGGAATACAGTGTTTTCCTTTATCCAAACATAACACTTCTCATTTAAACCAAAAAGTTGTATTTTGGTCTCATCCGTCCACAAAACATTTTTCCAATAGCCTTCTGGCTTGTCCACATGATCTTTAGCAAAGTGCAGATGAGCAGCAATGTTCTTTTTGGAGAGCAGTGGCTTTCTCCTTGCAACCCTGCCATGCACACCATTGTTGTTCAGCGTTCTTCTGATAGTGGACTCATGAACATGAACATTAGCCAATGTGAGAGAGGCCTTCAGTTGCTTAGAAGTTACCCTGGGGTCCTTTGTGACCTCGCCGACTATTACACGCCTTGCTCTTGGAGTGATCTTTGTTGGTTGACCACTCTTGGGGAGGGTACCAATGGTCTTGAATTTCCTCCATTTGTACACAATCTGTCTGACTGTGGATTGGTGGAGTCCAACCTCTTTAGAGATGGTTTTGTAACCTTTTCCAGCCTGATGAGCATCAACAACACTTTTTCTGAGGTCCTCAGAAATCTCCTTTGTTCGTGCAATGATACACTTCCACAAACATGTATTGTGAAGATCAGACTTTGATAGATCCATGTTCTTTAAATAAAACAGGGTGCCCACTCACACCTGATTGTCATCCCATTGCTTGAAAACACCCGACTCTAATTTCAGCTTCAAATTAACTGCTAATCCTAGAGGTTCACATACTTTTGCCACTCACAGATATGTAATATTGGATCATTTTCCTCAATAAATAAATGACCAAGTATAATATTTTTGTCTCATTTGTTTAACTGGGTTCTCTTTATCTACTTTTAGGACTTGTGTGAAAATCTGGTGATGTTTTAGGTCATATTTATGCAGAAATATAGAAAATTCTAAAAGGTTCACAAACTTTCAAGCACCACTGTATATGTACCTTTTTGACCCTAAAAAGGTACATCTTGAGGTCCAATGATGAGCCCTAGGGGTTACATTAGTGTAGATTGTACCTTAGGAGACAGAAATGGACTCCGACTGTACCTTTATTTCTGACAGTGTAGCAGCAATGCAATGCATAAAATCATGCGGTTAAAGGATATGGGACATGAAACATAAAAGCACGCTATATCAGTTTATTTCCATTAAAAATATGAATTAATTGCATCAACAAATACAAAATCATCTATTCAATTCAGCAAAATCGTTATATTCGTGATGATTATATGGCATTTCTGCTCGACTTCCGATATGCATTTTTTGCAACCGGAAGAGCCGCTGTCACGTGATCATACGTCACAAAAACTTTCGGGCACAGCACAAGCCGGTAGATGAATGGAGAAGTGGATGACAAAAAAATTGTTTTTATAGTCTTTAAAGTACATTGGACATCATGGTGTATTGTGCTGCTTATGGTTGCAATAATTCCAATGGGAAATGCCCTGGAGTAAGTTTTTTTGCATTCCCCAAGGACCCGAAGCTGAGGAAAGTGTGGGCTCACCTGCGCATGCGCAGTAGGCTTCGTGCATGCGCAGTAGGCTTGGTAGGACAACTTTACAGAACACCTGTTGAAAAAAACTTTGCACCTACTGTTTCCCACAAACTGTATTCGGACCATTTCACTGAGGATTCTTTCAACATTAATACTCAGGTACTGAGCGATATTAATTCATGAAACATGAAACAGGAAGCATAAGGATGAGAAAAAAAAACAGTTCAAATCGGGAAGCTGCGCACACCTGCGCCAGGCTGCACAAATGCGCGCAGCTTCCCGACCCAAACCGCCTCTCTCTCATCCTTACACTTCATGCCTCATGCTCCATGAACCAACATCGCTATTTTTTTTAAAAAAATCGGATCTGCGCGATTCAGCCGTGAAAAAGGCGGCATCCGCCGAAAGGCGCGCTGTTTGCATCCCTGCACGGAGGCCAGGGGACAGGGCAGGAATATTTTTGTTGATATGAGTGATCCGGTGCGATTTCGCGACCACCCTGTTGAAGACCTCTGCACTAAGTGACTGAAAGCCGAGGTAAGGATTAGTATTATAATTTTGGGTGTATCAATTATTGATTATCATAATTCTGACTCGTTTCGCCATTTTGAATGTTTTCATCTTGGACTCTGGAAGCATTGTATCTCAATCAATCTCAAAAAATATCAGCAAAAAAAAAAACTAGCTTGCAACGGACTTTAGCTAGATCTATGATGAACTTTCAATGTATGATACAAAAATAATACTTCTTTCAACAGATCATTAGCCTTTGAGCAGAATTGTTTTTAACTTACCAGGAAGTGTTATCGAGCCGACCGCTTTCAGTTTCATGGGGATTGAATGAACTCTCACTCTCAGAATCATCTGACCCGTCAGAGTAAAGACAAGATCCATGTTCATGTGAATTTCCAGCTATCGGTTCGAATTGATAGGGTCTAACTTCACATCTCTGTGAAACATCGGGAATGTCACTGTCGATGGTGTCCATTTCGGTAACATTAGATTCCCAAGCGCTGGCTCCTTGGAAAGTTTTTGTGACGTCACGGGTCACGTGACCACCTAGCTCATTAACGAATCCTTGTTTTACGCTGATGTATAGAAAAACTTGAATAATGTGATGATTTTCACATTTTTGACGCCCTGCAGTGATTTAGATGGCATTTCTTATGTCCTTTATACATAATTATGCCCAGGTAAAAATCCATGTCCCATATCCTTTAAAGTCAAGAGCTTGTGATTTCAGTAAGTTTGACCATGGTGTGGTTTTTGATGCCAGATTGTCTCATTTGAGACAGACTCATCAGAGTATTTGAGAGATTGGTGATCACCCAGGATTTCCACACACAACAGTTTGTCAAGTTTACATAGACCGGTGGAAAAAAAATACCCCACACACTCAAAACAACAGCAACAAAACATCCAATCGGCAGCAGCTTTGCAGGTGGAAATACTTTTTTTAATGAGGGAGGTCAAAGGAGAATGACCAGACAGACTCAAGCTGCCAGGAAGGCTACGGTAACGCAAATAAGACTCAAGATTCAAGAGAGCTTTATTGTCAGTACATCCATATACAAGTATACAGTTCAGTGAAATACTCTTTCCCTCAGGCTCCCCATGGTGCATTTAGAGAGAAAATAGATTACAAAATAAGGTATATAAATTAGATTACAGGCATTTAGCAAGCACTCTTATCCAGAGCGATATACAACATACCCAGAGCAGCCTGGGGAGCAGTTTGGGGTTAGATGCCTTGCTCAAGGGCACTTCAGCCATTCCTGCTGGTCTAGGGAATCAAACCAGCAACCTTTTGGTCCCGAAGCTGCTTCTCTAACTTTTAACCTTCCCAAATACCTATCTATAGCACTCTAAGTAGACATTTACTATCTAAACATTTAGCTATCTAAGCTCAATAAACAACGTAAATAAGATAAGACAGGTGCAAAATGGCAATTGTGCATTTGTGTGCAAATGTTCATTTTAGTGCAAAAATACAAGAGAATGCAGTTCAGTTTGAAGAGTTAAAGTTTTTCCAGGATATTACAACAAGACAACACAGGTGCAACGTGAGCATTGGGCATGTGTGTGCAAATGGGCAGTGTAGTGCAAATGGATGAGAAACTGTGGTTTCAGGTTGAACTGCTTGGTTTCTGTCAGTTCTTCTGAGGTAACAGTGAGTTGAGGACTCTGACTGCCTGGGACAAGAAGCTGTTGCAGTGTCTGGCAGTGATGGTTTGGATGCTTCGGTACCTTCTGCCAGCTGGCAGGAGGGAGAACAGTGCATGTGATGGGTGGGACTTGTCCTGCACTATGCTGTTGGCACGGCAGATGATATGCTTCTTATAGAGTTGGGAGATGGGTGGGAGAGAGACCCAGTGATCCTTCCTTCCATGTGCACTCCAAGGAACTGTACACTGCTGACTCTTTCAACAGTACAGCTGTTGATGTGCAGCGGGGACCAATATAAAGCACTCATATGGTATATATATATATATATATATATATATATATATATATATATATGTCAGTGGCAGCTGGTAGTCTTTCAAACAGGGGAGGCTGGTCGGTTACAATATTTCCAGATTTTAAAAGAAAAAAACATCAATTTTGCCCATACTCTTGCCTCTGATCTGGCTGATTGTTGGCAGCGTCACAAACTGTGAAATAACAGGTTCTTTTGGCCCATTAGCCTACTGTCCAATATACATGATGGTGGTGTTGGGGGGGGGATATTTTAACATTTTATATTTTAAAATTGTGGCATGTTGTTTAAAAATTGATCATTATTGAAAGCAACTCTTTGTCAGGAACCACAGCAGTAGAGCTGGGTGCCACACATTTCATTCAATGACACTTTCCCTATATTTTACTTATTTTGACTGAGAAATGTTTTATTGACAATTTTGATAACCCTTCACTTTTAATCCAGGTCTGTAGTGCGAAATGTTCTCGGCTGTGTTTTTGTTTAAAAATGTTTTCCAAATTGTAGCTGTGTTTAATTCATATCCAGAAAAATATATATTCCAATATAATATACTCAGCATAAACATTTTAAATAGATTCTATATTTTTGGTCCATCCATGACATATTCCTAATGTAACCTATTTACTGTTGTTGATGTGGGTCACTTGCTGTTAGCCAATTCACTTTCTCGTACCAGGAGAGCTGAAAGGAACGAGTATTATTCCCTACCTTTTTCACCAAGTCAATTTGAGGCGTTGGTCTACCCTGCTCTTTAATTTTAATTTTTTCCTCAAAAGGAAGACTGGCAAATGGCTTCGCCAAAATTAAATCAGCAATGCTTGGCATTCATGCGCAGCTTTCTTGCTAGCTGACTAGCCCCCTCAAGTTCAAGTTCAGTCACTCCAATAAACGAAATTTCTGGAACTAAGATAGCAAACTTGACAACACTATATTTGCACTTTATTTACAATGAAAATATATACAAACTAAAAAAGCTGGTAGAAACCGTATGTAATGAATGAAATCGAAATGTAAGCTGAGCTCTTACAATACACCACAGCACTTGCGAATCCGCATGGGACTGAACTGAGATTCACCGCTGCCTGTCTATAGTTGAAACGAGCTGTCAATCAAAGAAAATATATTTGTCCAATAACCGTCTTGCATTTTGAGATTGAAAAGCGCATAGCTCCCAAATGCTATTGAAGTCCACTGAGGCTGGGAGTCCGTGAGACTCCATGGGCGGGCGTTTTCGCAGTATTTGTCCAATAATCGTCTTGCATTTTGAGATTGAAAAGCACAGAGCTCCCAAATGCCATTGAAGTCCACTGAGGCTGCGCTGCATCACGCTGTCACAAGGGGGAAAAACTCACGCACACATTAAAGTTATAAGGGAATGATTTCACACTGTAGTGGATTGAGCACATATATTTCTATGATTCTGGATCTGAAATAGCAATGTTATAAGGTCGGCTATAACATAAGCCTAGCACAATTCATCCTACACAATGTTCGTCATTTTTAGAGGAGGCTGAGCCTCCCTCGTTGTCTTAGAGCAATCGCCCGTGATATATATATATATATATATATATATATATATATATATATATATATATATATAAAAAAATGAGTCATGGCGTGGATGTACAGATGTATGCTGATGATACAGTATTATACACGCATGCAAAAAACGCTCAGGTGGCAGCTGAGAAATTAACTAAAGCAATGGAGGGTGTGGTTAATTGGTGTGACACTAGATGTAAATCTAAACTTTAAGAAACACATTAAAAAAATGACCAAAACTATTAAATACAATCTAGCAAATTTTAGACAGATTAGACATTCTCTTTCTATGGAAGCAGCAAAGATGTTTATGCATGCATTGATTTTCTCACATATTTCATACTGTATTACCTGTTGGGGGCAGGCTGGAAAAACCACAATCAAACAAACTGAATCATTATATAAACAAGCAATAAAGGTGTTTGATAACAAGCCATTTCTGCACCATCACTGTGAAATTTTAGACAAACATAATCTCTTGAGCTTTGAGAATTTTCATTTCAAACCTCTGCATAGTGTATAGAATTTTAAATGGTCTGGCTCCTACTTGTTTACTTGAATTTGTTCAATGTTGCCCTGTAAACTCTGTAAGATCCACCAGAGTAGCATCCATACACAATTGCATAGTACCCTTTCGCTATTCTACTTTTGGTCAGTTAGCATTTGCAGTGAATGCCACCACACAGTGGAATGACATACCTGACAACATAAAGAGCTCTGGCTCTATTAGCAGTTTTAAATTGCAATTAAAACATCTATTGAAAACCAACCAACGCTGCACTCATTGATGACTGACAAAACACTTTCATACACATCATATACTTTCTGTATTTTTATCTACTCACAATGGTGTTGACTGTGTGTATAGTGGAGTTATGTGTGTCTTGTTGTATTTTGTATTGTCTGTATTGTATTGTCTATATTGCCTATTATGTTTGTATGTTTGAATGTTGTCCTGTGTTTATTTGTAATTGTGCCCTGCCAGGGGGACTGCAGATGTAAATTAGCCAATGGCTAACTCTGGTACAGTGCATCAGATGGAAACATTTATGTTAAAAACAGGTTATACAATGGGGACACGACTCCCGTCTAGCCTGCCACCCTGGTTCCACTCGCACCTACCACCTGCTCGCCCAACGGTTCTGGTGGCCTACTATGAGCAGGGATGTGCGAGACTTCGTCCGAGCCTGCCCTACCTGTAATCAAAATAAGTCCTCCAGCCGGCCTCCTGCCGGTTTGCTCCAGCCTCTGCCCGTGCCAATGCGACTCTGGTCCCACATTTCCCTGGATTTTGTTACGGGTCTGCCCCCTTCTAAAGGGATGACGGTCATACTCACCATCGTGGACCGCTTTAGCAAGATGGCACACATTGTTCCCCTCCCAAAACTACCGTCGGCCAAAGAGACCGCCCAGATCATCCTGCAGCATGTTTTCCGCATCCATGGGCTGCCCAAGGACATCGTTTCGGACCGGGGGCCGCAATTTGCCTCCTCTTTCTGGAAGGAGTTCTGTCACCTACTCGGGGCCACCGCCAGCCTCACCTCCGGATTCCGACCCCAGTCCAACGGCCAGTCAGAGCGGACTAACCAGGAGTTGGAGAAGGCACTTCGGTGCATGGTGTCACGCAACCCTAGGGCCTGGTGCGAGCACCTGCTGTGGGTGGAATACTCTCACAACTCCCTCACCAGCTCAGCCACTGGGCTGTCCCCATTCCACTGCGTGTATGGCTACCAACCACCCCTGTTCCCCAGCCAGGAGGGAGAGGTCACCTGCCCAGCTGCCCTCACCTATGCACGCCGATGCCGCCACACCTGGTCTCAAGCCCGCGCTGCACTCCTCAAGTCAGTCACCAGCTACTTTACTGGAGCCAACCGGCGGAGGACGCCTGCGCCCACCTACCGGGTGGGCCAGAAGGTGTGGTTATCAGCCAAGGACCTGCCCCTCCAGGTGGAGTCTCGTAAGCTGGCACCTTGGTTCGTCGGACCATTCCCGATCCAGAGTATAATCAGCCAGTCTGCTGTCCTGCTCCGACTGCCCAAGTCAATGAGAGTGCACCCCACCTTCCACGTCTCTAAGATTAAGCCAGTGCACGAGAGCCCTCTGGTCCCAGCTGCACCTTCTCCTCCTCCTCGTCTCATTGATGGTGGCCCGGTCTACTCCGTCCGACGACTGCTGAAGTCACGGCGCAGGGGCAGGGGCCTCCAATACCTGGTGGATTGGGAGGGCTATGGTCCTGAGGAGAGGATGTGGGTCCCTGCTGGGAGAATCGTAGACCGTACCCTCATCAGCACCCTTCATCGCCTGCATCCAGACCAGCCGGCCAACCGGAGGGGTCGACCAAAAGGTCCTTGTCGGAATGACGATGCGCCAACCGCTACTGTCCCCGAGTCCAATTCTGAACAAGATCCTGAGGCCTTGGACACTGACTGGTCAGAGGAGTTCTGACCCTCCACCGGTATTCCCCCTCCTCCCGCCTGTCTTTGTGGATCTGTGGCTAGGGACTTCTGGAGCCGTCCCTTGAGGGGGGGATTCTGTCATGGTCCTACCTGTGGGCTTCTCTCTTCAGGTAACATCTCCACTCAGCATTATCGGCCACACCCACACTCACTTCCTCTTATTAACTTTCAGTGACTGTCATTGGCTGTTGCCAATCACTTGCTTTCCCCCTGTGTGTATTTATACTGCAGTCCTCCCAAGCTTCTGTGTCAGATCGTCTGCAACTCTCACCGTGATAACCTGCTCTGTGTTCCTACTACTCTGACTCCTGAAGATATTCTGTTCCGTCTGACTCTGTCTGCTCTCCAGCCCCGGTAACCTGATCTGCCTTCTGTCCTGTCGACTCTGCCTCTTGCCTGCCTCTCCTGTACCTTCGCCTGATCTCCAGCTCGCCCAGCCCTGCTGCTCGCCTGCCTCTCCATCTGCCTGGTGTGAGCAGCCCTGCCTGGAGCCCTACTCTTCTGCCCTGGTAACCTGACCCTGCATTTCTGTCCCCTATCTTGCTACCTGATTTGTGACTCTGTGTTCCAGCCTGCTCTCTATCTCCTGCCTGCTGAGGGACTGCTTGCTGGGAGACTGCCTGAAACCCAAGCACTGTCAGCCTACGGTCACACCTCTCTGACTATGCCTGATCCTGTCTGATCTCAGCTGCTAAGCAGGGTTAGGCCTGGCCAGTACTTGGATGGGAGACCTCAGATGTCACCACCAGCCTCTCAGTCCTCCTGCCACTGAACTTCACACACACATTCTCCCAACTCCCTTTTCCCCTGTTATTAATAAACTGTGGTTTGAGTGCATTTGATCTCCTCTCCTGTCTGGTCCTTGACAGTAGGACTTTAAAATCCTGGTGTAAGCTTCGCTAAGGCACCACAACTATATCCTGATGTTTCTGGTCAAGTGGTTTAAGCTTGCTTTTTTGCTGACGTTTCATGAGGATGGCCTCCTTGACTCTTTTGATGGACCAGGCTGGGTAGCCACAAGTATTGAGGGCCTTAGTCATATACTCCTCCTTCTTCAGTTGTGTATAATACGAAT
Organism: Neoarius graeffei; assembly: GCF_027579695.1. Lineage (NCBI taxonomy): Eukaryota > Metazoa > Chordata > Actinopteri > Siluriformes > Ariidae > Neoarius > Neoarius graeffei. The sequence goes on along the minus strand of NC_083590.1, from coordinate 27,905,022 downwards.
TTTCTTAAGATTAAAAAAAGCAAAAAAAAAAAAGGCAAAAAGTATTTGATGGCAAGAACGCATCTTTTTTTCAAGAATTTTTATAACATTTTTTTCTACTTTTTTTTCTAATTTTCAATTGCTACTGTCATTTCACCGGTTTGTTTACATTCTAAGCAGAAATGATTTTGTCAGACGTTTTGTATAACGTTTTTATTTATCGAATTTGCATAAAATAAAAATGCTCGGTTTCTCAAAATCTAGTGAATGTGGATAGAATAAACCAGTTATTCCACTCAATCTCTTCGTATATGGTTTATAGCCAACTCGGTGGTACGTGCCTCTTCAGCTATCAGCTCATGTACGATGAGATTGAGTGGAATAATTATTAAATATAACCACTCTTTCCAACAGTGGTGAACAGAAAAGCATCACATAACAACACACAACATGATGTGGATGAGCTATCAGGTTCCCTTCCTGTCAGCTGGAACTCATACCGACTCTTCTTGCTGTGAGGTGACAGTGCTAACCACTGCATCACCGTAATTATACCATTTTCTAAATATCGCTTGTTTTCATGAAGGTAGAAATTTAAAATTTTGTGTTAAAACGCTTCTGTTAGCTAGTTCAAAAGAACCTTTGCAGGAATAAGTAAAAACTGAGGAATAAAAGATAGATAGATAACTTTAGTGTCATTCCCCTGTATATTCAGAATGCACATTTGAACAAAATTTCCTTCCACTGGCTTATGTCATAAAACTGTTGCATATAACTATCGCACATAGTCCGGTAAACACAATATCAGATTTTACGATTAGATACTTTAAAAATAATCCTAAAAACCCTTGAATAAAATATACTAACTATGCTACTGTACATATATTAAATATTAAGTATATTGCACAATAAAGGATATTATAGCAGCATGTAGGATATTGCACATATTCGAGTTAGTGAGGTTCTTGTCCAGATATATATGATAGGGGATTATTTAGAGTTCAGGAGTCTGATGGCTTGGGGGAAAAGATGTTACAGGACTTGGTTGTTCTGCTCCGGATACTGCGGAACCTCTTGCCAGAGGGCAGCAGGGAGAACAGTCCGTGATGCGGATGGGTGTGGTCTTTTATAATGTTCTGAAACCTGGTCAGACAGCGTTCAACTGCAATGTCTTTGGATGGAAGGCAGAGATGTCCCGATTATCTTTTCAGCTGTCCTCACCACTCTTTGCATGATCTTCCAGTCTGAAGCTGTGCAGTCCCCAAACCAGACAGAGATGCAGCTGGTCAGTACGCTCTCTATAGTGCTCCTATAGAAAGTGGTGAGGATGGGAGGGTGGAGGTATGATCTTCTCATCCAGCGTAGAAAGTGTAGGCGCTTCTGTGCTCTCTTCACAAGATGTTGAAGGACCAAGTCAAACTGTCGGTGATCTGCACCCCTAGGAACTTGGTGCTGCTGGCTAACTCCACTGCGGTGCCATTGATGAGAAGTGGTGTGCAACTGTGCCTATTTCTTCTTAAGCCCACAATGATCTCTTCTGTATTTGTGTGAACAGGATTTTTCTATAACAGGATCTTTCTGGGTGGCATGGTGGTGTAGTGGTTAGCACTGTTGCCTCACAGCAAGAAGGTTTTGGGTTCGGGCCCGGCGGCTGGCGGGGGCCTTTCTGTGTGGAGTTTGCATGTTCTCCCCGTGTCTGCGTGGGTTTCTTCCGGGTGCTCCTGTTTCCCCCACAGTTCAGAGACATGCAGTTAGGTTAACATGGGGCGGCCTTGGGCTGAAGTGCCCTTGAGCAAGGTACCTGACCCCTGACTGCTCCCCGGGTGCTGTAGTAAGGCTGCCCACTGCTCTGGGTGTGTGTGTGTGTGTGCATGTGTTCACTGCTTCAGATGGGTTAAATGCAGAGGATGAATCTCACTGTGCTTGAAGTGTGCATGTGACAAAGGTTTCTTCTTCTATCACAGCACATCCTGGAGTGTTTTATTCTTCATATATCACAGCAATTTACCGAACATTAAATAAAAATAATAATAATTCATGAGTGACACGTACTTTTTACCCATTTATCCATAGTTACATTTAATGTTGTGAAACTTCCACAAAATAAATTAGTTCCTGCAAAAGAAAGCTTAATTACCAGCTATAGCAGTGAGAAACTATTGTTTTGTCACCAGCCTCTTTTTTTTTACTCTTTCTTGAAGTTAATAAGATGAAAAGTGTAGCTAATAAGATATGAGAAGCCGGGGAAGTGGAACATCTTCTGTCCTGAAGATTTTACAATATAGGAAAACTTCTCCTCTGTTTGTTAAACACACTGACACTTGAGACATCTTCCATAAATGTTATGTAAATGTCTCCTTAAAGAAAGCTTCACCATGCCAATAACTGTGTGATTACTCATTCTTTAATAAATCAGATTTGTGAATGCAATAACAGTTTGCCAGCGTGATGCTCTCAGTGACTTGAATCTGATTTCAGTCAGACGATATACTGTATATGAAAGGAACTGGGACACAACTTGTTCTTGTCGAAGCTTTCTTTTCAACAAGAGGAAAGAGGAACATTATGATAACATTTTGATATTGTTTCCAGCTTTTATTTACAGAGCAGTGGGTAACGCACAGAAAAGGGCATGCCTGTCTTCCTTTCCTGATAAAGCCAATTTACATTCAACCTACTGCCTGCATGACTTAATTGCCTTGATACTGTAGGCATGGCACTGCTTTCTAATTACACACTGACATATTTATGGGTGGGAATGTGGCCGCGTCCTCTTCTTTGGAAGCTGAGAGAGTAGTAAAGTGAAAAAGATATGCTAAAAACAAAAACACTCAAGTTTAATTACTTTGTTAAGAGGGTTCATATGCAAGGACTCAAGCACAACATGCAGGACATGTTGTAATAGGAAAGTAATTAATGATGTGTGACGTGCGATCACTCAGAAGATAAATTTTATCACATGCCCTTTTTTTTTTAATTAAAGAATGGTGCACAGTATTAATCAATTGCTGGGTTTCACATGACATCACATCCGCCTCCTTAGTTATTCAAAACTTTAGCTGGTGGTCTACCAAAGCTCAGTTGACAAAGCGTTTGTACGGAGAAGGTGCATTGCTCGCATGAAAAATGCCTTACATTTGCATTGTTTTAGGTTGCTCAAATCGATCAAACCATGAAACTGATAAAAGTTTCTTCCCCGTGAACTAATAAAAAAGGGTGAATGAACACAGGATTTCACAAAAAGATGTCGATAAAGGTGGCTTTTGAACCTCTCACTGAAACCGAAGGGAGCCGAGTCGAAGCATGCTCGAGTTTGCAGTGATCACTTGTTGAAAGGTTTGTATTTCCCCCTCAGCTATGTCCTTAGTGTTTTCCAAGTACTTTTCTTGCTATGTGTCGTTATTTTACGGTACTTTTTTTAGTCATGAAGTGCTAAAGTCCCCAGCTGTTTCTTTGTTCACTCCTCACTCCTCATAAAGTCCATATGCATGAAGGTCATGACAAAATTCTTCCCCAGCCATACAGTTACAATGCGCCGTGATCACTTCTCTGTCTTGTTTAACTAAGATCCAGGTCTTTAAAGGGGTTTCTGATGATCTTTGTGAATGATTTACCTGAGAGATAAGAGCCGACACAAGTAAGAATCAAGTGAACTGTTGTTTGTTCACACTTCAACTTGCAGCGCTTCATTGTAAAGACGCAAACGAAAAGCTTAAAAAAAACCAACCATACTTTCACAGGCAAAAATAATACAGGATTCATTCGGCAGCGACTTGATACCGAGGTCCTTTACCCAGCCACATACAAAAAGTTGTAAGCCTCCATACTCTTCCACATTTTCACCTGTTTTGCGGTGTAGAAGGACGTCTGCAACACCAGATAGTTCGAGATGTCAGGGAACTCGACTGAAGGGTAGTTTTCGAAATTGTATGACAAATCCTTCTTTCCCAGGCTGTAGGGGTCGATTCCATTGCACATAGCAATCTTCTAAATATAAAGCAAGCAGTGGCTTCTAGATTACAAGCGTACTCTGATAAGTTATCGTTAGTTGTTTGCACTACAGCAGCCTTTTTGGTTTGCTAGACCACCAGCTGTTTTACCAGAAGTGAAATCATTAAGAAAAGTTATGTGACTGAAACCCAAGAATTAAACAGTATCAAACAAGTATTAAAGAATGGTTCACAGTACTTTTTATGCATTTATAGTTATGATCAATGTTGTGAAATGCCCATCACTTACATCTCCAACAGCTCCAAATGGTTGTTCCCTTACCAGCCTTGTCATATTACTGAGAAACCACAATGGGCAAAGTCCTCCATCGTTGGCCAAAGATTCCCCATGTTGCAAAACTTAAAATAACAGCTTTAACTGTTACAAAGCATGCATACTGGAGGCTCCTTCCTTCCAACCATTCATCCATCATCTATACCACTTATCCATCAGGGCAAGTTGGAACCAATCCCAGTTGACGTTGGGTGAGAGGCAGGGTACACCCTGGGCACATCGACAATCTATCACAAGGCTAACACAGAGATGAACAACCATCACACCTACGGGCAATCTAGAGTAGACAGTTGACCTAACCAGCATGTTTTTGGACTGTGGGAGGAAACCAGAGCACCCAGAGGAATCCCACACAAGCATGAGGAGAACATGCAAACTCAACACAGAAAGGTCCCAGTCAGCCAAACGTTTAGTTGCAGTTATTGCTGCACAAGGGGGTCACACCAGATACTGAAAGCAAATGTTCACATACTTTTGCCACTCACAGATATATAATATTGGATCATTTTCCTCAATAAATAAATGACCAAGTATAGTATTTTTGTCTCATTTGTTTAACTGGGTTCTCTTTGTCTACTTTTAGGACTTCTGTGAAAATCTGATGATGTTTTAGGTCATATTTATGCAGAAATATAGACAATTCTAAAGGGTTCACAAACTTTCAAGCACCACTGTACTTACGTAAACACTAAAAGGGGAAGTACATGTTCGCTTACTTACACTGCATCGTTTGCGCTTTGTTTTGGGAGTTGATCCTTCAATAAAGTCGTCCTTTTCAGTTCTTTGACTTGTCCTTGTTCTTGTTTTTCACACTTTTTATGACTAAACACAAAGACAGACGGGTTGTAGGCTTCGTGACTTGGATCATCAGACTTTACTCCACCACACTGAAGTGTGTAGAGCACAGTCGCATGTTGTCTGTCGGTATAAAATTTTGACGGCAAATTCTGTCGAACCCACGCTTTTCGACGCTTAGCCTCTTTAGGTATTCTATAAAACTTTAAATCAGGAAAAGTCATTTTTCCTCATGTGAATTCAAAGAAATGACTGAGGTTATCTGACTTAGTAAACAAATATAGCACCTGGTTACCCCCAAGGCACAAAGCATTATGGGTATATGAAAGTAGTCAATACATGGTTATATTTGTTTGTGTGTACACACGGTCAAAGCACTGAAAAGTGCAGTAGAAGAAAACAATAAAACACACCTTGAACTGTTGCACCTGTCTCCCAGTTCCTCATTGCCCCAAAATAAAAGCTGTTACAAATGCATTAATATCAAAATATAAATCTAAAAAGAAAATCACTCCATCTGACCAATCAGAATCAAGAATTCAACAGCACTGTGATATAACAGTATAATATCATTCACCTTTGTGTATTTTTTTCTTTTGTCTCTGAGTGGTCATCTGTTCTGGACCGCTGGCCAAGGATGACATTTTTGTTCCTAGTGAGTTCTTCCAAGCTTCAGTTTCCAGTTTCAGCCTGTTTGTTTCCAGCAGTGTCCTAGGAAAAGCCTTTGGGATTTTCTTGGCAGGTTTACCACCCAAAAAGGTCTCTGAATCATTCTCCGTCCCTCCCAACTCTTACTTTCCATAAGCAAAATTCTCTGACCATCATGGTCAGATGGACCTGATAACCTTCACTCAATGGATTATACTTTGATTCTTTTGATGGATGGCAATAGTCTCAGGTTCTTTCTAAATCTCCAGTCATAAACACTGTCCAAGGATTGTTCAGGACCTGCAATTAATTATTCAGTAACTACAGTGGATCAAATCTAAGGAAAGAGAGAATTTCTAGCACATTTGTTGTTAGAACAAACCTCATTGTGGCCATATAAATCACTTTTCAGTGTTTACTTCAAAGGAAAGAAAGAAACCAGTGTGATTTGTAAACTCTTGCTCATGATGTTTGTGGAAAACTCCATTCATTTTGGTCCACTTTAGCCCTATCTGGTTTGGATTCAATTTACACAGGCTACTGGGGTAATTTCTATTTTATTTACGTCTGGCTTGGCCACGTCAGTGTTTTTCTTCATCCTCATGTGAGAAAATTACCTACTGCTTTTCCCCAAACTAAGTGGTCATCTAATAATTTTTGCCTCATCCAGAAACATCAGTGATTTTATACGCAGATGTTGTATCATGGTGGAAAAAACAATGTTTTGACTCTTGCTACTGCACTTGTTGTATTTGGCCTCACAGTGTGCGTATCACTGACCTTCCCCGAGACATTAAATACTTCCTAAATTGTGAAACAGTGGTGTAGTGGTTAGCTACATTGCCTCACAGCAAGAAAGTTCTGGGTTTGAGCCCAGTGGCTGACAGGGGCCTTTCTGTGTGGAGTTTGCATGTTCTCCCCGTGTCTGCATGGGTTTATCTGGGTGCTCTGGTTTCCCCTACAGTCCAAAGACATGCAGGTTAGGCTAATTGGTGGCTCTAAATTGACCATAGATGTGAATGGTTGTTTGTCTCTATGTGTCAGCCTTGTGATGATCTGGTGACTTGTCCAGGGTGTATTCCGTCTCTCGCCCATAGTCAGCTGGGATCGGCTCCAGCTTGCCCGCAACCTTGCACAGGATAAGCGGTTATGCATAATGGATGGATGGATGGATGGATGGATGGATGGATGGATAAATTGTGAAACAGAAAAAAGAATGAATGCTTTAGAGAACATGCACAAAACCAAAGAGATCACTGTCAACTTTAGGAAGAACCAGCCCAGCCACACTCCACTTTTCATCAACAAGACGGCTGTGGAGGTGGTCAGTAGCACCAAGTTCTTGGGGGTGCATATCACAGACAACTTCACCTGATCTGTGAACACCGCGTCACTCTTCAAGAGGGCACAGCAGCATCTGTACTTCCTGCGTAGGATGAGGAGAGCCCACCTGCTCCCACCCATCCTCACTACATTCTACAGAAGCACCACAGAGAGCGTTCTAACCAGCTGCATCTCTGTATGGTGTGGAGGCTGCAGTGCCTCTGACTGGAAGAATGTGAAGAGAGTGGTCGGACAGCGGAGAAAATCTTTGGGACTTCTCTTCCCTCCATTCAGCACATCGCACCTAAGCGCTGCATATCCCGGGCCAGAAACATCATCAGTGACCCCTCACACCCTCACTATGGACTGTTCTCCCTCCTGGCCTCTGGAAAGAGGTTCAGCAGCATTCTGTGCAGGACCACCAGGTTCTGCAACAGCTTTTTCCTCCAGGTCATCAGACTGCTGAACTCCAAATCCAAATTCTAAATCAAACTGAACTCTAAACTTCTATTTATACTTGAACAATTCCTAATTCCACAGGTCACTTTGTACGATTGCACTTTATATTTTTGCTGCTGCATATTTTAATATGGGTGGCACGGTGGTGTAGTGGTTAGCGCTGTCGCCTCACAGCAAGAAGGTCCTGGGTTCGAGCCCCGGGGCCGGCGAGGGCCTTTCTGTGTGGAGTTTGCATGTTCTCCCTGTGTCCGTGTGGGTTTCCTCCGGGTGCTCTGGTTTCCCCCACAGTCCAAAGACATGCAGGTTAGGTTAACTGGTGACTCTAAATTGACCGTAGGTGTGAGTGTGAATGGTTGTCTGTGTCTATGTTTCAGCCCTGTGATGACCTGGCAACTTGTCCAGGGTGTACCCCGCCTTTCGCCCGTAGTCAGCTGGGATAGGCTCCAGCTTGCCTGCGACCCTGTAGAAGGATAAAGCGGCTAGAGATAATGAGATGAGATATTTTAATATACTTTTATATTTAATTCTGTGCTGAGCCAAATTGCAACGAAATTTCGTTCTGTGTACACTTGTTGCATACTGAATGACAATAAAAGGTTGTCTATTGCCTATAGAGTGCCTCTTCTAAAGCACTCAACTATACACTTTGTCTGAGAGGCAAAACCTTGACTACATAAACTACCTCGTAAAGCAATTTAAAAAGTGGAATGCTAATGTTAAATGCTGATGAAGACTGTAATGCTGAGCACTGTAAATGATTAAATTTATATTTAAATTAAACTTACTTATAAATTTACTTATATTTAAACTGCTAATCATTACAGTTCTTAATTTATGAGCGTTTAAGATTAGATATTTAAAGAACTGACCACATGACAACAAACATCCAGGTTCATAAAAAATACATCCCACTAGAAACTCACTCTATTGTTTTTTTCCTGATGTACAAGTAATTTTACAATTTTACCATTTTGTAAATTGCAACTGTACCAAAGTAGATCAAGAGTCATCAGGAGATTATATAATCCCCGGCCCCCACATGAAAACCCACTCCAGATTTTCCTAAGTTGAATTGGTTGCCATGGAAATACGGAAAATAAAAATCACGGAAATCCGAAAATGCCAAAAGGCACAACTCCTCTAGTCACTGAACATAACTGTCAGGTTTCGTGAAAAACAAACAAAAAAATTCCGAGTAGTTTGTGAGTTATGCTCCAGAAACTAAAATGCTTACAGATGGACGGACAGACGGACAGAGTGATAGCTATATCCTCCCAAATTATATGCCGAGGGGATAAAAACTGTAAGATTGTGTGGGTCAGTTGTAACGCAGGACTCTTTTTGGTTTCAGTGGAAGTGTTCACTGACCTTATGGGTAAACTTGCATTTCATAAAATAACTAAATGTGCATGATAAGTATGAAGTCTTTAATTGAAATCATTTAAGTAATTCAACAATTATTACAGTTGTATGAGCTCTTCACAAGCCTGGACCTGCTGATGGCTGGAAGATTAAGAAGTCCTTTATAGTATATGTGCTGTTCAGTGTCTAATCTAAATGAAACATGTTGAGTTGAGATGTTGGAATTACCCGTTACTGATTAATCTCAAACAGAGCTACCTTTTTAATTTGGGTTTTTGGTTTATTTTATTTTTGAAATACAACTGTATCCAGTGATAATCTGTTACGTGGCTTGGTGTTTTGTGTGTGTGTGTGTGTAGACTCCACTCTTCAGGGAAAGTATCGATCTGCGGCAGAAGGAGGCTAACCCAGATGGACGTCCCTTGAGCTCAGAGACAATGACTAAAGTAACAGATCAATTTGTATGTGTACGTACACATACAACACAATCTGGTTAGCCGTTTCACTTTCTCCCTTTGGGATTCTATTAGCTAATTCCGAAACCTCAAAAAGTCAAGTGTTGTTTTCATTATGCTTTGCCGAGATGATGTAATATCAATTTAAAGAGATATTCTGAATGTAAATAAATGTATGGAGGTTAGAACATATAGATAATGTGCTGTGGTGCAAAAAATGTCATGGTATCTGTTGATATTCAGAAGCATGTCAGGGAACTGAATAACTTTCTGATCTGAGCTGGAGGACCATCTATGGATTTGAACATTTTGGATCAAACGTGAAGACCATATCACAATGATATGATTTTCATTGTTTTCCAGAATTCAGGATTAGTGATGTCTGATGAGTTTGCCCATACCACCACAAATATCTCATCTCATTATCTCTGGCCGCTTTATCCTGTTCTACAGGGTCGCAGGCAAGCTGGAGCCTATCCCAGCTGACTACGGGCGAAAGGCGGGGTACACCCTGGACAAGTCGCCAGGTCACCACAGGGCTGACACATAGACACAGACAACCATTCACACTCACATTCACACCTACGGTCAATTTAGAGTCACCAGTTAACCTAACCTGCATGTCTTTGGACTGTGGGGGAAACCGGAGCACCCGGAGGAAACCCACGCGGACACGGGGAGAACATGCAAACTCCGCACAGAAAGGCCCTCGCCGGCCACGGGGATCAAACCCGGACCTTCTTGCTGTGAGGCGACAGCGCTAACCACTACACCACCGTGCCACCCCACCACTAATATATCACCCTTTATTTTATACAGTTTATAAACATATTTTAAATATAATATAATATATAGAGGATATTACACAGTGATGTGAAAACATGACATTTCTCTACAAGTGGTGAACATATTTCATGAGTGACTACAGCAAACGAGTGATATATTTTTCAACACAAGAAGATAAACTTAATATCTTAGCGCGACCGTGTAATGTTCTTTATAGTATATGGACACAGCCCCCCCCAAAAAAATGCACAAGTTAATCAAAATAATTTTGAACTGGTTCACCATTTTAACATGTGTCTAGTCAGCAGGAAAACACTGGGAGTGATGTCATCAGAGTGAAATATCAGGAAATATTTTATCCCTGTTCACTGGATATGAGCAACTGCATACTCTGATTGGCTACTCTACGACTAGGATATCAGCTCATATACCGTGAGTAGAGAAAAACAAAATGGCAGAGCATATCAAGTCAGATATATCACTTTATCAAGTATTTAAAAGAAACAGAAAAAACTAAATAAAAAAATATAGTCATGTCCCCCCCAATATCTCCTGTTCCACATTCCAGCCCAGTCGCTAGCAGTAATGCACCTTTAAGTTGGTTTGCCAACCGCAAAAAAAAGAAGAAGAAGAAAAGGGTGGAGTGTGTTGCTGAACCAACCGAGGATGAAATAAATACTCTACTCGAAAACAAACACCCCCCCCAAAAAAAAGAAAGCAACAAAATATTGAATGAAAGTGTTTGATGATAAGAACATGTATATTTTTATTTTTCATGAATTATTATTAGAGCATTTTTCACAAATTGCTCCTGTCATTTCGCCAGTTTATTTACATTCTAAGGGGAAATAATTTTGTTGGATGTTTTGTACAAAGTTTTTATTTATCGAATTTGCAAAAAATAAAAATGCTCTGTTTCTCAAAATCCAGTGAATGTGGACAGAATAAAACAGTTATTCCACTCAATCTCATCATATATGGCTTATAGCCAACTCGCCGCTACGCACCTCATCAGCTATCAGCTCATGTACGACTCGATTTTGTGGAATAACTGTTAAATATGTCACTCAAATCCATGATGTATTTTATATGAAAAATGTGAGTTTTTCAGCTCGAGAAGATAAACTTCATATCATCAGGCTAATGTTTGATTTTCTTTTTATTATATAGACACATTCACAAACAAAAACTAAGCAAGTTAATCAAAACAATTAATTGATTTACTCACGAGTGAAGATATTGGAAAATATGTCACGGTTATAGTTCCCAATATCACTGATGTAGTTTGTATGAAAAATACAAGTGGCATATTTCCCAGTAAAACACTTGTCAATATAATATAATATAATATAATATAATATAATATAATATAATATAATATAATATAATATAATATAATATAATATAATATAATATAATATAATATAATATAATATAATATAATACAGGCCTAGAAATTCATATATTTTCTCACCAGCCAGCCGGACTAGTTACCTTCCAAAGTAACTCGCCAAACAGAAAATCAACTAGCCAAAATTTGTTCATGTATGAATTTTACTCAAAAATAACGCAAAAGAGAGTAGTTACCATTGTTCATGACTAATGTGCATTTATTTCAAGACCCGAGTATTTTGATACTGTTGTTAAATACATAAATGAGAACAACACAGAGCACCATAATATAATATCAACAAATAATAATATATTGGAAAACTTGCCAACTTGGTGTATGAGTATTGAAAACAAATCTACTTACTATCATGACTATAGCACCCAAAATATGTCCAACATGCTTTCTGTATTTAACCATTTATGAGAGAGAAAGCATTAGGAGCTTCATATTGACTAGGAATCAACTTGAAAAAAATTAATTATTCCATAAAAATCGTATCGCAGCCAAGGCCTACCCTGCTCCCACGTTTGCTTATAAGTCCTTTGTCGTTTCTCCTTCTCGTACGCTTTATCGGCGGCCTTTTTCTCCTCTTCAGACCGAGGTCGCTTTGTCCCCGTCTCTGGCGGTTTCTGTACACCTTTCAGAAAATTCCACATCGCAACGTAGCTTTGGCAGATGTAGATGTAAACAACAACAAAAACACGTGTTTAAATGGGTGATAATGTGACCACATCTATTGAAATTGATAACGTGATTACTGCGATATTCAACGAGATGCGTTATATGCATGCGCAGTAGTGAAAAAACCGACAGCCTGACTCGTACATGATATGATTCGGAATTCTTCGGTATTTTCTGTCCTGCCGATAAACACATAGATTAACACAGACACGGCACACGCTTAATATGTGGCGGCTTTAGTTGACGGTGTGTCTGAATCTTCGCTTCATATATATTTTTTATTTTCAACTAGCCAGCCGGGCTGGCTAATGACAGGAATTACCCGCCAAATGACAAATTAAGTCGCCTCAGGCAACCGGACCACCACAAATTTCGAGCCGTATAATATAATATAATATAGGCGGCACGGTGGTGTAGTGGTTAGCGCTGTCGCCTCACAGCAAGAAGGTCCTGGGTTCGAGCCCTGGGGCCGGCGAGGGCCTTTCTGTGTGGAGTTTGCATGTTCTCCCCGTGTCTGCATGGGTTTCCTCCGGGTGCTCCGGTTTCCCCCACAGTCCAAAGACATGCAGGTTAGGTTAACTGGTGACTCTAAATTGACCATAGGTGTGAATGTGAGTGTGAATGGTTGTCTGTGTCTATGTGTCAGCCCTGTGATGACCTGGCGACTTGTCCAGGGTGTACCCCGCCTTTCGCCCGTAGTCAGCTGGGATAGGCTCCAGCTTGCCTGCGACCCTGTAGAAGGATAAAGCGGCTAGAGATAATGAGATGAGATGAGAAGTTCAATGTGGATTTTTTAAAGCATTGGTCAGTGGACCATTGAACTATTGAGGAGTTTACTCATTTTTGCAGCAATTTTCAGATTGATTGACTTATTGGACTACTCAACCACAGTTTGACTCATTTTTATGGTAATTCTGGAACAAACAAATGGAAGGGCTATAACCTGTTAGTCTGGCTAACGCGACTTCAAAGCTCTGCGAGCATTTGGTCTGGCAAAGATATTAAGCCCAACCGTTTCCCAAAGCGCGTGGTTGACCCGCCTCCCTGAAATGCCTCAGTTTGCTCCTGGTCGAAGCCAGAAAAGGCTGTGACGAAGCTTAAACCAATCACATCACTCTTTCCTCTGATGTATGTGACGCGACAGAAACTGCTTGAGTAACAGGAAGAAGATAAATACCTCCAGGGCTGCTCTTTGCTCCGTTTTCAATGAGAACTTCCCGTTGAATGCTTTCAATACAGCATCTACCGCTGTGTCAAAGGCTTGCCGCTGCTCCATGTTCGTGATGTGAATGAAGTGCTTCCGGCATAGATTCTGTAAACAATCTATGGCTTCCGGTCGCAGTTCTACTACGTCACTGCCTTGAACACGCCTCTACCCAGGGCCGTTGGAGATGCTCAAAGTTGATTGGCTCCCGATTTTTCAGGAGCTTAGAAGAGCTGTAGATAGCTTGCCTGGCCAGACTAAGCTCACAACAGGCCCTCGTGTTGCGTCACACTTAGGATGGGCGGGCCCAGGCTAATAACCTGTTACATCCCCGGTTACCACCTGATTGACTTGGCTGCTCTATCTCCTCCACTTGCTGTAACCTCAATCTACTGCAATTTCCACTTGCTGTAGCCTCCATTTGCTGTAGTTTCAGTTTGCTGCGGCCTCCACCAGTACTGGGTTGGCGGTTGCTGCTCGGCTGCTCTACTCTCTTTACTTGCTGCAACCTTCATCAGCGGTTGCTGCTCGGCTGTTCTACCTCCTCCATTGGCTTCAACCTCCATCTACTGCAGCTTCCCGCTACTGCAGCCTACTTCCACATTGGGCTTCCATCAGCTGGAGCCTACATCTGCTGCGGCTTCCACCTACTGCAGCTGATAAACTGCACTGGGCTGATGTCTGCAACAGTCTCCACCTGTTGCGACTGCCCTCTGCTGCGTTCGCCGCCTGCTGCGTCCGCCGCTTGCTGCACCCGCCGCCTGCTGCACCTGCCGCCTGCTGCTGCTTTCCACCAGCACTGGGCTGGCATCTGTTGCAGCCTGCTCCTGCATTTGGGCTGACGTCTGCTACAGCTTCCATCTGCTGTAGCCTCCACCTGTCGCAGTCTTCCGTCTGCTGTGCCCTCCACCTGTGCTGGGATGGCGGCTGCTGTGGCCTAGTCCTGCATTGGACTGACACTTGCAGCATCATTCCATCAATCACTGTGCTGAAGTCTACTGCAGCCTCTACCAATACTGGCCTCAGCTGCCCCCAACTTCACTGGGAAAATCAGTTTGCCCTGTGTTTAAAGAAAAAAAGATTTTCTTACTTGTCCTCTCCTTCTTTATGATCCTCAATGGTGAGGATGTCCAAATACAAGTAAGAGATTATGCTACCTGTTTACATCTCCCTCTTGTATACCTAAGGCATTGGGATCTTCTCCCAGTTGATTCCAACTTACAGGGAACAAGGTGTGCATTCTCATTTGTATATAAGGCTAGTAGCCTACTTCACCTTCACTGTCTGTCCATTTTAAATGACTGGTTTGTTGTGTCTGGGAACTCCTTCTCTGCATTTTCAGTGTCATCCTTTTCTAAATCTGACAGGCTACACTCCAAGTCAGCTAAATCCAGACTCTTAATCATTATTTTGTTACTTGTATCTGGTAATGTCAAGCCTAATCCAGTCCCTGATGCTTATAAGCTATGTCATACACCTGAAGAGTTTTAGTCTAGAGCTGGTCTTGGTATTATTCACCTTAACGTGCGGAGTTTAATGTCCAAACTGGATATGGTTAAAGTATGGGTCAAGTCTACTGATGCTGACATTGTTGTTTTATCTGAGACTTGGTTGACAAACTCAACTCTTGATAAAGATATTGGTATTGAAGGGTATCATGTGTATCGCTCCGATCGCCCCAAAAAGGGTGGAGGTGTTGCTATTTATATTAAATGCAAGTTTAATACTAGCATAGTGCTCTCAAAGTCTGTGAGTAAACAATTTGAGTTTCTGGCGCTGAACTTGGAATTGTCCAAAAATCACTATATCAGAGTGATTGGATGTTATAGACCTCCTTCTGCAATAAGTGAAGCTACATCTACATTATCCAATTTACTAGGCCAAGTTATCTGCAATGAGACTGTTATTGTTGGTGATTTGAACTGGGACCGATTGACGCTTGCATCAGATACATTTAAAGAGCAGTGTGTTACACTAAATCTAACACAATTAATTAACACTCCTATGAGGCCAAATCCTAAATATCCTGAGAAATCATCACTCATTGATATAATCTTGACCAATGCCCCTTGTAAATACTCTACAATAGGTGTTTTTGCAAATGATGTGAGTGATCACTGTGTGATTGCTGCTGTTAGGGATGCTAAGGTACCTAAGGTGGGGTTTACATTAGACCGTATCAGCGGATCATCAGATAAACGTTTTTAAAACGATTCGTGTGCACACAGCAACGCCAATACATGGATACGCTCGGCTCCGCAGGCATCCTGCGCTCCAAATCACTCCGCCCTGAACAGCGAGTGCCCTCTGGAGGGTGCGCACTCCGGCCCTGAGCAGCTCACAGAGCGCGCGAGTGAAGCGCACGAGCAGTGATTCGGGACTGAGCCGCTGTGTGTGTGATCTCAGTGCATATCGGGCATGCGCGTCACTTACCACTTGCAAGTGGAAGGATGGCAAGCCTAAAGACAATCATAACTACACAATGGGCAGTATTTGCATCAGTTTTTGCAGTATTTTCATACTTTTATACTCTTTAATGAAAGGTGATACAAGGCGGAAGTCCGCGCCGTTTTTCAGCAGTCGCGTCACATGACCAATGCCAGCGAATCAGGAAGGTGGATGTCACAGTGACGTTGTCCAATGACGATGCCAGCTAGAGCTCAGCACAGCGTATCCGCGTATTCTCAATGTTTACACAGCACCGGACCAGACACGATCTGGATTGAATACGTGGACCCTGGCGGATTCCCGTTTCCCGGCATTTCCAGGCGTTTTAATGTAAACGGACAGTGCATCCGCAAAGAAAACGAGACAGATACGGTCTAATGTAAACTTGGCCTAAGTTGAAACCTCGTTTTGTTGAGAGGCGAAATATGAAAATGTTTGTTGAACAGGGTTTTTTGCATGATCTATTCTTTGTTGACTGGAATAGAGTTGCCTTGATAGATGATGTAGAAGTAGCCTTGTCCTTTTTTCAGAACAATTTTCTGAGCATTCTTAATAGACACGCACCTATTCATAAATTTAGAATTAAAGGGCGGGATAATCCTTGGTTTACCTCAGAGATCTCTAACTTACTTCACGAGAGAAATGTGGCCTGGGCTAAAGCTAGGAAATTAAATGCTAAAGAAGACTGGCTTCATTTTAGACAGCTGAGAAATAGATTTACCTCACAATTTAGAAAAGCAAAAGCTGAATTTTATCTTTCTGAGACAGCTAGGAATCTAAATGACCCCAAGAAATTTTGGCAAACCATTAAGTCACTATCTACTGTACATCTACTAAACCAACAGGTCTTCCTTTGTCCTTGGTCATGAATGGTGTGACTAGTTAGAAATGTTAAACTGTTTTAATGAACACTTTATATCCTCTGGATTCTTGTTTGATTCTGTTACCCCTGTAACCCTCGTGGGGTTGGAGACTGAAACAGATATTTTTACTACTGTTGACAATAGTTTCTGTTTTAGCCCCTTTTCTATTTCTAGTGTTCACAAAGCCCTGAGAGAATTAAATCCCCGAAAACCTGCTGATCCAGATCATTTGGAACCTTTCTTCTTGAAATTAGCAGCGGATATTATAGCTGAACCTGTTACACATATTTTTAATCTTTCACTGGTCACTAACATAATTCCCAAGGTATGGAAATCTGCCTATGTCTTACCACTTTTAAAAGGAGGTGACCCAGCCATGCCCAATAACTATAGACCCATATCTAAACTTTCAGCCTTGGCTAAAGTATATGAATCATTAATCAGTGAGCAAGTGAAAGAGTACTTAGTCACTCAGTCAGTATTATCTAGGCATCAGTCTGGTTTTAGGAAAAATCATAGCACTACAACTGCAGCTATTAAAGTGGTAAATGATATAGTCAAAGCACTTGATGATAAGAAACATTGTGTGTCTCTTTTCATTGATCTCTCTAAGGCATTTGATACAGTCAACCATAACGTTAGTTAAGAGGCTTGTTAGTATAGGAATGTCTCAGCATTCTGTGGGCTGGTTTGTGAACTACCTGACTGATAGAACTCAGGCTACCCAAGCTGAAGGCTTGGCGTCACAATTTTTATCAGTCTGCAAAGGAGTCCCACAGGGTTCAGTGCTAGGACCACTGCTATTTACTATATATATAAATTGTGTGGGAGAAAAAGTTCAGAATGCAACTTTTCATTTTTATGCAGATGATACAGTCATCTACTGTTGTGCGGCTACTGTGAGGAAGGCCTTTGAGTATCTGCAAACTGCTTTTGATAGAGTGCAAGCACAGTTACATCAACTAAAGCTGGTTCTTAATGCTGATAAGACCAAATTAATGGTTTTCTCAAACTCAAGAAGGAAAGAGTCCGACCTTATTATTTCTACTACTCAGGGTCACTCAATTGAAGCAGTTACATCATACAAATATCTTGGATTTTTAATTGATGAATACCTTTCTTTTAAGTCTCACATACAGAACCTAGTTAAGAAGCTAAAACTAAAACTAGGGTTTTATTATAGGAATAAGTCCTGTTTTACTGCATGTGCCAGAAGAAGGCTAGTTGATGCAACGTTTTTACCCATCATCGATTATGGTGATCTGCTCTATATGAATGCCCCAATTCAGTCTCTCCATATGTTAGATGCGGTGTATCATGGTGCCTTAAGATTCATTACAAACTCCAGACCTCTCACTCATCGCTGCACACTTTATTCCAATGTAAAATTGCCCTCACTGTCAACTCGCAGGATCTCTCACCTTTATATCTTTTTGTACAAGGCCTTAATTGGCAGACTCCCGTGTTACATTTCTGAGCTTCTTTCTTTTAAACAGAGCTCACGTTGTTTGAGGTCTCATGATTTTATTTTATTGAATGTACCTCAAGCCCGGACAGAGTTGTTCAAAAAAGCATTTATGTTTGCTGCACCCACCGCTTGGATTGATCTGCAAAAAAGGTCTGAAATTACAGCGTTTCATTCCCTTGCATGATTTTATAGGTTATGTAAAAGCCTTAGAGCACAAGTCCACTCATAATTGCATGTTTTAATTAGATGTTTTAGGTGATGCCTTTTAATGTTTGTAATGTTCTTTATTTGTTTTATGTCTTTTGTGTGGGTTTTTTTTTTAGGGTTTGATTGTTTTATGTTTTTATGTTTTTTATGAAACTATTTGTACTGCCATCTTGGCCAGGTCTCTCTTGGAAAAGAGATTTATATCTCAAGAGACTCATCTCATCTCATCTCATTATCTGTAGCCGCTTTATCCTGTTCTACAGGGTCGCAGGCAAGCTGGAGCCTATCCCAGCTGACTACGGGCGAAAGGCAGGGTACACCCTGGACAAGTCGCCAGGTCATCACAGGGCTGACACATAGACACAGACAACCATTCACACTCACATTCACACCTACGGTCAATTTAGAGTCACCAGTTAACCTAACCTGCATGTCTTTGGATTGTGGGGGAAACCGGAGCACCCGGAGGAAACCCACGCGGACACGGGGAGAACATGCAAACTCCGCGCAGAAAGGGCCTCACTGGCCATGGGGCTCGAACCCAGGGCCTTCTTGCTGTGAGGCGACAGCGCTAACCACTACACCACCGTGCCACCCGTCTCAAGAGACTAACCTGGTAAAATAAAGGTAATATAATATAATATAATATAATATAATATAATATAATATAATATAATATAATATAATATAATATAATATAATATAATATAGGCTGGCTTTGAGTGGTATATGAGATATATCACAAAATAATATAGAAGACGAGTTCAATATGATGCTAGCTGAATAGAATATATCTGATAGACTATGAAAAAAAGCAATTATTATTATTATTATTATTCATACACTCTCTTCATATTAGCATTCTCAAAGGCCAACGCTAGTTTACTCATGACTCGGTGCTGTTAGCATGGTAGTCCAGTTAGCTTCCACCTGGTGTAGCAGTAACATTAGCGAAGTCTAATGCTAGCTTACCTGTGACTCGGTGCTGTTAGCATGGTAGTCCAGTTAGCCTCCACCTGGTGTAGCAGTAGCATTAGCAAAGGCCAACACTAGCTTACCTGTGGCTCAGTACTGTTAGCACAGCAATCTAATTACCTTCCAGCCAGTGTAGTGTTAGCGAAGGCCAGTGCTATCATAGTCAAGCCCATTATTATTATTATTATCTCATCTCATTATCTCTAGCTGCTTTATCCTTCTACAGGGTCGCAGGCAAGTTGGAGCCTATCCCAGCTGACTACGGGCAAAAGGCAGGGTACACCCTGGACAAGTCTCCAGGTCATCACAGGGCTGACACATAGACAACCATTCACACTCACATTCACACCTACGGTCAATTTAGAGTCACCAGTTAACCTAACCTGCATGTCTTTGGACTGTGGGGGAAACCGGAGCACCCGGAGGAAACCCACGCGGACACAGGGAGAACATGCAAACTCCGCACAGAAAGGCCCTCGCCGGCCCCCGGGCTCGAACCCAGGACCTTCTTGCTGTGAGGCGACAGCGCTAACCACTACACCACCGTGCCACCCCCATCATTATTATTATTATTATTATCCCTGTGTAATTTACTTAGTTACTTTTAAAATCAACAACAGAGCAACCTGGCAGCCAAAATTATCTCAAAATCTTCTGTTTTTAACGAAGCAACCCTGGTGGCCATGTTTGTTTCCAAATTGTCACTGTTGCTCGCTAACGCGGACGTTTTACATCTCTGACGTGTGACATCGTGTTGTCTTGACAACTTGCAATATTGTTGCAATATTGCATGCTCATTCTCCATTAGGTAGAGTGGTGTAATACACTGAGGAGACGTGATATGATAACAATATTGCATGCTATCAATAAACCCACTAGAAGGGAATAGAATACATGTTTTTATTCCATGGAAAAAGTGTCCCGAATGTATAATAATATAAGTTATTTTCTTTCTGTGTATATTTCTGTATATATTTTCTTTCTTTTTAAATCTATTTAATGCTAATGTCTGTACATACTCCGTGGTGTGAATGCACTCCTGCATGTCTGCCGGTGCTGTTTTGCTGCGTGACATCTTTACCTTGAAGAAAAGCAGAGGAGGGGGCTCAATCATTAATATCGATTTGCAATTTATAAACAGCGGAGCCCATTTTAGTAAATGCCAGGCTGCTTTCAGCACAGTGGTGACGGAGTTACTTTTTGCACTGAGATGAAAACCGAGTGACTGCTCTGTAGTGAAAAGCAGGCGGTGAGAAACAAGACATTTTTTCCCCCTCTTTCTCTTTTTATCTTCACAGCTGGCTGAAAAGCATTCACAGTGTCAAGTGTTTGGAAAGAGGAAGAAGGCAGGGTTGAAGGTTAGGGACAGTTCCATCTCATGGACGTATGCTGATCGAAGGCGCCGATGAGGGTTTGACTCAGCAGGTGCTCAGCAGGGTTCATTTCGAAGTGAAAACTTTCAGCTGGAATTCTGGTGGATTTCTGTCGGAAAAGCTATTTGTATGAAGACAGTGTAGTTAGTTGTATGTGACATGGCACGGCATGTACATTTCCTTTGTGGAGGCTGTATCTCAGTGAGAGACGCAAAGTTGTTTGTCTCATAAAGTGTCATATTCAATAGCAGACTGTTTTTGGACCCACTGCTAGTGCAAAAGATTTGAGACAGCAGGAAACTTTTCCTGAACCAGACAAGCTTGTGTGTATATTCTTATATATATTGTCTCTGCATTGCAAGCAGCTCTATGTCTCCACTAGTGGAGTAACACGATGCCACTACCGGTATAAGTTTAGTACTCCAAATCTGTATCTGTACTTGGATTTAACCTTGAAGTGGGAATGGCGTAAACCTGAAGGAAAACACAGGAAGGAATGCCAGCACTGTCAGTATGTCAGCCTCAACCTCAGATCCCACTTGTGCTTATTTTTGTTTGTATCTGCTGACATTTTTTTCTAATGAATTTCTAACCATAAACAAGCTAGCAGCCTATAACTGAGATCCTGACTGAACGGTTACTAATGATGAATGAACGAACAGTGTAAATGTATTGCACACTGCACATTCATGGTCGGGTGGCATGGTGGTGTAGTGGTTAACGCTGTCGCCTCACAGCAAGAAGGTCCGGGTTCGAGCCCCGTGGCCGGCGAGCCTTTCTGTGTGGAGTTTGCATGTTCTCCCTGTGTCCGCGTGGGTTTCCTCCGGGTGCTCCGGTTTCCCCCACAGTCCAAAGACATGCAGGTTAGGTTAACTGGTGACTCTAAATTGACCGTAGGTGTGAATGTGAGTGTGAATGGTTGTCTGTGTCTATGCGTCAGCCCTGTGATGACCTGGCGACTTGTCCAGGGTGTACCCCGCCTTTCGCCCATAGTCAGCTGGGATAGGCTCCAGCTTGCCCGTGACCCTGTAGAACAGAATAAAGCGGCTAGAGATAATGAGACATTCATGGTCTTTCTTTGTCTCACCAGTTTCCCTGTACCAACGTGAAAGTGAAAATCTCTACTGGGATCCCAGGCCTGATACACATCTTTCTAGGTTGTATTCAGTCACGTGACTTTTGCTCGCGAGTTTACTTCTGGTGAATGAAGTGGTGGTCAGGTGAACTGATTTGGCTGCCATTATGCAGAGAGCTCGTGAAACCGTCTCATACTATTTTCGCAGTTTAGAGGCCAATGTACGGTCAAGATACCTTCAGAAAGTTGCTCTTTGCGATGGGATAGATCCTTACACGTTATCAAAGAAAGATTTTTCCTATGAGTTGGAAAATTATCCATCCGTCGAGTTCCCCGACATCTCAAACTACCGCAGACATCGTTCTACACGGAAAAACAGAAGAGCATGGAGGTGTACAACTTTTTATATGCGGCTGGATTAAAGCTCTGGGGATCAGGATACTACAAGATACATCCTGTATTATTTATCACCAGGTAAGTCGGAATTTTTGGGCTTTTTGTACTCGTCTTTGTGATGATTGCTCGGACGCCACAAGTTTTAGTATTGGGTGTAAACAAACCACAGCTGCTCGATTCCCAATCCTCCCTGCTCTTCTCTTCCAGCTAAATCATTCACAAAGATGCACAGAAACCCCTTTAAAGACCTGGGTATTGATGAAACAGGACAGAGAAGTTATCACAGCTCACTGTAACTGCAGAGCCGGGGAAGCAGTTTCGTGCTGTTAACTCATGAGCTCTGCTTTTGTGTTTACGTGGTTCGTCTTGATTATCTTATCTGTCTAGTTCAGTGTTGGAGCCCAATCTACATCATCGTCCTTCTAAAGACTGCTAGGGCATCCTGATAAATAAAGTGAAAACATATGAGTTAGTTTACAATATGGTGACCATGATCAAACAGTAAACAAAAACACATCTGAGGACCGAAGCGTCTCCTGAACTTCAAAGCATCATAAAATAACAGTGAAAGAAAAGTGATTTGCGGATGCAAACAAAATACATCAGAGGACTTTACAAACCTTTCACAAAGTGATCAGTGCAAACTTGAGCGTTCTTCGACTCCGCTCCCTTCCATCGCAGCGAAAGGTTCAAGAGCCACCTTTCTAGTCGTCTTTTGGTAAAATCCTTTGCTCTTTCACCCTTTTTTTGTCACTCCATGGAGAACCCAGAAAAAACTTTTATCAGTTTCATGGTTTTTGATTCGAACAGCCCAAAACAACGCAAGTGTAGGACATTTTAACAACAGGCAAGGGGCCCCAGTGATAGTAACGCTTTGTGAACAGCGAACTTAGCTGACCACCACGTAATGTCTTACATATCTAATGAGGCAGATGTGACGATGGATGCAACGCACCTATTCCCAACCAGAGCCCAGTGAATTTTTTGGCAAACATCTAAAAAAAAACCCCACAAATGAATAATTCACTTCCTATTCAAATCTGTATTTGTATCCATTTAGAGAGAAGAGAAAGAGAAACCGGGCGGCACGGTGGTGTAGTGGTTAGCACTGTCGCCTCACAGCAAGACGGTCCTGGGTTCGAGCCCCGGGGCCGGCGAGGGCCTTTCTGTGCGGAGTTTGCATGTTCTCCCCGTGTCCGCGTGGGTTTCCTCCGGGTGCTCCGGTTTCCCCCACAGTCCAAAGACATGCAGGTTAGGTTAACTGGTGACTCTAAATTGGCCGTAGGTGTGAATGGTTGTCTGTGTCTATGTGTCAGCCCTGTGATGACCTGGCGACTTGTCCAGGGTGTACCCCGCCTTTCGCCCGTAGTCAGCTGGGATAGGCTCCAGCTTGCCTGCGACCCTGTAGAAGGATAAAGCGGCTAGAGATAATGAGATGAGATGAGAAAGAGAAACCTTTATTCGTCACATGCACACTTCAAGCACAGTGAAATTCATCCTCTGCATTTAACCCATCTGAAGCAGTGAACATGCGCACACACACCCAGAGCAGTAGGCAGCCCAGAGCACCTGGGGAGCAGTCAGGGGTTCAGTACCTTGCTCAAGGGCACCTCAGCCCAAGGCCACCCCGCATCAACCTAACTGCATGTCTTTGGATTGTGGGGGAAACCGGAGCACCCGGAGGAAACCCACGCAGACATGGGGAGAACATGCAAACTCCACACAGAAAGGCCCCCGCTGGCCGCTGGGTTCGAACCCGGAACCTTCTTGCTGTGAGACTGTGCTACACCACTGTGCCGCCCAATTTAGAACACACTACATTCTTTCTTTCCAAATACTGTATTCATATTTGGTTATATCCCTAGGCTTCATCAATTACTCACCAAATTGCATCGGTTATTCTTTATATTAGGAAAGCAGCTGAGATCTGGAGTGATGTTTCACTCAGTAGGCTTCGTTGAATCACTGAAGATTGAATCACTAAGGTATCACAGTATTTTGTGTTGTCGGATCTTTATCCATCTCTCTCATCTCATGTCTTATGTTTTCATTCCCCGTCTTCTTCTTCCCTCCCATCTCCTTCCTCTTTTCCTTGCTGGTAATCAAAGAAAGAGCTTGATAGGTTTCCTGTCCCTTGAGGCATCCAGCTGCTGTTACTTCGTTCACTTACCGGCCTGCCAAGTGACTTACATGGGTCTGTAGTGTTAGGTCGAGATAAAATCTGAACCACAGGGATTGAGGGTGCCTTGGGATGGAGGCAAGTAAGAAGGTCAGAAAAGGAAAAAAAAGAATAACAAGAAGCTAGATGATGAACAACTCAAGATAAAAAGCCATCCTACCAATGCTAAATCCACTAAGCTCCCAGTTTCCTTGCTAATTTTTGTTGAATTCTTCTTTGCGAACATCCTTTGTAAACTTCATCACATCTTTTAAAAAGATTAATGATTACAATCAGCTCTAATGTGTTACATTCTGACCAACAATTCCTCACATGGTGCAACAAACCTATTACAAAGTCCAATATTCTCTAATGCATTGCACCAAATAGCAACTAAGTGCTACTGTTGAAGAATGTTTGCACAAGATGACAAGGATTAGATCATGTTTGTGAGGGAAAAATGTATAAACAGACTGCTGTTTTTTCTTTAAAATGGCGGCAGGTGGGAAGACAGGCAGGAGGCATACCTGAGGATAAGGTCAGTCTGGCAGGTAAATGAATCATGGCCACATGGCTTAACACAAGTTAGCTGTGCGTAATAAATCCCTGCTGCGTTTGCTGGCTAGCCGCCGGCAGAGGGAGGCCCTATTACACTGATGCATCGCTATACAGGCCCCATCTCAAGGTCATTAGCAGCAAGCTAACCGAAGGGCGTGTGCGTAACCAAGACAAACAGCCAACAAATGTACGCTAAGCAACGCTATCCATCTTCAGAGGTGGCTGGAGCACTTGCAAATAGACCTAAAGGGCTCAAGTATAGGATAACTCCAGTGCACCAAAGTTTATTGTGGAAAAAAAAACAGTGTGAAATGACTTTTATATGCTGAAGTGTAGGTCAGCATTAGTCTGAATGTATTTGCATGGGCTGTCTTTTAGAAGAGAGCTCTCAGCAGAATTTCTGTGCTTTTCTTCTGTCTATCCTGCTTCTACACAGTATTGATTTTATTTTTGGGCCATAGTTTCTGTGTCCTGAGGTTCCCTATCTCTGTGTAGAATAACTAGATCAGTTCTCAGTCTCTATCCAGGTCTTGAACTCATCACATCTCATCTCATTATCTCTAGCCGCTTTATCCTGTTCTACAGGGTCGCAGGCAAGCTGGAGCCTATCCCAGCTGACTATGAGTGAGAAGCGGGGTACAACCTGGACAAGTCGCCAGGTCATCACAGGGCTGACACAGACACAGACAACCATTCACACTCACACCTACGGTCAATTTAGAGTCACCAGTTAACCTAACCTGCATGTCTTTGGACTGTGGGGGAAACCGGAGCACCCAGAGGAAACCCACGCGGACATGGGGAGAACATGCAAACTCCACACAGAAAGGCCCTCGCCGGCCACGGGGCTCGAACCCGGACCTTCTTGCTGTGAGGCGACAGCGCTAACCACTACACCACCGTGCCGCCGGTCTTGAACTCGGCTCAGAAAACAGACCCTCAAGGTCAAGCAGGTATTGAACTGTGGAGTGAACTTCAGTGCCAGGAGATATAACGCTTGTTGTGATGGCTGCCCCAATTCTTTTTACCCATTTATTAAATAATACCAGCCAGTGTTATGGATCATATGCCCCACATACACATCCCTTCTCCATGTACCTATAAGGTGAACCTTTCAGGGGGTACTTAATTTCAGGCCAGGACTTCTAGGACTTCTACATTATCAAATCTGTACAAAACCATTTTAGATTTCCAAACATTATTTTTCCAACACAAAAAGGAGTATATTAGAGGGACAGGACATGTAGGATGGCTTGGAGATAAAGTAAGAGAGGCAAGATTGAGATGGTTTGGACAAGTACAGAGGAGAGATCCAGGGTGTATTGGGAAAAGAATGCTACAAAGATGAGATTTATGGATGTGGTGAAGGAGGACAGGAGGAGATGGAGGGACGTTATCCGCTGTGGAGACCCCTAACAGGAACAACCAGAAGAAGAAGATTTGCATGCGATGGACTGGCCTGCCTGAACTGGAGGGAGAGGGGGATGATTTTTATACAAGCAACTTAACAATGAAAACCAGCATTAGATGCTTGATAGAGCTTCTACAACTCCAACAGTGTTGTCAATTATTTTCAATGGAAAGTACCTCATGAATATGCTTAAAGGCACTAGAAGCCATCTTGATTTGCATCTGAAAATGTGTTACGCAATCATGCAAGAGTTTCTGGAGATATTTATAGAATAGAATAGAAAAAATAGAATTTAATGAAATAAAAATATATATATTATTCTATCCACATTCACTGGAAATGAGCAATCACATGCTCTGATTGGCTACCCTACTACTAGGATATCAGCTCATACACCGTGAGTAGAGAAAAACAAAATGGCAGAGCGTGTTGCTGAACCAACCAAGGATGAAATAAAAACTTTACTCAAAAACAAAACCCCCAAAAATACAAAAAAGCAACAAAATATGGAATAAAAGTATTTGATGGTAATAACATATCTTTTCTATTTTTCAAGAATTATTATGATAGCATTTTTTTTTCAAAAATTGCTACTGTCATTGCACCGGTTTGTTTACATTCTAAGCGGAAATGATTTTGTTGGACATTTTGTAGGAAATTTTTATTTATTGAATTTGCCAAAAAATAAAAATGCTCTGTTTCTCAAAATCCAGTGAATGTGGACAGAATAAAATAGTTATTCCATTCAGTCTCGTCGTACATGGCTTATAGCAAACCCTACGCACCTCGTCAGCTATCAGCTCATGTACAACTCGATTTTGTGGAATAACTGTTATATAGCTGATTTGCCATTGGGAATAATGGTGATCAATGATTGGTTGTTGAGACCAACGTTCATGAGTGACTGGTCACTGGGAATACATAGTTTTCACTGACGTCACAGCATTCCGGGGAACGCCCTCCAGCCGCCATCTTGTGGGGCAAACAAAACGGACCATCGCCATTACCGGCTACATTATCTCCGACGAATTTATGAAGTTATATAGTCAGTTTTCTAAAATAAAGATCAATGTCGGCAAAATCAAGCAAACGGAAGTATATAGATACATTGGACGACATCTCACGACAACGGTATGCAGCCAAACTGGCCTTGATTGGGGGAATTGACCCCACGAAGTGGACAAAGATGCATTTTCAAGTGACTATGCAGGGCTGCCATCCATATCGTACCCTGATATTGTGAACTATTTCGTTAATAGTAAAAGTGCCTACACACTTGACGACCTCAAAGCATACAAGTCGCTGGAGTCATACAATTATTTTGTCTGTGGCTGGGTCCGTGAAGTCCACCATATAAAAACAAGTGACAGTCATGTCCTAATTACAGCCAAGGTATGTAAACATTGGAAATAGAAATAGAAAACGTGACAAATGAGCGATATTAAGTGTACATTACAATGTAAACGTACACTCAGTGGTTCCAGTTAGGCATTCTCCAGAGATTGTTTACACGATGTTTTGGTTTCCAAAAACAAACTTAAACACAATTGATTGTTTATTTAAACAACTTACCACTTATAAAATGATTGGAGCAGACTTTGCTGTGTTTGGAAGGCTGATAATCCTTGCGGTTGATTCTCGCAAGCCATAGATTTCTCCTTTGTATGCTGAGTTTCTTTGTTTGCTCGCCTTTGTGCTCCCGTACAGTGGGAATTCCATAAAAGCTCCGCTTGACGTCATCATCTGACCTATTACGACAGCCGTGAATACAACAGGTGTGCACCATTGCTAGCTTTAAATAGCCTGCTTGGGTTCTTTTGAAGACTTTGTACTCGCGCATTACAATGTGTGCTCAGTCACCCGTACGGTAAGCTTGACCCGCAAGATGGCCGCCACTAGGGAATCCCCGACTCTGTGACGTCATGTGCAAACTATGTATAGTGACGATCAGTGATTGGTTGTCATGAATAGTGGTAAAGAGGGATGGGTCATTGGGAACTTTGGCAATCTTGATTTGCATCAGGGATCGGTCTCTGAGGACAATAGTCATGAGTTATTGGTTGTTGGGAACTATGATGATTAGTGATTGTTTGGAACAAAGTCACTAAATAAGCAATACTGATCTCTCAATCAATAAAATAAAGTGGCACACAGAAAGCTAGCCAGCAAGGCAGCCTTTATAACATGCAGAACTGTTTAAAATCTGCACCAGTTGAACACAAATTTTGCCAGTCTGGGAGTACAGTTGATCGTAAAACATACATTGTGATGAGTTAGGTTCACCCAGTGCTGTGGAGAATTTCAGCTGCACGACAGATACAAACTACACTGTAACTAGTAGTGCTTAAAATGGTTATAGATAAACACTGTTGCACAGAGTGATTACTGTATGTGACAGCAAGGGCGTGGTCGAGCTCCTGAAAGGGCAAGGACTCTTAAAGGTCGCATGGCATCGTTTTTTCATTAATTGTGCGGTGGTCTCTAGTATGAATGAATGCCCTGTGAGCCGGTTTTGGTGAAAAAATGCTGTGGTTCTCCTGTTTCAGGCTGTTTTAGTTTGGTGGAGGAGCGGGTGGCGGGAGAGCGACAGGATTTCAGCTCTTATCATTAATATTCATGACATGTAAACGTGTTACCTCTGATTGGCTAACAGCACTGTGATGCTACCTCCAGTGGGTCAGAACAAGCGGATGTGGGTGTCTTACTATGGCGAGAGAGAAGGAACAAACCGCGAAGGGAAAAATACCGCGGGCTGACGTCATTAAGGTGCGACGCGAGGAAATAAAATAAATTCAACAAATGTTTGGGTTTTTACTGAACAAACAAACAAATAAAATGAACGAGTGACTTAAAAAAAAGAATGTGGGTGTCTTTGTAAAAACTGTTTTGATTGGCTATTATAACAGAGCATGCTGCATGCTTTTTGGTTTTGTAGCGCAGAGTACCTGGCTAACTGCAGGGAGCGGTTAGCTGCACAGCTAATGTAGCCATTGCAAGGCTAACGTGGCACCGATTTTAAAACACGGCAAAACGACCAGTTATACACTTACTTGTTCGGTGTTTGTGGCTGATGCGGCAGGGATGCTTGGTACGGACCCAGGCTTCAGTGACAGCTGATGTGCAAAACCTGCCCTGTACTGTCCCAAGTTGTGGAAACATTCCTCAGGAAAATGCTTCCGACAAACATACACCGTCTTAGGTAGACTCGACAGCGTATTATTGGAGTAAATAAAATTAAGCCACTGCGTCTTCAGGGGCTCTCCCTTCGGCAGTAAAAACAGACTCCTTTCTGTGTTGTCACATCCATGTACAGCGCAATTTCCATGTTTGGTGGCAACTTTTGAGTTGGGCGGGCAATCCATACAGTGGGTGGGAATCATCTCCCTTGCTGACGTAGTAAAGGGAAGAGCCTATCAACGCGCCATTTTGACACGCCATTCTCAAATGTTGACAAAGGGTGGGCATAGTTTGGTTTACACATTATGAAATTTCTAGCCACTGGGGTGACTTAAGAAGGTCAGAGGAACTCATTTTAACGTTAAAAAACCTCAGAAAGTGAAAATTTCATGCCATGGGACCTTTAAAGGGTGATTTGCTTCAGGTTTCGGCACCAGTGTAGCACTTTGTATGATAAGCTGGGGCACTGAAGCGCTGGGACAGGTGGGATACTTTAGTTGCTGAGTTTTATTTTTCACTTTTCAGCATTCTCTTTCAAGTCTCACACTGAGGCACTCACACACATACATAAACACACACTGCTCCAGATGAAGCTGTCCCTCCTCTCCGCTTTCTCTTTCCTTATCAGCCCTCGGCTGTCACTAGAACTAGAACACACACTACATTAATCAGATACAGGTGTGACCATTTTGCCTCGCTGTCCATTGAGGAACTGGTGCTTGACCACGCCCCTGCTGCCACAGATATATTTCATCATCCCCAGCCAATCCGAAACACAATCTGGCATAAACACAAAATACTATCTCCATGATCGAGACTCAGGGGAGCAGATAGCATCTATTTTCTTCAATGTAATATTTACTTCAAGCAGCATTCAAATATACCATGGTGTATGATAAACTCAGCAGCACGGTGGTGTAGCAGTTAGCACTGTCACCTCACAGCAAGATAGTTCTGGGTTCGGGTCCACTGGCTGATGGGGGCTTTCTGTGTGGAGTTTGCATGTTCTCCCCGTGTCCGCGTGGGTTTCCTCCGGGTGCTCTGGTTTCCCCCACAGTCCAAAGACATGCAGGTTAGGTTAACTGGCGACTCTAAATTGACCGTAGGTGTGAATGTGAGTGTGAATGGTTGTCTGTGTCTATGTGTCAGCCCTGTGATGACCTGACGACTTGCCCAGGGTGTACCCCGCCTTTCACCCGTAGTCAGCTGGGATAGGCTCCAGCTTGCCCGCGACCCTGCACAGGATAAGTGGTTACAGATGATGGGTCGATCAATGGATGGATGGATGATAAACTCAAATGATCCCTCTCCAGGGCGGCACGGTGGTGTAGTGGTTAGCACTGTCACCTCACAGCAAGAAGGTCCTGGGTTCGAGCCCCGTGGCCGGCGAGGGCCTTTCTGTGCGGAGTTTGCATGTTCTCCCCGTGTCCACGTGGGTTTCCTCCGGGTGCTCCGGTTTCCCCCACAGTCCAAAGACATGCAGGTTAGGTTAACTGGTGACTCTAAATTGACCGTAGGTGTGAGTGTGAGTGTGAATGGTTGTCTGTGTCTGTGTGTCAGCCCTGTGATGACCTGGCGACTTGTCCAGGGTGTACCCCGCCTTTCGCCCGTAGTCAGCTGGGATAGGCTCCAGCTTGCCTGCGACCCTGTAGAAGGATAAAGCGGCTAGAGATAATGAGATGAGATGAGATCCCTCTCCACCCATTTGTACTTTCTGCTTGGGCTTTCATGAAACAATGGCATTTTAGTAACTAACCATAGCAACAAATGAAACTCTTTATTTGAACATGTTGAATGAAAGAATAAAGTACAACATTAATCTCAATTTGCCAGTTTGCCAGTAAGCTCAACCTTTCTATCACTACTCAACAAATCTCATCAGCTAAATAACCGCAGTGGGCTGCTGACTCCTTGAATTACGACACATTTAGACCTGGTTGTGGCATTTGAATTTTGTTTGTGAGTGTAGGCTATTTGTGTGTTTAAATGTGGGAGACAGTGAGAATTGGTCATAGCAATGCATTATCTTTTCATAAAGGTAATGTTGTTAGCCCACAGTAATCAGTGCACAGGTTATTCATCCAACCCTCTCAATTACCACCACAGCATTCACTCATTCACTGTGAAAAGAATGAACCGCTCTCATCTGTGTCTCCGTAGCAGTGTGTGAGGGAGGCATTGAGAGCAGAAGTCAAATTACTCAGCTTATGCTTCAGCCAACACGCTGATCTATCTGTTGGCCCACAACAACCCAAATTAAAAGTATCTCTCTCTGCCTTGCTGATTTGTTCCACTGAGCCAAAATGTTTCTGTTAAAATAAAGCACATCTATTCATGCTTGTGCGAACTCCTCAGGCCAAAACGTTCACAGCTGAGAACAATCTCTGGACTGACGTTCTTGATAAAGGTACAAAACTAAAATAAACAGAAAAGACTTGCAAGCATGCATCATGCCTTTTCCCACAATTTGTACTGTATGTATTTCAATAGGACACAACAGGGAGAACAGAAAGTTGTGCTGGATAGACCTGCACTCAATCTGGTAACATTTTACCAAGCAAAGCTGCAATGATCAGTATGAACTCATGGCGTATTACATGATTTACTGCATTAGTATTGACAAAAAACAGCATAATTAAATGGAATTATTTGATGTTTGTCTTAAAAAAAAACTAAACACTGAACGGCAGCATTAAAGTGCTGATGACACGTTTTTGACATCTTTGGTGATGTTTTATAACATAAAAAGTAATTCCCGATGATCTATATATTAATTCACGAAGGCGCCTATTTTACAAGTTATGATAAAAAAACGCGGCTATTTGGGCAAATTTGACGGGGCTGCAGCACCCAGGAGACGAAAGAGGAGGAGGAGCTATATGATGTCAGCGAAAGAATCTTCCTCCTAACTTACCAGTTTGTTGTTGATGCGACAGGTGTTCAGTTTATCATTATTAGTATTATTATTATATATTATATATATAGGGGTGGCACGGTGGTGTAGTGGTTAGCGCTGTTGCCTCACAGCAAGAAGGTCCTGGGTTCAAGCCCCGGGGCCGGCGAGGGCCTTTCTGTGTGGAGTTTGCATGTTCTCCCCGTGTCCGCGTGGGTTTCCTCCGGGTGCTCCGGTTTCCCCCACAGTCCAAAGACATGCAGGTTAGGTTAACTGGTGACTCTAAATTGACCGTAGGTGTGAATGGTTGTCTGTGTCTATGTGTCAGCCCTGTGATGACCTGGCGACTTGTCCAGGGTGTACCCCGCCTTTTGCCCGTAGTCAGCTGGGATAGGCTCCAGCTTGCCTGCGACCCTGTAGAAGGATAAAGCGGCTAGAGATAATGAGATGAGATTATATATATATATATATATATGTAGTTATAGTTATTATGCCTTCGCGTTGTGTTGCCGGCTTTTGCTCCAAAACCCACAAGGATGGGGTAAGTTTATTCAAGTTTCCCAGAGATCCCGAGCTGCATGCAAAGTGGGTGAAGCAAGTCAGGCGCACTCGTGACAAGTGGGAGCCCTCACCAACATCCGTCCTGTGCTCTGAACACTTCGATTTGGATTGTTTTGACACCCTTCCCAGCTTAAAAGAATCTCTTGGGTGTTCAGTTCAGCACAAACGTGTGTTGCTACCATCAGCAGTGCCTACAGTATTCCGGAGGGGGTCTACTAGTAGCTATGCCGGATCCAGCAGTCGCCTGGGACAAGGCGACTCCTCCAAAGACAGTCCTCCTGTCAGAACATGTGTTGAGAAACGACATAAGATAAAGGTACGTAGAGCTATAGAGTGCTCCGACATGATGCTAAAAATAGTAACCATGCGGTCTGCGCGGCCATCTTGGAAGTGACTCGCTCCAGAGCGCTCATACAGTACACATCATAGAGTACACATTCATGATAATCATAAATGTAATCATAAAGTCGGCGTGATATCAGTCATGTATTTGCTTGTGAAAGCTTGCGGCTTTCATGTAACTGCCGCCTAGCAACGAGAGGCAAAGGGTAAAGAGGGTAGGCTATCATAGATTCTATTCGGAAGAGATCAATACATGATTGCTTAAAAATTAGGTATTTTAACAATTTGCATCTGTTTTGTGATTATCGTGACACTTGTGTGTTATATAGAACTGTATGTCTTATCAGCACATCGAGGATCTTCCACCGGAGGCTTTAGCAAGTACTCGTAGCAACACTACACTTTACCCTTTGCCATGCGTTGTTAGGGAACGGTAGCAAGTACCCCGATGACCGACTTCAAGAATATGTAGAAAAAATTTAGAAATTATACTTTCCAAAAGTCATTTGAGCTTAGTGTATTGCATTTCCATTTATATTGTAGGTTCTTGCTGATGTTTTTGCGGAGTATGACGCAGCTGCTGAATCAGAAGCTGCAGAGTTTGTATGTACTAGTTGTGAACATTCACATTATTATCAATCTCATTTATTTAAAATCAGATAAAATCATGCCATCATGATCACTGCTTAAAGTACCAGTATTTGGTTGTTCTTTTGTTCAGAGGAAGAGCTAGCACTAGAGAGTTCACCGGCGTTTTCATGCGCCATTTCCATTGAGTAGAACAGCCAGTGAAGCGCAGCGTGTTCTTCCGCTGAGGTCACAGCATGGCCGCGAGCCACGGACCCAGTTTTCTTGTGCTGTGCAATTAAAAGTTGGATATTCGCGTAACAACAGCTTCTTTTCACGTAATTATAACAGAAATTTAACATGTTTGCCATGTTGTATAGTTTATTTAAGAAATTGCATAGAGTCATGTTCGTGTCATCAGCACTTTAACCATTAACATTAACTGTTGCAGGTCTACTCAGTTACAGTTAAATACCAATCCACATACAGTACAGTGCAAAAGTCCTATTTTTTTCATACAAACTTTCTTATCGATTTCTATTTTATGACTTCTGCATTATCGAGTCAGTACAAAAACATTTTAGAGTTCCAAACATTTGTTTTCCAGGACAAAATTAAAGGTTAAAAAAAAACACGTTGGTATCTGAGCAGCATATTACATAAGACAGGGGTTCTTAACCTTTTCTGCTTTAAGGCCCACCTAGAGGGGCTGAGCTGTCAACTGATCACCACCTGGTGGTGAGTTGGATCCGCTGGCGGAGGAGGAAGCTGGACAGACCTGGCAGGCCCAAACGTATGGTGAGGGTCTGCTGGGAACGTCTGGCCGAGCACTCTGTCGGGGAGGTCTTTAACTCCCACCTCCGGGAGAGCTTTTCCCAGCTTCCGAGGGAGGCGGGGGACATTGAGTCTGAGTGGACCATGTTCTCTACCTCCATTGTGGACGCAGCTGTTCGGAGCTGTGGCCGCAAGGTCTCCGGTGCCTGTCGTGGCGGCAATCCCCGAACCCGATGGTGGACACCAGAAGTAAGGGATGCCGTCAAGCTGAAGAAGGAGTCCTATCGGGCCATGTTAACCTCCAGGACTCCCGAGGCAGCTGACGGGTATCGGCAGGCCAGGCGTGCTGCAGCTCGGGCAGTTGCGGAAGCAAAAACTCGGAACTGGGAGGAGTTCGGGGAGGCCATGGAGAAGGACTATCGGTCGGCCTCGAAGAAATTCTGGCAAACCGTCCGGCGCCTCAGGAGGGGGAAGCAGTACTCTGCCAACACTGTTTACAGTGCGGGTGGGGAGCTGTTGACCTCGACTGGGGACATTGTCGGGCGGTGGAAGGAATACTTTGAGGATCTCCTCAATCCCACCGTCATGTCTTCCACTGAGGAGACTGAGGCTGATGACTCAGAGGTGGACTCGTCCATTACCCAAGCTGAAGTCACTGAGGTGGTTTGCAAGCTCCTCGGTGGCAAGGCACCGGGGGTGGATGAGATCCGCCCTGAGTATCTCAAGTCTCTGGATGTTGTGGGGCTGTCTTGGTTGACACGCCTCTGCAACATCGCGTGGCGGTCAGGGACAGTGCCTCTGGAGTGGCAGACTGGGGTGGTGGTCCCTCTTTTTAAGAAAGGGGACCGGAGAGTGTGCCCCAATTATAGGGGAATCACACTTCTCAGCCTCCCAGGGAAGGTTTACTCCAGGGTACTGGAGAGGAGAATTCGACCAATAGTCGAACCTCGGATCCAGGAGGAACAATGCGGTTTTCGTCCTGGTCGCGGAACACTGGACCAGCTCTATACCCTTCATAGGGTGCTCGAGGGTTCATGGGAGTTTGCCCAACCAGTCCACATGTGCTTTGTGGATCTGGAGAAGGCATTCGACCGTGTCCCCCGTAGTATTCTGTGGGGGGTGCTTCGGGAGTATGGGGTTCGGGGCTCTTTGCTAAGGGCTGTCCGGTCCCTGTACGAACGGAGCAGGAGTCTGGTTCGCATTGCCGGCAGTAAGTCAGACCTGTTCCCAGTGCATGTTGGACTCCGGCAGGGCTGCCCTTTGTCACCGGTTCTGTTCATAATTTTTATGGACAGAATTTCTAGGCGCAGCCAGGGGCCAGAAGGAATCCTGTTTGGGAACCACAGGATTTCATCTCTGCTTTTTGCGGATGATGTTGTCCTGTTGGCTTCTTCAAACCAGGACCTTCAGCATGCACTGGGGCGGTTTGCAGTCGAGTGTGAAGCGGCTGGGATGAGAATCAGCACCTCCAAGTCCGAGGCCATGGTTCTCGACCGGAAAAGGGTGGCTTGCCCTCTCCAGGTTGGTGGAGAAGTTCTGCCTCAAGTGGAGGAGTTTAAGTATCTCGGGATCTTGTTCACGAGTGAGGGAAGGATGGAGCGTGAGATCGACAGGCGGATCGGTGCAGCCTCCGCAGTGATGCGGTCGCTTTACCGGTCCGTTGTGGTGAAGAAGGAGCTGAGCCAAAAGGCGAAGCTCTCAATTTACCGGTCGATCTACGTTCCGACTCTCACCTATGGTCATGAGCTTTGGGTAATGACCGAAAGGACAAGATCGCGGATACAAGCGGCCGAAATGAGTTTCCTTCGCAGGGTGGCTGGGCGCTCCCTTAGAGATAGGGTGAGAAGCACAGTCACTCGGGAGGAGCTCGGAGTAGAGCCGCTGCTGCTCCACATCGAGAGGAATCAGCTGAGGTGGCTCGGGCATCTTTTTCGGATGCCTCCTGGACGCCTCCCTGGGGAGGTGTTCCAGGCATGTCCCCCCGGGAGGAGGCCCCGGGGAAGACCCAGGACACGCTGGAGGGACTATGTCTCTCGGCTGGCCTGGGAACGCCTCGGTGTTCTTCCCGAGGAGCTGGCCGAGGTGTCTGGGGAAAGGGAAGTTTGGGCTTCCCTGCTTAGACTGCTGCCTCCGCGACCCGGTCCCGGATAAAGCGGAAGAAGACGAGACGAGACGAGACGAGGCCCACCTATTCAGACTTGTAACGAGTCGGGGCCCATTAAAAAAGATCCCCAATTATTTTGGCTCATCTATTCTATTAGAATCTAATAATCTACCATAAAGTGTATTAATGGGATGCAACATCACTCCCTGTTACAGATGGGAGCCCAGGAATTAAATAAATGCAATAAAAACAAACCATTTTTAATTGTAGGCATTGTATTTAAAACTGTATGGATGTACCAGAAGCCAACAAAAAACCGTGCATGCAGGGTATTCTCAGTCAAAGGGGTTTAATGATCCAAAAGTGGAGTCTGGTCCATTAACACAAGAACTTATTGCCATGTTTGGGTCCAGCAAACAAGCAAGTTATTAAAACCAAGAAGTGGCTATAGAAACCATTCAATGGGATTAGATCCTTACATGCTAACAAAGAAGGATTTTCTTCCTACGAGTTGGAAAATTATCCATCCGTTGAGTTCCCCGACATCTCAAACTACCTCAGACATCGTTCTACACGGACAAACATGAAAACCTGGAAGAGCATGGAGGAGTACAACTTTTTATATGTGTCTGGGTTAAAGATCTGGGGATCAGGACACTACAAGATAGACGGTGGTAGATGGACCTAAGTGCACAAAGAGTGTTTATTAGAGATATGATATTTACAAAAACAACACACAAACTAAAGCAGAATCATAAAGCAGAGTATTTAAACAGAGTTATAAACATGGCTAGAAGCAAACATGACAGTGACAATGATGATACTTCGCAAAGCCTCTGTGAAAACAGCGTCCATATATGCGCGTGCTGATTGCACTCAAATCAGAATCAGGTGTTTCCCATAACGACTGGGTCCCAATTGCATACACATCATGCTTCGTGAGCGAGCACGGCTGCATGAGCTGCGCCAGACTCAAGTGTGCAAAAGTGTGATAGTCAAGTGTTCACCTGCTGTGTGACCACAACTTTTAGCTCACATGTATATTGCCACCAAAATGCCTCATCGATAACCCATCGCAAAGCATCGCGAGCTGTAGTGTGACCGTAGTTTAATGAGGCGGATGTGACGTCAGATGCAACCCAGCAACTGTACCCTACTATGAGTAAAAATTAGCTTCAACTTGGAAAAAAAGTTTGCAGCCCACTAGATGGTGCTTTGTGGCCCACTTATGGTGGAGAAACACCTACATAAGGGATCACTTTTCAGATTAAAAAAGAAAACATAATGAAGGCTGCTGGGTTTTGGTGCAAAATGAAGAAGCGAGTGTGACAGTCAAAGTGTCCAGAAGAACTGTGGCTGGTTCTGGAAGATGCTCAATAAAACCTACAGCTCATTTCCGCATAAAACTGCACTCACTGTACCTGAGACGACTATTTTTTTTTTTAAAGCAAAGGGTCGTCTCACACCAAATATTGACTTTGTTTCATTTATTATGGCTTACTGATTACTGTTTATAGTATTTTTTAAAAATGTTGAAACATTTAATTTCATTTCATTATTTTTAAGCCATTTTTGGTCTGCAGCATTTCTTTACATGTGCCTAAGACTTTTGCACAAGACTGTAAATGCCAACCATGCATTTTATTCATGCATGAAATGTCATCATTTTCCAACTTGAGGCAATAAAAGAAGTCTGACTTTATGGCGATTGGCAGGAGCTGCAGCCAAATATGAGAGACGGAATAAGAGACAGTAGTTACAGCATTTTTCTGCCTACTGTATGTTGTCAAATAGTGGACTACCTGTCTTTCATTGTCCATCTATGATCTGTAACCACTTATCCTGTGCCGGGTCGCACGCAAGCTGGAGCCTATCCCAGCTGACTATGGGTGAAAGGCGGGGTACACCCTGGACAAGTCGCCAGATCATCGCAGGGCTGACACATAGAGACAAACAACCATTCACACTCACATTCACACCTACGGTCAATTTAGAGCCACCAATTAGCTGAACCTGCATGTCTTTGGACTGTGGGGGAAACCGGAGCACCCAGAGGAAACCCACGCGGACACGGGGAGAACATGCAAACTCCACACAGAAAGGTCCTCGCCGGCCACGGGGCTCGAACCCGGACCTTCTTGGTGTGAGGCAACAGCGCTAACCACTACACCACCATGTTCCTCATTGTGCAAAAAAATGTAGAATATGCTGTATCAAGTGCAATTTTAGAGACTGACAGCCATATAATGTGAACGGAAGCCACATTGTTTTATATTAAGATACATTTGTAATATTCAGAAATTAATGCAATAATAATGACTCGGACTTTTCATGCAGCCTCAATGTATTCAAAATATATTAAACTGGCATAATCAACATCACTAATATATTCAGATGTTTGTTTGAGTATTTGCCTTCTTCTTTCATTTATTACTGTATTAGTATAAACTGTGTTGCTTTTTCTGTCTTGCAATTAGGTTACATCATACTGCAGTTGGAAAAGAAGCTCTCAGTTTTATCGAAAGGATATGGTTTAGACGCAACTGGAAAAACAACAACAACAACAACATTTTCCAGAAAAATATGGAACCCTTTGAGTTGATACATTTAATTCAAGTAGGACTCAATAGAGAAAGCTTTCCTCATGGAAATATGAGTGTGGATTTTGAATTTAAGTCATCAGCTCAGAATATAGTACAAAGTGAATTATTATCCACATACTTGCCAACTTTTCAAAATTCTCATGGGGGAGAAAAGTGCATGAACGATATTTTCAATTGGACGAGGGTATGATGCGCGGTGGGCGGCACGGTGGTGTAGTGGTTAGCGCTGTCACCTCACAGCAAGAAGGTCCTGGGTTCGAGCCCCGTGGCCGGCGAGGGCCTTTCTGTGTGGAGTTTGCATGTTCTCCCCGTGTCCGCGTGGGTTTCCTCCGGGTGCTCCGGTTTCCTCCACAGTCCAAAGACATGCAGGTTAGGTTAACTGGTGACTCTAAATTGACCGTAGGTGTGAATGTGAGTGTGAATGGTTGTCTGTGTCTATGTGTCAGCCCTGTGATGACCTGGCGACTTGTCCAGGGTGTACCCCGCCTTTCGCCCGTAGTCAGCTGGGATAGGCTCCAGCTTGCCTGCGACCCTGTAGAAGGATAAAGCGGCTAGAGATGATGAGATGAGATGAGATAATGCGCGGTTGAAATGATAAAAACAGTGGATCCCAATTAATTGCAAACCATTTGAAATTTCCACAATTAAAGAGTTTTTGAATTGTTGATATTGTTCTATCAATAACTATAGGTTATGGGATTCATGTATCAGGCATGAGAGAGCTCCGAGTGAAAAATCTGAAATAATACTCGTCTTGAATTTTAATATAATAACAATGAAAGGGAAGTCTTAAATCAGATTTTGAGCTGAAAAATCTCATGCCTGAATATTGTATACATACAGAGACCCACAGAAAATAACACAAGTGATGCTTTAGAAGAATGTTCATCATTTCTTAAACTAGTCACAGTGAATTAAAGTATTATTGGATTGCATCAAATGTGTTTTCCTTCTGTAAGCTCATGTAAAAATACAGAGGACTATAATATCATCTCATCTCATTATCTCTCGCCGCTTTATCCTGTCCTACAGGGTCGCAGGCAAGCTGGAGCCTATCCCAGCTGACTACGGGAGAAAGGCGGGGTACACCCTGGACAAGTCGCCAGGTCATCACAGGGCTGACACATAGACACAGACAACCATTCACACTCACATCTACGGTCAATTTAGAGTCACCAGTTAACCTAACCTGCATGTCTTTGGACTGTGGGGGAAACCGGAGCACCCGGAGGAAACCCACGCAGACACAGGGAGAACATGGAAACTCTGCACAGAAAGGCCCTCGCTGGCCACGGGGCTCGAACCCGGACCTTCTTGCTGTGAGGCAACAGCGCTAACCACTACACCACCATGCCACCCCTATAATATCATATATAAATTCAATTTTAATAAGATTTAACCAAAATAGTAACAGCTCAATGAAATAAATACTGCACTGTCTTAGTACTACTAAAATGCATCTCTCTCACTAAACACATTCCAACAGAATTTTTACAAAGCACTAGAAATCCTATCAAAATCCTATCGAAATGCATCAGAGGAATTTGCTCATTTGAAAACTTTGACTGAAAGTTTTCAAACAAAATTTAAAAATGGCCCTCTAAATACTACCATACTATCTAAATATACTCCACAAAGAAGTTCACTCGAATGCAAAATTATAGTCCGACCAAAATACACTCACGAGTAATCTTTCACTTAAAACCTCAAAACTCCATCAAAATCAATTATAATTCACTTGTAAACTTTCACTTCAAACTTTCAAACATAAATTCAAAATAGCACAAAGACACTACGACACTATTCAAATACACTCACCAAACAAATTCTCTGTCATGCAAAATTTCACTAAACACTTTAGAAGTTGTACAGTTTGTTTCTGAAACGGTACGGAAGACTAGTTTAATTTCACACTCAAATGTCCATTATATTCTGATTCAAGGTATCTTTACCTTAAAATGTGTAACTGGCTGGTCGAACATTTGCTTATCCATGGAAATTCATTCTCCCATGCAACCTGGTATTTGCATTCATGTTTTTGCCGTTTGGTATTGGGTTTAGTGGCCATGATGAATGACTGCTTGTAAAAAATGTCAGACAGCCTGGGTGAATCCTACATTATGAAAATTAACCATGGTTTTACTATGAAAACTAACCATGGTTTTACCATGGTTTATAGTTATTCATGGTTTTCATGGATTTTTGGGTAACCATGAAAACCATGGTGCATTTTACCTCAATGTTCACTTAAATTTTTAGGTTCTAAGTAAATGTTAATGTATCTGGGCTGTTAATCAAGATCCTTCTCTACAGCATTGACTGTTGGACGAAAGCATGGTAATACTACAGTTAGTGCATCCTTTTAAAAACCATACTATCCCTTTTTAAACTAATTTCGTAGTTACTATGACCTATTACACATACAACTATGATGCTACCACAGCTACTGCAGTACTATGGATAAACCACAGTAATGCTATGTTTGGTTCATAGTACTTAGAATCACCATGAAATACCATAGTAGAACCATGGTTACTACCATGGATGAACCATAGTAATACTATGGTTGGTTCATAGTGCTTAGAATAACCATGAGATACCATGGTAGAATCATGGTTACTACATAAAAACCATGGTAAAACCATAGTAAACCATGGTAGATTTCCGTAAGGGTTACGGAAGTGACTGTCGTTTTATTCGTTGATTGGTTAAATATCAGTTGATGTCAGCAGTGTTTTTCTTATGATTCTGATTGGACATAATCGGGAGTATTTTTAACTTGGCGGTAGGGATTTCCCAAAACTGGGAGATTATCCAGTTTTTAACAAATACGATCGGGAGGCAGGAGACGGAAGCTAAAATCGGGAGCCTCCCGCTGAAATCAGGAGGGTTGGCAAGTATGTCTCCAATAGTCAAGAAGTGTTTTTTTTTTTTAATAGAAGACTATCTGTGGACATATACACTCACCGGCCACTTTAATAGGAACTTGTTCTTGATTCTTGGCTGCAGGCCTGGAACTCAATGTGTTCTTCTGCTGTTGCATGCTGAGATGCTTTTCTGCTCACCACGGTTGTAAAGAGTTGCTATGAGTTACTATATCCTTCCTGGCAGCTCGAACCAATCTGGCCATTTTCCTCTGACCTCTCTTATCAACAAGGCGTTTGTTTCCACCCACAGAACTGTCACTCACTCAATGTTTTTTTGTTTTTCGCACCATTCTGTGTAAACTCTAGAGACTGTTGTGTGTGAAAACCCCAGGAGATCAGCAGGTTCTGAAATACTCAAACCAGTCCATCTGGCTCAAACCAACACCCATGCCACAGTGAACGAAAGTCACACTTTGAGATCACAATTTTTCCCATTCTGATGTTTGAAGTGAACCTTAACTGAAGCTCTTGATTTGTATCTGCATTGTGCTGCTGTCAAAGGATCGGCTGATTAGAGAACTGCATCAAACAGCAGGTGGATGGATGTTCCTAATAAAGTGGATGGTGAACGTAAGGCAAATGCAAGAGTTGGGTCTGATGAGAGAAGGTTAAGAAGTGAGCGAAAAGTCACTGGTAGAAGGAGAAGGATGGGATGACAAATTGAGGTAGAGGGATGCCACTTGTTTTTACATGCAGGGAAAATCTTTCCGGAATGGCAATCTCACCCACTCCAGCACAAAGACAGATGGAGATGGAGAATTAGATTTCGTTTCCCATTACTGCTAAATAAGAGAAACCCTGCACCCTGACCACAACAGGAGCCTGAGAGTCTGGTCAACCTACAGACATTTGATTAGACACACACACACACACACACACACACACACACACACACACACACGCACAAGCTTTCCGACTGGCT
Organism: Neoarius graeffei; assembly: GCF_027579695.1. NCBI lineage: Eukaryota > Metazoa > Chordata > Actinopteri > Siluriformes > Ariidae > Neoarius > Neoarius graeffei. Next base: position 27,861,851 of record NC_083590.1, on the reverse strand, counting down.
ATCAGCACACAATGTCAGAATTCTTCAGCACTTTTTGCATTTATCTAGTTATGATTGTCAAATGTTATTTTACCACAACACTTTTGAATCTCAAATCTGATTGGTCAGAAGGCAATGACTAATTTTCTATAACAGCAACTCTGACAGGAAAGAAAAGCACATTTCTACAGTACCAGTCAAAATTTCAGACAAACCTACTCATTCAGAGGCTTTTTCTGTATTTTGACTCCAACCCCAATTCCAAAAAAATGGACTGTGTAAACTGTAAATAAAAACAGAATGCGATTATTTGCAAATCATGGAAATCCTAGATTTCATTGAAAATAGTATAAAAACAACATATCATATGTTGAAACTGAGAATTTTTATTGCTTTTTGAAAAATATATGCTCATTTTGAATTTGATGTCAGCAGCACGTTTCAAAAAAGTTGGGACAGGGGCATGTTTACCACTGTGTTGCATCACCTTTACTTTTAACAATACTCTGTAAACATTTGGGAACTGAGGAGACCAATTGCAGTAGTTTTGAAAGAGAAATGTTGTCCCATTCTTGCCTGATCTACAATTTCAGTTGCTCAACAGTTCAGGGTCTCCTTTCTTGTATTTTGTGCTTCATAATGGACCAAATGTTTTAAATAGGAGACAGATCTGGACTGCAGGCAGGCCAGTTTAGCCCCCGGACTCTTTTACTACAGAGTCATGCGGTTTTAATATGTGCAGAATGCAGTTTGGCATTGTCTTGCTGAAAGAAGGAAGGCCTTCCCGGAAAAAATGATTTTGTCTGGATGGCAGCATGTTGCTCTGAAACATGTATATATTATTCAGCATTAATGATGCCTTCCCAGATGTACAAGCTACCCATGTCATGTGCACTAATGCACCTTCATACCATCACAGATGCTGCTTTTGAACTGTGCACTGATAACAAGCCAGATGGTCCCTCTTCTCTTTAACCTGGAGGGCATGGTGTCCATGATTTCTAAAAATGATTTCTACTTTTGATTCGTCAGACCTCGGGACAATTTTCCACTTTGCCTCAGTCCATCATAAAAGAGCTCAGGCCCAGAGAAGGGGGCAGTGTTTCAGGATATTGTTTATATCTGGTTTTAACTTGCATTTGTGGATGCAGTAATGAACTGTTTTCACAGATGAAGGTTTTCTGAAGTGTTCCTGAGCCCATACAGTGATTTCCACTACAGACACGTTTGCTTTTAATGCAGTGTCTCCTGAGGGCCTGAAGATCACAGGCATCCAATGTCAGTTTTCAGCCTTGTCTCTTGCATACAGAGATTTCTCCAGATTCTCTGACTCTTTTAATGATATTATGGACCATAGATGATGTGATCCACAAATTCTTTGCAATTTTACATTGAGGAATGTTATTCTTAAATTGTTGCACTGTTTGCCCACACAGTCTTTCACAGAGCAGTGAACCCCTCCCCATCTTTACTTCTGAGGGACTCCGCCTCTCTGGGATGCTCTTTTTATGCCCAGTCATGTTACTGACCTGTTGCCAATCAACCAATTTTTTTTTTTTTAGTATTACACAACTTTTTTGAAACCTTTTGCTGACATCAAATTCAAAATGAGCGTATATTTATTTAAAAAAAACAATAAAATCTCTTCCTTTCAACATCTGGTATGTTGTCTTTGTACTATTTTCAATGAAATATAGGGTTGCCATTATTTGCAAATCTTCACATTCTGTTTTTCTGTATGTTTTACACAGTGTCCCAATTATTTATTTATTTATTTATTTATTTTTACTAACTGCTCATTTACAAGGACTTACATTGAAGAGATTCCACATAACCTATGACCTATAACAAATGGATTAATAAAAGCTTTTCATACGGAAATGTTGATTTACATTTATTGAAGGGGTCTCCAGCATCAGTGGTTTAACAAGTCAGTAAGTTTTATTCCATGATAAATTCTTTATGATGGAAGGCTTTCCAGATTCTTGGTAACATGATAAGATGCTTTTTTTGTCACACTAACTTCATGAGAGAGAGGGAGAGAGAGAGAGAGAGAGAGAGAGAGAGAGAGACAGACTGTTTATGGCTTCTATAACTGAAGTGATAACAGGAACTTGTTTTGTGGATGCTCTGCATCCTTAAATATAAATGCATAAAAAAATGATGTATGGGTCTTATTTGTAATCACTGGAAAATTGCTGTCGTGTTAAGGAAAGAAACACCATTTTGAGCACAGTGTTGTTGGAAAATAATAAATTTTGAGTTGGTAAGAGTGACTCTGCTTTGCGTGTGGCTGCATCACAGCTACAGGGGATATAAAAAGTGTACACACCCCATTAAAATGACAAGTTTTTCTGATGTAAAAAAAAATGAGACCAAGATAAATAATTTCAAAACTTTTCCCACCTTTAATGTGACCTGTAACCTGTACAGTTCAATTGAAAAACAAACAAATCTGTTCATAAGAAGAAGAAAAAATAATAATAATAAAAATGAGGGGCGGCACGGTGGTGTAGTGGTTAGCGCTGTCGCCTCACAGCAAGAAGGTCCGGTTTTGAGCCCCGTGGCCGGCGAGGGCCTTTCTGTGTGGAGTTTGCATGTTCTCCCCGTGTCCGCGTGGGTTTCCTCCGGGTACTCCGGTTTCCCCCACAGTGCAAAGACATGCAGGTTAGGTTAACTGGTGACTCTAAATTGACCGTAGGTGTGAATGTGAGTGTGAATGGTTGTCTGTGTCTATGTGTCAGCCCTGTGACGACCTGGTGACTTGTCCAGGGTGTACCCCGCCTTTCGCCCGTAGTCAGCTGGGATAGGCTCCAGCTTACCTGCGACCCTGTAGAACAGGATAAAGTGGCTAGAAATAATGAGATGAGATAATAATAAAAATGTACAATAAGCTGGTTGCATAAGTGTGCACACCCTTAAATTAATACTTTGTTGGAGCACCTTTTGATTTAATTACAGCATTCAGTCTTTTTGGGTCGGAGTCTATCAGCCTGCCACATCTAGACTTGGCAATATTAGCCCACTCTTCCTTGCAAAAGCGCTCCAAATCTGTCAGATTGCGAGGGCGTCTCTTGTGCACAGCCCTCTTCAGGTCACCCCACAGATTTTCAATTGGATTTAGGTCTGGGCTCTGGCTGGGCCATTCCAAAACTTTTTTGGGGTCATTGTCATGCTGAAAGATGCAATTCCTCTTCATCTTCATCTTTCTAGCAGACACCTGAAGGTTTTGGGCCAAAATTGACTGGTATTTAGAACTGTTCATAATTCCCTCCACCTTGATTAAAGCCCCTGTTCCAGCTGAAGAAAAACAACCCCAAAACCTGATGCTGCCACCACCATGCTTCACCGTGGGTATGGTATTGTTTTGGTGATGCGCAGTGTTGTTTCTGCACCAAACATACCTTTTGGAATTGTGGCCAAAAAGTTCAACCTTTGTTTCATCAGACCATAGCATGTTTTCCACATGCTTTTGGGAGAGCTGATGGTTTTTTTTTTTTTACAAAACTTAGCCAGGCCTGGATGTTTTTCTTTGACCCTACCTCATAGTCCAGACATATGGAGAATACAGGAGATTGTTGTTACATGTAGTACACAACCAGTACTTGCCAGAAATTCCTGCAGCTCCTTCAGTGTTGCTGTAGGCCTCTTGGCAGCCTCCCTGACCAGTTTTCGTCTTGTCTTTTCATCAATTTTGGAGGGACGTCCAGTTCTCAATAATGTCACTGTTGTCCCATATTTTCTCCACCTCTTGATGACTGTCTTCACTGTGCTCCATGGTATATCTAATGCCGTGGAAATGTTTGTGTACTCTTCTCCTGACTGATATCTTTCAACAATGAGATCCCTTTGATGCTTTGTAAGCTCTCTGTGAACCCTGGCTTTTGCTGGAGGATGCGACTGAGTAAATGTCTGAACTTTATTTGGGGTTAATCAAACTCATTTTAATTGATGGCAGGTGTGAACCCAAAAATACTGAATGCTGTAATTAAATCAAAAGGTGCTTCAACAAAGTATTAGTTTAAGGGTGCGCACACTTATGCAACCAGCTTATTGTATGGTTTTTATTTTTTATGTTTTTCCTCCTAACAGATTTGTTTGTTTTTCAATTGAACTGTACAGGTTATAGGTCACATTAAAGGTGAGAAAAGTTTTGAAATGATTTATCATGGTCTCATTTTTTTTTTTACATCAGAAAAACCGATCATTTTAACAGGGTGTGTACACTTTTTATATCCACTGTATCTATTGTTGATTACTTCCTCAAATTCCATACCTTGTCATGCCGTTTTCTTACATAAGGCTTGCTCATCAGGGATAAATAAATTGATTAGGAATAAATTAGTTCATATGTTTGCAGTCTTTACAGTAATTTTCTATAAAGCCACTTTGCAGCAATGTCTGTTGTTCAAAGTGCTATACAAATAAATTTGACTTGACTTGATATAATGTAGTGATGTAGATTGTTGTAGTGAGTTTTAGCTTTTGATTGGGTTTAATAGAGCCCTCTGGCACATGGTCTATGATCGTGGTCACACCATGGCTGGGGTTAGAGACCTCAATTATAGACAAATCTCTTTTTCATTAAGTGCCATGCAGGACCATTCTCTTTGCTGTGTGTGTGTGTGTGCGCGTACAGTATGTGTTTGTGTGTGTATGTGTGTTTTTACCCTAGAGACAACTACTTCTCATTTTCTGAAGAGCAAATACTCTCCTGACAGCAAGGTCTAAATTATTAACATGATTACTGATGCGCTACAGTATGCAGTGACAATTAATTTCATATTCACACATGAAAGGTGTTAGAGAACATTTTGTCTTGTTCCTACGAATGCTTTTGCATGTCAATATCAAATTTGCAAATTTTATCACATACTGCGCGAATCATGTGAAATTAGCTCTTGGGTATTGGAGCTTCCCTAATGAGTCTGCTCCCTTGGGTAGGCACAAAATCATGTAGAAATATGGAGACTCATCTGTTGCTGCTAATTGAAGTGGCTAACTGATGTCCTTCTTTCTACCAGGGGATCGTACTGCTTCGAATCTTAACCCAAGTACCACAATGGTCCATCTGTATGAGATAACGTCCTTGCAACTGGTTTGACCAGAGGTGGCCAATAAAGCGAGTGAATGCTAAAAAAGGTCATGATAATGCATTTAAAAGGTTAAACATGCTGAACTGATTACCAGTGGCTTCCTTTGGAAATGCCAAATTAACTGAGAGGTATGTTCAGTAATGAAACATTCTAGTGCAGGAAGAAGTAGGCAAAGCATGAATGAGGGCAAAATGACCATCTGGAGCTGAAAAATCAGATGACCTTTTGGAATCAATGGAAATCAGAACCTATTGAGACCCCCAGCATGATGTCCATGGAGGTACATAATGCCCATGTGATTAGGCCATTTGATTACACATTGCTTGTTAATAGAGTTCACTGGTCTATCAGGGAGAGAAATGAGAAGAAGATGGGGTTTACGTGTAGTTGTTGTTTTTCTTTTTGGTAATCAAGACTATTTAAAAAAAAGCAGATTCCTAGCTACCTGCAGTGAGAGAGACTACGCCTCTGTGTGGAACAGATAAATAAGAAGTTCCAGTAAAAATATTATGACTCCTCGATCTGGCCCCATTCAAAACTCAAGACAGAAAGGCGGTTAAGAGAAGAGAAGGGCATGAAAAAAGCATAGGTGGAGACATCAGAAGTGTGAATAAATAGATGAGGTACTGTATAAAGCTAAAATGAGATGGTAGAAATGAAAGGGAGAGAAGAAAGAATAAAATCACCTGGCAAGGAGAGCTTGCTTTTCACAAGAGATGATGTACAAGTTCAGACAATTGCTGAACTTGTCTAAATTTGAAATGCAGCTCCGAACTCCCACGTGCCCCGGGTGCTGCTGTCACCTCACCACACCCCAGTTTTCCCCATTCTGACCACATGAATGCTTCACACAAAGATAGACATTTACAGCCTTGAAGAAATACCCTTCAGATATATTTACAATAACATAAAACCAGAATAGGAATGGGGTCAACCTGTACTCTGGCATTTCCTTATTCCTATAACATCGCTCACACTGACATGCTACACAACACTGCCTAATTAGCACCTCATTACTATGGACTATAATGACAGCTAATTATTAATCAGAAATGGTGAGATTATTAGGGTGTGAACTCCCTGCAGAAATCTTAAACATTTTAAAGTGTAATTACCCAAGCAGGAAAGGCTCATAAAGAAAAGTTTAAAGCTTCATTTGAGATTTTCAGCCTTATGGGCTCTTGTAGAACTTCACGGAAAGTACCTGAAAGAAAATTTTATGTTCTTTAATTCTCCCAACAAACTACGGCATGAATGTAGTAGATATAGAGTAGGTTAGATTAACCCCCTGGGGAACTGCGCCTTAACGCGGCGAGGGGGTTTGAGAGATCCATCAATCCCAAGGGCTATGCCGGTGGGAGGTTACTCCCAGCAGGTACTACCATGCCAGACAGATTGAAGGAAAAGGCCCAGATGAAGCACAGTCCCAGGGTAAAAAGGCGGAGCAGGAAGAGCCCAATATGTGTGGTGATCAGGGCTCACTAGCCTATGGACGCATCCCGCTACTCACAAATCTTGTCCAAGCTATGGGTCAAATAGTGGGGATCAGCACAGCCCTGGCAGAAGATAACATCAGATAATGTACTGTAAGATAATGGGGCAGAAACTTGGCGAACAACAAAAACACTCCTAAAGAAGATCCAGGCTTTTGTCAACCAATGCCTACATAGGATCCTAAGGATATTGTGGCCAGAAAAGATGACCAATGAATAGTTGCGGACAAGAACAAAAGAAACACCCATGGTAACCCAAATACAGTAAAGAAAATGGGGGAGAATTGGCCATACCCTACGGAAACCAAGGAACAACATCACAAGACAGGCATTACAGTGGAACCCCCAGGGAAAACGAAAGAGAGGTTGCCCCTGGAATACCTGGAGCTGGAACACAACAGCAGAAATCCAGACAGCTGGAAGCAGTTGGAGAAAAAAAGCACAGAACAAGACAGAGTGGAGGAAGATTGTCAGTGGCCCAATGTTCCTTTTTGGAACCACAGCCTTAAGCAAAAGTAAGGTTAGATTAACATTTTTTGTTCTAAAAAATTTGTCTTTATTAAAAAGCAGGAAAGTGACTTTTCTCCCAAAATGTCGCTAATAACAATATTCCTTAAAAGCTGTTGAGTGAATCAAAGACTTAAGTTTAAGATTTAAAGTTATGTCAATATGTATATAGGAAACATTCCTTATATTCAAAGCCAGGTATTTAGGTTGTTTTTCTTTTTTAAATTAATTTATTTAATTATTAAAATGACCTCATCTCAATGTGCCAGACTGAGAGTTGCGTTTCATGCACTTAATGTGGATTTAATACTGAAATTGCTTGCATTGGCCTCAGATGCTATTCAGACAGATAATGGGGCAGAAACTTGGCACAATGTGAGAATTGTACATACAGGGTGGCGTTTGTTTAAAACACAGGTATGCTTAGGCGGACTGTGAGCTGGCCTAGTGGTTAGTGTGTCTGCCTCTTGACTGGGAGATCATGAGTTCTACTTGGTCATACCAAAGACCATTATCAAAATGGTACCTACTGCCATCTGGTGAGGCATACTGCGATACAGATATGAGTAGGGAGTCAAACTCTTGCGGTTACCAGAGGACCAGCCCACCAATGTAACCCCAGCTATGTAATAGGCGAGAGGCAGAGGGCTACAGAGATCGGTGCCACCCAACATGCTAAGGGCCTGGTTAGTACTGGGACCAGAGACTGCCTGGGAAGATCAGGTCCTGGCACAGGAGGGGCTTTGATTTATTCTTTAGTAAAATTCCATGGCAACATTTTATTACTGAACTGTTAATGCACAGTATAAAAAATAAAATGCAAAATAATATGATGTACTGGATCAAGTGATATTTTACGAGCTGTTGAATAATGAGGGTGGAAACCACATTGTTAAATTAAACCAAATTTACAGCTGTTACGTCATGCCTAGCTTTGGGCACAAACTTCATTTCCCAAAATGCATTGATGCCAAACAACATGGTCAAAACACAGTCACCTGACTCATTCACCTACTCTGTGTCACTGGATTTCTGATTGCAGTCGCCTGTTATTAATTGCACACAGCTCATAAATAACCTCGAAGGGCACTTGGTAGAGTGCATATCTCTGCCAAGCCAAATGCTAGAATATCCACAAAATAAATAAAAACTAATCTTGGCTCTACATACATAGCCAGATTTTCATCAAAATTTAATCAATTGTTCCTTGGCCCACGGCTGAGCACTCCTCAAAATTTCATCAAAGCTCATTCACTACTTTTTGAGTTACAACCCCGATTCCAAAAAAGTTGGGACAAAGTACAAATTGTAAATAAAAACGGAATGCAATAATTTACAAATCTCAAAAACTGATATTGTATTCACAATGGAACATAGACAACATATCAAATGTCAAAAGTGAGACATTTTGAAATTTCATGCCAAATATTGGCTCATTTGGAATTTCATGACAGCAACACATCTCAAAAAAGTTGGGACAGGGGCAATAAGAGGCTGGAAAAGTTAAAGGTACAAAAAAGGAACAGCTGGAGGACCAAATTGCAACTCATTAGGTCAATTGGCAATAGGTCATTAACATGACTGGGTATAAAAAGAGCATCTTGGAGTGGCAGCGGCTCTCAGAAGTAAAGATGGGAAGAGGATCACCAATCCCCCTAATTCTGCAGCGACAAATAATGGAGCAATATCAGAAAGGAGTTCGACAGTGTAAAATTGCAAAGATTTTGAGCATATCATCATCTACAGTGCATAATATCATCAAAAGATTCAGAGACTCTGGAAGAAACTCTGTGCGTAAGGATCAAGGCCGGAAAACCATACTGGGTGCCCGTGATCTTCGGGCCCTTAGACGGCACTGCATCACATACAGGCATGCTTCTGTATTGGAAATCACAAAATGGGCTCAGGAATATTTCCAGAGAACATTATCTGTGAACACAATTCACCGTGCCATCCGCCGTTGCCAGCTAAAAGTCTATAGTTCAAAGAAGAAGCCATATCTAAATGTGATCCAGAAGCGCAAACGTCTTCTCTGGGCCAAGGCTCATTTAAAATGGACTGTGGCAAAGTGGAAAACTGTTCTGTGGTCAGACGAATCAAAATGTGAAGTTCTTTATGGAAATCAGGGACGCCGTGTCATTCGGACTAAAGAGGAGAAGGACGACCCAAGTTGTTATCAGCACTCAGTTCAGAAGCCTGCATCTCTGATGGTATGGGGTTGCATTAGTGTGTGTGGCATGGGCAGCTTACACATCTGGAAAGACACCATCAATGCTGAAAGGTATATCCAGGTTCTAGAGCAACATATGCTCCCATCCAGACGACGTCTCTTTCAGGGAAGACCTTGCATTTTCCAACATGACAATGCCAAACCACATACTGCATCAATTACAGCATCATGGCTGCGTAGAAGAAGGGTCCGGGTACTGAACTGGCCAGCCTGCAATCCAGATCTTTCACCCATAGAAAACATTTGGCGCATCATAAAACGGAAGATACAACAAAAAAGACCTAAGACAGTTGAGCAACTAGAATCCTACATTAGACAAGAATGGGTTAACATTCCTATCCCTAAACTTGAGCAACTTGTCTCCTCAGTCCCCAGACGTGTACAGACTGTTGTAAAGAGAAAAGGGGATGTCTCACAGTGGTAAACATGGCCTTGTCCCAACTTTTTTGAGATGTGTTGTTGTCATGAAATTTAAAATCACCTAATTTTTCTCTTTAAATGATTTCATTTTCTCAGTTTAAACATTTGATATGTCATCTATGTTCTATTCTGAATAAAATATGGAATTTTGAAACTTCCACATCATTGCATTCCGTTTTTATGTACAATTTGTACTTTGTCCCAACTTTTTTGGAATCGGGGTTGTACATTGGGAACAGACAAATAAACAAACAAATGGAGGTGAAACCATAACCTTCTCCAACAAAGTTGGTTGCCTTAAAACTGTGTTCATTAAAACTTATATAGTAAGTTAGCATAATGAGGCAATCAAGTTGCATTGTGCTAACTTACTATATGAGTTTCAACAAACTTTAAATTTTAAGGCAACCACGTTAATCAATTTTTTAAGTAAACACAACAAATTATTTTTTACAGTGAATAAACACCAACCTGCATCTTCATCCTTCTCCTGCTTACCTGATAGGTAACAATTATTTGCTGAAGGCAAGATGAATATTTTCAATAATAACCAAGACGAAGTTGGGGTTATTATTCACCGATATTCACTGAGCCCAAGGTGGATAATTGTTTTAGTATAAATGTACAGGTGATTATTTCAAAAATTTAAGAAAAATCGTATTAAAAATGTAATCAGTGCGCAACACAAACTTGTCACTTATCTACACCGAGTCACATAAAATATTTTGTTTTGAAACTGATAAAATAAATCACAACTCCACGTTACCTTTGAATAGTTTCAGAGCAAACTTTATATCATCTTCAGTGCTTTTAGGAACAGCATTTTCTTTCATAATTTGTAATTCTTCCTCACTTATGGTGACAAACTGATTGGCCACCATTTTGCCGAGTTGCTCGAGGTGATTGGTTGAGAGATTCACACTGTTTCTCGATAATCAGCACGCACGATTTTCTATAATCACCTCTGTATTTAAACTAACAGCAATTAATATAATAATTACTACCAAGACTATTCATTTAGCGATGCATATGTATATTAGCTATGCTAGTGGTTTATTGCAATACATGCCATCTTGAATGAATGAATGAATGAATGAATGAATGAATTTATTTCGAACATGTATAAAAATGTATGTAACTATTTGTACATACAAAAGAAAGAAAATGAAAAAAGTGACAAAAAAAGAATAAATAAAATAACAAAAAAAGCTAAGACATTACAGTACACCGCACATTGTTCGAAAAAGGAGTGGGAAGAAGTACAATACTTTTTTTTTATTTCCCACCCCTTTTTAACTACCCCGAAATCCAAACTACATTAATACACCTATAAAAATATATACCATATATACACTTCATGATTATCCATATAAATATATAAATATATAATTACAAAAATAAATATATACTACATACCATATCCATATATATATATATATATATATATATATATATATATATATATATATACACACATATATATATATATATATACACACATATATACATTATACATACATACATACATTACACACACACACACACACACACACACATATATATATATATATATATATATATATATATATATATATATATATATATATATATATATACACACATATATGTGGGCGTTTCTTCAACTAGGGGCACTTTTACCATTGTGAAGTTGATGAAAAAAAACTTTTTCAAAATTTACCTAATTCAGTATCATACATTTAAATAACATGCCTAGTTTTAAGATATGTAAGAGTTCAAACTTAGATTACAAGACAAATTGTTATTTTTGACATTTTATCTGACCCGCAGTGAAGAAACGTCATTTCCACCACATCTCAATCTACAATTGTAAAGTAAAAGTAGAATAAATTACACCATTTAATAATTGTTTAGGATCATGTTTGTAAGTAACTTTACCCATTTGTCCATGATATAAAACAACCATGCATTTTTAAATGAAATAAATTAACTGTCCTATGGACCAAATGCTGTATTGAACACCTGTCACAGTGGGAAACTTAACGTTGGTTTGGGTAGGACCTTGTTAGAAAATAAATAGCATTATTTTTTATGTTAAATAACACAAGATCTCATAAACTGTGCATATAGTTTTAATGTGTGATGAGAACTGTTTGAATATTTTCAAAAAATATGTGTGGTGATGGAAATGACATGTGGTGGTGGAAATGACCAGGTGTTGTGAAAATGACAATGAATTGACATAAAAGTATATTTATTAGAAAAATTATAAAACTCATTTCACAGTTCACAAAATAATTAAACACACCTGTTTTTAGTTTAGTGCCAAGCCAATATCTGAATTTCATCAAACAGTTTGACTTGATGTCTCAAACATGAATGAGTACAGTTCATAGGCTGCAAATAACTCATTAAACCTATGGCTTAAGGCAGAAATATTAAAAAGTGGATTCTGAAAATTTCTAATTGGTCTCTTAAATGAACACTCTGTACTTGAAACTGTAACTAACTCCTGAAATTGTATGATTTGTATCATGGAACATCATGGAACTGCCTACTAATAGAAAGATGACCTAACAGATGGTCTTAAAAACAGGGTATCAACGCCCACAATGCTGAACCTGAAGGGGGCTTAGATGGGTGCAACAGTCTAGGCCTATAAGTGTGTGTGTGAGAGTGTATGAGAGAGAGTGAGCGTATGAGAGAGAGTGTATGAGAGAGAGTGTGTATGAGAGAGTGAGTGAGTGTACTGTATGAAAGAGAGAGTGACTGAGTGTATGAGAGAGAGAGAGTATATGAGAGAGTATACTGTCTTTTCCACCACAGAGAGCAGTGTGGTGGAAATGACAGTGGTGGAAATGACATTTCTACACTTTTTTGTGAAAAAATGGAAGATGGCTTCACTGATTAGCTTTGAATTAATACTTAGCATTTCATGTATGCAAGATACTCTTATTTAACTTAAAATGTTCATCTCTTTAAAAACACCCATGACAGTACAGCATGTTTGGAAATGACGTACAATAAATGTATTTACTGATCAAGCAATATTTACCTTGATTTTTCTTCAGTAGTTTTTAATGAAAATTTAAATGCCCTCCATGTTCGACATGTGCTCTGATGTCAGTGTAGATTTCCATGGTAACCACACAAACAATCTTTCTCACAAACTTTTTAAAAGGACATTACAGTGTTGTGGTGGAAATGATGCCAATACTGTGCGACAGGTATATTTTGTATAAAAAAATATATTAATGATGGACTCAAATGAAATATTATATGACATTGTATTTATGTGACTATTATTTAATACAGGTACATTAATAATTACCAGCTAAGTCATATTCTTAAACTTTATTTTCAGTCTTTTAGTTTAAAAGTCTGGGTGTGCGACAAGGAGAAAACAGTGATTTTGACACCTTCCAGGAGGTTGAAAAGTATGAAAAAATCATAATAGAAAGCTAGTAAAATTTTTTTAAGTGGGTTTCATTGGTAGTGTGACAAAGAAAGTGGAATTTGTCCAAAATTATAAGTATTTTTTAAAATATGACCAAATAACATAAAAGTACCCGTAGTCTAAGAATCACCCATATACATACATATATACATTTACACACATACACATACACATATACATACATACACATACACATACACTTCATAAATATCTATATAAATATTTAGTTACAAAATTAAATATATACTTCATTCCGTATATACACTTCATAAATATCTATATAAATATATAATTACAAAAATAAATATCTACTACATACCTATCCCTGTAAATATGAAGATATCTATCCCATAAATAAATATATACCATATACTAAGTTAGTTCTAATATAACAATCAACCCTATTCTATTTATCCCTCATCATCCTCCATTAACATACCTGTACTTCCTCTTCAATATACTTATTTAAAAAATCTTGACTTAAGCATGTGTATAATTGGACTCTAATTGGAGTACAGTTCCCTATGAATATGGACATAACTTTTGTCTTTAATGCTTGTTTCACACATTGGTGTTTCAGCCTTGCATATGTACAGCGTATCAGGATATGTGACAGTAAGAAAGGAATGTCACAGCATCGCCAGCTTACGTAGCTAATATTCTAGGATGTGTAACATGATCTCCTTGTATGCCAGAGTGTGGCGTATTTTTACGTCCACACTTAAAAATCTATAGCACATACGTAGAAGCTTTGATACATCACACATACAGTGGTGTTTGAAAGTTTGTGAACCCTTTAGAATTTTCTATATTTCTGCATAAATATGACCTAAAGCATCATCCGATTTTCACACAAGTCCTAAAAGTAGATAAAGAGAACCCAGTTAAACAAATGAGAAAAAATATCATACTTGGCCATTTATTAATTGAGGAAAATGATCCAGTATTACATATCTGTGAGTGGCAAAAGTATGTGAACCATTGCTTTCAGTACCTGGTGTGACCCCCTTGTGCAGCAATAACTGCAACTAAACATTTCTGGTAACTGTTGATCAGTCCTGCGCTGGAGGAATTGCAGGAATTGGAGGAATTTTAGCCCGTTCCTCCGTACAGAACAGCTTCAACTCTGGGATGTTGGTGGGTTTCCTCACGTGAACTGCTCGCTTCAGGTCCTTCCACAACATTTCGATTGGATTAAGGTCAGGACTTTGACTTGGCCATTCCAAAACATGAACTTTATTCTTCTTTAACCATTCTTTGGTAGAACGACTTGTGTGCTTAGGGTCGTTGTCTTGCTGCATGACCCACCTTCTCTTGAGATTCAGTTCACGGACAGATATCCTGACATTTTCCTTTAGAATTCGCTGGTATAATTCAGAATTCATTGTTCCATCAATGTTGGCAAGCTGTTCTGGCCCAGATGCAGCAAAACAGGCCCAAACCGTGATACTACCACCACCATGTTTCACAGATGGGATAAGGTTCTTATGCTGGAATGCAGTGTTTTCCTTTCTCCAAACATAATGCTTCTCATTTAAACCAAAATGGTCTATTTTGCTCTCATCCGTCCACAAAACATTTTTCCAATAGCCTTCTGGCTTGTCCACGTGATCTTTAGCAAACTGCAAATGAGCAGCAATGCTCTTTTTGGAGAGCAGTGGCTTTCTCCTTGCAAACCCACCATGCACACCATTGCTGTTCAGTGTTCTCCTGACGGTGGACTCATGAACATTAACATTAGCCAATGTGAGAGAGGCCTTCAGTTGCTTAGAAGTTACCCTGGGGTCCTTTGTGACCTCGCCGACTATTACACGCCTTGCTCTTGGAATGATCTTTGTTGGGCGACTGCTCCTAGGGAAGGTAACAATGGTCTTGAATTTCCTCCATTTGTACACAATCTGTCTGACTGTGGATTGGTGGAGTCCAAACTCTTTAGAGACGGTTTTGTAACCTTTTCCAGCCTGATGAGCATCAACAACGCTTTTTCTGAGGTCCTCAGAAATCTCCTTTGTTTGTGCCATGATACACTTCCACAAACATGTGTTGTGAAGATCAGACTTTGATAGATCCCTGTTCTTTAAATAAAACAGGGTGCCCACTCACACCTGATTGTCATCCCATTGATTGAAAACACCTGACTCGAATTTCACCTTCAAATTAACTGCTAATCCTAGAGGTTCACATACTTTTGCCATTCACAGATATGTAATATTGGATCATTTTCCTCAATAAATAAATTACCAAGTATAATATTTTTGTCTCATTTGTTTAACTGGGTTCTCTTTATCTACTTTTAGGACTTGTGTGAAAATCTGATGATGTTTTAGGTCATATTTATACAGAAATATAGAAAATTCTAAAGGGTTCACAAACTTTCAAGCACCACTGTACGTCATGTGTACGCCATAAAAATGAAAGCTATGCAGTGAGAACATTGCTTGAACACCTATTACGCCATGTGAATGCTTTAGTTGACATGTGTCTGATGAAGGTGGCTCCGGGGCTGGCTGGGTGGATGTGGCTGATGTCTTCCCTCTTCCCTTGCCCTTCTTGGGTCCTGACTTCTTCTCTGGCATGATGCTTTCTTGACTGTAATGAATGACAGTGAATGCAGCGTGAACGCCGCAGATGTGCCGCAGGTACGCAGGAGCAATATCATACATAAGCAATTAAACGGTTATGCCTTGGCAATGCATCATATGCCATGCATATGCCTCAGTACAGCATAACTTTACATCCCTTGAACCCCATACAAGCCCCAGATATGCCACAGAAACATCACATGTACGGCGTTTACATCACAGGACTTTCATTTTGGACAGAATACGCCTCGTTTCTTGGTGTTTGACCCACATGCCACTTACATGGCAAGATACAAGACAGTGTGATAGTAGCCTTAGTCACCAATTCTGACCATGACCCTTTGAGAGTGTTTAACATTTGAATCTTTGGTTTTCCTCTTAAAAATATCATCACAAAAGGAACTGCATTGAAATTTTCTAACCACATCTTCAGCTTTCCACATTAACAATCAAACTGTAGTAAATCATTCTGCCTAATTTCCATCCTGCTTTTTTTCTCTCTTGTTCATTCATTCATTCATTCATTCATCCTTGGCTCTGTTTTAGTGCATGGCACCTGAATGTTATTTTACAGCCTCCAATTCCCAGACTTCCACAGAGAAAAGCATGCATGAAGTAAAATAAAGACAGACACTCACCAGGTCGCTTTCAATCCTGTGAGGATTCTTTACTGATGCATGCTTCTGATGCCTAGCTTTATTGTCAAGGACAAACCAGGCTCTGTAATGACCAGTTTAAAAAAAAAAACATGAGGCGTGGAATTTAGGGAGCTGTAGTTTAGTGTAACCTGGTTTAGAGCTGGTTTAGTGTAACATGCACTATGAATGACAATATCCACGTACACAGGGAGAGGGCATGAGGGAAAATAAGCATGCTTGTTTGTTTTTCCTCCATCTCCACCTCCAACATGACTGTTCTTGATCAGACCTTCCAGTGGCAGGTGTGTTATTAGATGATGTGTTAATCAATGGATGACCTTGCAGGTGTTCTCTATGCGCCTGTAATTTTAGCTTCAGCCAAGACACGAAGGCTTCCTGCTGTGCCTCTATATCTAGGACTGGGTATTGTCCAGGTGCCTCTGAAGTTGAATTAGGTATTCTGGTGCCAACGTTAGACACAAAGCAGGAGAAAGTGAAATTTAATTCACACATATTTCCAAGACGTATATGGGTTTATGGGTTTTCTTGGACTAGACGCAAAATGAGATGGAAAGCGAGTCAAGCAATTTCTTGTGACATCTCATCAATCAGGTCATGCTGGAATTGGAGTTGAGAATATTGGATGGAAATGAATTTCATTCCCATAGTCTTTGTTAATGGAAAAAATACTCATGGATAAACACGTAATATAGAGATAATAAAATTCAATATCCATTTGTCAATCAACACCTTCCTCAGTAGAAAACACACAAAGATATCTGTGAAGATACTCAGTCGTCCAGGTACATAGTAATCTGTGGTTGGTAGAAGAGAGCAACTGGACTTGCTTGAAAAGTCTTGAAGACGTTTCGCCTCTCGTCCGAAAGGCATCATCAGTTCTGTCTGTCTAATAGGGAGTATCAAGTATTTATCCTCTCATGGATCATAATAGAATCCAAATCAGAATGCTGATGGCGGCATTGAAGGTGGCTGATAGATGTCATAGACACCCACCTCTGTTCAGTGATGGTCGTTCCAGGCTGACAAAATTGAACGATCCTCTCTGGCTAAGATGTCTGCCAGTTTTCTGGAAGTCCTCTCATACTCCCGCACTAGTCGAAGGGAACTCATCCCAAAGTGTGTAGAAACATATCTGTGAAGATACTCAGTCGTCCAGGTACATAGTAATCTGTGGTTGGTAGAAGAGAGCAACTGGACTTGCTTGAAAAGTCTTGAAGACGTTTCGCCTCTCGTCCGAAAGGCATCATCAGTTCTGTCTGTCTAATAGGGAGTATCAAGTATTTATCCTCTCATGGATCATAATAGAATCCAAATCAGAATGCTGATGGCGGCATTGAAGGTGGCTGATAGATGTCATAGACACCCACCTCTGTTCAGTGATGGTCGTTCCAGGCTGACAAAATTGAACGATCCTCTCTGGCTAAGATGTCTGCCAGTTTTCTGGAAGTCCTCTCATACTCCCGCACTAGTCGAAGGGAACTCATCCCAAAGTGTGTAGAAACATATCTGTGAAGATACTCAGTCGTCCAGGTACATAGTAATCTGTGGTTGGTAGAAGAGAGCAACTGGACTTGCTTGAAAAGTCTTGAAGACGTTTCGCCTCTCGTCCGAAAGGCATCATCAGTTCTGTCTGTCTAATAGGGAGTATCAAGTATTTATCCTCTCATGGATCATAATAGAATCCAAATCAGAATGCTGATGGCTGCATTGAAGGTGGCTGATAGATGTCATAGACACCCACCTCTGTTCAGTGATGGTCGTTCCAGGCTGACAAAATTGAACGATCCTCTCTGGCTAATTCTAATTCCTAATTCGGATTTGGATTCTATTATGATCCATGAGAGGATAAATACTTGATACTCCCTATTAGACAGACAGAACTGATGATGCCTTTCGGACGAGAGGCGAAACGTCTTCAAGACTTTTCAAGCAAGTCCAGTTGCTCTCTTCTACCAACCACAGAAAACACACAAAGGTGCTCAATGACCAAACCAGACATTTAGCTTGCGTGTGTATTTGGATTTACAGATGATTATGATCAATTTCCTCCTTGCTCTAGATATCACCAGGATACTATAAACTTGTCCTAAAAGCTTCTGCTGTAATCCTAAACACTATGCTTTGTCCATCCCAGGACTCTTATTCACAATATGCTCATTCTTTCCACTATTCCGCACTACATCATCTTAACAGCTGCTAGTTTGTTTATACTGCTTATTTCATGTTTCATGTTTACCTGCTTTACCTCAAGTGCCCTTGACTGTTTGGTTATTTGAACCAATTTATGTGTGTGTGTGTGTTTAGTCTACGTCTAGTTCATATCTAGAGTGTTTATACTGTTTATATTGTCTGTTTGAATGTTTAGTCTATGTCTTGTTCTTATCTAGTGTTTATACTGTTTTTATTTATACTGTTTATATTGTTTGAGTGTTTAGTCTATGTCTAGTTCCTATCTAGAGTGTTTATACTGTTTGTTTTTTTCAATTATTCTATTTTTATTTATTGCATTGCCTGTTTGCACCGTGGGTCAGAGAGGACTGATAGTTCATCTGTGCTGTATGTCGAGCATGTATAGCATATTTGACAATAAAGTTGACTTGACTTGACTTGACTTGATTCTTAGTATCCTTGGTACTGTTTGTCTTTACTCTTCCACACCTGTATACTGTAATGATTATTTTTAAAAAATTTTATCTGTAACCATTTATCCCGTGCGGGGTTACGGGGCAAGCTGTAGCCTATCCCAGCTGACCATGGGCAAGAGGCAGGGTACACCCTGGACAAGTCGCCAGCTCATCGCAGGGCTGACACACACATAGAGACACAAACAACCAATCACACTCATGGTCAATTTAGAGTCACCAATTAGCCTAACCTGCATATCTTTGGACTGTGGGAGGAAACCCACGCAGACACGGGGAGAACATGCAAGCTCCACACAGAAAGGCCCTCATCGACCACTGGGCTCGAATCCAGAACCTTCTTGCTGTGAGGTGACAGTGCTAACCACTACACCACTGTGCCACCCACTGTAATGATTTATAATCCCATAATCTGGTGTCACCCTGAGGAACATTGGTTCAGTTTTGAGTCTGTTTTTTTTTTCCCTCATGTTGTCTCAGAGGGTTCTAGAGGGATCCAGGTCAAAATTCACATTCAGATACTGTATATTGCTGTTAGCTATTGGGGAGGGGAGCACGTTCATACAATGCAGCACATTTTGGTTTAATGATCTCAAGGTTGCGACTCTAATTTTCAGCTGAAACCAACTGAAAATTGCTGCTCCTGTTCGGTCCTCATGCAAGAACTTTAACACATAACTGCACAATTGTGTACAATTATAATTGTAATGGTGCCTACAGACTGGGAGATTTCAGCTTTTTGAAAGCCACACTGTGCAACATGGAACTAATAAACTTGAGTATGACATCAGATTTGATGGATGTAGACTGTACGATGATAACATTTACTGAATCATAGGCTACAACGCAAGTAAATATACAGTACCAGTCAAAAGTTTGTGCATCCTGACTCATTCATAGGTTTTTCTGTATTGTGACTATTTGCTACATTGTAGAACAATACTGAAGACTTTAAAACTATGGAATAACACATGGAACATATATGGAATTATGTGGTAAACAAAAAAGTGTTAACCCAAAATGTTTCATATTTTAGATTCTTCACAGTATCCAGTGTTTACCTTGATGACGCTTTGTACACTATTGGCATTATCTTAACCAGCTTCATGAGGTAGTCACCTGGAATGCTTTTCAATTAACAGGTGCCTCATCAAAAGGTAATTTGTGCAATTTCTTGCCTTCTTAATGCATTCGAGATCAGTAAAGAGCCCTATTCAACACCACAATTGTAGTAATCCATATGATGTCAAGAACCACTCACTAAGTAAAGAGAAACAACATTAATTATTACTTTAAAACATGAAGTGACTTTTAATTCATAAAAATAAAGAAACGCCATTGATTTAGATGGTGTGTCCAAACTTTTTGACTCGTACTGTATAAGAATAAAATGTCATCAGTGTGCATGATCCATCTGTACCGCTAGAGAGGTAAACAAAGAAGCTAAGCAAAAACCGGGTTTGGCACCAATGTTGTGTTGGTTGGTTAGTAGACAATGGTCAGAGCAGCAGTCGCATTTGATCTTCTCTCACAGTACGACAAAGGACCACCATTTTGGTGGCCAAAATTGCACAGTTCATACCTGCCATAAGTCATTTTGAAGAAGATTATCAACCAAAAGGAAAAAAAATGCAAATATAACTTGCTTCGTCAAAGTATTATATTATGTAATTAGGACCAAGCAGTTGTAAGATTTCTAACATTACCTTAATACTGTGAAAACCATTACTGATGATGATAATCATCATCATCATCATCCTGTGCACCTATGTGGTGCTTAGGGCCAACACAAAAGACTTCCATCTCTCCTGGTCATTCAGGAGTGATCCTGTCATGCTTTTGACAATCATATGTCCCATACAATATTGGGGACCAGCTCCATTGTCTTGGTTGATATGGTTGTCTTTTCTGTTGGTTTCCATAGCAGTAATGTTCTGTGGTGGGGTTGCAAGCCCCACGCTCATTGCCAGAGCCCTGTTAGCCAGCATTACCCATAACCGCCGCCCATGACGAGGACGTAGGGACGAACATTGGGGGACATTAACAAGATAGCTAGCTGTTATACATGAAAGTATAACAGAGTGTCCAAAATTTATAGGGTAGTCACAATAGAGGTGGAATAAGCTGGAATGCCGTCGGAATGAAAATCTCATCTCATCTCATCTCATTATCTCTAGCCGCTTTATCCTTCTACAGGGTCGCAGGCGAGCTGGAGCCTATCCCAGCTGACTACAGGCGAAAGGCGGGGTACACCCTGGACAAGTCGCCAGGTCATCACAGGGCTGACACATAGACACAGACAACCATTCACACTCACATTCACACCTACGGTCAATTTAGAGTCACCAGTTAACCTAACCTGCATGTCTTTGGACTGTGGGGGAAACCGGAGCACCCGGAGGAAACCCATGCGGACACGGGGAGAACATGCAAACTCCACACAGAAAGGCCCTCGCCGGCCCCGGGGCTCGAACCCGGACCTTCTTGCTGTGAGGCGACAGCGCTAACCACTACACCACCGTGCCGCCCTCGGAATGAAAATTCTTCAAATATTCTGGGATATTCGAAGTGCATTCTAAGTATTCAAGCTGCATTCTCTTTGAATTCTTAGATGTTCTAAACATATTCGGCGGCTATTCCAGGAGTGTTCTTACTGCATTCGAGGTGAATTCGTACAGCATTCGAGGCACCTTCCGACCAGACTTCGGGTGGCATTCGGGCAGCAATTGAACCACATTCATACGGCATTCGAAGTGCATTCTTAATATTCTTACTGCATTCTAACAGCATTCTAGGTATTCCTACTGTGCTCCAACTACATTTGAACTGCATTCGAAAGTTAATACACCCGGAATGTGCAAGAATCATTCTAGGCGGGTTCGAAGTGCATTCTAAGTATTTGAACGGCATTCTTGCAAAGCTGTAAGAATGTTGGTCAGTTTGAAATTCCCACCCGAATGTGGCACGAATTTTGAAAAATTTTTCATTTCGGCTGGTTCTGCTTGATTCCTGCTAATTCCAAATAAGTGTGATGGGGGCCTTAGTCTGTGATAAATACTGCAAGCAAGTTAAGAGTCAACATACACAGTGCCATGTGTGCTAAGCATTTGACCTGAATAGTACTGAAGACATGGCAAAATGCTAAGCAAAAATCATGTTTGGGGAGTCATTTTATATAAATGACAAAAGAAATAAATGAATGAACTACGAGATGTGTTTAGTGCTGTGTATTTATAAGTGTAAACTTGTGACTTGAGATTATAAAATCTAAATTTGTTACAGGTGGATCAGTTGGTTTTTATTTTGTCAAAAAAGCCACTCATGTGACTGCTCATATTATCATTACTGTAATTACACGAAACAGAAATGTGATTGTTACCCAAAAGCGTATGCTGCGAAAAGTGGAAGGACATAGTATCTCATATAATCACTGTTTACAGCTTTGCTGAGCAGAAAAGCATCTCAGAATGCACAGTGCAAAAAATGACGACTGAAAAAAAAAATATATATATACATACACACAGTATATATATATATATATATATATATATATATATATATATACAGTGAGGCAAAAAAGTTTTTAGTCAGTCACCAATTGTGCAAGTTCTCCCACTTAAAAAGATGAGAGAGGCCTGTCATTTTCATCATAGGTACACTTCAACTATGAGAGACAGAATGAGAAAAAAAATCCAGAAAATCACATTGTCTGATTTTTAAAGAATTTATTTGCAAATTATGGTGGAAAATAAGTATTTGGTCAATAACAAAAGTTAATCTCAATACTTTGTTATATACCCTTTGTTGGCAATGACAGAGGTCAAACGTTTTCTGTAAGTCTTCACAAGGTTTTCACACACTGTTGCTGGTATTTTGGCCCATTCCTCCATGCAGATCTCCTCTAGAGCAGTGATGTTTTGGGGCTGTCGCTGGGCAACACGGACTTTCAACTCCCTCCAAAGATTTTCTATGGGGTTGAGATCTGGAGACTGGCTAGGCCACTCCAGGACCTTGAAATGCTTCTTACGAAGCCACTCCTTCATTGCCCGGGCGGTGTGTTTGGGATCATTGTCATTCTGAAAGACCCAGCCACGTTTCATCTTCAATGCCCTTGCTGATGGAAGGAGGTTTTCACTCAAAATCTCACGATACATGGCCCCATTCATTCTTTCCTTTACACGGATCAGTCGTCCTGGTCCCTTTGCAGAAAAACAGCCCCAAAGCATGATGTTTCCACCCCCATGCTTCACAGCAGGTATGGTGTTCTTTGGATGCAACCCAGCATTCTTTCTCCTCCAAACACGACAAGTTGAGTTTTTACCAAAAAGTTCTATTTTGGTTTCATCTGACCATATGACATTCTCCTAATCCTCTTCTGGATCATCCAAATGCTCTCTAGCAAACTTCAGACGGGCCTGGACATGTACTGGCTTAAGCAGGGGGACATGTCTGGCACTGCAGGATTTGAGTCCCTGGCGGCGGCGTGTGTTACTGATGGTAGCCTTTGTTACTTTGGTCCCAGCTCTCTGCAGGTCACTCACTAGGTCCCCCCGTGAGGTTCTGGGATTTTTGCTCACCGTTCTTGTGATCATTTTGACCCCACGGGGTGAGATCTTGCGTGGAGCCCCAGATCGAGGGAGATTATCAGTGGTCTTGTATGTCTTCCATTTTCTACTAATTGCTCCCACAGTTGATTTCTTCACACCAAGCTGCTTACCTATTGCAGATTCAGTCTTCCCAGCCTGGTGCAGGTCCACAATTTTATTTCTGGTGTCCTTTGACACCTCTTTGGTCTTGGCCATAGTGGAGTTTGGAGTGTGACTGTTTGAGGTTGTGGACAGGTGTCTTTTATACTGATAACGAGTTCAAACAGGTGCCATTAATACAGGTAACGAGTGGAGGACAGAGGAGCCTCTTAAAGAAGTTGTTACAGGTCTGTGAGAGCCAGAAATCTTGCTTGTTTGTAGGTGACCAAATACTTATTTTACAGAGGAATTTACCAATTAATTCATTAAAAATCCTACAATGTGATTTCCTGGATTCTTTCCCCCCATTCTGTCTTTCATAGTTGAAGTGTACCTATGATGAAAATTACAGGCCTCTCTCGTCTTTCTAAGTGGGAGAACTTGCACAATTGGTGGCTGACTAAATACTTTTTTGCCCCACTGTGTGTGTATATATATATATATATATATATATATATATATATATATATATATATATATATATATGGACATCACAATTACATTGGACGAAACAAATGCATTGCTTGAGTATGTTAGCATACATGCTAATTTTCAACACTTGTCCACATACAGTACTATGCAGGTATTTACAAACCAGTATTACAGAAGCATTATAAGAATTAAAAAACAAAATTAAATGCCCCAAACCTCTGAGCTGCACTTCTGTGCACAACTATCACTCCTGATCGTGTTCAGTGTATGCATTTTTATTAACTGTTGTGTTTTCTCCATGGATCTACTTATTAAATTAAATGTGTGTTACTGCACCAAACAAATTCTCTGTTCTCAGCATTCACGAAATAAGAGAATGCAGATTTTATCCTAAAAATATAAGACGGTGAGCTAGTTATGCTATCCAGTGTTTGCACCGTATCCTCGCTTTCTTTTGTGTGAATGTGGCATATTTCTTCTGAGAGTATGATAAGACAGCAGAATCTGGAGACAATGGTGCATTTTTTTTTCTCCTGCAGTGAAGCACTCTGCAGTTTTCTTGTGTTATTATAAGGTTCATTAGGCTTGATGCATTACAATTCTGGTTGGTTTATCAAATAAAAGAATTGTTACTATCTAGTTTTGAAAGTACAGCCAGACTTGTTCAGCTGTGGCATGTTGATATACTTCTTCTTTCACCATGTTCTCTGTGCCACAAGGAGCCAATCAAATGAGAGTACATGTTCCTTTTGTTGTAACCCTGGTGTTTACCCATTTACTTGTGGTTGTGGAAGCAACAGCAAACATGTTTGAAAGTGTTGTTGCAAAATTCATAGTATACTAATACGTTATACAAAATACTGTAACATTAAAGCTAGACGGCCTTTCGATTTCATAAAATCGGTGAAATTTAGTTCCTGTTGAAATTTGGTGACTGTGATACATGTTTATTCCTGTAATATCTTACAAAATATCAGGTCATTCTGTGGCTGGGAAGTTATTTAATCTGAAGGGAATAAAGCAAATAATGTGCATGAAATCGCTCGCTTCACGCAGTCAAGCAGACAGAGGAAGTCCGTGTGCACATGCGTAGGTTTACCTGCTTCTTATTCTTCTTTTCCTTCTTCTTTTAGGTTTTACAGCAGCTGGCATCCAGTGTTGCATTACTGCCATCTACAGGTTTACCTTTGAGCGTGCACTGACAGTTCCATCATTCTGTCGCTGAACAGCTGATCACACCGAGGTGCTCGCTGACCGCCGATATTTATTAGTTTGGTCCTGCGTTTCCTTTCCTATGTATATAACATAACATCTTTTTCTTCTTGCTTTCCATTACTGTAGTTGGTCTTTTACGTTTCATTCACACACTCACATCCTCCATTTTTCTCTCCTGTTTCAAATTTGTATCCCACAATGCTTTGCACAAATGGGGAAAGCCCACCACGTGATGTATGACATAGTATCTTGAATTAGGTCATGGTGAAGCAGGAAAAAATAGTGGAGAATTTAAGGCCATGTGGCCTTAAATTCATGAATTGTTCTATTTTCTAAAAACCAAATAAAATTGGAAGTCTGTGATTCGAATTCAGTAGCTTTCGGTCCACTAAACTAAAATAATTGGGTGTGGGGAAAATTCTTTTCATGACCTAAACTTGAAAAATCTGAAAGGCAGTCTACCTTTAAAATGAATGTCAAGCAATACATTGATATCTTCTTCTATGTAGAGAGGTTGAGCTGATAGGGTTAAGGGCCTTGCCAAGGGCCCAATAGTGGCAAGTTGGTAGACACTCCAGTCAGCAACTCAGAGCCTTAACCTGTTGAGCCACCACCATACCTATAAAATGTGCCTCTCTCATACAAATGACAAGGAGTTAAATATATCAAGGTAGTGTAGAATCCTCCAGACATAAATGACAAAATGGGAGAAAAACTTATGATGAATATTGACAGAATGATGATAGTTTAAAAAGAGTACGTCCAAGAAGACATGCCTTCAAGCAAATCTGCTTCTTTTATAAGCAATAAAACAGGACTAGAGAGACACAAAAGTAATTTAACGTGCAAATATACTCTTATTTTTCACTACTTGGATATATTAACATGGGAAAACAAATATAAGCAAATGATCGATGGACCTTTTTGCAATCATTTTGTTTTATTCTAACTTCTCACTGGTGCTTTTCAGTGCAGCAACCAAGACATGAATAAAATATATCTTTCTGCAACTAATATTCTGATATTATGGCCTGCTCACTGTTATATCTCTGCACCTTTATCTGAGAGAGAAATCAGATAGAAATGCACTGAAGTGTGTCCGGGCAAGCCGTAAGGCAGGCATATGGAGGGTGATTACCAGTGCAGGGCAGAAGGAGGGCACGGCCCTGAGTGTGTACTTGAGCATAGGTCTTGCCTGTGTTTGAGTTAAGGTCCCTTGGGCTGGTCCAGCAGGCTTGGGGCCAAGCCGAACTGCTGTCTAATGGAGATTAATGCTGAGCCTGGATGTGTTTGGATGGCGGACTCTTTGAGCATGAAATACAGTCTCACAGGGCTGACTGGAGCCCTGATTTATGTCATCTGGATCCCGAACGTCAGCGCTTGCAGGGTTCTATCTCTGTCCTGTTAATGGTTTACATCCTCTATCCTACATAAAGCATGTCCTACCACCACACACACAAACTCATACTGTACAAACACACAATGATATATAACTTAACATAATAAAACATAAACAAAATTGCAACTGCAACATTAGTCTTACTACGTACTGTGTACTGATTTATTTGTTTGCTTCTTTATTACTGCACGAAGTTGGATGTTCCATCTTGCCAGTAGATCTACTGGTAACACTGGTGACGTTTTCTGTTAAGGTTATATTTATAATAACATACATGTCAACCTATACGGAATGTCCGTATTTTATACGGATTTGATTCAATAAACGTAGTATATGGGCGTATAAATAAAGTTATACGGATTCTTTAAAAAAAAAACTTAAATATTTATTTAGAGCTATAATCAATTCCCACGATGACAAAAGAGCGCATAACATTTACAAATGTACTGTACATCACAGAAAGCACGAACAGCCAGTAAAGAGTCTTATGAAATCGCGCATTATCTTGTGGTAGCGAGACTTCATTCCACTTTTGATCATGCGCACACCGCATTGCGAGAATCCCGCCAACCGTGAAGTCATAGATAAACATAGACGCCGCATTCTGCGTAGAATCATACGTCATCCTCGCTGCCATATTGGATGTGGCAAAGTGGAGATTCTTCAACCGTCTCTGGTATAGCGTCTAGACAGTAGCCGAGAATAAAGATGCCTCATTCATGTGCTGTGTTTAACTGTACCAACAGGTTTACCGTCCAAACGAGATCACATGGGATTACCTTTCACAGGTGAGACTGGAAAAGTACTTTTCATTGTATTTGGTCATTATAACGTAATTTTACGAACAGATTTTCCTGACTTTGTGGCTAATATGAAGTCTCGTGCATAATAGCCGCTCGGTGAAACCTGTCTCCAAATAACGAAGTATTTTCTTCGTATCTACGCTGATAACACTTTGTGTTTTTGTCAAACATTGGAGCTTTGTATTCATTCTGAAGGTTTATTGTTATTAATATTGAATAAAAAGTAACTGGGATATATCATTGTTAATTATCATTCAAATTTTAGGTAAATTATTTTAATTTGCATCTTATACGGATTTTATAAGGGAAATACGGATTTTGGAGGTTGGTTATACAGGTTTGATTGACCAAAGGTTGACATGTATGTAATAAGCTTACATTAATAATAAGCTTAAAGTTTACGAAAGCTAGCTGTAAACGTTGTATTTATCTACATATATATGGGCTTGAAATAACGTAAGAAATAAACCATTGGAAGTGGTGTTG
The DNA here is from genome assembly GCF_027579695.1 of Neoarius graeffei. NCBI lineage: Eukaryota > Metazoa > Chordata > Actinopteri > Siluriformes > Ariidae > Neoarius > Neoarius graeffei. The sequence continues at coordinate 27,833,727 of NC_083590.1, read as the reverse complement.
AGTTCATAAATGTTTTGGTTAAATTATGTCTAACTTCACTTAGAGCTGATAAGATGTTTATTAGTAGTCTACACATTATTACACTCACCTATTGGTGACTGGTATTGAAGTGGTATAAACACATCGTACATTCTGTTACCAGTTTATAAGTGCATTATAAATGTGCGTACTAACAGTCATGCCATTTTATAAGTAATTATAAAAATACACATAATGCTTTTTATTCTATCCACATTCACTGGATATGAGCAATCGGGTGCTCTGATTGGTTACTCAACTACTAGGCTATTAGCTCATATACAATGAGTAGAGAAAAACAAAATGGCGGTGCATGTTGCTGAACCAACTGAGGGTGAAATAAAAACTCTATTTGAAAACAAAATCCCAAAAATACAAAAAAAAACCCAACAAAATATGGAATAAAAGTATTTGATGGTAAGAATGTATCTTTTTTATTTTTCAAGAATTATTATTATAGCATTTTTTCAAAAATTGCTACTGTCATTTCACCAGTTTTTTTTTTTTTTTACATTCTAATCGGAAATTATTTTGTCAGACGTTTTGTATAAAGTTTTTATTTATCGAATTCGTAAAAAAATAAAAATGCTCTTTTTCTCAAAATCCAGTGAATGTGGATAGAATAAAACAGTTATTCCACTCAACCTCATCGTACATGGCTGATAGCCGACTCAGTGCTACGGTACGCACCTCATCAGCTGTCAGCTCATGTACGACTTGATTTCATGAAATAACTGCTAAATAATGGGTAATGAATGTATCCATAGATCTTTATACATATGACCTTCATAGAAAGTGTTACCAGTCTGGGGTGGGTTTCTGAAAAGCCTCTTAACACTAAGAGCATCTTAACTAGGAGAAAGCGAGCATTCATTGTGCTGTTCGCTCTACCATTTAACAATTATCTTTGTGCTACAATGCTTTTGGGAAACTCAGGCCTGATTTTCTCACTGTAAAGAATTCTTATGATCCTTCGTCAGGTAATATATCTCATCTCATCTCATTATCTGTAGCCGCTTTATCCTGTCCTACAGGGTCGCAGGCAAGCTGGAGCCTATCCCAGCTGACTACGGGCAAAAGGCGGGGTACACCCTGGACAAGTCGCCAGGTCATCACAGGGCTGACACATAGACACAGACAACCATTCACACTCACGGTCAATTTAGAGTCACCAGTTAACCTAACCTGCATGTCTTTGGACTGTGGGGGAAACCGGAGCAAACCCACACGGACACGGGAAGAACATGCAAACTCCACACAGAAAGGCCCTCGCCGGCCACGGGGCTCGAACCCGGACCTTCTTGCTGTGAGGCGACAGCGCTAACCACTACACCACCATGCCACCCCAGGTAATATATACTGAAATTATTTTATTTCATTTGCATTTAAATATGCACTCTTGAGTACTTGATTCTGATTGGTTACAAAATGTTGAATCATTTTCTATAACAGCAGCTTTGATCGTACTGCTAACTGCAGAGTTTATATTGATAACACACATTCTATTTAATACATAATCTATAGGAACAACTAACTCGACGTAAAAGATTGAAAAATATTTTGAATTTTTGCTTTGTGGCAGTGAATTGCAAATCAGCAGTAAACCGAAACAAACGTTCACAGCACAGCTCATTTATATTCTGACACCCACAAAAAGTCCATAAAAGGTAAAGCTCACAGAGAACTCCAAGTACACAATGAGAACAGAACAGTGAAAGAAGTTTCTCAGAGGCAGAAGTGAAAATTATATCTATGCAATAAAAATATATACAATGTACAGTACCAGTCAAAAGTTTGGACAAACAGAGAACTCCATTCATACCGGTACGTTTTTCTGTGTTTTAACTATTTTCTACATTGTAGAACAATACTGAAGACATCAAAACTATGAAATAACAGATATGGAATTACAACCCCGATTCCAAAAAAGTTGGGACAAAGTACAAATTGTAAATAAAAACGGAATGCAATGATGTGGAAGTTTCAAAATTCCATATTTTATTCAGAATAGAACATAGATGACATATCAAATGTTTAAACTGAGAAAATGTATCATTTAAAGAGAAAAATTAGGTGATTTTAAATTTCATGACAACAACACATCTCAAAAAAGTTGGGACAAGGCCATGTTTACCACTGTGAGACATCCCCTTTTCTCTTTACAACAGTCTGTAAACGTCTGGGGACTGAGGAGACAAGTTGCTCAAGTTTAGGGATAGGAATGTTAACCCATTCTTGTCTAATGTAGGATTCTAGTTGCTCAACTGTCTTAGGTCTTTTTTGTCGTATCTTCCGTTTTATGATGCGCCAAATGTTTTCTATGGGTGAAAGATCTGGACTGCAGGCTGGCCAGTTCAGTACCCGGACCCTTCTTCTACGCAGCCATGATGCTGTAATTGATGCAGTACGTGGTTTGGCATTGTCATGTTGGAAAATGCAAGGTCTTCCCTGAAAGCGACGTCGTCTGGATGGGAGCATATGTTGCTCTAGAACCTGGATATACCTTTCAGCATTGATGGTGTCTTTCCAGATGTGTAAGCTGCCCATGCCACACGCACTAATGCAACCCCATACCATCAGAGATGCAGGATTCTGAACTGAGCGCTGATAACAACTTGGGTCGTCCTTCTCCTCTTTAGTCCGAATGACACAGCGTCCCTGATTTCCATAAAGAACTTCAAATTTTGATTCGTCTGACCACAGAACAGTTTTCCACTTTGCCACAGTCCATTTTAAATGAGCCTTGGCCCAGAGAAGACGTCTGCGCTTCTGGATCATGTTTAGATACGGCTTCTTCTTTGAACTATAGAGTTTTAGCTGGCAACGGCGGATGGCACGGTGAATTGTGTTCACAGATAATGTTCTCTGGAAATATTCCTGAGCCCATTTTGTGATTTCCAATACAGAAGCATGCTTGTATGTGATGCAGTGCCGTCTAAGGACCCGAAGATCACGGGCACCCAGTATGGTTTTCCGGCCTTGACCCTTACGCACAGAGATTCTTCCAGATTCTCTGAATCTTTTGATGATATTATGCACTGTAGATGATGATATGTTCAAACTCTTTGCAATTTTACACTGTCAAACTCCTTTCTGATATTGCTCCACTATGTCGGCGCAGAATTAGGGGGATTGGTGATCCTCTTCCCATCTTTACTTCTGAGAGCCGCTGCTACTCCAAGATGCTCTTTTTATACCCAGTCATGTTAATGACCTATTGCCAATTGACCTAATGAGTTGCAGTTTGGTCCTCCAGCTGTTCCTTTTTTGTACCTTTAACTTTTCCAGCCTCTTATTGCCCCTGTCCCAACTTTTTTGAGATGTGTTGCTGTCATGAAATTTCAAATGAGCCAATATTTGGCATGAAGTTTTAAAATGTCTCACTTTTGACATTTGATACATTGTCTATGTTCTACTGTGAATACAATATCAGTTTTTGAGATTTGTAAATTATTGCATTCTGTTTTTATTTACAATTTGTACTTTGTCCCAACTTTTTTGGAATCGGGGTTGTATGTAGTAAACAAAAAAGTGTTAAAAAACACAAAATGTTTGATATTTTAGATTCTTCAAAGCTTCCAGAGTTTATCTTGATGACGTTTTACACACTATTAGCATGATCTTAACCAGCTTCATGAGGCCGTCACCTGGAACGCTTTTCAATTAACAGCTGCCTCGTCAAAAGTGAATTAGTGCAATTTCTTACCTTCTTAATGTGTTTGAGATCAAACAGTAAATAATAAAAATACAGTAAATAGCTCTATTCTACAACTGTACTAATCCATATTACAGGGTTCTCCAGAAAATCTGAAGTAGCCGGCTTCAAAAAAGTAGTAGCTAATGCTAATGCACTAATGCTGGGGGGGGGTCTGGGAGCATGCCCCTCCCAGAAAATTTAGAAATTTACATGCCTTCTGATGGCTTCTGGTGCATTCTCAGCGAATAAATTATTAACCATTTCCCTGTAAAATACTTGCAAAATATGTCAATTTCCCTCCAGATATGTGTGAGCTTGGCTTTCTCACTTACCCTCTGTAGTATGCTGCCTGGCTCTGTAACATAACTACATGGTGTAACATGACATGACTACATACGCTATGATGTGGTCACATGGTCCGGCTCAGCCAATCAGAGCACAAGAATCGATCAACATTTATGGCGTTGCTTCTAGTCATGACCCGAATCAAAGATAATTTTATGGTGAAATGATTGGATTTGCAGCAAAATATGGGCAGTGGAGATGATATAACATTCAAAGGCAAGTTTTTATTTTTTTTCTGGGATCGAGTAGGCAGCGCAGACTGTCTGTGTAGGCGGAGAAAACCGCCAGTCGCTGGCGCTTGTGGACATCTCTGATATAATGTCAAGAACGGCTCAACTAAGTACAGAGAAGCAATGTCCATCATTACTTTAAGACATGAAGTGTCTTTTAATTAATAAAAACAAAGAACATTGATTTGGAAAGTGTGCCCAAACTTTTGACTGGTACTGTATATTATTTAGCACCATGACAGCTCTTGAAAAAGACAAAATCTGGACACAAGCTACAGAAAAAGTGAATAAGGTATGAAGTAAGTGAGATGAATAGATAATGGTTTGACATATTGATGGAGAAAAAGGATAATGTACACTTTACCCATCACACAGGGAAATTGTTTTATGTCTCTAGGTAACTGCTGGCCAGACACACTCATGCCAACACACTCTTCAGCCTCTAGCACACTGAGCCATGTCTGAAAAGCAGGAAGTTATGTGTCGTAAGAGAAACTGATGTATTCTATAAGACCCCAATGATGGCACGCAGCATACTAGAGAGTATACATCACATTGCAGATTGAGACATACCAGATTGGTCACTTATCACTCAGTTAGTCCTGGCTCTAAAGTGTTCGTTCGTTCGTTATCTATAGCCGCTTTATCCTGTTCTACAGGGTCACAGGCAAGCTGGAGCCTATCCCAGTTGACTACGGGTGAAAGGCGGGGTACACCCTGGACAAGTCGCCAGGTCATCACAGGGCTGACACATAGACACAGACAACCATTCACACTCACATTCACAACTACGGTCAATTTAGAGTCACCAGTTAACCTAACCTGCATGTCTTTGGACTGTGGGGGAAACCGGAGCACCCGGAGGAAACCCACGCGGACACGGGGAGAACATGCAAACTCCGCACAGAAAGGCCCTCGCCGGCCACGGGGCTCGAACCCGGACCTTCTTGCTGTGAGGCGACAGCACTAACCACTACACCACCGTGCCGCCTTGCTCTAAAGTGTTGTTTTTTAAATTCCATATTTAATATTTCTTATGCCATTCATATGACTTGACTGTGTCTAAGAAGTTTCATTAATTTGGGTGTGTAATTGGGGGAGGGGGGCCTAACAAGACTTTCATGAATACCAAATTGCTGGTGTAAATGCTCCTACAAAAGATGTACAAAAAAACTAAGCTCGTATCCAGCTATAAATGATGTCCAGTGTATGCAGTGCCATTTGTAAAAATAGTTTAACCTTTTCATGGGTGTCTTTTTTTTTTCATGTTTTAGCACAATTTTTATACATTTAGAGATAAAGTTCATCCCAAAAAAAGTGTTTCATTTCCTCGTGTTATTTTTCCATGTAAAATGACTTTTAAATGACTCGTTATTTGTAAATGTAAATCAAGTGGTTATCAGTAAATGTTAATTGTAAACAGAAACATAAAAGTTAAATGGAAATGGAAATGTTTAAAGTTAGACTGCTTTTCAGATTTCTTAAGTCATGGAAAGAATTTTCCCAACACCTAGTTATTTTTGTTTAGTGGACCGAAAGCTACTGAATTCGAATCACAGACTTCCAATTTTATTAGCTTTTTTTTAAATAGAACAATTAATGAATTTAAGGCCACATGGCCTTAAATTCTCCACTATTTTTTCCTGCTTCACCATGACCCAATTCAAGATACTACACCATGCATCACGTGGTGGGCTTTCCCCATTCGCGCAAGGCATTGTGGGATACAAATTTGAAACAGGAGAGAAAAACGAAGGACACAGATGAAATGTGAAAGACCAACTACAGTAACGGAAAGCGAGAAGAAAAGATGTTATGTTGTGAAGGAAAGGAAACGCAGGACCAAACTAATAAATATCGGCGGTCAGCGAGCACCTCGTTGTAATCAGCTGTTCGTTTAGCGACAGAATGATGGAACTGTCAGTGCACGGTCAAAGGTAAACCTGTAGATGGCAGTAATGCAACACTCTGGATGCCAGCTGCTGTAAAACCCAAAAGAAGAAGAAGAAGAAGAAGCAGGTAAACCTGCACATGCACACACAGACTTCCTCTGTCTGCTTGACTGCGTGAAGCGGGCGATTTCATGCACATTATTTGCTTTAATCTCCTCAAATTAAATAACTTCCCAGCCATAAAATGTCCTGTTTTTTGTGAGATATTACAGAAATAAACATATATCACAATGACCAAATTCCAACGGGAACTAAATTTCACTGATTTTATGAAATCGAAAGGCCGTCTAGCTTTAACTTAAATATTAAACAAAAAATAAATGTTACATTTAATATATAAATATAAATTTAGTACTTAAATGTTTTGTTCATATGCTAATTGACCCCGACCCTTCAGAGTTTGCTTCACTGAGAAAACATGGCAGCGGTAGAGTTGCCAGATTGACACCACGCTGTGTGAGATTAGGAACAATGTATCCTGTGCAAAGAGCTAATTGACCCCGCCCCTTCAGAGTTTGCTTCACTGAGAAAACATGGCAGCGGTAGAGTTGCCAGATTGACACCACGCTGTGTGAGATTAGGAACAATGTATCCTGTGCAAAGAGCGAGTCCACTGGTGGCAGTGTTTTGTGTTTGGCTATCAAGATGCTGGTTTCAGATTGTGATGTTAGCTGTGCAATTGTTAAATCCTTAAACTAAAAGGGCATTTGGTAGAGTTCATACTTCTGCCAAGCCACATATTCAGATTTGCATCAAAATCTAATCAAGTGTTCCTTGGCCCATGGCTCACCTTTCCTCCAAATTTCATCAAAATTTGTTCACTACTTTTTGAGTTACTTTGGGAAAAGATAAACAAACAGAGGGGAAAACAAAACCTCCTCCATGAAAAGTAGGCGGAGGGAAATAATTTCTGCTTTGAAATTCCAGATGTACAAAAGTAGTGAAGTAGATACAACGCATTAGTGGTAGCTAAGATGGCTACCCTTATCAAAAAGAAGTATACTTCAAGTTAATTCTATTAAGTATACTTAAGTAAAGTTAAACTATATTTCCCTAAGTGTACTTTTGTGTACCAACTATACTGATATCAATGTACTTACAGTATACTTGTAAGTAAACTAATCTAATACTTCGTGGGACTAAATTGGCCCATGTTTATTTATAAAAAGTATACTTTAAACCTAAGAGAAGTAAACTTTGAGACTACAACTAGTATTTGTTTTATTTTGTACTGCAAGTATACCACAAGTAAACTTATATACTAATAATTTACTAGTTCTATTCTTGTAGTTCACTCTTTAGTTTACAAAAGGTTTTTGTTTTATACTTCTAGTCCACTTTTTAGTTTACTAAAGTATACTTTGTAGTATACTGGAAATATACTATTGGTTTAATACTCGTTACACACTTCTAGTCCACTTTTTAGTTTACTAAAGTATACTTTGTAGTATACTGGAAATATACTATTGGTTTACTCGTTACACACTTCTAGTCCACTTTTTAGTTTTGAAGTTTACTGCAATTACCCTTCTAGGTATACTATTAGTTTTCTAGCCTGAACCCTTACCTCATGCACACTACCAGTAGACAACTTAAGTGTTTTGTACCTTAAGGTACAATGAAGTTATCTCATCTCATCTCATTATCTCTAGCCGCTTTATCCTGTTCTACAGGGTCGCAGGCAAGCTGGAGCCTATCCCAGCTGACTACGGGTGAAAGGCGGGGTACACCCTGGACAAGTCGCCAGGTCATCACAGGGCTGATACATAGACACAGACAACCATTCACACTCACATTCACACCTACGGTCAATTTAGAGTCACCAGTTAACCTAACCTGCATGTCTTTGGACTGTGGGGGAAACCGGAGCACCCGGAGGAAACCCACGCGGACACGGGGAGAACATGCAAACTCCGCACAGAAAGGCCCTCGCCGGCCACGGGTCTCGAACCCGGACCTTCTTGCTGTGAGGCGACATCGCTAACCACTACACCACTGTGCTGCCCACAATGAAGTTATAAAGGTAAGAATTCACAAAATAACAACAGATATTCAGGATTAAGAACATATTCATTTTCTTTAAAAATCAAAACTTACTACAGGGCAAGTCCACTTAAACATAAGGCACAAATATTCATCTCATCTCATTATCTCTAGCCGCTTTATCCTGTTCTACAGGGTCGCAGGCAAGCTGGAGCCTATCCCAGCTGACTACGGGCGAAAGGCGGGGTACACCCTGGACAAGTCGCCAGGTCATCACAGGGCTGACACATAGACACAGACAACCATTCACACTCACATTCACACCTACGCTCAATTTAGAGTCACCAGTTAACCTAACCTGCATGTCTTTGGACTGTGGGGGAAACCGGAGCACCCGGAGGAAACCCACATGGACAACATGCAAACTCCACACAGAAAGGCCCTCGCTGGCCACGGGGCTCGAACCCAGACCTTCTTGCTGTGAGGCGACAGCGCTAACCACTACACCACTGTGCTGCCCGGCACAAATATTTTAATACTTTATTACACTTCTGTTAAGTATATCTTGACCAAAAGTAAAAAATATAAGCTTAGTATACTTAAAGACTTTTCTATATACTTTTGAGTATAAGCCAAGTACACTTATGTATAACTTTATTAAGTATATCTCTGATAAGTAAAAGTAAATAACAAGTAAACTGAAAGCATACTCTCTTATTTTTAGTTTAAAAGAAGTATACTAGAAGCACACTTGAATAAACTTATTTTTTGTAAGGGTACTTGATTAGCTAGCTAATGCTATGGGTGCTACTTACATTTACGTTACCTTCTTCTATGTTTTTGTACACGTGTACACTTAAGAAAAGGAATATTTGGTCATTCTGATGTAAAAGAAAATATCATGCATGCAGCATGCGTATGGTTAAAAGTGTGATACAAATAATACATATTTCTTCATTTATAAAAATCATGCTCCATCTTCTTTTTTCAGAAGTGGATATTATATATTCAGCTCCTCACAGTTCTTTGTGAACTTCTGAATTCTGAAATACACACACACACACACACACACACACACACACACACACAAACGCGGGTGCTGTTAGTCATTGGAGCAGATCGTGCTGTCTGACTGCAGGGCGCTGCTCTGTGCTGGCTGTGTGTTGAGAAGCAGCTGTGTCTCAGACCAGCTTGCGGATGAGAGCAGTTACACAGCAGTGTGTCAGCAGATTGGATTAGCTGTTCCAGACCCTTGAGGCATGACGCTCACCACACACCACCACTGCTGTATGACACATCTCTCTTTTTAGTCCACGGCCTGCGTGTGGCCTTTGTTCAGCATCCTCTTTTGTACTCCCATGCTGTGAAATCTCAAAATGGATAAAAATGCTCTTCCCTCACTGTTGATTCCTTTCTGAGTCTCCACTAAAGCTTAATACTCACAACCCTCCATTCTTTCTTTTTTAACACCCTTTTCCAATTTCTCTCTATTGCACCACCATTTAAAAAAAAAAGAACACGGACATGGCAGTTTGATGTTGCCATAGTAACGGGCCTTGCTGTGGTGATGGTGATGGCAGCCTGAAGTCTTGCACTTTTTGTAATTGCGCATTCCCCTGTCACATCTAATGGTGGCCCGCCTTGTTATTGCCGAAAGGAGATGACAGAACGCAACGAAGTTTCAGGATGGGAAATGAGAATGACTCAGTGTGACAGATACCTGCAGGAACGCGGCACATGTAAGCTGTCAATGCTTAAAGGGATATCATTCGCACCTCCTGCCAAAAGCAAGTTCTTGGAAGGGCTTAGGGAAGCAGTTGGATAGGAAGAACATGGAATTGCATGAGAGAGTTTATGTATATTGACTCCAAGGGTCAGGAAGAGGTCAGTGCTTGTCTGGGTTACGATGTCTAGCAATAAAGATTTCATGTCCTTGACCGCCATGCAATGGAGTAGTAAGGCGTCTCCTTCCCTCCACTAGCCTGAGGTGGTGCCTTGAGCAAGCACTAGCAACCCCTTGCTCCCCCGGTTAGGGTTACAACCGAAGACTGGACTCAACAGACTGCACAGAAGAGACCACCACCTGGTGGTTCAATGGGCAGGAAGGAAGGCAGACCCAGCAAAACATTTGTGGAACATGATCAGGGCACAATGCAGCACGTAGAACACTATTGGCCATCCACTGCATCCCGGCCTAGCTCCAGCCACCTTGATTCTGTCTTGCCCCTGGACCCAGTTAGGTCAGGACGAGAGAGTGAGGCTTACAGCTGCACAACTCTCCCTCAATCTGATCCAAGTCATGCACAAGTCTCATCTCATCTCATTATCTCTAGCTGCTTTATCCTGTTCTACAGGGTCGCAGGCAAGCTGGAGCCTATCCCAGCTGACTACGGGCGAAAGGCGGGGTACACCCTGGACAAGTCGCCAGGTCATCACAGGGCTGACACATAGACACAGACAACCATTCACACTCACATTCACACCTACGGTCAATTTAGAGTCACCAGTTAACCTAACCTGCATGTCTTTGGACTGTGGGGGAAACCGGAGCACCTGGAGGAAACCCACGCAGACACGGGAAGAACATGCAAACTCCACACAGAAAGGCCCTCACCGGCCATGGGGCTCGAACCCGGACCTTCTTGCTGTGAGGTGACAGCGCTAACCACTACACCACCGTGCCGCCCCCATGCACAAGTCATGACTTCAAATTCAAATTCAAATCCTGAGGCGATGGGCAAGTGGTGAAGCGGCAGGTGTGGAAACACTGGAAGCTGTAGTAACGAACTTGCACACAGGCGGCCCAGGGCATAGGGTCGCTCTCTGCTGGAACGAAGCAGCAGCAGAGATCAGCAGCCTCCTGGGTGTCTATGCAGCCCTGTTTAGGATTCCTCCATGGAGGAAGGGGCTAGAAAAGGTGCCCTAAACCTAGCCTGCTTCACCTCAACCTGGCCAGCACACTGCGGCTGGTGGGGATCCCACTCAGCAGTCGAAATACAACAAAAAGATAGTGAAGGTACTCAACCTTGGCACATGGAACATCAACATATGGGCGTACCTTCAAAGCCTGGATGGGTCTCATCAAATAAAATACCCCGACCACCCACTTTTTGGGGAATTTAGTCTGCTCCCCTCAGGCCGCCGTTTTAGAATTCCTGCTGTAAGGATAAGGCGTGCCAGAGATTCTTTTAGTTTAGTGGCTATTAGGACCCTTAATTCATTAAGGGACACCTAATTTTTTTTTTCTGTAGTTACTATTATTGTCATTGTTTAGTGGCAATAACTAATAGTGACAGTCATGGGTTGGGTGGGGGGGTGGGCTGGTGGGTATATCCATTTGAGTAATGTGTTTGTGTGTAAATATATTTAGGAATGTGTCTGTGTGGTCCATGTCCATGTCTATGTCTTCTTAACTCATGTTCTCTGAATACCTGCTGCACACCAAATTTCCTTTTTTAAAGGATAATACATCTGAAACTTGAACTTAAACTTGAACTATCAGTCACCTCTGGACCCACAACCACCACCCACCAAATTGAAGCCATGGTCATCTTCAACCACGAAGGATGGGAGAACATCAGATTTTCATCATTTAGTGCTTGTAGCTTTTCTTACAACTTTATTTGTATTTAATTCAATTCTATTTTACTTGTATTGCATTTTTCAAAACAGGCTTTTTCACAAAGCCTATTCCTGTGGAGGACGGCCCCATATGGACAGATGAAAGTCACACTTGGAAGATGTTCTGGACACTTACAGTAATGCTTTTATGGCTGAGGACTACAGTTGACTTGTTAACTTTAGGACTGCAGTTGTCATGAACACTTTTGCACTCAAGTTTCCATCAATGAAGAGTTTATAACATCAATGAAACATAGTTCATGTTAGAACTGTTGAAAATGTTATAATCACGTTGTCTGTTATCACCCAAATGAGGATGAGTTCCCTTTTGAGTCTGGTTCTGTTAGGACTAGGACTGTTTTGGCCTCTAGAGGCCGCTGTTATTTCCTTTTCATGTCGTGTTTATTTTGGCCTCTAGAGGCCGCCACTGTTCCTGTGTTTTGTGTTTGTGTTAATTGCCTAATTATCTTCACCTGTGTCCTTAATTAGTTTGTCTATTTATACCCCTGAGTTCAGTCCTCTTGTCACGGAGTCTTTGTGCTGTTATGTTTATCTCCAGTTTCCTTTGTACTGTGTTTTTTGATCTTCTTAGCTTTTGAATTTTTGCACTTTGCTTTTCTTTTGGATTTTACTCTTTGGTTTTTTTTTTTGTCTTTTGTTTTGCCCTGTATATAGTGTATATAGTTTAAATAAACCTTTTGATTCTTTTTCTACTTCCGCCTCACGCCTCTGCATTTGAGTCATCCCCCTGGTGGCCTAGTGGGGGTTTGCTGGATTATCACACCTACGAACCAGGTTCGAATCCCAGCAAAACCCTAACAGAAAGACTCCGTCATGACCGACTCAGCAGAGGCTGCTTCAACTGTCTACCCGGCCAACCTTCAGGGAATTATGGCAGCTTTGACACGCTTCGGAGCGACCATGGACGCTCATGGACGTACGCTCACCAGCCAACGTGAGGCCCTCGCTCGCCACGAGGAACTGCTTCAGCAAATTGGGAAAACCCTGGCACAGCTGACATCTCTGCCTGCATCTCCTGCTCCTGATCCAGCTCCCACTCCTGCTCCAGTGCCTCCTGCAATGCTGCCTTCTTCACCTCGCGAACCCAGCCTTCCTGCACCACAGAGGTATGACGGCAAGCACAGTGAGTGCCGAGAGTTCCTTACCCAGTGTCAACTCACCTTTGAGCTTCAGCCTACCACCTACACTACGGATCGCCGCAAGATTGCCTTTGTGATCACCTTATTAGCTGGTAAGGCGCGAGCCTGGGCTACTGCTATCTGGCAAAGACAGGGACCTGAGTGCTTTGATTTCCAGCTGTTTTCTGAAGAGATGCTTCGGGTCTTCGATCAGGCAGACATCAGTACCGACGCAGCCCGAAAGCTCACGTCCATCCGGCAAGGAGGAAGCGTCGCAGATTACGCCATCTCGTTCCGAACACTCGCAGCAGTAAGTGGATGGAACGAGACTGCCCTGGTGTCAGCCTTCCACCATGGTCTGTCTGACCCCATCAAGGACGGTCTGGCCTCTATTGGATGCCCAAGTGACCTCGAAACCCTCATCTCACATGCTATTCGTCTGGACAACAGGATGAGAGAACGCCACCAAGCCTTGAGCCCCCCCAGCCTCCCTACCTCTACCTGGAGACCGTCTACCTCCTTCAGTGACTGTCCAGAACCCATGCAAGTGGGTCGTACTCGCCTCTCCGCATCTGAGAGGGAGCGCAGAAGGAGGGACAAGTGCTGCATCTACTGTGGCAAGCCTGGTCACTTCCGAGCATCATGTCCCGAACTCTTGGGAAAAGGACCGCCCCGTCCAGCCGAGGGAGGGTTGTGACGGGGCCTACCCTCTCTCCCGGACTCCCTGGCCAAGGAATCTACATCCCGGTCTCCATCTCCTGGGGTGAGTCTGTCCACTCTTGTCAAGCTTTGATAGACTCAGGGGCGGCTGGGAACTTTATGGATATTCACTTCGCCCAAAGCATCAATATTCCGACTGCACCTCTTGAAGTCCCACTGTCTGTGTCTGCCCTCGATGGCCAAGCGTTAGGTGATGGAAGAGTCACCCAAGTTACTTCTCCAGTTTTCTTCCAGTCTCAAGGTCACAAGGAAGAAATATCCCTGCACCTGATTCCTTCACCTGAGTTCCCAGTTATTCTAGGCCTTCCTTGGCTTACTCGCCACAACCCTCGCATAGACTGGGTAACAAGCCAGGTTGTGGAATGGGGCCCTGCATGCCATGCCTCTTGTCTGCTCTCTAGCTCTCCTGTGTCTCCTGCCGAGCCCCCTGATCTCACCGAGTTATCTCAAGTTCCCACAGAGTACTGGGATCTCAAGGAGGTATTCAGCAAGAGCAGGGCCGCCGTTCTTCCTCCGCACCGGGCCTACGACTGTGCCATCGACTTGCTCCCTGGGACTACCCCTCCTCGTGGCAGACTGTTTTCACTCTCTCAGCCAGAACGCAAGGCCATGGAGGAATACCTCAAAGATGCCCTGGTCTCTGGGTTTATTCGACCCTCCACTTCACCTGCTGGAGCCGGCTTCTTCTTTGTCGGCAAGAAGGATGGGGGGCTCCGACCATGTATTGATTACAGGGGCCTGAATAAGATCACTGTGCGCAACCGATATCCCCTTCCGCTGATGTCCACAGCTTTCGACCTGCTCCAAGGCGCCACCGTCTTCACCAAGTTGGACCTACGGAACGCATACCACCTCATCCGTATCCGACAGGGAGACGAGTGGAAGACTGCCTTTAACACCCCGTCTGGGCACTACGAATACCAGGTGATGCCCTTCGGACTCACCAACGCACCAGCTGTTTTTCAGGCCCTAATCAACGACGTCTTAAGGGACATGATTAACCTATACGTTTTTGTCTACCTCGACGACATCCTTATCTTTTCCAAGACCGTGCAGGAGCACCGCCACCATGTCCGCCAGGTTCTCCAGAGGCTGCTACAGAACAATCTGTTCGCCAAGGCCCAGAAATGCGAATTTCATGTTCCCGAGGTCTCCTTTCTGGGATTTATTGTACGGACAGGCCAACTCCAAATGGACCCTGCCAAGACCCTGGCCGTCCGGGATTGGCCTACTCCCAAGTCCGTTAAGGAGGTTCAGCGGTTCTTAGGATTCGCTAACTTCTACCGCAAGTTCATCAGGAACTTCAGTTCTGTGGCAGCACCCATGTCAGACCTCACCAAAGGGACAGGTGGATCTTATGGCTGGTCTCCTCAGGCAGAAAAGGCGTTCAAAGACCTCAAGGACCGCTTCTGCACGGCACCCATTCTGGTTCTCCCGGACACCTCCCAACCATTCATCGTGGAGGTGGACGCCTCGGACAGTGGTGTCGGCGCGGTGCTCTCTCAACGTTCGGAAGGAAAGCTGCACCCCTGCGCTTACTTCTCCCACCGCCTGAGTCCTGCTGAGTCCCGGTACGATGTGGGGGATCGAGAACTGCTAGCGGTCAAACTGGCCCTTGAGGAGTGGAGGCACTGGCTGGAGGGAGCACAACATCCATTCCTGGTTTGGACTGACCACAAGAACCTGGAGTACCTCCAGCAAGCCAAGAGACTGAACCCTCGACAGGCTAGGTGGGCCCTGTTTTTCAGTCGGTTTGACTTCACCCTCTCATACCGCCCCGGCTCCAAGAACACCAAACCTGACGCACTGTCCAGACTGTTCTCTGCCACTAACAGGGAGAATGAAGTCGGGCCTATTATCCCTGTGTCCCGGATTGTGGCCCCTGTCCGCTGGGGTATTGAGGAGGCTGTCCGACGAGCCCAACGCCAGGACCCCGGTCCTGGGACGGGGCCACCAGGCCTCTTGTACGTCCCACATCAAGCCCGGGCCAAGGTTCTCCAGTGGGGTCACTCTTCCCCTCTCACCGCCCACCCGGGAGCTCGGAGGACCCTGGACTTCCTGAAAAGACGCTTCTGGTGGCCTAACATGGAGAAGGAAGTAAGGTCATTTGTCCTGTCCTGTGAGGTTTGCACCAGAACCAAGAACCCATGACAGCGTCCCCAGGGTCTCCTGCATCCTCTGACCATTCCCCGGCGTCCCTGGTCCCACGTGGCAGTCGACTTTATGACGGGTCTCCCTGAGTCACAAGGTAACACGGTCATTTTGGTCTTAGTTGACAGATTCTCCAAGGCCTGCCGCTTCATACCACTGTGCAAACTCCCCTCTGCTCTTGAAACTGCGAAACTTTTGTTTAATCATGTCTTCCGAGTCTTTGGTCTTCCACAGGACATCGTCTCAGACTGAGGGCCCCAGTTCTCCTCCCGAGTGTGGCACGGGTTCTGCAAGGTCATCGGAGCCACTGCCAGCCTCTCCTCTGGGTTTCACCCACAGTCCAATGGTCAGACGGAGAGGCTCAACCAGGACCTGGAAACCACCCTGCGAGGCCTGGCTATGGATAACCCGACATCGTGGAGCACCTGGCTGCCATGGGCGGAGTACGCCCACAACACCCTGCAGTCATCGGCCACCAAGCTGTCGCCATTCCAGTGCCAATTCGGGTTCCAGCCACCTCTGTTCCCGGACCAGGAGGAGGACGCGGGGGTGCCCTCGGTCAACCAATATGTGAGACGGTGTCGCAAGACCTGGAGCAAGGTCAGGAAGACCCTCATACAGACCTCCAGAACCAACCAGACTCAGGCCAACCGCCATAGAAGACCTGCACACGCTTTCCGCCCTGGGCAGCGTGTTTGGCTGTCCACTAAGGACCTTCCACTGCGGGTGGAGAACCGCAAGCTTGCTCCTCGCTACATTGGCCCCTTCAAGGTGGTGCGCAGGGTGAACCCTGTCTCCTACCGGCTCCAGTTGCCCCGGACTCTGAGGATCAACCCCACTTTCCATGTTTCCCTGTTACGGCCCGTACTGACGTCTACGTATGCCCCTGCCCCTAGGAACCCCCCACCCCCCCGCATCTTCCAGGGGCAGACTGTGTTCACTGTGAATCGCCTGCTTGACTCCCGCCGGGTCCGCGGCGGGTTGCAATATCTGGTGGACTGGGAGGGCTATGGTCCTGAGGAGCGCTGCTGGGTTCCTGCTCGGGATGTCCTTGATAAAGAACTATGTCGGGACTTCCATTCGGCCCATCCGGATCGCCCTGGGAACGTCAGGAGACGCTCCTAGAGGGGGGGGTCCTGTTAGGACTAGGACTGTTTTGGCCTCTAGAGGCCGCTGTTATTTCCTTTTCATGTCGTGTTTATTTTGGCCTCTAGAGGCCGCCACTGTTCCTGTGTTTTGTGTTTGTGTTAATTGCCTAATTATCTTCACCTGTGTCCTTAATTAGTTTGTCTATTTATACCCCTGAGTTCAGTCCTCTTGTCACGGAGTCTTTGTGCTGTTATGTTTATCTCCAGTTTCCTTTGTACTGTGTTTTTTGATCTTCTTAGCTTTTGAATTTTTGCACTTTGCTTTTCTTTTGGATTTTACTCTTTGGTTTTTTTTTTTGTCTTTTGTTTTGCCCTGTATATAGTGTATATAGTTTAAATAAACCTTTTGATTCTTTTTCTACTTCCGCCTCACGCCTCTGCATTTGAGTCATCCCCCTGGTGGCCTAGTGGGGGTTTGCTGGATTATCACACCTACGAACCAGGTTCGAATCCCAGCAAAACCCTAACAGGTTCCTCTCGAGGTTTCTTCCTCATGTCGTCTGAGGGAGTTTTTCCTTGCCACTGTCACCACAGGTTTGCTCATTGGGGATCGATTAGGGATAAAATTAGCTCATGTTCAAAGTCATTAAAATTTTGTAAAGCTGCTTTGTGACAATGTCTATTGTTAAAAGCGCTATAAAAATAAACTTGACTTGACTTGACAAAGCTACTTGACAGAAGTCTGGATGTAGATTTAGATCCTTAATGAGCAAGCCAGAGGTGACAGTGTCAAGGAAAAACCTCCTGAGACACCATGAGGAAAGGACTCACAAAGGAACCTATCCTCTTCTGGTTGACACCAGATAGTGGGATACAGGTGTAGAAGAGTAAAGACAAACAGTACTGAGTGTTTTGAAAGGATGTTCAGTATTAGCATGTTGTGAAGAAGAGTCCTGAGATGAGCACAGGACAGGCTTTATGATTACAGCAGCATTTTCGACAGTATCCAGGTGAGATGATCCACTGAAGGAAGCACGAGACTTTGGCATTAACCGTTTTTGGGAAGTCTGATTCTTCACGGGGTCCGTGTGGGACTGAGTAGAAAGTGCATCATGAATACAGACTCTCTAAGCAGAAGTAAAGGTTGAGGATGAGTTCAGAAGATCTGTATCCAATGATGCCAAAGAAATCACTCTTGTTCATTTTATTCCTATACATTCATATAAGATTGAGCTTGTTCTTACAGTTTGGTTTCTGTTCTCTTCACGGTACTAAAGTGATCTCAGTCGTGTTCTTCCTGTGCTACACGACTCCTTTGAAAGCAAACAGCAATGGATGATGTCAGGAGAGAAACGGGTGCTTTACAATTCCACATGGGCATCTCGGTGAATGAAGACAACAACCTGACATCCCTCTTGATGTTCATTCTGTGTCTGTGTGAGTGTGTGTGCACGTGCATGTGTGTATCTGGCTGATGTAGTTGGCATTCATTGCAAAAGCACACCATTTTGTGTCAGTAATAGCACATGCTGACGTTTTGGACCTTGGAAGCTTCACTTGATGTTTGGTGTGTTTCAGGAAAACAAAAAAGACAACACCAAAAGAAATGAAACATCTTCCCTGTCATTAATTTAAAAAATGTCATTTTAACCTCCTAAGACCCAAGCTGTTTTTTTTACATGCATTTTTTATTTCTTTTTGCTATTTGGGCTTATTAGAACCTGATTAGAATAAAAACTAAGCATCATCTTTGATAAGATGTACTTTTTGAGAAAAAGTATGTCCACATATGTGGATTCTTGTTCTGAATTTCTAAAAACTGCTGTCCACATATGTGACCGCTAGGCCCTAGGAGGTTAAATGATCAATTAATAAATCAAAAATGACAAAAACACACAACAAATCTCTATGAAATCAGTATTTGGTCATCACTGAAATATTACAACTACACCTGTATTTTTTGATACTTCTGCTGCATTAATACCGTAACATTAATACCGTAACTGTAGCATTCAAATAAACCTCATTTGATACTAGGCCATTTTGAAACTCCTACAATGACTGTGGTTGAAATAAAAATAAAAATAAATAGCTATCTTCATGGGCGGCACGGTGGTGTAGTGGTTAGCGCTGTCGCCTCACAGCAAGAAGGTCCGGGTTCGAGCCCCGTGGCCGGCGAGGGCCTTTCTGTGCGGAGTTTGCATGTTCTCCCCGTGTCCGCGTGGGTTTCCTCCGGGTGCTCCGGTTTCCCCCACAGTCCAAAGACATGCAGGTTAGGTTAACTGGTGACTCTAAATTGACCGTAGGTGTGAATGTGAGTGTGAATGGTTGTCTGTGTCTATGTGTCAGCCCTGTGATGACCTGGCGACTTGTCCAGGGTGTACCCCGCCTTTCGCCCATAGTCAGCTGGGATAGGCTTCAGCTTGCCTGCGACCCTGTAGAAGGATAAAGCGGCTAGAGATGATGAGATGAGATGAGCTATCTTCATGCATTTTCTTATTTTTACGCAAGTAAAATGAGATTTTGGAGGAAAAAATTTAAAATAAAATTCACTATTATTCTATCCATCATGGAATAATGTGTGGAAACACCATGTGAACTTCGTGGAGATTTCTGGTAGCTACTACTGTATGCATGTGAGTTTCCCTGCAGGAAATAAACTTCAGCTGTTAAAGGAAATTCGTTCGAATGTTATAAAAATGATGGCACTCTTCTATGAGAGCATGTGAACCTATCAACAAATACGGTTAATCAAAAATCTGGATCATAAATTTTTTTTGTGTTATTTATCATTCTTTTTAGAGATTCAAGCGTGTCAGTGAATGAAATAAAAATAAAAACCACGCAAATTCTTTTATTTTTTGATCGGGGTAAATCGCTACCTTCGGCGGGTTTGAGAAGCAAAATAATAATAAAAAAAATAATAAAAATGAGTGGCCTTAAGGTGATCAATGTGTGCTAAGAATACATTTCCTACATTAATACTGTACACCACCTCCAGCAGCCTGATCCACTGACATTAGACAAGTTTGGTTCATGGATTCATACGGCCTACTGTGGCCTTAAAGTCCTGTTCTTGGCTGACGGGAGTGGAAGCTGAGGTCTTTTTCTGCTGCTGAAGCCTATCTGTTTCAAGGCTCAATGTGTTATGCATTCTGAGATGCTTTTCTGCACACCACAGTTGTAAAGAGTGGTTATTTGAATTACTGTAACCTTCCTGTGAGCTCAAAAGAGTCTGGCCATTTTCCTTTGATCTCTCTCAACAAGAAGGTGTTTCCATCTACAGAGCTGCCATTCACTAGATGTTTTTTGTTTTTCGCACCATTTTGTGTTGTTGTGGTGGTGGTGCAAAAAATCCAGGAGATGAACAGTTTCTTAAACATTTGCACCAGTCTGGCACTAACAACCATGTTACAATCACTGAGATCACATTTTTTCCCATTCTGATGTTTGATTTGAATATTAACTGAAGCTACTGACCTGTATCTGCGTGATTTTATGCATTGAGCTGCTGCCACATAATTGGCTGATTGGATAATTGCACGAAAGAGCAAATGTACGGGTGTTCCAAATAAATTGTCAGATGAATGTATAATTTATACTTTTATATTTTTTTTGTGAAATGGAAAGGGTTTTTTTTTTTCCATGACATTTAATGTCACTCAGCCCAATTATCCATTTCCAAATGCATCAAAACAACCGGGTTAATTTTCTCTGCATTGGAATGGTACAAATGCAGCATTTGTTTTGGGAAGATTTGAATTTTAATGAGGTGATGGATGAAGGGCATTATGAGTCATTAAATGTAAAGTTACACATAAAATGTTAAGTCTAAACATTGTGTTTGCATCAGAGGTGGACAAAGCACCCAACTTCATTACTTAAGTCAAAGTACAGATCTCACTAGTTAAATGTGACTCCAATACAAGTGAAAGTTGTCCAGTCAATTTTTTACTTAAGTTAAAATACTGAAGTACTTGCTTTTAAAAATACTTAAGTATTAAAAGTACATTTTCTGCCAATGCATCATTGTATTATTGCCACAGCGCTTACAAAACCTAACGCTCTGACCAAAGACAGAAATGTGAATTCACAAAACGAACACATGCTGTGCCATCATGGTGGTTTAACATTAAGCTAGCTAGTCAATGACGCTCCACCTGACATGCTAGCAAACTCTTTTCAAACTCGAAATCATATTGGGTAGCTAACGCTACTAGAAAAGAAAAGATTTCGACATTCTGTTTATTTGGCAAGATTATGCTAAAACATATTTCTGAAAGGACTTCAGATAAGTTAACATTATTCATGTTAGCATAACTCTGTTTTTACATGCTAACTAACAGTGTCCAAGTTAACTAGCTATGTGTAAATGTTAGCCGTGGACAAGGCGATGGCAACTTGGCAGGAAAATCCATAGAAAGTCATTTGACTAACCAGACTGCATAGCTATTGCAACGTTATCGCTAGCTCTAAAAGCACAGACAACTTCGTTGCAAGCTTTCTCTTGGAATAAAACGTTTATATATCAATATGCTTCCGCAGGTTGGACGGCAAGTTTTTGTAGGCCGTGATGTGGTTCGTTTTGGGCAAACAAAGCAAACATTTAAAATTAAATGAATCTTTAATCCTTTCAGAAAACTGAAACATGGGTTCATGGGCCATGAGTGCATGCATTCCCCAGAAGAACCGCCTCCTTTCATTCTGCCATCAACTGATCATGTTCAAATAATGTTGTTGAGAAATCACTGAACTTGATTTTATACAGTCTATGGACGTGATGTGACCCTAGTGATTACTGATCGGCTGTCTCAGTGTCACCTGCGAAAAAAACATCACGTTTTAGAAAAGAAAAAAAAACATCCACTTTCAAAGCTGCTTCATAGTAATGAGTAACGAGGACCTTGATAGAAATGTAGCGGAGTGAAAAGTACGATATTTGCCTTTCAAATGTAGTGAAGTTAGTCATAAGTTTAAAAAAAAATTACTCAAGTAAAGTACTGTACAGATACTCAAAAAGTGTACTTAAGTACAGTACTCAAGTAAATGTACTTTGTTACTGCCCTTCTCTGGTTTGCATCCACTGTTCCTGGATCCTGGAACAAAGAAAAAAGTAGTTCTTGACTAAAAGAATGTATAAAAATATGACTAAAAATTCAATTCAATAATGCCCTTCATTTTATAATGTAATTATATTCTGATGCAATATAAAGTTTGATTGTGACAGTGAGGGAGTGGTCAAGCATCGGTTGTGAACGGTGAGGAGGCAGGTTGAACCACCAGGTAACATGTGATGTGGTGCACCTGTATCAAATTACTGGCTGTCTATTAACCTGTGTCTCTGTGTGTCTTTCAGATAGTCAGGAACGAGAGAGAGAGAGAGAGAGAGAAAGAAAGCTGTGACACCCTGTCGCGTGTGTGTTTAGTGTGTTTGTGTCATGAAAAGTCACTAAAAAGTGTGCCAATAAAACAAACTCACCTATTCTGAAGCCTGCTTCCCATCCTTCTCTTTCCCAAAGTTAGAACATTGTTACATTGATATAATCACAGTATGTCACATATGAAATATATGTTTGGGGCTGTAAATACATAAGCTATGGAATGGCTTATAATATTATTAAATACACAAAATGACACAATTAATTACAACCCCAATACCAGAAAAGTCCGGATGCTGTGTCAACTGTAAATAAAAACAGAATGTGAAGATTTACAAATCATGGAAACCTTATATTTCATTGAAAATAGTACAAAGGCAACATATCAAATGTTGAAACTGAGAAATTTTTAATTTCTGCACCTATTAAAACTGCATGGCTCTGTAGTAAAAGAGTCCAGGTGCTAAACTGGCCTGCCTGCAGTCCAGACCTGTCTCCCATTTAAAACATTTGGTGCATTATGAAGTGCAAAATACGACAAAGGAGACCCCGAACTATTGAGCAACTGAAATTGTAGATCAGGCAAGAATGGGGCAACATTTCTCTTTCAAAACTACAGCAATTGGTCTCCTCAGTTCCTTAATGTTTACAGAGTGTTGTTAAAAGTAGAGGTGATGCATCACAGAGATGATGTAAACATGCCCAGTCCCAACTTTTTTGAAATGTGTTGCTGACATCAAATTCAAGATGACCATATATTTTTCAAAAAAAAAAACAATAAAAATTCTCAGTTTCAACATTTGATATCTTGTCTTTGTATGAGTTTCAATGAAATATAGGGTTTCTATAATTTGCAAGTTATCAAATTCTGTCTTTATTTACAATTTACACAGCGTCCCAACTATTTTGGAATTAGGGTTGTAATTAATAGCACTGTTCCTTTAAAGTCTGCATCAGAGGAGACAGTGTAGTAATCAGAAACACTGCTTAATTCAAGGAATTTATGGATAAAATTTTATACATACATACATACATATATAATGTAAAGTGAACTGTAAGTATAGCAGACGAGTGCTCAGGCATGTCAGACCACTGTGTTTTGACACCACAGACAGTGTAAAGACAGTTTATTCACTAGCTATGCTTCTTCAAGCTTGTTTATACTCTTCGTGATAAGGAGCACTGGCAGGAACAGAACACGGCTTTAATATGAAGAAAAGAAATGTGTCTCCAGCTTTAAGTTCTTGCCACTTCTGTTTCTCTCTTGTTTGGCATTTACATTGAGAAATGTTATCAGGCTGTCAGCATGTCAGGGGCGTTACGGCTTTCTAGTGAGCCTTTCTAGGCGAGGTGCATTTGATTAATACGCTGCCATCGCAAACTAGTACCTAGCTGTCACACCAACTGTTCATGCCCAACCGCCCCCCAGACATGACGCACGGGGCGGGGAGAGGAGGAGGGGGTGTGTGTGGCAGAAATAAAACCTTATCTCATAACGCGACTGTAGCCGAGCATGAAAGAACACTGGAAAGGTTGCTTGACTGCAGGTGTTCAATTAAAATGCAGATTTCCATTTTCACTAGCTAAATATGCAGTGACCTTCGAATGTACTCAGTGTACTTGACATGTAATATAGCGATAATTTATTGTTCAGTACTTGATGTGGTGATTTAAACTGGAAACTGTAATTATATTCAACTGTAATAGGAGATTGTATAGTGAGAATGTATAATGCTGTGTAATTACTAACATCAATTACAACAATATGCTTATTCACATAGGCCATTAAAGGTCATTAGACCACAGCACTGTTGAATTCTTGATTCTGATGGCATTCATTTTCTAAAAAGAAAAAAAAATGGTAGTTCTGGCGCCAGGTGGCATGTTGGTGTAGTGGTTAGCAGTGTTGCCTCACAGCAAGAAGGTTCTAGGTTTGAGCCCGGTGGCCAACGAGGGCCTTTCTGTGCGGAGTTTGCATGTTCTCCCCGTGTCCGCGTGGGTTTCCTCCGGGTGCTCCGGTTTCCCTCACAGTCTAAAGACATGCAGGTTAAGCTAATTGGTGGCTCTAAATTGACCGTAGGTGTGAATGTGAGTGTGAATGGTTGTTTGTCTCTATGTATCAGCCCTGCGATGATCTGGCGACTGGTCCAGGGTACCACGCCTCTCGGCCATAGTCAGCTGGGATAGGCTCCAGCTTGCCTGCGACCCTGCACAGGATAAGCGGCTATAGATAATGGATGGATAGTGTTCTGGCTCCATGGCAAATCATAGGTTTATAAATACATTTTTAAAAAAATGTGTAATAAAACATATTGGTCAAGTTTTCTGTTTTCTGCAATGCTGAATATTTTGTATCAGTATCATTGTTGAGATATTAAGCATTTCCTCATTATGCTAAGGAAGTCAGTACATTGAAGAGTGCCTTGAAATTGATTCCTTTGAATACACTTGAGTGTTTTCAAAATCAAATTATCTGACTTTGTATAATAACTCAAAAGACCAGCAGTGGCACCAACACAAAGCCCATCGTGAAGTATGCAACATTTCCCCTGCTTGGCTTTTTTTGTATGTGTTTCCCTCACCTTTGGTCAGCTCAATACTTTTTGACAACTGACCTTTGTGGATGGAAATTAAAAAGTTTATGTGTGTCTGCACACTCTAATGATGAGCTTTGCCCTTTTCCCTGTCAATAATCCACAGGCTGTAACACTTGACATGAGTTGTATGGCCATAAAGTACAGATATGGAGAGAAAGAAGGTAAAATGAAAAGGTGCAGTCATTTATTGCAGACAGAGTTTGTGTTATGTAATCTAAAAATATCTAATTTCCGAGCAATGTGTTAGAGTGTAAAATTCTTTTCAGATAATTAGCTCGGCATACATGAACTTCCTTGCTCAACTTTCTAGACCAGAGGTTCTCAAACTTAGGGTCAAGAGCCAGTGTGTACTAAAAATAATACATCATGTTAAACATTTCTACAGTTAAGTATATGCCTACCAATCACAATTCATGGCCATTCTGCACCAGCTTAAGCTTTATGTTCAGTTCATTACACTCAGAGTTTTTCAGTGGTCCTTTTTTTCTACTTTCGGTTCTTCGCGTCTGAAAAGGTTTGGAAACGTTTCTAATAGAACAATCAAGTGACAACTGTAGAACCTGATAAGACTACAGTTTTGTTTTGTTTTTTAAAGCATGTCCCATTGTCCAGATCATCTATTCTGTTTGGGCAACAGACCAATTTAGAAAATAACCATTTCATCAACCTTCTATGCAATAGATGACTTGCAACCATGTGATCAAAATGTGCTACGTCATGAGCATCCGCCATGATGTTGGATATACAAAGCAACTAGGATGGCAGCTGCTGAAAGCGTGTCTGTAAACAATGCTGAATTTTCTCAGTATTACCATGATTTGAACGATCGAGCGAAGATAGATATGTGTGGTTTTGACCCATATTATTTTAAAAAGTCAGACTTTTCTGAAGATAAGTCACTTCTACCGGCCATTGAGTATGAATACAGGTCATTTTGTCCCATGACTATTTTGTCCAAAGCCTTTTTCATATGCACTATCAGTTATTTTATATTTCAGGTATTTGTTTGTTTGAAAAAAAGGAGGAATTCTCAATGGAATTTGACCGAAGCAAAACACATTTTTGTAAAGCAAATGAGTGCCATAGTATGGATCATGTTAAATCTTTAGGCGCCGAGCAGGGCTCTCGAGAGGGCTTCATTCGCGAATCCTGGGCCGAGGCACGGTCCTATTGACCTGAGACCATGCTCTTTCCATGGGAGAGGCTTAGAGGGAGGTGCTTGTCAAATGTGGCATCGCTGCGAGCTCCGTTGGCCAAGTTATTAATTTTTAAAGCCGGCTGGATCATGTTAAATCTTTAGGCGCAGAGCAGTGTTCTCGTGGGGCTTTCATTCACGAACACAGGAATACCTGAAATATAAAATAATTGATAGTGCATCTGAAAAAGGCTTTGGATGGAATATCTTAACTATTGGACAAAATGGTCATGGGCGAAGTGTCCTGATCGCCTTGTCTCCTCTCTGTACTAAGCCTCAGAGTTTCCTCGCCCTCTTTCCGAATCACGGACAGAATTCTATAAATTCGGAATGTGCCACGGTCACGAGTACTGTTGTGACCACAGCCATATATAGCATAAAGATATGGCATAGCTGAAAGAACACTTAAAGTGGTGGAAAAACAAAGAGAGTTGCGCATGCACGGCTATGTTTTGTTTGGAATGTCGCTTGACCCTGCATTTGTTTTTCCACCAACATGGCCGATATCCGGGTTTCTATTTTGCTTTGATGTCACTTGCAAGTCAAGGATATACACTCACGAGCCACTTTAATAGGAACTTGTTCTTGATTCTAAGATTCCTGTTCTTGGCTGCAGGACTGGAACCCAATGTGTTCTTCTGCTGTTGCATGCTGAGATGCTTTTCTGCTCACCACGGTTGTAAAGAGTTGCTAAGAGTTACTATCTTCCTGGCAGCTCGATCCAATTTTCCTCTGACCTCTCTTATCAACAAGACATTTCTACCCACAGAACTGTCGCTCATTCAGTGTTTTTTAGTTTTACACCATTCTGTGCAAAGACTGTTGTGTGTGAAAACCCCAGGAGATCAGCAGTTTCTGAAATATTCAAACCAGTCCATCTGGCTCAAACCAACACCCATGCCACAGTGAAAGAAAGTCACACTTTGAGATCACAATGTTTTCCCATTCTGATGTTTGAAGAAGTGAACATTAACTGAAGCTCTTGATTTGTATCTGGTTGATTTGATGCATTGTGCTGCCGTCAAGGGATCGGCTGATGAGATACCGGCATAAAACAGCAGATGGATGGGTGTTCCTGATAAAGTGGCCAGTGAGTGTATGTACACAACATGAACAATATTGATAGAAGCGAGACACCATGTGTTTGGGGATGGCTCACTACCCACAAAAGAGGATTTACATTAAAAAGGTATGATGGCTGATATTCCACAGGGTTTCTATGATCTGTAAACTTACAATGGACTCTTACATTCACATACTTTTAATGAATACCTTCTCCATAAAACAATGCAACATTTTTATTCAATTCGCAAAACATTATTCTTGTGGCGGCACGGTGGTGTAGTGGTTAGTGCTGTCGCCTCACAGCAAGAAGGTCCTGGGTTCGAACCCAGTGGCCGGCGAGGGCCTTTCTGTGCGGAGTTTGCATGTTCTCCCCATGTCCGTGTGGGTTTCCTCCGGGTGCTCCGGTTTCCCCCACAGTCCAAAGACATGCAGGTTAGGTTAACTGGTGACTCTAAATTGACCGTAGGTGTGAATGGTTGTGTGTGTTTATGTGTCAGCCCTGTGATGACCTGGCGACTTTTCCAGGGTGTACCCCGCCTTTCGCCCATAGTCAGCTGGGATAGGCTCCAGCTTACCTGCGACCCTGTAGAAGGATAAAGCGGCTAGAGATAATGAGATGAGATGAGATTATTCTTGTGGCGGCACGGTGGTGTAGTGGTTAGTGCTGTCGCCTCACAGCAAGAAGGTCCTGGGTTCGAGCCCAGTGGCCGGCGAGGGCCTTTCTGTGCGGAGTTTGCATGTTCTCCCCGTGTCTGTGTGGGTTTCCTCCGGGTGCTCCGGTTTCCCCCACAGTGCAAAGACATGCAGGTTAGGTTAACTGGTGACTCTAAATTGAGCGTAGGTGTGAATGTGAGTGTGAATGGTTGTCTGTGTCTATGTGTCAGCCCTGTGATGACCTGGCGACTTGTCCAGGGTGTACCCCGCCTCTCACCCGTAGTCAGCTGGGATAGGCTCCAGCTTGCCTGCGACCCTGTAGAACAGGATAAAGCAGCTAGAGATAATGAGATGAGATTATTCTTGTATAAAACTTGCAGTCCTCATACATGAATCATACAAACTCCCTGGAAACATCATGGGTTTTTTTTTATTTCATGCAGTTTTGAGTCTTAATCAGAGACAATACTTTTCCCTTACCGGTATATGGTACTTTTACACTCGGATTATTATGTTAGTCATGACAATAGATGAACTAAATCTTCTTGAATTGAGCTGTCTCATAATAGATGACTCCTTAATCAGTATATTCACACTTCCATTAAAGGAGATAAAGGAATACGATGCTTTTATTTTACAACATCTAGAACTGATGGCAAAATAAGTGGGAGTCCTCATTATCATTTTCTATCCCAGTGTCATATCCACCTAATACATTACCTCACCTCTCTTGAGTACTAACCCCTTCTTTTACACCCAATTCAACTTACTGTTTACAGACTATATAAAGCACAAACATTCAGTAAGCACGAAGTCTTGCCGACTATTATGTTTGTGAAAGTTCTGAATCTTCTGAATTTCTGTGTTTTGACCCTTGTCTTGTTCTGTGACTATTCTTTGGATTTCTCTCTCGCACGGATAAATCCATGTTTCGTGTTCTTTTCGAATAAACACAGGCAAAGTGTTTTCCCAAACATCTCTGTTGATGGAAAAGAGTTAAAGAATGTTGATGAGGTCAAATATCTACGAGTTACCTTTGATTCCACTCTAATATTTAAAAACATAGTAAAAAGATGTCATACACTGGAAAACAACATAGCTAATTAACAGTTATTCCACAAAATCGAGTCGTATATGAGCTGATAGCCGATGAGGCGTAGCGCCTCGTCGGCTATCAGCTCATGTATGACTCGATTTAGTGGAATAACTGTTTTATTCTATCCACATTCACTGGATTTTGATAAACAGGGCATTTTTATGTTTATTTTTTGCAAATTCAATAAATAAAAACTTCATACAAAATGTCTGACAAAATAATTTCTGGTTAAAATGCAAACAAACCAGTGAAATGACAGAAGCAATTTGTGAAAAATGCTGCTATAATAATAATTCTTGAAAAATAAAACAAAGATATGTTCTTACCATCAAATACTTTTATTCCATATTTTGTTGTGGGTTTTTTGTATGTTTTTGGGGGTTTGTTTTTGAGTAGAGTTTTTATTTCGTCCTCGGTTGGTTCAGCATCACACGCCGCCATTTTGTTTTTCTCTACTCACGGTATATGAGCTGATATCCTAGGAGTAGAGTAGCCAATCAGAGCATGTGATTGCTCATATCCAGTGAATGTGGATAGAATGATTTTCGATATGTTCAGAACTCACTGACAGTTGATGCATCTAAGACATACTTGAATGCAATGATTCTCTCTTATTTGCACTACTGTATGTCATGTTGATCACAGACCAACAAGACTGTCTGTCTTAAAGTCCATCAGATCACTTCACAAACAAGTTCTTAAAGTCCTGGACAGAAAATCACATCAATATCACCATTGTGATATGGGTCTGTCTCAGAAACTGGGTACTGTGGGGGTACCCCACTAAATATACTCACAGTCAATAAACTATACGGTTTTGAATGGTGATGTTGGTTTTAATTTGAAATAAAATGATGAAAGAAATAATACAGATAAAACTAAATCATTGATGTGAATACTCTATTCAGAATTTGGCAAAAATTCTGCAAATTTGTGGAAAAATGGCGGCTTGATCTGGGACATGATAAATGGTCGACTACATCGCATTCCCTTAAAAAGGTTGTAGTCCACTGAAAAGTCTACAGTTATCACTAATTGTATTTTTAAGTTGTAACTTTATACACCTAAGGATTGGTGCACTCACAGAATAATCACAACCGTAATAAAACATCATGCAAAACATTTGATCACCATCATAACTCCATTTTCCGCAGACCCAAAACCAATACGATCGTGTGTTTTGATCTAAACGTAAAGCCTCAGGGTCAAGGTCACTACCTCACCAAAAGTAGTAATTTAAAATCACTACGCCATATAAAAATGTAGTTATAAATCTGTGATTTTGTTTTTTAAAACGAAAGCTGAAAGTTAGGTATAGAATATGTTTCTTACAGAATATGTTACGATGGTAGCTGGTCTTGTATGAATTCCTGAGCTATAAAATGAGTTGTGGTGTATTTTTTACCGTAGCGTGTTATTTGTGTGCGGGGAAGGACACACATTAACAATTTGCATGCGTAGAATGGAATTTTCCACTCCAACAGTTAGAAGTTGATTGTGCTTCCATTTGCAGTCTTTCTGTTATGCGGGTGATCTGTTCCAGTCAACGCTGACTTACCTGCGGTTCCTGCCACTGCCGACTCGCCTGCCTCCACGCCTGTTGTTCCTGTCACTGCCACCTTGTATTTAAAGCCCCTCTTTCACAGATTATAGGCAAAATTGATTGAAATTTCATATCAAGGAAAAATCACATATATTTATTCTATATCTCAGAAGTTCTTTGTATCAGGGATGAGAGTTTTCCGCTTCTCGGCGGATTTGCACTTTTTCTGAGTAAAAAACGACCTTTTTATATTATGCGAAATCCGTTGAGAATTTTTTAAATTAATTTTGGGGGGTTGGGGTATGTTCCTTCATGCTGTTCAAACTTAATTAACTCCAACGATGTTGACACATTATTTGTAAGTTGCCATCTTTAGTCTCGTTTAATCTCGTTGAATGTGATGTAAAATTCATGTCATCTACATTGTTATTGGTCAAAACATCGATGTCAAGACCATAATAGCCAATCAAAACAGTTTTTACAAAGACACCCACATCTGTTTTCTTTTATTAAAACTTACACATGTTCATGAGCTGCATATCAAAAATACTTTCCTCTAATCGGCGTTTTTTTCTCAAGATGCCGAATACTATTGACAAGTGAGATGAAGCGAAGGTACGTGAAATTGATGCTGGTATGAAAAACAAGTTTAGCAAAGCAAAAGGAAAGCAAGAGAGGAGTGTGAGAGAGAGAGAGCAGAAGAGAGCTAGGTTAGAGCATGCAAAAACACAGGAGGAGCTGGCTAATGAAAGAAAAAGGAAAAAAGAGAGGACTGATAAGCTTTTGGCTTTGGCGAAGAAGCTGAAGGAGAAGTCTCATCTCATCTCATTATCTGTAGCCGCTTTATCCTGTTCTACAGGGTTGCAGGCAAGCTGGAGCCTATCCCAGCTGACTACGGGCGAAAGGCGGGGTACACCCTGGACAAGTCGCCAGGTCATCACAGGGCTGACACATAAACACAGACAACCATTCACACTCACATTCACACCTACGGTCAATTTAGAGTCACCAGTTAACCTAACCTGCATGTCTTTGGACTGTGGGGGAAACCGGAGCACCCGGAGGAAACCCACGCAGAGAACATGCAAACGCCGCACAGAAAGGCCCTCACCGGCCATGGGGCTTGAACCCGGACCTTTTTGCTGTGAGGCGACAGCGCTAACCACTACACCACCGTGCCGCCTACATTGAATATATGAAAATTTGAATTATTAATGGAACTGTAAATAACTATGAATTTTAATGGACATTTTTTTAGAAAAACAAGTGATGTTGACAATGAGTAATAATCAGTCCCCATAAAATGTAGATATTATTTTGAATTAATGCAATACACATATTGATTTTGATACATATTGTTCTCTATAATAGTGTTTTTATTTCAATAAGTATGAAAATAGGCATCAGGTGTTTTAATTAACTACAGCTCAGATTGCAGGAAATAGGGTGTGTAAGGTCTCATTTTGAAAAAAGTTTCCCGGGGGGTCCCCCCGGACCCCCCTTATTACTTCGGGCGCCTTTGGCACCCTCAGGACATTTTCTGCTTTTTTCATCAGGACCCGCTCTCATCCCTGTTGTATGTAATTGATCAGGATGAGAAAATGGATCATTTTGACAGTATGCATTATTGAAAGGGTCATTTTTAACAGTATCACTGATACTGCTTATATTTCACTGTCATTTTGTAAGCAAACAGTCCTATTTCGCCATATCAAATACCCAAAATGTATCATATTATTCATATTTAAGTGAATAATCAATTCAGTCATCATAACTTGGCATTTTTAACCCAAGCAATCAAAAAGAGGAAATTTATTCAGTATTTTCACTCATCTGTGAAGGAGGGGCTTTAATTCTTCATGATGTAGTTATTTTATATGTAAATCAATTTTACAAAAACATTTGAATTGTAATCAAAATATAATTTAACTTTAAGTTGTGAGAATGATTACATTTTAATGCAGTGTGTAAATCTGCAACTTGTTCAAATGTGATATAAGTAATGGTAACTTCACTGTAAAAAGAAATTAGTAAAGAAAAAAAAAACCTGTGTTTCCATGTTACGTTAGTGATGAAAAAACAAATAATTGAATAAATCAATGGGATATTGTGCGACAGTTTCAAACTTTTGTCTGTGTATTACTATTATGCTAATTGATAATTTAGTACAAAATAAGGGGTGTATCTACATGACATCCTGCAGGCACAACAAAGTAAAGTTTAATAAAATGTATAACTGATGAAATATCTCATTTCATCTCATTATCTCTAGCCGCTTTATCCTGTCCTACAGGGTCGCAGGCAAGCTGGAGCCTATCCCAGCTGACTACGGGCGAAAGGCGGGGTACACCCTGGACAAGTCGCCAGGTCATCACAGGGCTGACACATAGACACAGACAACCATTCACACTCACATTCACACCTACGGTCAATTTAGAGTCACCAGTTAACCTAACCTGCATGTCTTTGGACTGTGGGGGAAACCGGAGCACCCGGAGGAAACCCACGCGGACACGGGGAGAACATGCAAACTCCGCACAGAAAGGCCCTCGCTGGCCACGGGGCTCGAACCCGGACCTTCTTGCTGTGAGGCAACAGCGCTAACCACCACACCACCGTGCCACCTTGATGGAAGATGTTTATTGTTTTTCTGTCCAATAATTGCATTTAAAGAAACAAATATATGTACAGAAAAAGATATTCCTTGGTTATTAAAGAGGGTTTTTAAATGCATACATGTTTCCTTGTTACGCGAGTGAACTTCAGAACATGGTTAAAATTTTCCACAGTGGAGGCCAGATAAAGCAAGATGCTATCTTTATTCTTATTAAACATGACAAAAGAAACATTGAATGTTAAGTAAATGCAAAAAAAAATTAAAATTAGAACATTTATTTTTTGACCATAATGTCCCAAATGAGACCAGTTTCTGAGACGGGCCCGTATACTTGTTAAATATAACATGTTAAGCTTTGATAATTTAATATTGTATTCAGATCTACAATACTGTGTCATAGTCTTAGGCACCCCTGATTTTTTTTTCATACAAAGTTTGTTATCGATTTCTATTTGATGACTTCTACATTATCGAGTCAGTACAAAAACATTTTCGAGTCCAAACGTTTGTTTTCCAGCACAAAATTAAATGTTACAGTAAAAAAAAAGTTTGTATCTGAGCAGCATATTACATAAGAGAGCGCTTTTCAGATTAAAAAAGAAAACATAATGAAGGCTGCTGGGTTTCGGTGCAAAATGAAGACGCGAGTGTGACAGTCAAAGTGTCCAGAAGAACTGTGGCTGGTTCTGGACGACGCTCAGTAAAACCTACAGCTCATTTCCGCATAAAACTGCACTCACTGGACCTCAGACTACTATTTTTTTTAAAGCAAAGGGTCGTCTCACACCAAATATTGACTTTGTTTCATTTATTATGGCTTACTGCTTACTGTTTATGGTATTTTTTAATGTTGAAACATTTCATTTCATTATTTTTAAGCCATTTTTGGTCGACAGCATTTCTTCACATGTGCCTGAGACTTTTGCACAGAACTGTATATATAGAGGAGATTTGTTCAACTCTGCTCTGAGCAAATGAGCACAGCTACTCGGTCCACAATAAGGGGAGACTACGAGGGGAGTGTGCCTAAGCGAGGCACTGCTTTTGCAGAATCAGTCTTCTCCTTTAAAGCAATTAAAGCATGAAATATGCTCCCAAACAATCTGCAAACTTATACAGATTTCTGTAAGTTCTCTGGTGATGTGAAAAAATGGATTTTGAGCCCTCAGTCTAGTCAGCATTAATTTCATTGATTCATTTGATATTTATGCTATTTTGTATTTGTCCGTGTGTGTGTGTATGGTTTTATATACTACTGAAGACCAAATGTCCCCACAAGGATAGTAAAATCTGACAATTTTGACCTTGTGGGGACATTTGGATGGTCCCTATAAGGAAACTCATCTCATCTCATTATCTCTAGCCGCTTTATCCTTCTACAGGGTCACAGGCAAGCTGGAGCCTATCCCAGCTGACTACGGGCGAAAGGCGGGGTACACTCTGGACAAGTCGCCAGGTCATCACAGGGCTGACACATAGACACAGACAACCATTCACACTCACATTCACACCTACGCTCAATTTAGAGTCACCAGTTAACCTAACCTGCATGTCTTTGGACTGTGGGGGAAACCGGAGCACCCGGAGGAAACCCACATGGACACGGGGAGAACATGCTCCACACAGAAAGGCCCTCGCCGGCCACGGGGCTTGAACCCGGACCTTCTTGCTGTGAGGCGACAGCGCTAACCACTACACCACCGTGCCGCCCCCTATAAGGAAACTGCTTTTTTTTTCTTTTTTTTTAATGAATAAATACTGTAAATAAAATAGAAAAAATAAAAAATCCAAAAAGTTTCTTTTTCATTATTGAGATTAAGGATAGGGTTAGGTTGAGGTGCAGGCATAGCATTAATTAACAGCAATAATAATTATATCAGTGGAAGGTCCTCACAGGGTAGTGAAACAAACGTGTGTGTGTGTGTGTGTGTGTATGTGAGATAGATAGATAGATAGATAGATAGATAGATAGATAGATAGATAGATAGATAGATAGATAGATACCTTTAACCAGTCCTTTAATAGTCGGATTATCATTACACCCCCCCAAAAAAAACAAAATACAAGATTGTGATTAAAAAATTAAGAACAAGGGATTGGTTCATTATAGTCCATAAAACCTCTCCATATCCCCAAACAGAAAGAAAATCTTCTAAATTACAAATCATTTTATAATATACAAACTCAACTTTCAAACAAGCAGCTGTCAGCCGTCTGAACATGGATATAACATCTGTGGACCCTGTCCCTGTCATTTTGTTCCTCCTACTGAGCCAGATGCACATTTTTGCCTGACCTATCAGGAAGTTAACCAAATTAATATGTCTGCGTTGTGCTGCTATGTACCTTGGACCAAAGACAAGCAATGTATCTTCTAAAACTTCTCCTACCCCCCTGAGTATCAGCTACAGCACAGAGCACCCCATCCTTGGATCTATATGTGCCACATATCTGTTCGTAGCCACAGCCCCATGTACCACCCTCCACTGCAGATCTGCTGTGCGTTTCTCTATGGGGGGTTACCGTATATAGAGATTTCCAGCTACCTTTCAGAGATGAACCTGGTGCCAACACACCCAACCACCTCAACTCCCGTACACTGGCTAGTGATATTCTATTTAGAACCTTCACAGCAACTGCATACAAGGCCTTCTTTGATAATGCTGAGAAGTTCTGAGTTTTAAAAGACAGAATGGCTCCATCTTCTTCCTCCTGTTCTTCCACTGCAGCACAGACAGGCAAGGATGGAAAGTCAAGCACTGTAGTTGGTTGAGCCGCAGATTCCACCCCGAGCGCCTGTCTGAGAGAACCAGGAAGTGCACTGATTACCTCTTCCAACAGTTTTTCCATTAAATGAGGAGATTTAACAACAGTTTCCTGACTCAACATAGCAGCTGTTTTCCATTGTCCTCCTGATCTTGAAGACAAGATCTTGGTGATTCCAGCTCTTGTAAGAATTCTTCGTACACTTACTGAACTGAGCATCCTACACTGTAACATTGGGTTGAAGAAGAGGGGTCTTCCCCTACCCTGTTATGGAGGTGGGACTAGTTTCTCTTGACATTTAAAACTGTTCCCCAAGCATGTAGAATGGACTGATAGAAAGATGTGGTCATGAACTGCATGCCAGTTAATGTCAGGAAAAATAGCTGTTTGTCATAGTTGAGGTCCATCACCCTATGAAGCAACACAGTCACTGTTTCACTCCAAGGCTGCGGTTTATGGTATAGAAAGCGCTGCACAGTTTGGAGGTGAAAAGCTGTTACATGACTGCGGAGGTCAATCAAGCCCTGGCCACTTTCCACCACAGGCAAGAATAAGATGGGAGATTTAGTCCAGTGAAGACCTCCCCAGAAGAAATCCACCAGCCTCTTCTGCACCTCTCTAATGAGACTGTCTGGAGGTTCTAGCACTGTAAACTGGTGTCAGGAAGTCAAAGCAATCAAGTAATTAACAACCAAGGCCCTCCCCCTATATGACAGCTGAGGCTGGATCCAGGTCCACCTAGACAGTCAGGCACTGATCTCATCTCATCTCATTATCTCTAGCCGCTTTATCCTGATCTACAGGGTTGCAGGGAAGCTGGAGCCTATCCCAGCTGACTACAGGCGAAAGGTGGGGTACACCCTGGACAAGTCGCCAGGTCATCACAGGGCTGACACATAGACACAGACAACCATTCACACTCACATTCACACCTACGGTCAATTTAGAGTCACCAGTTAACCTAACCTGCATGTCTTTGGACTATGGGGGAAACCGGAGCACCCGGAGGAAACCCACGCGGACATGGGGAGAACATGCAAACTCCGCACAGAAAGGCCCTTGCCAGCCACTGGGCTCGAACCCAGGACCTTCTTGCTGTGAGGTGACAGTACTAACCACTACACCACCATGTCGGGCACTGATCTTCTCAACAAAACCCTCCCAATTTTTATTTAAGAAAGTTTCATTGCCCCCCAAAAAAACACCTAAACATTTCATCCCTTCTGTTCTCCATTGAAGTCCAGCTGGTAATATTGGTTCCTCTTTTCTTCTCCACTCCCCCAATCATAGTCCCTCAGATTTAGACCAATTTACTTTTGCAGATGAAGCTTGTTCATACAATGCCAGTTTTTTCTTGAGAATTGAAACATCATTTTGATTCTTTAAAAAAAACACAGTTAAATCATCAGCATACGCTGACAAACTAACAGAGTTTATGATACTCTCCGAGAGTTTTAACCCTGACAGACCTTGTCTAAGCTGGTTTAAAAAAGGTTCAGTGGCCAGAGAGTAGAGCATCCTAGGTAGGGGACACCCTTGTCTGATCTCTCTCTGCACAGGGACTGGTCGGCTAAGTCTTCCCCCCACTTTTAGCAGAACACTAGCCCTAGATTACAGCAACTTTATCCATTAAATAATTTTTTTTCCAAAACCAAAACTTTTAAGTGTTTCAAACAAATAATGATGATCCACCCTATCAAAAGCCTTTTCCTGATCTATGGAAAGAAGACCAACATCTAGCTCTTGGAGTTTGGATAAATCGACAATGTCTCTTAATAAAAACAAATTGTCCATAATGGTGCATTCCGGAATACAGTAGGTCTGATTACAATGCACAACAATGTCTATACACTCCTTGAGTCTGTTAGAAAGGCATTTTGCAATGATCTTATAATCCATACATAATAGTGAAATAGGTCTCCAATTCTTCAATAAACCAAGATCTCCTTTCATTGGTAACAGAGTTAAAACCGCCTGAGTGCAGCTTGATGGTAAAGTTCCAGAATCCAAACAGTCTATAAAAACTTCATGCAAGTCCTTTCCCATCAGAGTCCAAAACATCTTATAGAACTCTGCAGAAAGTCCACCAACTCCAGACGCTTTGCCACAACTGAGCTGCTGAACTGCTATAGACATTTCATCCAAGGGGGACTCCAGCATAGCTGCATGTGTTTCATCCAGCTGAGGCAGTCCTACCAGTATCTCCTCCACACAGTCCAGGTCACAGCTCTCAGCACTGAAAAGGTCACTATGAAAGTGGATAGCTAGCTTTCTCATCTCCAGTGGATCAGTTGTTATTGTCCCGTCTGGAAACTTAAAGTGCATATTCTGGACCAATTTTGTGTTTTTTTTAACATGAAAGTATGTCCCTTTACACACTCATCCAGAAGGGTAATTTTGCACAAGGCCATCTGTCTACAGCAGAAAAAAATAAACCAGGAGTGACGGTATCAATGTGCTGTCGAAGCGCGCAGAAGGTGTTAGTACGCCTGTCATTATAGTGCGGACTTTCCATAGCATAGAAAATCACCACATTTCAATTTTTTTAACTGAACTTTGTTTCATGTCACTGGTCATATAAACCTATGTAAACAGGAAAAACATGGAAGAGTTTGGTCACATCTAACTACAGCCCCAAAAAATACCGTTGGCCATACTGAGCCTAGCTACATTGCTAACAGGAGTAAACAGGAGTAACAGCGCGTCTGACTGACTGGGAGGTCGCGCAAAGCTCGGAGAGGTACGGATAAGCTCGTCTCAATTCAGAAAAGAAAATATTTCAATGGAAGTACGGTGGACTGCTCCTTTAAGGTGGATCATCACATCCATCCATTATCTGTAGCTGCTTATCCTGTTCTCCAGGGTCGCAGGCAAGCTGGAGCCTATCCTAGCTGACTATGGGCAAGAGGCAGGGCAAGTCGCCCATAGTCAGCTGGGATAGGCTTCAATTCTTAAGCCACCTTAAGTCAACCCTGGACAAGTCGCCAGGTTGGATCATCACATTGTTTTCTCAAAAAAAAAATCAAGTTTAAAGACAAAGGAAGTGGGAGCATCTATATCTTTTAATACTAGAGATTCTTGTTTTAATTAAAACACCCTTTGCTTTTGATGTAAGAACCTTCCTAAAGCTGTTTTCCTGCTCTCCCACGTCCTACTGTTGTTAACATTACCTATTAGTATTTCACCTTCCAATATTTTAATTTCTTTCTCTAATTCCTCAATACATGTTCTCTCTGCAGATGCGATGTGCTTTGTGTATTGTTGTAAAAAAAAAAATCAAATTTGTGTTTTTCCTACCTTCCACCATCGGGCTAGATTTTCAAAGTCTCTCTTCCTCTGCTTCCATTGAGTGCAGAAGTCAGAAAAGAAACAGCAGAAATTCTTATCATTAGTAAAGAACATATTGAATTGCCAGTATGGACAATACTGCCCACTAAACATTAGACGTCGTATGGACGTGCAGATCATGTCTTTATTGCGTCCGTCGGTCCAAGACCAATTCTGGACTTCTAAATGACGTGCAAACTAGGTCTGCTATTTAGACGTCTAACTATGACCCTATTTGGACGTCAATATGTAGTTGAAAATTTTAACGTCAGATAAGGTGACTTTTTTGGACATCATCAAGACGTCTAAAACAGGTGCAGGAAAATTTTATTACAAACTATAAATATAAATAAATAATATTACAAATATCAACATTGTTATTAATATT
The DNA here is from genome assembly GCF_027579695.1 of Neoarius graeffei. Classification (NCBI taxonomy): domain Eukaryota; kingdom Metazoa; phylum Chordata; class Actinopteri; order Siluriformes; family Ariidae; genus Neoarius; species Neoarius graeffei. Next base: position 27,794,157 of record NC_083590.1, on the reverse strand, counting down.
GTCAGTGAATTTTAATATAGCCTATTTATATGTGATTACATACCATTTACATTATATTTTATCTGTTTAATTTGTTGTCTATTTGAGTTCAACTTGAGTTCAACCAGTCAACGCCTCTCTGATTAGCCAACCGCGTCAACGCAGCCCAATAGTAAACGCCACTCTGATTGGCCAACAACATCGCTAACGTTTCTCGCGATTCAGAGGAACTTTTCTTCTGTGCCGGAGATGAAGAAGCAAATGGCCGCACGGTTCTAATTGTTTCTTCTGCTGATCTGAACACCTTAAACATGCACCTCAAAGACGAGGAGGTGGAGGACACAATGCTGAGAGGACTGAGGACCTTTTCACTTAATCCACCGCGTCTTTTTTTTTTCCCCACGAGTTGGCAAGTTGGCCTGTTTTGCCAGTATTAAAACGGAATAAAAAAAGAGACATGAGTGAGGATTGAATTGTAATTGTATTGTCTATAAATGGACATGGAGGGTTTCTGAACTGTTCAGTTATCACTTTATACAGTAGATCATGCTGTGTGTGTATATATATTTTATATGATTAACATTCAGTCCAAATCCCTTACTATGTTGTTTTGACTTCATTTGATTTAAAGTTATATTAAACAAAAACTATTTTGCAGTTGGTTTTGTGTCTTAACCTTTCACATACACTCTGTGCAAATGTAAGTGCATTTATTTGTAGGATAATGTATCTTTCCATAAACGCCAAAGAGCTGATGTAATGTAGGTTAAGTTGGAGAACCTGCTAGCTGTAGGCTAGCCTGCTATTTTCCTCGGACGGACGTAGAAAAGACGTCCTCAACGACCACTTTTCAACTACAATTAGCCGTGATATGGGCGTCCTCTGCACGTCCATACCGGACGTTCGATAGACGTCAGGAAAAAGACGTCATCTGGCGTTACAGTCTGCACCTTCAGAGGACCGTCATTCGACGTCCAAAAATGACCTAAAAAAGACGTCGTTTCAACGTATCTTTGTGCAGTGGGTGGGTTCGTACTTGTAAAGAAAAATTAGCTGTTACTAAATGGTGAACTGAAAATCCAACTGGTGATATAGTAGAACTAGATAACCTGTTGTATGTTTGATTTATATAAATCCTGTCTAGCCGGGCAGCTCTCACATTACCCTCAGCAGCTTTGACCCATGTATACTGTCTGACTGAGGGGTTGAGTTTCCTCCAAACATCTATGAGGTCATTTTCAGTGACTATTCTGGACAGGAAAGAGGCTGATGATGGATGAGGTTCTTCTGAGTTTCTGTCAATTTCTGGATGTGTGGTGCAATTCCAGCCCTCCCACTACTGATCTGCTATTAAGTTGTTTGAGTTTGAGATTGAATGTTTTAAACAATCTCAAACAACCCCCACCAGAGTCATGAGCATATATATTAATGAAAACAAATGGTATATTGTAAATTGTTGCTTGCACTATTTGACGTTTTCCTTGTTCTACATTACATTCTGAAACGTTAGTTAAATGGAGGCGCTGTGAAAAAAGCCCCGTATAGCGACCCCTGCACTGAGGTTGATGCCATGATTTAAAAAAAAAACCTGCCCTGTCCAGCTCAGCCCCCACTGCAGCTCATTTTCTGCAGAGCTGTGTGTCTCCTGTAAGAAGAGCACATCTATGTTTTTACTTCTACTCAGCTCAGCCACCATTCCTCCCTTATCCCTATCCCAGCCTCCATTTATGTTTAAGCTTTCCATAAAAAAAGAAAGGAAAAATAAAAAGGACAGTGGAGCCATTCTTGAAGAAAAGACACCATCTGTGCATCATCCATTTTTATTTTTTGACATTTCTAGCTGGGCGGCACGGTGGTGTAGTGGTTAGCGCTGTCGCCTCACAGCAAGAAGGTCCGGGTTCGAGCCCTGTGGCCGGCGAGGACCTTTCTGTGTGGAGTTTGCATGTTCTCCCCGTGTCCGCGTGGGTTTCCTCCGGGTGCTCCGGTTTCCCCCACAGTCCAAAGACATGCAGGTTAGGTTAACTGGTGACTCTAAATTGACCGTGAGTGTGAATGGTTGTCTGTGTCTATGTGTCGGCCCTGTGATGACCTGGCGACTTGTCCAGGGTGTACCCCACCTTTCGCCCGTAGTCAGCTGGGATAGGCTCCAGCTCGCCTGTGACCCTGTAGAACAGGATAAAGCGGCTAGAGATAATGAGATGAGATGAGACATTTCTAGCTGTTCTTTCCTAAGTTTGGTCAGAATTTTCTTTAAACAATACCTCTTCTGTTTGCTTAGCTCCTCATAACCTATCATTCTTCTAATTTTCATGACTGAGTTGATGAAGCTGACCACATTAGGGGAAAAAATCTGTTATCTCTACACATTGTCTACCATAAGTCTCATCAAGAAAGTCACTGATCTCCTTTAATGAGTAAGACTGTGGTTCATCTTGCAACATAATATCAGAGAATTGTGACAAACTGTCATCATCATCAACCATATCTTCTTCTTTCTTTTCAACCTCTTCACCATGTGATTCAACTACAGAGAGCTGTCCCTCAGGCTCAGCTGTCTGACTGTCTCTCACTGCTTCAGTCTGCCCAACACCACTACATCCAGGCTGTGCCTCAATTTCGTCAACATCATTATCATTAGAGATATTTTCCTCAGTTGTCATCTTTCTTTTAGTACCAGATCTAGAGGTATCAGTTACAGTGTCTCCTGAGACCTGCTGTGTGATTTGCGGGGTCCCGCTGTGAGTGTCTTCCACAGGCTGCGGCTCACCTGCACCACCGGCTGCTATTTGCTCTCTGAGTGCTTATGTCTGAGATCACAACACTCAAAGCATTTAATGTTGCCAGAGCTCGCATACACCATGTAGAAACGGTTTTCATATTTTACTTTAAACGACAACTCAAGGGTTTGCGAGGGCTGTTAAGACACATGAAAGCGTGTCTCCACAGGGACTGGACATGCTGCAGTCTGGAGTCTTTAGACCCCAGACGGAGTGTTCTAAAACCACTGACAAACTTTCCAAACCTGGTCAATTCTTTTTCAAGGAGCTTATTCGGGCTGAATGAGGGAACACCTGACAATAATACATGTTGATGGTACAAATAGTGGTGAGACAACAATGAACTGATCATCTAACACCAGGCCTTTCTCCACGAACAGGTAAACTAGATACTCCTCCCAGAGAAAAGCCACCATGGCCTTATTCATCTGAGAGCCACAGGTGATGTTCTCATGTCCGATCTGTTCTTCTACAGCCAGGAGAACTTGCTCAACAATATAGCCACCACTTTATCCCCGTGTCTAATTGCGGGGGGGGGAACCTCTCAGAGGGGGGACGCCATAATTCATGGTACAAAATCTACCGCTATACACGAATCCTAAACAATAACCACAAAACGATGAATTAAACTCATCTTACCTTACACCAAGAAACAAGTAGGAAGTAGAAAGAGAAAGTGCCAGTCAGCTCCCAGCATGCAGTGCAGAGATAGATAGATAGATAGATAGATAGATAGATAGATAGATAGATAGATAGATAGATAGATAGATAGATAGATAGATGTCAGATTTCAACTGCATCTCATTGTTTTTCATCTGCTCAGGGACTGCAGATGGAAATTAGTTAGTAGCTAAATCTGGTTTAAAGAAAAAAAATATTTTCCCTTCATGTGATTAATGCATTTTGTACATGGTGATAAAAAATAAATGTAATTAAATAAATAAGTAAGATAAAATTTGGCAGTCTTTGTGTTTGACCCTTGCTCTCATTTTCACTTTGATGTTCACAGTTAGCTCTGACTGTTACAAAGCACTGACACAGGTGTTTCCTTCCAAAAATGCATATATATATATATATATATATATATATATATATATATATATATATTTTTTTACATGTGATTAAAAAAAGCTGTTTATGTGGAGTGCCTGCCATTCAAGTCCCTGTGTAATATATGTATTTACCCTATATGGGTTGAGAACTTTATAATAAGTCTAGTGTGCAAGTCAAACTAGTTTGGTTGGGCCTCTAGGGCCTTGAGCTAATACACTGCATGGCTGCTTGAGCTTACTAAAGCTAAACAGAAACATTAAGTCATAAAAACACCTTGAATGCCAACCTTGACACTGAAAAATGAAGGTAAGATGAATTGGTTGGTGCTCTTTGCGTGTAAGGGAAGTGATGTATGGCAGTTCATAGATCTTGCTGTGTGTGTGGCTGCAGACAGGTTCTTCGTTGGAGTCTGTAGTCTGATACCATGCTGGCTTGTATCCCCTAAACTCCCCCACCCTCCGTTATACATCTTACTACAACGCCCTGCAAAAGTGATTGCTCAATATGAAATGCCCTTATTTCAGTCCAGGCAGCTCTGTTGCAGATACAAAATGGATGTCGTCCAGAGGACAGGGAAGTGCTTGGCCAGATGGAGTGGAAAATAATAGAATTCACGGCCCTCTGGTGTACAATCCCTGGTGGGAAACTTGTGTTTGAGATGAGCGTTGAATTTGTGGGACTACAGTCTTGAGATAAAAGTAAGTATTGAAAATCACCATGGTCCAAACAAAAGGAAAATTAAAAACAACAGAATTTCGTAATCAATGATGTTACGTTCTTTTAACTCTCTTCAGGCCCAGTCCGACCTCACTCTTACTGAACATACAAGAATTGCTCGAAATGTGAGGATCCATGTACAGAGATTTATTAAGACACAATGCAAACTTGGAAGAAAAAAAAAACAGGCAAAGATCAAACACAGTCAAGTATTAATTGTCAAACCCAAAGGGATAATCCGAAAGAGTATTTAGAGACAGAATAGTAATGAGTCAAAACACAAGCAAGGCAGTTACATGGCAGTGGGGTAGATTGGCTCGGCTTCACAATCAGACAATGAAGAATGTGCTTTTAGAGTCTGTTAACAGGACGTTAACTGGATGTGATCAACTGAGGATTGTCTTGGACTGTTGTGACACTTGTAACCACAGACTACAGTCCTATTAATTGCACTGTATAGTTACTAAATAATATGAATTAAGTAAACAAGTAAATAATAACATGCTGGCTTTAAAAGGTTAGACAAGATTTTTGCTTGAAGAACTTTCAGGTTAAATTGTAATATATATGAAGTGGGGGAATTCTTATAGTATGTGTGCCAACAATTTTAAAACATTACAGTTCAGTTTATGTATTTCTCAACCTTCCGTTCATCCATCCATTATCTGTAGCCGCTTATCCTGTGCAGGGTTGCGGGCAAGCTGGAGCCGATCCCAGCTGACTACGGGCGAAAGGCGGGGTACACGCTGGACAAGTCACCAGATCATCACAAGGCTGACACATAGAGACAAACAACCATTCACACTCACATTCACACCTACGGTCAATTTAGAGTCACCAGTTAACCTAACCTGCATGTCTTTGGACTGTGGGGAAACCGGAGCACCCAGAGGAAACCCACACGGACATGGGGAGAACATGCAAACTCCACACAGAAAGGCCCCCATCGGCCACTGGGCTCGAACCCAGAACTTTTTTTGCTGTGAGGTGACGGTGCTAACCACAACACCACCGTGCCGCCCCAAGGTTGAGGCATTATTAATTAATTTATGGAGCAAGTAATAATATTATGAAACAACAAGGAGGACCAAACATGTACTTGATTGACCGTTCACATCAGCAGAATGTGAGAAATCATTGTTATAAATGCAGTTGAAAGAGAATCAAATGATCATGTAACATTAGTGTATATAGTATGAGTCAAAAAGTTTGGACACACTTTCTAATTCAATGTTTTTTATTTATTTTTATTAATTAAAAGACATTTCATGTCTTAAAGTAATGACGGATGTTGTTTCTCTTTACTTAGTTGAGCCGTTCTTGACGTAATATGGATTACTACAGTTGTGGTGTTGAATAAGGCTATTTACTGTATTTTTATTATTTACTATTTGATCTCAAATGCATAAAGAAGGCAAGAAACTCATACACTAAGTTTTGATGAGACACACCTTCCATCCATCCATTATCTGTAACCACTTATCCTGTGCAGGGTTGCAGGCAAGCTGGAGCCTATCCCAGCTGACTATGGGCGAGAGGTGGGGTACACCCTGGACAAGTCACCAGATTATCACAGGGCTGACACATTGAGACAAACAACCATTCACACTCATGGCCAATTTAGAGCCACCAATTAGCCTAACCTGCATGTCTTTGGACTGTGAGGGAAACCAGAGCACCCAAAGGAAACCCATGCAGGCACGGGGAGAACATGCAAACTCCACACAGAAAGGCCCTCGCCGGCCACTGGGCTCAAACCCAGGACCTTCTTGCTGTGAGGTGACAGTGCTAACCACTACACCACCGTGCCGCCCCACGAGACACACCTGTTAATTGAAAACCATTCCAGGTGACTACCTCATGAAGCTGGTTAAGATAATGCCAATAGTGTGTAAAGCGTCATCAAGGTAAACAGTGGCTACTTTGAAAAATCTAAAATATGAAACATATTTCTTGTCATTATTGTGTCTATAGACCCCTTGCACATGATGTCGCACATCACATGATAATTTCACCTGGGGGTCAGACAGACACCATCTTTCGTGTAAGCAAAGCTTAATCTGTCTTCAGTATGGTTCATTTTTGTGCTGTTTTTGGTTGTTCAAATAGATAAAAGGTATTACTGTCTCCCCGCTATCAAGAAAAATGTTAACAAAGAGAAGCAAATGCTTCAAGAACAATGAAGAAATGAGTGGTTAAAGAGAATACGACAAGAGGAGCTAAACCCGAAAATGAGACGAGACGAGACGAAATGAGAGGAGCTAAGCCTGAAGCTTGAAAATACACACAGGCTGAACTTTACAACAGCTGCACACATGTGAAATGGAAATAAATTGACTAATGCAGGAAAACTATTTTGGATAAAATTGTTATTGTACGTTGCACATCAACCTGTGTGACTCAGTTGTGCCTTCTGAATAGTGAATAAATGAAGAGGGAACTGAACATTAACCATTAATTATTATTACAGGGGTGATTATAGTTACGATATAACTACAGCTACAACTGGAATGTGCTGATTCTGTTAGCGTTTGTAATTATTGTACCGTCCACTATTAGATAAAATTGAAATAAAATCTTACAATATTGTTTGAAAATCTAGAGCAAGATATTTTGTTGTTTTACAAATAACACTTCAGATATTGTTTTAACAATCTCATCTCATCTCACTATCTGTAGCCGCTTTATCCTGTTCTACAGGGTCGCAGGCAAGCTGGAGCCTATCCCAGCTGACTACGGGCGAAAGGCGGGGTACACCCTGGACAAGTCGCCAGGTCATCACAGGGCTGACACATAGACACAGACAACCATTCACACTCACACCTACGGTCAATTTAGAGTCACCAGTTAACCTAACCTGCATGTCTTTGGACTGTGGGGGAAACCGGAGCACCTGGAGGAAACCCACACGGACTAGATGTCCGTGGAGTTGTTGAGACGTGGAGGGCCGGGACGGAATACAATCTAGCCCACAGTTCAAGTAGGAGTTCTTTGAGGGTAAATGCTTTGGCTTCTGCAGCATTTTGTTCCCAAAAGCTGATGTCAGGAAAAAGTCTTGACACAAAGAAGGTTTTCTTGCTTTTGTAGTTTTTTTTTTTAAACTGTTCTTCAGTGTTGGGACTCTTCAGGAAAAAGAAGGTATATTCCGACAAGTAGCTAACACTAACATGAGGCCACAAATCTGCACCATCACTCCAGTCTTTTCGAGGAATTTTGTATGGCTCATAACCACCAATAAACTCTAGTTTCCGCGTATATCTATCCTTCACTTCTTTCTAATATTATCTGAGTAATCCAATAGTAGAGCTTTTTTAGCTGTAGTTTTCTTTGGATAACAGCAACACACTTCGGACATCTTTGTTGGCTTCAGTTTCCTTGTCCCCCAGGTCTAGGGTAGCAACAGTTGCTAATGTAAATGTGATGTCAGTGCAAGGGGTCTATAGTAACTACTTTTAACAGGATTTGTATGACAGATGCTCCACATAATGGTACATTTATTTAGCATTCTTGGAAAGAGTCTCCATTTTTCCAACATGGGAAATTAAGACCCAAATGTGGTATTGTTATTTAATAAATGATTACCCTGTTGGGGTTTTTTTCCAATTTTTTTTTACATACTCCATCATACTTTTATTCCTTGCATACTCATCTCATCTCCTGTAGCCACTTTATCCTGTTCTACAGGGTCGCAGGCAAGCTGGAGCCTATCCCAGCTGACTACGGGCGAAAGGCGGGGTACACCCTGGACAAGTCGCCAGGTCATCACAGGGCTGACACAGAGACACAGGCAACCATTCACACTCACATTCACACCTACGGTCAATTTAGAGTCACCAGTTAACCTAACCTGCATGTCTTTGGGGGAAACCAGAGCACACCCACGCGGACAACATGCAAACTCTGCACAGAAAGGCTCTTGTCGGCCACAGGGCTCGAACCCGGACCTTCTTGCTGTGAGGTGACGGCACTAACCACTACACCACCGTGCCGCCCTCCTTGCATACTGTATGTGTGAATAATTTCAAGATGTCATCAATGTTCTTGTTAGCTGACAGTTTTTCTTTCAACTTCTTTCATATGAACTGTCCAATTAAATTATTCAGGATATGTAAATTTCCTGTGAATTTTGTATGAGATTAGAGATCAATCTCTCATTGTAAATGTCAAATAAACTCATATATTTACCGTATAACTTCTTCAGCTAGGCTTTTGGAATATATATCTTTACTAGGGGTCCTATGGATGCATGCTGTTTCCGGTTTAGGGTTAAATATTATTTAGGAAATATGCAAATCCCTTTGGTCAAAATAAACTGTTGCTTAATGTGCAATAAATAAAATTAACCTTTTTGTTATAGCCTGAGGTGACATTGTTGAACTGTGGCAGGAAAGACTGATATGCTTGTTTTAAATAAAACAGATGAAGCACTGAAGGGATTAGGTTAATAATATTCATGACAAATTATGTGTACCCATTTAGCCCAGTGCTTATCATAGTTTATTTCTCTCGATCGACTGGGAGGAGGTTGGAGGGAGGGAAACCAGGTGAGGGTAAGCATGGTAGTGTCCTTCGATTAGTTTTTTTTTCCTTCTGGTAGACAGCCTGTCTGTAGCATGTGGATACACACAAGCAGACACTGAAAGAATGCAAAAGAGTGTGGTCCTGATCCAACTCACATGTCATTAACTCCATTAAGAGAAGGCTCATGACTTTCAGAAAAATATACTGGAAGTCGTGGACTTGAGAAAATCAGATGGAGAAAGAAAGTGTTACAGGATGTTTACAATGTGAACTGCGTGCTATATTAGTTAATAATGTGTATGTGTGAGAATGAAATAAAGCAGGATAATTATGCAAGACCAGGAAACAGAGCAATGGGCTCATTCAGAGATTATAGACTAGAATATAATATCAAGTTCAAAGGGGGAAAAAGACAAGAATTCATTTTTTAAAATCATATGCTAAATACAACACATCAGGAATCGAGTCTTAATAAATCATGCTGCCTTCAACTCCTGTCAAAAATCTCATAATTTCAAGGTGAGCACACCTGAACACAACCACAATAAAGTTGGGTGTCAGTAAGCAACACCAGGGTAACACGGTGGTGCAGTGGGTAGCACTGTTGCCTCACAGCAAGAAGGTTCTGGGTTTGAGCCCATTGGCTGATGGGGGGTTTTCTGCTTGGAGCTTGCATGTTGTGTCTGGCGCACCCAGAGAAAACCAACACAGACATGGGGAGAACATGCAAACTCCACACAGAAAGGCCCCCATCGGCCATGGGCTTGAACCCAGAACTTTCTTGCCGTGAGGTGACAGTGCTAACCACGACACCACCAGGCCACCCATGGGTATTTCCTAATTTATACATTTGTTGCAGTAATTTTCTTTCAAGTCTTTAATATGACATTTTATTTTTCATCTCATTAAATTCATGTGTCCAACTAAATAAATAAGATCTTTAAGCTTCACAATGTAATCTGTATGTAAAACTGCAGTAGTTCATGCTGACTATACAAAACCACTTAAATGAGGTTTACATTAGCGAGTCTCCTTTTAACGACATTTAAACACACCCAGGAGCTCCTGTCGGATGGTTTTATGAACAAATTGAATTTTCATGAATACTACATTTCTTGTCCAAATGCACTTGCAAATGATTTATGAACAGAAGTGTTCTTATACAGCCTAAAAAGTGAGTCTGATGTGTAACATTTACTAAAACGTTGATTTACTAAAACTGTACTAAATAAACTCTGCATAAAGCACAAGTTCACAACTGTTAACCATCAAAAGATTGAAACTAAAGAGAACATTTAGTAATGAAGACATGCGTATGATTATAGTTAAAGTTTGTGTTTCATGAAGTGTAGATTGTAGATTACAGCACTTCCTGGTAGTGTTGTAGTCAAGATCACCTAAACCTAGACCAAGTCATGACGATGACCAACACCAAGGTAGGGCCAGAGGTTGAGATCAAGTCAAGACCAAGGCAGGGCCAGGGGTTGAGATCAAGTCAGACCAAGACCAAGGTAGGGTGAGACCGAGTCAAGACCAGGACCAGACCAGTGTGTGTGAAGGGGATGGGGAGGGGGTGACAGCCATTAACAGGAAGAAAAATTTCAAATTAGCAATGAGTCACATTTGAAGCAGGACATTTTACATCCAATCACAGTCATGATATTAACAAATAAAGTACAGGCAATTTAGTGAAATCCCCACAGTTGTGGTCTTGAAATGATATTACATTACAAGCATTCAGCAGACACACTTATCCAAAGCAACGCACAATAGGACCTTGGCAGCAAGAAGAGCAGTTGGTTTGGTGCCTTGCTCAAGGGCACTTCAGCCATTCTTGTTGGTCCAAGGAATTGAACCAGCAACCTTTGGGTCCCAAAGCTGTTCTGCTAATGGACTTGTCTTGCACTCAGACATAGAGGACTTGGGATATTACTCAGGTGAAGTAATAGAGGATATTACTCAAGTGAAGTAATAGAGGAATCGGGATATTACTCAGATGGAGCCATGTAATCACTTGGTTGAAGTGATTTCACACAAGTGATTTACATGGCTTCACCTGACTAATATCCTGAGTCCTCTATGTCTGAGCGCGAGACAAGTCCATCCCATGCTACAAGGCACATACAAGTAATAGAGGACTCGGGATATTACTCAGGTGAAGCCATGTAATCACTTCGGTGAAGCCATGGCCTTTAGGCCTTTAGGCCATGGCTTCACACAAGTGATTACATGGCTTCACCTGAGCAATATCCCGAGTCCTCTATGTCTGAGTGCGAGACAAGTCCATCCCATGCTACAAGGCACGTTGGGTGGCGTTGATCTCCGTTTCTATAGCCCTTGGCCTCTCACCTATTATATAGCTAGGGTTACAGTAGGGGCTGGTCCTCTGGTAACCACGAAAGCTTGACTCCCTACTCACATCTGTATTGCGGTGTGCCTCATCAGATGGCAGTAAGTACCATTTTTATAATGGTCTTTGGTATGACCCGTCAATTCAAGTCAAGTCAAAGTCCCTTCCATGCCAGGATCTGGTCTTCCCAGGCAGTGTCCTGTGGCGCCGATCTCTGTTTCCATAGCCCTCGACCTCTCGCCTATACAGCTAGGGTTACAGTAGGGGGCTAGTCCTCTGGTAACCACGAGAGCTTGACTCCCTACTCACATCTGTATTGCGGCGTGTCTCACCAGATGGCAGTAGGTACCATTTTTATGATGGTCTTTGGTATGACCCAACTGTGAGTTGAACTCACAGACTCCCAACTTGGGGTAGACTGAGACAAGGCTGAGTAAAGATGTGGTTGATTCCGAGATGAGACCAAGACCTTCAAAAAGTGATCTTGAAACTGGTCTCAAGTACTACAACACTACCTCCTGTCTACTCGAGTCACTGTTCTACTTCCACAGCATTAACAAGAATTTCCATGAAAATGTATGAGGCATACTTAGTCTCCTTGTCAAACTGACCCTGCTCCATCGGCATTTAGAAAAGCCCCACAGCAACAGACGATGAAGAAATTAAATTATTGACAAACATCAAGACTAATTGGGAACCTACAACTGGTCATGCTGATGATTTTCACAAGCTGCACCAGGAGCTGGCAGGAATCACATCTTTATCAAATCCTATACGTTTTTGATGCCAGAGCACACTGATAGAGTTTATTTTACTCACACAAGGTGAATAATTCAGCACAGCATACAGTACAGCCTACTAATTCAATAACAGACAGCTAGATCATTTTCATATGTTATAATAGAGGAGCCAAAATATACGTTATGACCTTTGTTGTAGTCTGTCGAAATGAATGCTACAGACCTACACAGTACAGAATAGGTTTTATCACATGCTTTTAACAGAGTGATTTAAGAAAATGATGCTGTCTTTAAGGTACATCGATTTTCTTTTCTTTTTTTCTTGCGCCTCATTAAAAACTTATTTATATCATTCATTTAACTGGCTCTTTCTTATATTTATAGACCACACTGAAACTTGGGTGGTGTACTTTATGAAAAATGGATTTTGCGATCATGGAGCTCATGGAGGATTTCATTATTAATTGGAGTTCTCATAAAAGTGGAATTAAAGCCTTTCATAGGCACACACAACCTTTGAAATGATAAGCAGTTATTTTTGAATCATTTTCTGCTCTGGCATCAGTGAGAGAGAAACAGCTTTATGAAAAAGACCAGACCAATCTAACAGATTTCAATTATCTCGAATCTTTTTTTTTTTTTTCATTCTCCAGCAACAAACTGTTGGCTCTCACATAGCCTATTGAAGTTTTAATATTAATATTAATATTAATAGTACTTTTTTCTGTAATTGAATTGTTTAGTCTCTTGCATACTGAGTTTTCTGACTTGCAACAGAAAGAAAAGAAAAAGAGCTCTTTGAAATTTCAGATTTCTAATTTCATGCCAAGCAGCCAAACAGTTTTTGAAAATCTTCGGCATATGATGATGCATCTTTTCATTTCAAACTTTTGTTCCTTTGATTAAACTAATTAGTGAAATTCCATCCATCCATCACCACTTACCCTATGCAGGGTCGCAGGCAAGCTGGAGCCTATCCCAGCTGACTATGGGCGAGAGGCAGGGTACACCCTGGACAAGTCGCCAGGTCATCACAGGGCCGACACATACGGTAGAGACAAACAACCATTCACACTCACATTCACACCTACGGTCAATTTAGGGCCACCAATTAGCCTAACCTGCATGTCTTTGGACTGTGGGAGAAACCGGAGCACCCGGAGGAAACCCTTGCAGACACGGGGAGAGAACATGCAAACTCCACACAGAAAGGCCCCCATCAGCCACTGGACTTGAACCCAGAGCCTTCTTGCTGTGAGGCGACAGTGCTAACCACTACACCATCATGCCACCCTTAATTAGTAAAATTAACACTATAATAATTATTGCACATTTGGATCCTGGATCCTGTCTCACACCAAATTGTGAAAAGACCCCAATAATAAAACTACCCCCTGATGAAGCACACTGTAATAACAGCAGTGCTTTTCTGCACTGCAAGCTGAAGGCAGGCTGCTCACTGGGTATCTGTCATGACAGCAAATTTTGTAGGAAACATCCATATTTTATATTCAGCTTTTATAGAGCACAATCCATAATACTGTCAAATGTACAAAACTAAAGCTGAGGAAAATACAATCTGGAACAACTTAATGTTCACATCAAATATCAGAACGGGGAAATCCAGTCATGTGCAGAAGTCTTAGACACATGTAAAGAAATGCTGTCGACCAAAAATGGCTTAAAAATAATGAAATGAAATGTTTCAACATTAAAAAAATACTATAAACAGTAAGCAGTAAGCCATAATAAATGAAACAAAGCCAATATTTGGTGTGAGACGACCCTTTGCTTTAAAAAACATAGTCGTCTCAGGTACAATGAGTGCAGTTGTATGCGGAAATGAGCTGTAGGTTTTGCTGAGCATCTTCCAGAACCAGCCACAGTTCTTCTGGACACTTTGACTGTCACACTCGCTTCTTCATTTTGCACCAAAACCCAGCAGCCTTCATTATGTTTTCTTTTTTAATCTGAAAAGTGCTCTCTTATGTAATATGCTGCTCAGATACAAACATTTTTTCCTGTAACATTTAATTTTGTGCTGGAAAACAAACGTTTGGACTCGAAAATGTTTTTGTACTGACTCCATAATGTACAAGTCATAAAATAGAAATCGATAATAAAGTTTGTAGGAACAAAAAATAAGGTGCCTAACTACTTTTGCACAGTACTGTAGATGTTGATCACCTACTACTAAAGATGGCGCCGATTTAATACCCAAAATCAGTACTGGGCCAAAACCAGCAAAAAAGGTGGAACAGATACTGGAGAAAAAAAAAAAATGAACTTGATCTGATCCTGTAAGTACGGCAGCATATTGCTACCATGTGAGAACATGAAAAACAGCTCAGTATCACATTATAACATAAAAATTATATTGCAATAAGAAAGAAAGATATTTTCTTGCTATAACATGATAAGTTTGTCTCATCTCATCTCATTATCTGTAGCCGCTTTATCCTGTTCTACAGGGTCGCAGGCAAGCTGGAGCCTATCCCAGCTGACTACAGGTGAAAGGCGGGGTACACCCTGGACAAGTCGCCAGGTCATCACAGGGCTGACACATAGACACAGACAACCATTCACACTCACATTCACACCTACGGTCAATTTAGAGTCACCAGTTAACCTAACCTGCATGTCTTTGGACTGTGGGGGAAACCGGAGCACCCGGAGGAAACCCACGCGGACACGGGGAGAACATGCAAACTCTGCACAGAAAGGCCCTCGCCGGCCACGGGGCTCAAAACCCGGGCCTTCTTACTGTGAGACGACAGCACTAACCACTACACCACCGTGCCGCCCATGATGAGTTTGTATGTTGTAATAATGTGAAAATAACTTTTTTAATTATGAAATATCATCTTGTTTTAACAATAAACATTTCATGTTATAACTGATACTAATCTGTTTTTCTTTTTCTGGCATGGCAGCAATACGCTTCTGTATGTTGCAAATGGAAAAGATTGGAATTGGATTCAGAAAATATGTATATTTTTTTTAACTGGAAATTAAACTAGTGCCCCATTTGATTAAGGAATAAAACATGATCATTATAGGAACATAATCATAAGGAAACAGTTTTATGTGGAAATGATCTGTAGGTTTTACTGAGCATCTTCCAGAAGCAGCCACAGTTCTTCTGGACACTTTGACTGTCACACTCGCGTCTTCATTTTGCACCAAAACCCAGCAGCCTTCATTATGTTTTCTTTGTTAATCTGAAAAGTGCTCTCTTATGGAATATGCTGCTCAGATACAAACTTTTTTTCTGTAACATTTAATTTTGTGCTGGAAAACAAACGTTTGGACTCGAAAATGTTTTTGTACTGACTCCATAATGTACAAGTCATAAAATAGAAATCTATAACAAAGTTTGTATAGGGGAAAATTTAGGGTGCCTCAGACTTTTGTACAGTACTCTAATGCTGTGTTCACACTTATACCGGTACGAAAGTGGTATAACTGTATCGATACAAAGTATACCGGTACAGTTTAGTGCATCTGTCCACACTAGCGAGAAATGTTTGCGGTTTTCTTTCACGGTAGTTGAAATGCGCGTGCGCGAAATGTTTCCATGGTTACCGAGTAACTTCCTTCCGAGAATATGGCGGATGAAACAACGTGTGTGTGCTTTTTGTTGTCAGTGTACAGTCTGTATTTCTGCTGGTCATTTATTCAGTCGAATCGTATAAAATGCGCGAGGCAGTTGAGAAAGAAACAAAGAACATGAATCTCCCTTTCTCCCCCCTCACTTTCTCCCTCTTTCCTTCTCTTCCCCTCCCTTTCTCACTCTTTCCTTCTCTTCCCCTCCCTTTCTCTCCCTTTTCCCCTCTTCCTCCTTTCTTCCTCCCTCCCTCCCCCTCTCCCTTTCTCCCCCCTTTCTTTGCTCCATGTAGCTCCACGGTCGTTTTGAGCCATTTTGACGTTTTATTTACAGCTGGAAAGCATGTGCATATTGTATTGTATGAATAACCCGGAAGACATAGGAATGGTTCATTGCGCATGCGCATTATATTTGTATCGATACAGAGCCGCTTCATCTGTCCACACTACAGCGAAGCGCTACAGTACTGATACTGTACCGGTACGAAACCCATACATTTGTGGGTTTCGTACCGATACAGTTATACCGCTACAGTACCGGTATAGTTGCTAGTGTGGACAGGTGTTGCGGTACAAAAGTAGTTTCGTATCGGTACAAAATCCCTAGTGTGGACAGGGTATATGTGAGCTTGTTCTTGGTGCTACATGTACTGGTTTGAGTATGTCCCAAACTGCTGATCTTCTAGGATTTTCACACAGAACAGTCTCTAGAATTTACACAGAATGGCACAGAAAAAAAAAAAATCCAATGAGCAGCAGTTCAGTGGGCAGAAACAGCTTGCTGATGGGAGAGATCAGAAGAGAATGACCAAACTGGTTCAAGGTGACAGGGTGGCTATGGTGACTCAATGACCCTAACCCATAACTATGTCATTGCTTGTTTACCGCAATGCATTATGGGTGATTCCCAGGGTCAGCGCTGCTGCATTGTTTACTTTCACCTTTGTTAAACACTGCATCGTTTGGAATATAAAATTAATAATAAAATGACGGTAGCTGTTGATGATTGGATGGAGTGTATTACAATAGAAATATGCTGTGAAAAAATGAAAAATATAATGGTGAGCTGTATATACAGATGTCCTGGATCAAGCATAGAAGTTTTTATAGATTGGATGGAAAGTATGTTTATAAAATCAACTCAGAAGGTCATGTACATCTGTGGTGATTTTAACATCAACCTCTTAAATCATAAGAAACACAAAATGACAGAAGAGTTCATTAATTCAATGTTCAGTATGGGACTGTACCCAACTATTACCAGACCAAGCAGGATCACTTCTCACAGCACCACTTTAATAGATAATATATTTACTAATATCCTGGAAAATAATATAGAGAGCGGTCTACTATTAACAGACATCAGTGACCACCTACCTATTTTTAATGTATATTACTGTAATTATAGCAAGAAAAAGGATACTAAAAATTATAAATATATAAGAGTGAAAACTGAAGAAACCATGATTGCACTAAAAAATGACTTAGTAATACAGGATTGGAATGTAGTTTATAAAGAAAAAGATGTTGATAAGGCATATGAGGAATTTTTAATAATATTCAATGAACTATATAATAAAAATTGTCCTATAAAGAAATACAGTAATATACATAAATATACAAATAGTCCGTGGGTCACCAAGGGGCTACAAAATGCCTGCAAAAAGAAAAATATATTATACAGACAATTCTTAAAGCATCGAACTATAGAGGCAGAGGAAAAATATAAAAAATATAAAAATAAATTAACTAATATTATGAGGATATGTAAGAAAGACTATTATAATAAATTAGTGGAGAAAAATAAAAACAATATTAAAGGTATATGGACTGTACTAAATGGTATTGTGAGAAATGGATCCAAAACTACAAATTACCCGGAGTACTACACTGAAAATGATAAGACCATAAATAATATGGAGGATGTGGTGAATGGTTTTAATCAATTCTTTGTAAATGTGGGACCAGATTTAGCGGCAAAAATAAAGGAACCCGAGACAACACAATGTGGGAACATAGAAGATATGGGGGACAGAAATCCAAGTACAATTTTTCTAACTGCAACTGATGAGGAAGAAATTATCCAAATTGTAAGAAAATGTAAAAACAAAACTTCTGCAGACTGGAATGATATAGACATGTTAACAGTAAAGACAGTTATTGAGGGAATTGTGAAACCACTCACCCACATCTGCAATTTATCTTTTCAATCAGGTACATTTCCAGACAAAATGAAAATTGCAAAAGTGATACCATTGTTTAAAACTGGAGATAGACACCATTTCACAAACTACAGGCCTGTTTCTTTACTCCCCCAATTTTCCAAAATACTCGAAAAACTTTTTTTCAGATAGATTGGACAAATTCATTGAAAAACACAACCTCCTTACAGACAGTCAATATGGATTCAGAATGGACAGATCAACATCGATGGCACTAATGGAACTAATAGAGGAAATCACAAAATGTATAGACAATAAAAAAATAGCAATTGGAGTATTTGTGGACCTAAAAAAAGCATTCGATACTATTGATCATAGTATATTATTAAGTAAACTTGAAAAGTGTGGTGTTAGGGGAGTTGGGTGGAGTTGGCTGTCGAGCTATCTAAGAAACAGGCAACAGTTTGTGCAGATAGGTGACCATAAATCTGATTTCATGAACATTAAATGCGGGGTACCACAGGGGTCAATATTAGGTCCGAAATTATTCATGATATACATCAATGACATATGTACAATTTCGCAAGAACTGAAATTTGTTTTGTTTGCAGATGACACCAATATTTTTTGTTCCGGTGAGAAATTGCAGCAGACTTTAGATATAATCACAACTGAAATAAATAAACTAAAACTATGGTTTGACAAAAATAAATTATAATTAAATCTAAGCAAAACAAAGATTATGTTGTTTGGGAGACATAAAATAGATTGTAATGTAGAATTGATAATAGACAATATTAAGATAGAAATGGTACAGGAAATTAAATTTCTTGGTGTGATTTTGGATCCTAAAGTCTGCTGGAAACCTCATGTAGGATACGTACGAGCAAAACTGGCAAAGTGCTCGGCAATTCTGTGGAAAACAAAATATATTCTTGATTGTAAATCTTTGCATACTCTATATTACTCATTATTTTTGCCATATCTGACTTATTGTGTCGAAGTCTGGGGAAACACCTACAAAACCACTCTGCAGCCGATATGTACAATACAGAAAAGAGCAATAAGGACAATAAACAAAACAGGATACAGAGATCACACAAACTCACTATTCATAAAATCACACATGTTGAAATTTATGGATCTGGTCAAATTCAGAACAGCACAAATAATGTACAAAGCAAGAAATAATCTATTGCCGAAAAATATACAAGGAATGTTTAGTGAGAGAGAGGGGGGATATAATCTAAGGGGAGACCTAAATTTTAAAAAACCAAAGGTTTGAACAAATATGAAAAGCATGTGCGTATCGAGCTGTGGGGTGACTTTATGGAACAGACTGGAGACAGAGATAAAACAAAGTGCAAATATAAATCTGTTTAAAAAAAGGTACAAAAAAATATTTTTAAACAAGTATATAGAAGAGGAAGTATGTTAATGGAGGATGATGAGGGATAAATAGAATAGGGTTGATTGTTATATTAGAACTAGCTTAGTATATGGTATATATTTATTTATGGGGATAGATATCTTCATATTTACAGGGATAAGTATGTAGTAGATATTTTTTTTGTAATTATATATTTATATAGATATTTATGAAGTGTATGTGTTTGTATGTATATGTGTGTATGTATGTATGTATGTATGTATGTATGTATGTATGTATGTATATATATATATATATATATATGTATGTGTGTGTGTTTATGTATGTATATGTATGTGTATATATATATGTGTGTATATATATATATATATATATATATATATATATATATATATATATATATACACAGTGGTGCTTGAAAATTTGTGAACCCTTTAGAATTTTCTATATTTCTGCATAAATATGACCTAAAACATCATCAGATTTTCACACAAGTCCTAAAAGTAGCTGAAGAGAACCCAGTTAAACAAATGAGACAAAAATATTATACTTGGTCATTTATTTATTGAGGAAAATTATCTAATATTACATATCTGTGAGTGGCAAAAGTATGTGAACCTCTAGGATTAGCAGTTAATTTGAAGGTGAAATTAGAGTCAGGTGTTTTCAATCAATGGGATGACAATCAGGTGTGAATGGGCACCCTGTTTTATTTAAAGAACAGGGATCTATCAAAGTCTGATCTTCACAACACATGTTTGTGGAAGTGTATCATGGCACGAACAAAGGAGATTTCTGAGGACCTCAGGAAAAGCGTTGTTGATGCTCATCAGGCTGGAAAAGGTTACAAAACCATCTCTAAAGAGTTTGGACTCCACCAATCCACAGTCAGACAGATTGTGTACAAATGGAGGAAATTCAAGACCATTGTTACCCTCCCCAGGAGTGGTCGACCAACAAAGATCACTCCAAGAGCAAGACGTATAATAGTCATCGAGGTCACAAAGGACCCCAGGGTAACTTCTAAGCAACTGAAGGCCTCTCTCACATTGGCTAATGTTAATGTTCATGAGTCCACCATCAGGAGAACACTGAACAACAATGGTGTGCATGGCAGGGTTGCAAGGAGAAAGCCACTGCTCTCCAAAAAGAACATTGCTGCTTGTCTGCAGTTTGCTAAGGATCACGTGGACAAGCCAGAAGCCTATTGGATATTTTGTGGATAGATGAGACCAAACTAGAACTTTTTGGTGATAATGAGAAGCGTTATGTTTGGAGAAAGGAAAACACTGCATTCCAGCATAAGAACCTTATCCCATCTGTGAAACATGGTGATGGCAGTATCATGGTTTGGGCCTGTTTTGCTGCATCTGGGCCAGGACGGCTTGCCATCATTGATGGAACAATGAATTCTGAATTATACCAGCGAATTCTAAAGGAAAATGTCAGGACATCTGTCCATGAACTGAATCTCAAGAGAAGGTGGGTCATGCAGCAAGACAACGACCCTAAGCACACAAGTCATTCTACCAAAGAATGGTTAAAGAAGAATAAAGTTAATGTTTTGGAATGGCCAAGTCAAAGTCCTGACCTTAATCCAATGGAAATGTTGTGGAAGGACCTGAAGCGAGCAGTTCATGTGAGGAAACCCACCAACATCCCAGAGTTGAAGCTGTTCTGTACGGAGGAACGGGCTAAAATTCCTCCAAGCCGGTGTGCAGGACTGATCAACAGTTACCGCAAACGTTTAGTTGCAGTTATTGCTGCACAAGGGGGTCACACCAGATACTGAAAGCAAAGGTTCACATACTTTTGCCACTCACAGATATGTAATATTTGATCATTTTCCTCAATAAATAAATGACCAAGAATAACATTTTTGTCTCATTTGTTTAACTGGGTTCTCTTTATCTACTTTTAGGACTTGTGTGAAAATCTGACAATGTTTTAGGTCATATTTATGCATAAATATAGAAAATTCTAAAGGGTTCACAAAATTTTAAGCACCACTGTATATATATATATATATATATATATATATATATATATATATATATATATATATAAAATGTGTGTATATGTATGTGTGTGTGTATATATATGTGTGTGTGTATATATATATATATATATATATATATATATATATATATATATATATATATATATATGTGTGTATATATATGGATATGGATATGGTATGTAGTATATATTTATTTTTGTAATTATATATTTTTATGGATAATCATGAAGTGTATATATGGTATATATTTTTATAGGTGTATTAGTGTAGTTTGGATTTCGGGGTAGTTAAAAAGGGGTGGGAAATTAAAAAAAGTATTGTACTTCTTCCCACTCCTTTTTCGAACAATGTGCGGTGTATTGTAATGTATTAGCTCTTTATGTTATTTTATTTATTCTTTTTTTTGTCACTTTTTTCATTTTCTTTCTTTTGTATGTACAAATAGTTACATACATTTTTATACATGTTCGAAATAAAATAAATTCATTCATTCATTCATTCTAACCGGTTTTAACCATGCCACCTAAAGTGAATTGTTGTGTGCCTTACTGTGTCTCCACAACAAAGAGAACAGCTCATTTGAGCTTTTATCAGCTGCCAGTTGAGAAGAAAAGAAGAAAGAAATGGATAAGTTTAATCCACAATGAAAACCTTTGAACTGAATCAAAATGGACAAGTGTTTGTAGCTTACATTTCTCTGGTGGAAAAAAGACATCCTTAAACTGTAACCCTGTAATATTTCCATGGTCTGCGGAACAGCCTTCGGTTATAGAAGATTATAACAATTGACACTGTTCATCGTCTGAAACTAGCGATATTCTAAAGCCTGTAAAACACAGAAGCATTCTTTGGCCTTTGCCTCTCAACGTACTGAAGCACTCAGCAGCTGAACGAGCCTGTCGGACCAATAAAACTCCCAAACCACCAAAGGTTCTTTCGGGTGCACTGTAAAAAAAAATCTGTTGTTTTTACAAAAAAAACCTGGCAGCTGTGGTTGCCAGAATAATTCAATATAAAATACAGTGAACATGTAAACATTTTACTGACCAAACAGTAATTACAACAGTGTTAAATAAACAGATTGTCCCATAATTTTGTACAATTTTTTTTTTAAGCTTTTTCCACCTTTATTGGATAGGACAGTGTAGAGACAGGAAATGACCAGGAGAGAGAGAGACAAGGAAGGATCAGGAAATGACCCCAGGCTGGAATCAAACCCCGGTCCCCAAATTTATGGTATGGCGCCTTATCCAATTGAGCCATGACACCCATGGTCAAGCTCTTAAAAATAAAAATTAAAAATATATGTTTGTTAAATGTAGCTAGCCATTAATTTGTCTGGATTTAATAATCACAGACATTAAATGTTATTTTTACACTGCTAAAATGTAAAAAATAAAAATTTATGTTGTTGTGAAGGATACAACTTTTCTCTGTACAAAATACAAAAATGTGTGTTTTCCACAACAAAATACAATATTTTTGAATTTTTTTATTTTAAAATTTACAATCATTTTCAGTTCGACATTATACAACATCATACTGGTAAATAAACACAATATCACTGTATTTTGCTTTACAGAATTTTTATGTTGTGATTTCACAGAATTTTACTGTTGATTTTACTGACTTTTTTAACAGTGTGTGTATAATGTTCATTGTACCTCACTAGCGGCATTTATTGAAGAACATGCATTTATATGGAACAAATACATTTTTTAAAATGTTTCCTGATATCAAGTTTTATTTAACTAATTATTTATCACTTAGACCATTATTGGTGGCACGGTGGTGTAGTGGTTAGCGCTGTCGCCTCACAGCAAGAAGGTCCTGGGTTCGAGCCCTGGGGCCGGCGAGGGCCTTTCTGTGTGGAGTTTGCATGTTCTCCCCGTGTCCGCGTGGGTTTCCTCCGGGTGCTCCGGTTTCCCCCACAGTCCAAAGACATGCAGGTTAGGTTAACTGGTGACTCTAAATTGACCGTAGGTGTGAATGGTTGTCTGTGTCTATGTGTCAGCCCTGTGATGACCTGGCGACTTGTCCAGGGTGTACCCCGCCTTTCGCCCGTAGTCAGCTGGGATAGGCTCCAGCTTGCCTGCGACCCTGTAGAAGGATAAAGCGGCTAGAGATAATGAGATGAGATGAGATGAACCATTATTCACCCACGAATCCCCCGCGAGAGCGCTGCTCTGCGCCAATTCCCGATATTCGGATTTGCTCTCTTGATAAAGTTTAGCTGGTGCAATATGCGTCCTCATACGTAAATAAGACATTCTGAGATTTGATGATGTTGTTGTACAGTGTGGTAGACTCAGTCTAGACTCTTACCTTCTCGCCAAGCTTGATTTGGATTCCGATGTTCCTGCTGTAAACCCTCAACATGTTATCCACCTCTTTAAACCACCAATTTCATTGTCTTCCATGGCAGAGCACGGCAACATCACTCTCACGTAAAATTAATCTAACATCCGTCATATCGCTCAGCTACCGACCCCGGATATTCCCCACAATGCATTGCAGTAAACAAGTGATGACGTAGTTATACTTGGGGTCTATCAACCACTATTTTGAGCAGAAAAGCATCTCAGAAAGGACAAGACACCAAACCTTGAGGTGGATGGACTACAGATAGATAGATAGATAGATAGATAGATAGATAGATAGATAGATAGATAGATAGATAGATAGATAGATAGATGACTTTATTCATCCCCAAAGGGAAATTAAATTGTCATAGCAGTCTGGTAAATTTGAACACAATAAAAAATACAACGAAATAAAATAAAATAAAGTACTAAGGTCAAAATAAAATAAAATAACGTACTGAGGTCAAGAGAATACAGGAGCAGAAACCCACATTGGATTTCACTTCTTTCAGCCAACAGCAGGAATCTGAGGCAACATTGGGTACAGGTTCACCCAAACTGAACATTAGAAGATTGCAAAAATGTGTCTGGTGACTATACAATCTAGAGTATCCATTACTTTAATGGCATTTAGCAGACGCTCTTATCCAGAGTGACATATAACAAACCCAGAGCAGCCTGGGGAGCAGTTAGGGGTTAGTTGCCTTTCTCAAGGGAACTTCAGCCATTTCTACTGGGCCAGGGAATCAAACTAGTGACCTTGTGGCCCCAAGGCTGCATCTCTAACCTTTAGGCCATGGCTTCCCCAGACATGATCTAGCAACCTATCCAAACCTTTGATGGCTAGTGCATATTTCTACACAGAGCATACCTAAAAGGAAAGGGAAGTGGTGTTAGTTCAATACAAGCATGTCTAGTATAAACATGGCTTTGCTTGATGCTGTCACTCCTTCTTCCATTAACAAATCTCACGTCAAAGCTGGAAACCATGTCCTTTATAATTTCACATTGACAGTGAAATAAGTGCAACATTCAATCAGGAAAATAAAAGATAAATCTTTATCCAAAGATTATGTTGAATTTGAGACGAGACCATTTACTAAGTTCAAGTGCTGCATTAGCCTTGCATTAAAATAATTATCCAGTGAAACTGATATCATAATGTCTGTATACTTACAGAATATTTTCATGTGCCTGTTATATGTGCAATTTGTTCATCTTTCAGCTATTATAATATGGATTGTTATCCAGTGGTATGATATGATATGATATGATATGATATGATATGATATGATATGATATGATATGATATGATATATGATCAGGGGCCACAAAGTATATACTACAAGCATAATATACATAATTACAAGCATCCATTGCAGCAAAAAATCCAGTTAATACGTGATACATTTTTGCTGTTATGAAGTGAGGAGAAAAAAATACAGGACATCCATTTACAAAATAAAGAACATTGCAAAATAAGATTTGTCAGTGGAATCAATGAGGCATTGTGTGTCTGAAATATGTGACTTTGTTTTTTGTAATTGTCCAGTTCAAATGATTAAAAAAGGATAAAAGGAAGGAAAAAAGAGAAAAAAATGAAAGCACACAGCAAATTCAGAAGTGTTAAATTTTGGGTGTTAGTGACATTTGAGGGCGGCACGGTGGTGTAGTGGTTAGCGCTGTCGCCTCACAGCAAGAAGGTCCGGGTTCGAGCCCCGTGGCCGGCGAGGGCCTTTCTGTGTGGAGTTTGCATGTTCTCCCCGTGTCCGCGTGGGTTTCCTCCGGGTGCTCCGGTTTCCCCCACAGTCCAAAGACATGCAGGTTAGGTTAACTGGTGACTCTAAATTGACCGTAGGTGTGAATGTGAGTGTGAATGGTTGTCTGTGTCTATGTGTCAGCCCTGTGATGACCTGGCGACTTGTCCAGGGTGTACCCCGCCTTTCGCCCGTAGTCAGCTGGGATAGGCTCCAGCTTGCCTGCGACCCTGTAGAAGGATAAAGCGGCTACAGATAATGAGATGAAATGAGTGAAATTTGAGCAAAAGTAGAGTTAATTTTACTCTGATAGAGTTAAATCCATTATATTTGACTTCAGTTGATAAGTAGTTGGTGTCAAAATCGGGTGTAAAAACAAAGTGTCACTAAATCAAACCTGTCAGTGTAATTGTATAAATACTAACTCTGAACTTCTAACTCTCAACTCCGAGCCTGGGTTTTACACTTGAAGTGTTCATGTCACCCCGCCCACTGCATAGACACACATCGATTGGCTGAAGCCAATTACTCTGTCAAACATTACATTTAGATCCATTTTCAAATGTTTCAACTGCAAGATGGGTCAGAAATTATGGCACTGAGTATCAGATTGATTTGTTTGTATGCACTGGAACATCCAGTGACCTACCTGTATTCAACAAAATCTGTAACATAATATTACATGAACAGCGTGCTTTAATAATAGCCTCTACTGTTGATACACTTTATTTTGATGAACACTTTCATGCATACTGTATACAGGAACAAAGTAATGAACATGCTTTGATTTTTGTTGACCAGTTGACTTACTTTAGACCATTTCAGAAGCAATATTCTAATGAGAGTGAAAGGACATATATTGTTCCATATTGTTACATTTTTTAATGTGACTTCATTTTTTTGGGGTGCAAATGTTTAAAATAAATGTTTAATTGTAAAACACAAAATACGTCCACCTTTATTTCAGCAAACTTTAATCTGAAAATCATTTCCAGGAAGAGCTGTATTTACACCTTTTAAGTGTTCTGGGGCGAACACTTTTATAGTCAACAAATGATCCTCTGAGAGAGTTAATGTCTAACACTACATATCAGTGTTGAGAAAAACTAACACTGGATGTTGTTAATAAGTGTTAACTTTTAACTCCAAAAAGAGTGAAAAATGACACCAAGTTAGTGTTAAGGTACCAACACTGCAAAAAGAGTTAAATTAACACTCATGGGCAGGGCCGTTGACAGCTTTGGCTGGGCCCGGGACAAAATAATCTGAGTGGGACCCCCCCCCAAATAATCTGAGTGCCCCCCCCCACACACACACACATACGTGCGCACGCACATCACCACACAGCAACCACCCACACCCAACCAGCGGCGCGGGAAGACATTGTTGGCAGGGGGTGCTGTGACGTGACCTGGGACATTTTTTTGAAGGGGGGTCTGTGGGTCCTCCCCCAGAAAATTTTGTATTTCTTAGATGCAATTTCCTGCATTTTAACCAATCAGGCATCCGAAATCCTTTTAAGCTTGCAATTGCAATATTTCGTTAAACTGCCTACTACTTATAGGCCTAATCCGTAAAAACGACGTTTTTTTTTTTTTTTGAGTGATGACGGAAGAATCTGAAGCCTGTCTGTCAATGACAATTCTCAGTTAACACGATTACGAAGGACAGGTTATTTTAGAAGCAGAAGCGCACAGCTGTGGTTTAACAGTCGCAGGTTTTACATCTGCTCTAGATAAACTGGAGATGCGGATTCCACCCGATTACAGCCTTACATACCCAGATCCAGTCAAGCGAGTGTGCATTTCAAATACAGTAGTTAGTCGCACGCACGCACACACACACACACACACACACACACACACATGAAACAGAACAACACTCTCGCTGGAACAACACAAACACCATGGTTCTCTCAATCAACAGACCGAAATCCATGAACCCACTCATCCTACTACTATGGGTTAGTGACACTAACTTAGTGTTCTATTGCAAAAATCACTCATAAAAGTGATGCAGCGGTATTTCACACTCTCCATTAAGAAAAGTAAAACATGATGAGCATGGACACACCGTTTTAAATGAACATTTTTTAAGACTGTAGTTACATCTGAGTCAACTTCAAAGCACGATGCTAGCAACACCTGCACTTGTTCAAGGCATACCAAATAGGCTCAAGTGAACACGACACAGCGGGCAAAATTAATAACCAAATGGCCTTACCTTAAAACGCTGTCTTGATCATATGACTTCTCGCAATTATTCCACTTAAATCCACACGGTTTAACACACCCAACGCAGATACCAAACTGGAAATGTGCTAACATTGTATTTCTCTACAGACGGTCGACTCGTACTCGCTTCCTGTTGTAATTTCGCGTGCTGAAAAGCTGAACGTCAACGTCACGACAAAAAAAATTCTGATGGTCCACTAGGCTACATATTAAGTTATAAGTTTTAATTAAATCCTTTTTTAAATAACTAAAATGTAGCCCTCATCATCCTACATCTAAAACATGATATATAAAATCAGCAGAGCCAAATGAAAACAAATAAATAAACAAATATATTTTCACGTAAGTTTTGTTTTATGTTCATGTCAGTTTTGAGGGTCCACCACCAGGGGGTGCTGCCGCACCCCCCGCACCCCCGGTTCCCGCGCCGGTGCACCCAACCCCTCTTTTCACAGTCTCCATTCACTCCAACCCTTAAATAACAGGTATTCCAAGCCCATTATAACAGTCAACCATTTTATTTCAACATATTTACAGTTTGAGCATTTCCTTAGTCTGCAACTATTCAGGTGCGAAATGCAATACGCCGGACTTTTGCTGTGGCAAAGTCGTCAATAAGGTCATTGAAGTCCAGCTTCTTTGCAAGTTCGCGCTCTATAGAGAGCATAGCCAGCCCATTGAGCCTCTCCTGTGACATGTTTGAGCGCAGGTAGTTGATAAACCAAAATGATTGTTTACGGGATGGAACTGGGCCTCAATGAGAACGGAGTTATGGCTTTCCCAAAATCTGAACATAGAAGCATCAGCACTAGTGATGTGTACAGTGAGTTTTTCAGTGTATTTTTTTGTCTTGTTTTTCATAAACGTCCTTTCCATACTCGATTTAGAATGTTACAAAAAAAATTGACACCCTCCCAACCACGTAACATTAGCCTATCTGACCTGGGGGCTGACACGTTTATTACGGATAAACCAAAAGGATTACAACATTCCCTGGATATAGAACTGGACCGAGAAGATTTCAAAATCTTAACGTGTAAGCAACAACAATAAAACAGAGGTTGTTTTATTCATTTAGGGCTTATTAGGCTACTTTCATTAATTGCGCTTAGCGGGAGTTTTCCCGGTGGGCCAGTGGTTCAGTGTGGGCCGGCGGAGAAAAAAAAAAAACAGTTGCGCACTGGCCTTTAATATGATAAGCAATGTTAACAGTTTCTTTAAGAAACTGTTAACATTGCTTATTACAGTTGCGCGCTGGCCTTTAATATGATAAGCAATGTTAACAGTTTCTTAAAGAAACTGTTAACATTGCTTATCATATTAAAGGCCAGCGCGCAACTGTTTTTTTTTTTTTCTCCGCCGGCCCACGCTGAACCACCGGCCCACCGGGAAAACTCCCGCTACTCCCAATGGCCAGTCCGTGTGCATGTTTGAAGAGTATCCAGTCTAAGCGAAAGTTTAATGTTTTGCAACAGACGAACCTCAAAACACCCCATTTATAGCCCATTCGTTACATTAAACTCTATCTAGCTGGCAATTTCACATGCCGTCGTATCTACACGGGATGATTTCCAACAAAATAAGGTTTAATTAACAAGAGGCAGCGTTCCACGGGCTTTCAGCTAACCGGAGTCCAGCTCAGCGCAGCTCAGCGCAGCTCAGCAAGCGTGCCTAAAACATTTGGATATGATTGCGGGCCAATGTGCTATTCTTTGCTTCATTGAGATATATGCAACACAGTGTTATTAAACCGATATGTTTATGAAATAATTCAATGCCCTGTGCATTTCAGTGTTCACTCAGTGTACCCTGCTATCCCCTACTTTATAATTATGAATGGCGCGTTGCGTGTGCTGGGGTTACATTACGGGGCTGGAAAAAAGTTATCTGTGTCTTACCTGGCTCAGCTGCCCCACTGCCTTCACCACCTGCTGCATTATCTGAATCTTTTCTAAAATATCTATGCAGTGAGCCCCTGAGGCTCTTGGCTTCTTCATCTCTTTTTCTCTTTTCTTTTCTTTGCTCCTGACTTGTGCATGTTGGCAAACGGGCTCGCACGCTTATTGTCGAAGCGTTATGATGGAATAGTGCCGTGTTATTTGGCGCCTTAATCAAAGACCAAACCATTTCTGCATTAGGGGTGGTAGGTGGGTTCTTGAATCTATTTTCGAAGACAATAAAGGCAAAAGAACCAGAAATCATTCATTGAATGCAAATATAGCACATTTTTCTCCCCCAAATCAACACATTTTGAAATGAAACAGAATGATTAATGGCATCTTCATGAGGGACCAGTTCTGGGCCCCCCCTCATGCCTGGGCCCGGGACAAAATACCCGGTTGTCCCCCCCTGTCGACGGCCCTGCTCATGGGGTGGACCCATATAGACACTTTAAAAGTGTTGAAATTAAATCTGACAGTGTTAATTTGGGTATGCGGATTTTGCTGTGCATGTTTAAAGACTTACAATTAATTAACTGACTGATTCATATAATGTAATAATACATTAATTATTTGTTTTTAAATCAGACATAGGCTCCTTTACATCTGATATCATGGTTTGTTCCCCCCGGCAGTGTGTAAACACATATTTTTGTTTTTCAGCCTCCGAACAATGGCTTCTTGTGTCATCAAGTCAGACACATAGCACCTGGAGTGTAGCCACAAACCATTTCCCTGCTGCATTAGGAATAATGGCTCATTTCCTAATAACCTCATTTACAGTAATGAGATGGCGATGTGTAATGTGAGTAATGGCAGAGTTGTGAGTTGTGCCATTGGTGACAATGGTGGATTATCTAAAGTGTTACACTGTTTTCATATACACATTCTTCTGCAAAGAAAACAGATAGATAGATAGATAGATAGATAGATAGATAGATAGATAGATAGATAGATAGATAGATAGATAGATAGATAGATAGATAGATAGATAGATTTCATTTCAGCAGGGTGGCCTATTCAGCACAGCTGGCATCCATGGGGGCCTTGCAAAAACTATACTAATTTGCAATTTCAAAAATATATTACAATCATCTTTAAAAATCTCATTAATATGATTAATCTAAAAATTTAATTACAACTACCATTTGGTCTTAAGAGGAAAAAATATAATGAACATTTTAGGAAAAAAGATAGCTGAAACTAACAAAAATATCATAATAATTATATAATGTAGTATATAATAATTATAGTACAGTATAGTATAGTATCATGCTAACTGAATGGAATATACCTGATATACCACTCAACACCAGTCAATATTATTTAACTATACTATAGTATAGTTAAATAATATTGACTGGTGTTGAGTGGTATATCAGGTATATTCCATTCAGTTAGCGTGATATTGAACGAGTCGAAGACTCGTTCAATATCACGCTAGCTGAATGGAATTTGAGATGAGACCATTTACTAAGTTCAAGTGCTGCATTAGCCTTGCATTAACATAATTATCCAGTGAAACTGATATTGTAATGTCTGTATACTTACAGAATATTTTCATGTGCCTGTTATATGTGCAATTTGTTCATCTTTCAGCTATTATAATATGGATTGTTATCCAGTGGTATGATATATGATATGATGTGATATGATATGATCAGGGGCCAAAAAGTATTAGCCTTTATTGAACCCCAAGCATAAGTACGTCATCACTTGTTTACCGCAATGCATTGTGGGGGATATCCGGGGTCGGTAGTTGAGCGATATGATGGACGTTAGATTAATTTTACGTGAGAGTGATGTTGCCGTGCTCTGTCATGGAAGACAATGAAACTGGTGGTTTAAAGAGGTGGATAACATGTTGAGGGTTTACAGCAGGAACATCGGAATCCAAATCAAGCTTGGCAAGAAGGTAAGAGTCTAGACCGAGTCTACCACACCGTACAACAACATCATCAAATCTCAGAATGTCTTATTTATGAGGACATATATTGCACCAGCTAAACTTTACCGAGAAAACAAATCTATCTGAATATCAGGAATTGGCACAGATCAGCGCTCTCACAGGGAATTTGTAGGCGAATAATGGTCCGAGTGATAAATGAGTGATTAGTTAAATAAAACTTGATATCAGGAAACATTACAAAAAAAAAAAAAACTTTGGAAACCCGCTGATCTGCCGTGTCATGTTCAGTACAAATGCATTTTCTTCAATAGATGCTGCAAGTGAGGTACAATGAACATTATACACACCCGAAAGAGAACCCTTGGTGGTTTGTGAGTTTTATCGGTCTGACAGGCTCGTTCGGCTCTCGAGTGCTTCGGTATGTTGAGAGGCAAAGGCCGAAGAATGCTTCTGTGTTTTACAGGCTTTGGAATATCGCTAGTTTCAGACGATGAACAGTGCTGATTGTTATAATATTCTATAACCGAAGGCCGTTCCACAGACCATGGAAATATTGCTGGGTCACAGTTTAAGTACATCTTTTCCCACCAGAGAAATGTAAGCTACAAACACTTGTCCATTTTGATTCAGTTCAAAGGTTTTCAAAGATTAGCCTTTATTGAACTTCAACTCATTCAATATCATGCTAGCTGAATGGAATATATCTGATATACCACGAAAAAAAGCCAGCCAATATTATTATTATTATTATTAGCGGCACGGTGGTGTAGTGGTTAGCGCTGTCGCCTCACAGAAAGAAGGTCCTGGGTTCGAGCCCCGGGGCCGGCGAGGGCCTTTCTGTGTGGAGTTTGCATGTTCTCCCCGTGTCCGCGTGGGTTTCCTCCGGGTGCTCCGGTTTCCCCCACAGTCCAAAGACATGCAGGTTAGGTTAACTGGTGACTCTAAATTGACCGTAGGTGTGAGTGTGAATGGTTGTCTGTGTCTATGTGTCAGCCCTGTGATGACCTGACGACTTGTCCAGGGTGTACCCCGCCTTTCGCCCGTAGTCAGCTGGGATAGGCTCCAGCTTGCCTGCGACCCTGTAGAAGGATAAAGCGGCTAGAGATAATGAGATGAGATTATTATTATTATTACTATTATACAGACATATTCTCTTCATATCAGCATTCTTGGAGGCCAATGATAGCTTACCCATGATTCAGTGCTACTAGCGCAGCAGTCCAGTTAGCTTCTAGCTGGCTTAGCAGTAGCATTAGCGAGGGCCAACTTTAGCATACCCGCAACTCGGTGCTGTTTGCACGGCAGTCCAGTTACCTTCAAGCTGGTGTATTGTTAGCACAGGCCAGTGCTAATGCAGTCAAGACAAATATTATTATTATTATTATTATTATTATTATTTTATTATTATTATTTTCCCTGTGTAATTTACTTAGTTACTTTAAAAATCAACATCAACAACTACACACAACAGAATGACCTGGCAGCCAAAAGTCTCTCAAAATCTTCTGCTTTTAATGAAGCAAACCCCTTGTTTGTTTATAAACTGTCACAGTCACTCACTAGCGCGGACGTTTTACATCTCCGACGTGTCTCTTTTCCAGTTTTTTGATGTCCATTGGTATGTTTTTCTCTTGTAAATATGCGTGAAGAATATGTAACGAAGTTTTGTTTGCCTTTCGGATGTTCATTGCATCTTCAGTTTCAGTTTATTTATTTAGTGCTTCAACCTAGCACTGGATTACCCTTGTCTTCTCTCTTCTTCTGTCCGGCTGACAAAGAAATGATTCTGCACTTGCGCAGCAGAAAAGTTTTGTCATTGGCTCTTTGCATGAGCTCCAATGTGTGATGTGTTGTCTTGACAGCATGCAATATTGTTATAATATTGCACGCTCATTTTCCATTGGGGAGAGTAGTGTAATACATGGAGGATAAACGATATGATAGCAATATTGCATGCCATCAATAAACCCACTAGATGGAAATACAATACGTTTTTATTCCATGGACAAAGTGGCCTGCATGTATAATAATATAGTATAGTGTAATAGTAATAATAATTATAACATAACACAAGATGGTTATATATCCCAGATCAGCTTGTTTTGTAAGGATATTTTCTTTTTCTCTCTCGCTCTCTCTTCTATTTTGTAAACATGTTCAAGAGCTATATGCAAAGCAAATAGTAGTTTTCAAGATATATCCGTCAGCAGCGATCTACGGGGTCCAAGTACTAACAGTATTCTACTGAATACAAACCAAATAACAGCAAACACTGTGTTCCTCAGAAGATGGCAGGGCACTCCATTACAATGACAACTTCACATTCTTTACAAGTCTTTTAAATTCTGCAAACTTGCTTTTCTTGTGTACAGTGTGACACCAAAGCCATTGAGTATGAATTGTATGCTATTAATGCCGCCAGAGTCATCAGCAGGCTCATATTTTGCCTTGCATTCAGGAATATGCTGACAGAATGGTAATGATGAAAAAAAAACAGTGTGTTGAATATGTTGAGTTCTTCCCAGAAGCCCAGGTGTTGGAAACATGTAGCAATGAAACAATGCAGAGCTACTACACACACTGTATGGAGGAGAAAGAAGGCCTGATGACTCATGGGCTTTTTTTTTTTTACTGTTGTGCATCGCCAGCACATTTTACTAATTCCTCACATATTGCATTTCTGATTGATTGCATGGCTTAGACACAAAATATCTTCGATTCAAATAACAAACATTTGGCTCTTTGTGATTTTTCTGCTTGGGTGTTAGTGTGTTTTTTCTTTAATGTGTTGCTAAAAAGAACTTAGGTTCTATGGGAAAATATGGCCCATGGAAGTTGGTTGGTTTAAATATGAAATATGTACACTTGAGTGTCTGTAACTGGTGTTTAGATTTTATAGACATGCATCATGGAACTGCATATTTACATGTTTTACAACCCCGATTCCAAAAAAGTTGGGACAAAGTACAAATTGTAAATGAAAATGGAATGCAATGATGTGGAAGTTTCAAAATTCCATATTTTATTCAGAATAGAACATAGATGGCATATCAAATGTTTAAACTGAGAAAATGTATCATTTAAAGAGAAAAATTAGGTGATTTTAAATTTCATGACAACAACACATCTCAAAAAAGTTGGGACAAGGCCATGTTTCCCACTGTGAGACATCCCCTTTTCTCTTTACAACAGTCTGTAAACGTCTGGGGACTGAGGAGACAAGTTGCTCAAGTTTAGGGATAGGAATGTTAACCCATTCTTGTCTAATGTAGGATTCTAGTTGCTCAACTGTCTTAGGTCTTTTTTGTCGTATCTTCCATTTTATGATGCACCAAATGTTTAATATGGGTGAAAGATCTGGACTGCACACTGGCCAATTCAGTACCCGGACCCTTCTTCTACGCAGCCATGATGCTGTAATTGATGCAGTATGTGGTTTGGCATTGTCATGTTGGAAAATGCAAGGTCTTCCCTGAAAGAGACGTCGTCTGGATGGGAGCATATGTTGCTCTAGAACCTGGATATACCTTTCAGCATTGATGGTGTCTTTCCAGATGTGTAAGCTGCCCATGCCACACGCACTAATGCAACCCCATACCATCAGAGATGCAGGCTTCTGAACTGAGCGCTGATAACAACTTGGGTCGTCCTTCTCCTCTTTAGTCCGAATGACACGGCGTCCATGATTTCCATAAAGAACTTCAAATTTTGATTCGTCTGACCACAGAACAGTTTTCCACTTTGCCACAGTCCATTTTAAATGAGCCTTGGCCCAGAGAAGACGTCTGCGCTTCCGGATCATGTTTAGATACGGCTTCTTCTTTGAACTATAGAGTTTTAGCTGGCAACGGCGGATGGCACGGTGAATTGTGTTCACAGATAATGTTCTCTGGAAATATTCCTGAGCCCATTTTGTGATTTCCAATACAGAAGCATGCCTGTATGTGATGCAGTGCCGTCTAAGGGCCCGAAGATCACGGGCACCCAGTATGGTTTTCCGGCCTTGACCCTTACGCACAGAGATTCTTCCAGATTCTCTGAATCTTTTGATGATATTATGCACTGTAGATGATGATATGTTCAAACTATTTGCAATTTTACACTGTCGAACTCCTTTCTGATATTGCTCCACTATTTGTCGGTGCAGAATTAGGGGGATTGGTGATCCTCTTCCCATCTTTACTTCTGAGAGCCGCTGCCACTCCAAGATGCTCTTTTTATACCCAGTCATGTTAATGACCTATTGCCAGTTGACCTAATGAGTTGCAATTTGGTCCTCCAGCTGTTCCTTTTTTGTACCTTTAACTTTTCCAGCCTCTTATTGCCCCTGTCCCAACTTTTTTGAGATGTGTTGCTATCATGAAATTTCAAATGAGCCAATATTTGGCATGAAATTTCAAAATGTCTCACTTTCGACATTTGGTATGTTGTCTATGTTCTATTGTGAATACAATATCAGTTTTTGAGATTTGTAAATTATTGCATTCCGTTTTTATTTACAATTTGTACTTTGTCCCAACTTTTTTGGAATCGGGGTTGTAATATTTTCAATAATCTCATCTCATCTCATTATCTCTAGCCGCTTTATCCTGTTCTACAGGGTCGCAGGCAAGCTGGAGCCTATCCCAGCTGACTATGGGTGAGAGGCGGGGTACACCCTGGACAAGTCGCCAGGTCATCACAGGGCTGACACAGACACAGACAACCATTCACACTCACATTCACACCTACGGTCAATTTAGAGCCACCAGTTAACCTAACCTGCATGTCTTTGAGGGAAACCAGAGCACCCGGAGGAAACCCATGTGGACATGGGGAGAACATGCAAACAAGGACCCCCTTGAAAATGAGATGTCACATCTCAAGGGGTTATTCTCAAAATAAATAAATAAACTCCCTTGCCAGCCACTGGGCTCGAACCCAGGACCTTCTTGCTGTGAGGCGACAGTGCTAACCACACTGCTAGCCACTACACCACCGTACTGCCCTACACACAACTAGTGTATCTCAAAAAATTAGGATTTCATGAAAATGTTAATCTTTTTCATAATTTAATTCAAAAAGGTAAACTTTCATATATTCTATATTCATTACATGTAAAGTGAAATAGTTCAAGCCTTTTTTGGTTTTAATTTTGATGATTATGGCTTATAGCTCATGAAAATGAGAAGTCCAGTATGTCGAATTATTAGAATATTTAATTTCGAGTTTGGGGAAGGGTGGCACGGTGGTATAGTGGTTAGCACTGTTGCCCTGCAGCAAGAAGGTCCTGGATTCAAGCCCAGTGGCCAACGAGGGCCTTTATGCATGGAGTTTGCATGTTCTCCTTGTGCCTGCATCGGTTTCCTCCGGGTGCTGTGGTTTCCTCCAAAGACATGCAGGTTAGGCTAATTGGTGGCTCTAAATTGACCGTAGGTGTGAATGGTTGTTTGTCTCTATGTGACTTGTCCAGGGTGTACCCCGCCTCTTGCCCATAGTCAGCTGGGATAGGCTCCAGCTTGCCTGTGACCCTGTACAGGACAAGCGGCTACAGATGATGGATGGAGTTTGGGGAAGACTACTGACTTGGCAGTTGTCCAGAAGCCGATCATCGACACCCTCCACAAGGAGGGTAAACCACAGAAGGGCATTGTTGAAAAGGCTGGCTGGAAAAGGTGCACAAGCAACAGGGATGACCAAGGCCTTAAGAATATGTTCAAGAAAACTTGGGAGAGCTTTACAACGAGGACACTGAGGCTGGTGTCAGTTCATCAAGAGCCACCATGCACAGACATCTTCAGGAAATGGGTTACAA
Source organism: Neoarius graeffei (assembly GCF_027579695.1). Lineage (NCBI taxonomy): Eukaryota > Metazoa > Chordata > Actinopteri > Siluriformes > Ariidae > Neoarius > Neoarius graeffei. The sequence goes on along the minus strand of NC_083590.1, from coordinate 27,756,845 downwards.
ATATCATATTTCTAATATCAAGCCCCTCCTGAACCAGAGACAATGCACTGAAAAAAAATGGCCTGTTAAATTAACACAAAAAAACTTGTACATCGGTTGCACTTATTAAAATCATATCCACTAAGACCAATTAAGTCATGTTCAGTCAAACAGAACATGACTTAATTGGTCTTAGTGGATATGATTTTAATAAGTGCAACCGATGTACAAGATTTTTTTGTGTTAATTTAACAGGCCATTTTTTTCAGTGTGTCAGAAGCATCTTACCTGGACTAAGGAGAGAAGGAACTTGAGTTCATGATCTAAGCAAGCAAACTGTGGGCATAATATGGACGTAATAAAACAACTTGTGGACAAAAGTTATAAAATGTTTGATGACTTATGTCTGTTGATAATTCTCGCAATGTCATGTCTTTAAAATCTTTTAATGCTTGTTAGTGGCTGGAAATGTTCAATTGATTCTTGGACCTGATTTGATTGCATTGCATTGACTCCATCTGACTTTTCTAAATGTTTGAGTTTTGGCTTTTTATATTGAAATGTCCATAGCTTGGTGCTGAAATTAGGTTTTGTGAAAAACAACCAATGCAAACATCCTAGTTTAATCAGAGACTTGGATCAAGATATCCATTTTAGATCTTTTTTAGAAGTCTGTGTTTAAGAATAGCCTAGATTTCAGTGACATGTGCAGAAGAAATGGCAGATTTAATGTCTCCAATGCACAATATCCATTAGGGAACAAGGTACTTAATTAATTCACACATGAACACTTGGTTCATGACAGTTACGTGATCTTGACTCCATGCAGATTCTTGCTCCAGTGAGTCCTTTCAAAACTGTTACTGTACTGTTATGTAGATGAGATGCTCTTAATGCCAACCTTATTCCCATGTGCATGTGTCTGATAATAAGTGCCATTGGTGTTCTCTCTCTCTCTCTCTCTCTCTCTCTGTCTGTCTGTCTGTCTCTGTCTCTTTCTTTCTCTCTTTGTCTGTCTCTCTTTCTTCCTCTCTTTCTGTCTGTCTGTCTGTTTTTCTCTCTCACTTGGTCTGTCTGTCTCTCTTTCTCTCTGTCTCTCTCACTCTCTCGATGTGTGTCAGATCATCAGAGTAGAAACAAAAACTACACCAAGTCAAATTCAGGCAAACTTGCAAGCACAGTCTTTATATATACAGTGGGGCAAAAAAGTATTTAGTCAGCCACCAATTGTGCAAGTTCTCCCACTTAAAAAGATGAGAGAGGCCTGTAATTTTCATCATAGGTACACTTCAACTATGAGAGACAGAATGGGGGGAAAGAATCCAGGAAATCACATTGTAGGATTTTTAATGAATTAATTGGTAAATTCCTTGGTAAAATAAGTATTTGGTCACCTACAAACAAGCAAGATTTCTGGCTCTCACAGACCTGTAACTTCTTCTTTAAGAGGCTCCTCTGTCCTCCACTCGTTACCTGTATTAATGGCACCTGTTTGAACTCGTTATCAGTATAAAAGACACCTGTCCACAACCTCAAACAGTCACACTCCAAACTCCACTATGGCCAAGACCAAAGAGCTGTCAAAGGACACCAGAAACAAAATTGTAGACCTGCACCAGGCTGGGAAGACTGACTCTGCAATAGGTAAGCAGCTTGATGTGAAGAAATCAACTGTGGGAGCAATTATTAGAAAATGGAAGACATGCAAGACCACTGATAATCTCCCTCGATCTGGGGCTCCATGCAAGATCTCACCCTGTGGGGTCAAAATGATCACAAGAACAGTGAGCAAAAATCCCAGATTCACATGGGGGGACCTAGTGAATGACCTGCAGAGAGCTGGGACCAAAGTAACAACGGCTACCATCAGTAACACACGCCGCCGCCAGGGACTCAAATCCTGCAGTGCCAGACGTGTCCTCCTGCTTAAGCCAGTACATGTCCAGGCCCATCTGAAGTTTGCTAGAGAGCATTTGGATGATCCAGAAGAGGATTGGGAGAATGTCATATGGTCAGATGAAACCAAAATAGAACTTTTTGGTAAAAACTCAACTTGTTGTGTTTGGAGGAGAAAGAATGCTGAGTTGCATCCAAAGAACACCATACCTACTGTGAAGCATGGGGGTGGAAACATCATGCTTTGGGGCTGTTTTTCTGCAAAGGGACCAGGACGACTGATCTGTGTAAAGGAAAGAATGAATGGGGCCATGTATCATGAGATTTTGAGTGAAAACCTCCTTCCATCAGCAAGGGCATTGAAGATGAAACGTGGCTGGGTCTTTCAGCATGACAATGATCCCAAACACAACACCCGGGCAACGAAGGAGTGGCTTCATAAGAAGTATTTCTAAGTCCTGGAGTGGCCTAGCCAGTCTCCAGATCTCAACCCCATAGAAAATCTTTGGAGGGAGTTGAAAGTCCGTGTTGCCCAGCGACAGCCCCAAAACATCACTGCTCTAGAGGAGATCTGCATGGAGGAATGGGCCAAAATACCGGCAACAGTGTGTGAAAACCTTGTGAAGACTTACAGAAAACGTTTGACCTCTGTCATTGCCAACAAAGGGTATATAACAAAGTATTGAGATTAACTTTTGTTATTGACCAAATACTTATTTTCCACCATAATTTGCAAATAAATTCTTTAAAAATCAGACAATGTGATTTTCTGGATTTTTTTTTCTCATTTTGTCTCTCATAGTTGAGGTATACCTACGATGAAAATTACAGGCCTCTCTCATCTTTTTAAGTGGGAGAACTTGCACAATTGGTGACTGACTACATACTTTTTTGCCCTACTGTGTGTATATATATAAAAATCTCAAAAAAATCTCCTTCTCACCCCCGGCGGGGGGGTGGTGTCCATGTCATCCTCAAGCTCGGGTCCTCTACCAGAGGCCTGGGAGTTTGAGGGTTCTGCGCAGTATCTTCGATGTTCCTAGGACTGCGCTCTTCTGGACTGAGGCTTCAGATGTTGTTCCTGGGATTTGCTGGAGCCACTCTCCCAGTTTGGGGGTTACTGCCCCAAGTGCCCCCACTACCACGGGGACCACGCAACCCTTGACCTTCCACATCCGTTCCAGCTGCTCTTTCAACCCTTGATACTTCTCAAGTTTCTCATGTTCCTTCTTCCTGATGTTGGCGTCAGCTGGGATCGCCACATCTATCACCACCACCCTCTTCTGCTCTTTGTCCACCACCACTATGTCCGGTTGGTTAGCCAGGATCTGTTTGTCAGTCTGGAAGCTGAAGTCCCACAGAATCTTGGCCCTGTTGTTCTCAGCCACCTTCTGTGGTATGGCCCATTGGGACTTGGGTATTTCTATTCCATACTGGTTGCAGATGTTCCTGTATACTATCCCAGCCACTTGGTTGTGCCTCTCCATGTATGCTGATCCAGCTAGCATCTTACACCCTGCTACTATGTGCTGGACTGTTTCAGGGGCTTCTTTGCAGAGTCTGCATCTTGGGTCTGATCTACTCTGGTAGATCCTGGCCTCTATGGCTCTTGTGCTTATGGCCTGTTCTTGTGCTGCCATGATTAGTGCCTCTGTGCTGTCTGTCAGTCCTGCATTATCCAGCCACTGGTAGGATTTCTTGATATCAGCCACTTCCTCTATCTGACGGTGATACATGCCATGTAGGGGTTTGTCTCTCCAGGTTGTCTGTTCCTCCTCCTCCTCTGCACTCTCTTCAGGGTTCTGCTGCCTGAGACATTCACTTAGCAGTTCATCCTTTGGGGCCATCTTTCTGATGTATTCTCGGATTTTCGATGTTTCATCCTGGACCGTGGTCTTGACGCTCACTAGCCCTCGGCCTATATATATATATATATAGGTAATGAAATACCTGTTATTTGCGATAACAGGTTTATACTGTTTGATACTGTTTTATATATCGTATAAAATACCTGTTTATACTGCTTGAATATATATATATATATATATATATATATATATATATATATATATATATATATATATATATATTCAAGCAGTATGAATAGAGTCTGGAATGACTTTCGGCATGCATGCACAAATGACTACAAACACAAATACACAAACACACATGAGGATTGAGAGTGCACTGCTTCACATATTCAGATATAGCAATAAAGAATATTGCAGAAAGGCCTGTGTTCCTCTTCCATATATTATCGCAGATAACAGGTATTTCATTGCTGAAAAAGAAAATTGAGACCTGTCTATTTTACAACGATGTGCAATTTCAAGAGAAATGAAACAATGTCAAGAGGAAACTTTATGTAGAGAAAATGGTAATATTTAGCGATCACTGGTTGATTGTGCTGTAGTGTAAATATCAGTTCATCACTTTCTAAGTGTGTAATATGTTTGGAGTAACCACATTTAGAATCCAATGCTGTAGTCTTGTATATTTGATGTGAGAAACATCAATATTATTTGTTGTCTCCATGGGCAAGGCTTGTTTTCTGTTTTTATTAGATCCTGAAACTTGGCTAAAACAAAATAATTAGACCAATTTTTATCCTCAAAAAAATTATTGAAAGAAATATGAAGTATTGATTAGACATTCAGGAAGATCTCTTGTGATAGCAGATAATACATGGAAATTAAAAGAAAAAAACACACACGTATGACAATGACTGTAAAGTTAAAATGTATGGTCTGTAGAATGATTCTTCCTTCCAAATAGTCCTCAAGTCCTACATCTACAGTACTGTACAAAAGTCTTAAACACATGTAAAGAAATGCTGTGGACCAAAAATGACTTAAAAAATAATGAAATGAAATGTTTCAACATTAAAAAATACTATAAACAGGAAGCAGTAATCCATAATAAATGAAACAAAGTCAGTAATTGGTGTGAGATGACCCTTTGGTTTAAAAAAAATAGTAGTCTCAGGTACATTGAGTGCAGTTTTATAAGGAAATGAGCTGTAGGTTTTACTGAGCGTCTTCCAGGACCATCTACAGTTCTTCTGGACACTTTGACTGTCACACTCTTCATTTTGCACCAAAACCCAGCAGCCTTCATTATGTTTTCTTTGTTAATCTGAAAAGTGTTCTCTTTTGTAATATGCTGCTCAGACACAAACTTTTTTTTTTTATATAACATTCAATTTTGTGCTGCAAAACGAACGCTTGGACCCTAAAATGTTCTTGTACTGACTCGATAATGTAGAAGTCATAAAACAAAAAACAAAGTTTCTATGAAAAAAAATGGGGGGGGGGCTAAGACTTTTGCACAGTACTGTAAAGTTCTATCACCTACCACTAGAGATGATGCTGAATCGATACCCAAAATCAGTACTGGGCCAAAACCAGCATAAATAAATAAATAAATAAAATAGTGGAACAGATATTGGAGAAAAAAATAATAACGAACTTGATCTGATCCTGTAACTACGGCAGTATATTGCTACCATGCAAGAAAAAAAACAGATCATTATCACATTATAACGTGAAAATGACATTGTGATAAGAAAGAAGGAAAGATATTTTCTTGTTATAACACGACAAGTTTTGTATGTCGTAATAACATGAATCTCTTTTTAAATTGTGAAATATCAGACTGTCTTAACAACAAATATTTCACGTTATAACTGACACTAATCCGTTTTTCTTTTTCTGGCATGGCAGCAATACGCTTCTCATCTCATCTCATTATCTCTAGCCGCTTTATCCTTCTACAGGGTCGCAGGCAAGCTGGAGCCTATCCCAGCTGACTACGGGCGAAAGGCGGGGTACACCCTGGACAAGTCGCCAGGTCATCACAGGGCTGACACATAGACACAGACAACCATTCACACTCACATTCACACCTACGGTCAATTTAGAGTCACCAGTTAACCTAACCTGCATGTCTTTGGACTGTGGGGGAAACCGGAGCACCCGGAGGAAACCCACGCGGACACGGGGAGAACATGCAAACTCCGCACAGAAAGGCCCTCGCCGGCCCCGGGGCTCGAACCCAGGACCTTCTTGCTGTGAGGCGACAGCGCTAACCACTACACCACCGTGCCACCCCTGCAATACGCTTCTGTATGTTGCAAATGGAAAAGATTGGAATTGGATTTGGATTTTTTTTTTAGCTGGAAATTAAACCAGTCCTCCATTTGATTAAGGAATAAAACATGAATCGTTGTGTTATAGGAACATAATTAATGATTGGGGTGGCATGGTGGTGCAGTGGTTAGCACTATCACCTCACAGCAAGAAGGTTCTGGGTTTGAATCTACCATTTGACTGGGTCTTTCTGTGTAGAGTTTGCGTGTTCTCCTCATACCAGCGTGAGCTTTTTCCGGGTGCCCAGGTTTCCTTCCTCAGTCCAAATTGGATTTGGTCAACTGGCTACTCTAAATCGCCCATAGGTGTGAATGTGAGTGGTTGTCTGTCTCTCTGTGTTAGTCCTGGTGACCTGTCCAGGATGAACCCCACCTCTCACACGTCAGCTGGGATTGGCTCCAGCTCACCCGCAACCTGCAACAGATAAGCTGTATAGAAAATGAATTAATGATGGGGTGGTGTTGTGTTGAGTTGCCTGATGTGAAGCCGAGTTTATCTTACCAACCAGAAGTTGCGTATTTTTCTATAACAGTATGGTCCAAAGTGATTTATTCCTCTTATATACAACAGCGATTTTATATGATACTGCAGCTTTATACTCCAACTTGTACTATGGCGAGTACAAACATTTTTTTAATTATTATTATTATTATTCAAAGAATGACAAATCACATGTTTATTACCTCTGCCAAGGAGGTTATGTTTTCGGTAGCGTTGGTTTGTTTGTTTGTTGGTTGGTTGGTTGGTTGGTTTGTCTGTTAGCAACATTACGGAAAAAGTTATGAACAGATTGCTCTGAAATTTTTTCCAGAGGTGTGACTGGGCACAAGTAACAATCCATTAAATTTTGGCGGTGATCCAGATCACCTTCTGGATCCCGGAATTTTTTAAAGGATTCTTGGCGGAGGTCTGCGCTCTCCAAGTGCTTTTCTAGTGTTGTTACTGTAACAATCAAAGTGCATTAATATAAACCTTGCAACTGGAATTATTGTCAAAGCTGCAATTATTGGAAATTAATCAAGACCTTCTGACCAAATACAATGGAGAATACAACAACAGCGCTGAAAGGGCACTGTACTGTACATTCTTTTTTCTTCTGCTTCTTATACAGATGCCTTCTTCCAGTTCCATCCATTCATCCATTATCTGTAACCGTTTTTTCTGTGCAGAGTCGCGGGCAAGTTGGATCCTATCCCAGCTGACTATGGGTGAGAGGCGGGGTACACCCTGAACAAGTCACCAGATCATCACAGGGCTGACACATAGAGACAAACAATCATTCACACTCACATTCACACCTACGGTCAATTTAGAGCCACCAGTTAACCTAACCTGCATGTCTTTGGACTGTGGGGGAAACCGGAGGACCCGGAGGAAACCCATGCAGACACAGGGAGAACATGCAAACTCCACACAGAAAGGCCCCCATCGACCACTGGGCTTGAACCCAGGACCTTCTTGCTGTGAGGTAATAGTGCTAACCACTACACCACCGTGCCGCCCCTTCTTCCAGTTATGTATCCCAATTTTATTGTTATTATTTAACTTCAAACCTAATACTTATTTCATTCACAGGAGCACATGCAATAGTCACAACTTTCTTTCACTTCAGAGGACTGCTGCTTGTGTCACAGTTGGTCTCTGTAACTGCCAATATGTGGTCACCAAATTCTTCTAACTGCCTGCTACACCACCTGGGGCACAGGCCACCGACAAGGGCTTTCCAGGTCTCACTATCTTGGCCTTTCCACTCTAGCTTGCTCTGAATGTATTCTGTTTTCTTGGTGTCTGCACCAAGGTCCCTGTTCACAAGGTGTTCTGCAGCCATCCTCTCTTTCGTTTGCCCTGAGGGTTCCAGAGACCAGAGGCAACATGTCTTGCCTGGGCTCAGGAGAGAAAGAACTGGACTATTGCTCAGTGCACTTGGTAAAACACAGATGACCAACACCAGCAGATGACATGGCACCCCAAATCATCACAGACTGCGGAAACTTCACACTGGACTTCAAACACCTTGGATTCTGTTCCTCCAGACTCTAGGACCTTTGGACCACTGAGCAACAGTTCAGTTCTTTCTCTCCTTAGCCCAGGTAAGATGCTTCTGATGTTGTCTCTGGTTCAGGACTGGCTTGATATTAGGAATGCAACAGTTGTAGCCCCTTTCCTGGCGCTTCATGCACTGACACCAGCCTCAGTCCACTCCTTGTGAAGCTCTCCAAAGTTCTTGAATTGACTTTTCTTGACAATCATCTCAAGGCTGTTGCTTGTGCACCTTTTCCAGCCAGCTTTGAAATAACCAAGATGACAATTTAATAATAAATTTGTATTCCAAAATTCTCAGTAACACTGTTTTATTGGTATGTCAGCTGTTTAGTGTGCTAGAAATGGGAAAAAAATGCCATGATTGGTACAAAAGTGGATGTGCGAGGACTAAATACTGTCCATGATTGTGAAAGTGTTCTAATAGAAACAAAGTCAAGGAACCATAATCTTCAAAATCAGTATTCCAGTACATGTTTGGTAACTCCACTCTCAGACTTGTATGCTGACGATCTTTCCTTTATGTCAAAATTAAACTTTTATTTTTGCTTTTTTTTCGCTTTTACTATCTGGCCTTTTGTCATCATTTCAGCAAATCATAATAATTAGATTGCTTAAAGGTGCTGATCCTTCCATCCTCTTTTGCAACCCTGAAAATAATTATTGTTTTATAAATCAACTTAACATGCAGAGCATGACTTTTGGCTTCATGCCACAGATAAGTGAAATTAAAAGCCATCAGTTCTGAGCTGCTAATTAGTGTGATAAATATGCTTTCAGTCCAGAGTGTATTAATTCACATGAGAAAGAATAGCGCTGTAATCTGTTAAGGAGCACGGCAGTTGACACTCATGTGAGCGTATTCAATTGGGTGGAGATGTACAAGCTGCTCATATATAAAGTCACCTCTGTAGCAAGGAAACGCAGAATGTAGCATCCATTCCACCTGATTGAGGGTAATCATGCAGACTGATGTCCAATCTAAAATGGATCACAGAGTGGAAAAATAAATTAAAGTGTGATTGTGCTTGAGTTTTGAAAACCAATACCTTGCAAAGAGGTTAAAGAGGCGGAGGGAACCTGCGGAGGTGTGAAAAGGGCTGAGCTGGTCATAATAGATTTTCATTCAGCAAAAAAAAGAAAAAGATAGATTTTATTACAATGGAAATTGAGTCTATAATGGCTTTTTGTATTTTGTTTTGTCCTTTTTTTCTTACCTGCTGCCCCAAACAGAAAATAAATGATGTGAAATTGAGTACTTGCATGCTTTCATTGAATGCCATCTGTAATCTCCACTGCATTGATAAAATATAACCTTTTTTTTCATCTATTATCTTTGTGTGTGTGTGTGTGTGTGTGTGTGTGTGTGTGTGTGTGTGTGTGTGTGTGCGCGCGCACAGCGCGCGGTAGTACGGTAAGATTCCCCAAATCTTAAACAAATTTTCTTGTATCATTGAAACTGAGGATAGTCAAGGACTAAAACATTTGAACTTTTCACTGCCACTTTTTTCTTTTTGCAATTATTGTACATCCATTTTTTTTCTACCTCAAAAAATCTCCAACAGACTGCTTTTCTTCATCAGGCCACACTTTTCTTATATGCATGCATTATTTAAAAAAAAAGATAATAAAAAGACAAAAAGTGGAAGTGCAGACAATATGTTGATTATCTAGAGAGCCATTTGGATGGCACAGTGGTGTAGTGGTTAGCAAGAAGGTTCTGGGTTCAAGCCCAGTGGCCGATGAGGGCCTTTCTGTGTGGAGTTTGCATGTTCTCCCCATGTCTACATGGGTTTCCTCCGGGTCCTCCAGTTTCCCCACGATCCAAAGACATGCAGGTTAGGCTAATTGGTGGCTCTAAATTGACCATGTGTGTGAATGTGAGTGTGAATGGTTGTTTGTCTCTATGTGACTTGTCTGGAGCGCAGGTGGCCAAGTGGTTAGAGCGCTTGACCGCTAAGCGAACGGTCCCTGGTTCGAGCCTCGGCTCGACGGGGATCTGGGGCTCGCTCCCTGTCCACCCAGCAGTGAATGGGGACCTGGTGGAAACACTGGGGAAGTTAAAGGCGGCGAGGAAAGGAACTGGCCACCCTACCTCACTATGCCGATGGCCCAGGACAAGTGCGCTCTCTAACAGGCACTCCCCCAATGTACGAATCGTATATGGGACTCCCCTTTTTTGTGACTTGTCCAGGGCGTACCCCGCCTTTCGACCATAGTCAGCTGAGATAGGCTCCAGCTTGTCTGCGACCCTGTACAGGATAAGCGGTTACAGATAATGATTGGATGGCGAGAACCATTTCTATTTTAAGATATGTTACAGAGGTTGGGAGAAGGAAAGGGGGATTATGGAGTGGATACTGTTTGTACATTATAAATCTGTGTACACCACAGTGACCTTGTTTCTCATGCAAAGGCTGGGAAAAAGAATAAAAATATCCTTCCCCTTTCCGATGCCTGTTTTTTTTCCCCCTTGCCTTATTTTTTTAGTGGTCTTTGAGATGTAGTTGGGCTGGAACTTTTGCTGTGGATTCTACTGTGACCTAGCAAAGTCTGATCTTTAACTCTCTTCTCATTGATGACTTCCATATCTTTTTCATCTGATGGCACACCTGCCAGGCCTTGGCTTTCAGAGTCATGTTCAGAACTGTTAATACAGGATCCAAAGTCCTGTACTCTCTCCAGCTCTTGACCCACTCCATCAAAAATGTATATGGGAACATGGGATGGGAGTTGAAATGGATTAACAATGCAGATATGTTGTCCATCCATTATCTGTAGCCACTTATTCTGTACAGGGTCACGGGCAAGCTGGAGCCTATCCCAACAGACTATGGGCAAGAGGCAGGGTACACCCTGGACAAGTCACCAGATCATCACAGGGCTGACACATAGACACAGACAACCATTCACACTCACATTCACACCTACGGTCAATTTAGAGTCACCAGTTAACCTAACCTGCATGTCTTTGGACTGTGGGGGAAACCGGAGCACCCGGAGGAAACCCACGCGGACACGGGGAGAACATGCAAACTCCACACAGAAAGGCCCTCGCCGGCCACTGGGCTTGAACCCAGAACCTTCTTGCTGTGAGGCGACAGCGCTAACCACTACACCAGATATGTTGTCATTTTAACAAACTTCACTCTAATTCCCATTCAAAGGTCATTCGAGTGTAGCTCTAAAGAGGATTTTAATGTTCACTTTTAACATAATATTATCTTGATGGAGATAAGAGCACGCAAAACATCGCTGAAAGGAAGATTTCAATTCGTGTTATGGAGCAAGATTTGATCAACTGAATTTTGCAGGATGACAAAAAAATATTATCTCACGGTGCTGAATATCAGTCAGTTTCCAGCCAAGCATGGAAAATGGGTGGAAGGAGATACTCTAGGCCTAATCATGTGAGAAAGTGTAACATTCCCATTTCAGTTTTTTTTTTATTACTTCCTTCCTTCTAACTAAAATGGCTGTCTTCAGTTTCTTCTACTTCAGTCAAGATTGATATTTCCAGATGTTTCCTCCATATGCCAGAGCTCCGGTATAAACCCTTAGCATGTGATTCAATATGAAATATGTTTGCAACATAAGTGGAATGCAGAGATATGACTCAATTTCACTCTGCTCGTGTTACCTTGAAGATATGCTTACCACATCTGAAGGTATTGCTGGTTTATTCTGTTTATTAATGTCATGATTTACACAGTCTCGTTTCATCTCATTATCTCCAGCCGCTTTATCCTGTTCTACAGGGTCACAGGCAAGCTGGAGCCTATCCCAGCTGACTACGGGCGAAAGGCGGGGTACACCCTGGACAAGTCGCCAGGTCATCACAGGGCTGACACATAGACAACCATTCACACTCACATTCACACCTACAGTCAATTTAGAGTCACCAGTTAACCTAACCTGCATGTCTTTGGACTGTGGGGGAAACCGGAGCACCTGGAGGAAACCCACACAGCCATGGGGAGAACATGCAAACTCCGCACAGAAAGGCCCTCGCCGGCCACGGGGCTCGAACCCGGACCTTCTTACTGTGAGGCGACAGCGCTAACCACTACACTACCATGCTGCCCTAATAATAATAATAAGAAGAAGAAGTTCAACTTATAGCGCCTAGGCATCACTGTCGCCTCACAGCAAGAAGGTTCTGGGTTCAGGCCCAGTGGCTGACAAGGCCCTTTCTGTGTGGAGTTTGCATGTTCTCCCCGTGTCTGCATGGGTTTCCTCCGGGTGCTCCGGTTTCCCCCACAGTCCAAAGACATGCAGGTTAGGTTAATTGGTGGCTCTAAATTGACCGTAGGTGTGAATGTGAGTGTGAATGGTTGTCTGTGTCTATGTGTCAGCCCTGTGATGACCTGGCGACTTGTCTAGAGTACCACGCCTCTCGGCCATAGTCAGCTGGGATAGGCTCCAACTTGCCCACGACCCTGCACAGGATAAGTGGTTATGGATAATGGATGGATGGATTGATACTGTATATAGCATCTTTATCACCCCCAATTACAAAAAAAAACAGTTTGTTTGGTAACTATGTAGCTTCAGTCAAGTTTTAGGCTGTAATGTAAGTTTGAAACCTTTTGAATAATTATTTTTCAGCACTCAATTCTAAATTAAACTCAGGATGTACATGAAAATTAAATATCTGTGTTGTATAAATATAAATCTTTACAGTACGGTGTTCTAAAATCATGTCTATTTGCGGCCATAATGACCACTTTTATTCACCACAATCTTTACTGTGTGTTTGAATGGCTCAGCCAATGTCACCACACCTATATTCATAACATCACACCAATAAAGTTCATTTCACTTCAATACTTAAATAGCCTAAAGTTTTGGTTAGCCTGCACTCCATACAAAAGTCAGTGTAAAAGTAGTTTATTAATGCTAGTAAACTATTAATATTTAACTCCAGGCTTTTGCAATATTTATATCACACCACAATTGATATCACAACACCGAGAAAAAGGGGTGCTGAGGGTACTGGAGCACCCTCTGTTGGTGCTGCTGTACCCCAAAATGTATTTTCCCAAAAACAAGCCATTAATGACACCAACAGTTTGCTATAATGTTTGTCTGCAGAGCTGCACTTTTACACCCCGCAGTTTTACACTGGCACTTTAAGGCCAGTGGCATACCATGCATGCACTGATACTATTTTTGGTTTATCTAATCTACAGAGAAAGGCCACATTTGGGGATCTGTGATGCAGATGCTCTTAGGTTTTTTTAAATGCTGCGGCCGCACAGCATTCATTTGTCTTTGAAGATTGGGCTTTGGCTCTACACTCACTGGCCACTTTAATAAGAACTTGTTCTTGATTCTAAGATTCCTGTTCTTGGCTGCAGGACTGGAACCCAGTGTGTTCTTCTGCTGTTGCATGCTGAGATGCTTTTCTGCTCACCACGGTTGTAAAGAGTTGCTATGAGTTACTATATCTTTCGTGGCAGCTCCAACCAATCTGGCCATTTTCCTCTGACCTCTCTTATCAACAAGGCGTTTGTTTCCACCCATAGGACTGTCATTGCTCGCTCAGTGTTTTTTGTTTTTCCGCACCATTCTGTCTGTGTAGAGACTGTCGTGTGTGAAAACTCCCAGGAGATCAGCATTTTCTGAAATACTCAAGCCATCTGGCTCAAACCAACACCCATGCCACAGTGAAAGAAAGTCACACTTTGAGATCACAATTTTTCCCATTTTGATGTTTGAACATTGTGAACATTAACTGAAGCTCTTGATTTGTATCTGCATGCTTTGATGCATTGTGCTGCTGTCAAGGGATCGGCTGATTAGAGAACGGTATAAAACAGCAGGTGGATGGGTGTTCCTAATATAGTGGCCGGTGAGTGTATGCGTTCTTATTTTTCAAGTCGGGACTGTATACCTTTTGGATATTCATTTTTCATATCTTGCTTGACAATGAGCCTCTATTTCTATTGACCTAGAAACGTGTATGTTTAATCTTTTCAATGCCTCTCGGCACAACACTGCATATGTGAAAATGGGTATTCATTTATACATATTTTTTTAAAAGTCTTTACAGAGACAGGCTGAAAAGATTAAACGTGCAACCCTGTAGTTATACAAAAACAAATTTGGGCTGAGTTTTATTTACTCATTTATTAACAAATATCCAAAAGGTATATGGCCACAATGACATATTATTTACTTTTGCCTTGGTTTTCAACACCACCAACAGCATGCAAGCACTGCACATACTGTAATTAAGCCACTTTGGTATATATATATATATATATATATATATATATATATATATATATATATATATATATATATATATATATATATATAAAATGTTGTTAAGTTAGGGTCTATATGCAAACTCATAACGTCATTCCTGCCAGGCCCAAGTCTGCCCAGTTAAGTTGATTAAGATGATTAAACCATTATATCACATAAACCTACTTAATTATTACCATTTATAATTGATATTCATACTGTAGATGATTTGGCTGTTAATGTATACTTCACAATTACTCCACGAAATCGAGTCGTACATGAGCCGATAGCTGACGAGGCACGTAGCACTGAGTTGGCTATAAGCCATGTATATTGAGATTGAGTGGAATAACTGTTTTATTCGATCCACATTCACTGGATTTTGTGAAACAGAGCATTTTTATTTTTGTTTTTTTCAAATTCAATCAATAAAAACTTTATGCAAAACATCCGACAAAATCATTTCTGCTTAGGCGGACTTCTTAAAAACCTATCGATGGCTGCATGAATTGACTTTAGTGTTGTTGTTTTTTTGTAGAAAGTGCCGTCTTGCTGTCGTGCTGAGGTATAGAATAGCTTTAGACATTTTATTTAATTCTTCCTTAGACATTTCAATTATGTAATTTCCAAACTTATTTGAGCTTTTGCATCAGTCTAAAATATTTTTAAAAATTGTATTGCTTAAAGATGAAGAATGTAAACAAACCAGTGAAATGACAGGAGCAATTTGTGAAAAATGCTGTCATAATAATTCTTGAAAAATTAAAAACGATACATTCTTGCCATCAAATACTTTTATTATCCCCTGCTGTCTGAAAGGCCCGAAGGGGGATTATGTCATGGCAATTTCTGTCCGTCCATCCGTCTGTCCCAGGAAGAGTACTCAACTTCTGAAATCAACTCTTCTCGCAATTTTTGGAGGAATTTCACGAAACTTGACAAGAGGTATTGTTATATGTCGGTAGTACACATATTGTTATTTTGTTCAATTCGGTCGCATTTTACCAGAGTTGTGGTCCTTGATTAACAACCTTTTACTTTGACAATTTCATGAAGGTGTGATCGGCTTCTGACATCAACTCCTCTCATAATTTCTGGAGGAATTTCTCGAAGCTTGGCAAAAGGCCTTGTTGTATGACGATAATACGCATATTGCGATTTAATTTCATTTGTGGGGCGGCACGGTGGTGTAGTGGTTAGCGCTCTCGCCTCACGGCAAGAAGGTCCGGGTTTGAGCCCCGTGGCCGGCGAGGGCCTTTCTGTGCGGAGTTTGCATGTTGTCCGTGTGGGTTTCCTCTGGGTGCTCCGGTTTCCCCCACAGTCCAAAGACATGCAGGTTAGGTTAACTGGTGACTCTAAATTGACCGTAGGTGTGAATGGTTGTCTGTGTCTATGTGTCAGCCCTGTGATGACCTGGCGACTTGTCCAGGGTGTACCCTGCCTTTTGCCTGTAGTCAGCTGGGATAGACTCCAGCTTGCCTGAGATCCGGTAGAGCAGGATAAAGCGGCTAGAGATAATGAGATGAGATGAATTTCATTTGTGAAAATTTTCCCAGAGTTTTGACCCTTGATTAAATAACTTGTACTTTGACAGTTTCATGAGGGTGGACGTTCTTCTGAAATGAACTCCTCTCACAATTTGTGGAGGAATTTCACCAAACTTGGCAAAAGGCTTTGTTATATGACGGTTATACGCAGATTGAAATTTTGTTTAATTTGGGCAAATTTTACCAGTTATGCCCTTGATTATTAACAAACTTGTACTTTGGCAATTTCATCAAGGTGTGCTTGCTTTCTGGAATCAACTTCCCTCACAATTTTTATTCCCCGCTGGCCGAAAAGCCCAAAGCGGGATTATGCCGTGGTGATGTCCGTCTGTCCGTCCGTCCTGGGAAAGGTGCTCACCTTCTGAAATCAACTCTTCTTACAATTTTTGGAGGAATTTCACAAAACTTGACAGGATTCTTTATTATATGTCAGTAATACACATATTGTAATTTTGTCCAATTCAGTAGCAGAGTTATGGCATAGTTGCCAGCGGGGGATATTGTGCTCTCAGAGCATTCTTGTTCCATATTTTGTTGCTTTTTTTTTTTTTTGAGGTTTTGTTTTCAAGTCAAGTTTTTATTTAATCCTTGGTTGGTTCAGCAACACGCGCCGCCATTTTGTTCTTCTCTACTCACGGTATATGAGCTGATAGCCTAGTAGCCAATCAGATCACACGATTGCTCATATCCAGTGAATATGGATAGAACCAAATTCATTATTTCCTGATGCACTAAGGATGTGTACATGTATCAGTGCATTGTTATGAAAGCATTAGTTAAGCATTAATATATCCTTATTTGTGGACCTTATAGAAAAGTGTTCCTGCATGTCCTGCTTCAGAACAATACTGTCTAGAATGAAAGGAGGGTCAAATTTCTGCCCCTTAACCTATTAAATAAATCATGACAGATACTGAAACATGATGTCAAATCCCTCTGGTCTTTGAATAAGATGTATCTGCCAATCCTCCTACATCCTGGATTCAACTCGTTCATTTCAACTCCAGCTTTCTTTTACATCTTAATTGAACCAGTCATGTTTTCTAATTACATAATGGAAGGGACTGGTTTATTCAGCACGGCCAAATTTATTCCTGATAGACAGACAGAAAATGGCCTCTGACACTAACGTGTTAAAGATGTGAACAAATTATAAGCTGTCCTGTTTTTCAGACCAGATGATGTATATTCATAGTGACACTATCGTCATTAGCTCCAGAAACAGAACACCGTTTTCAGGAAAGTACTGCTGCAAGGTGATGACTCACTTGAAAATGAACCAGTGAGAGAAAAAGAGAGAGAGAGACTGCCATGTCCTCACCAGGTCTACGCATCTCGGCTCCATCGAGGTTTGTTCGAACTGGAATAATTTATGCTAAAATGCCCCACAGGGGCTCAGAAGAGTTTCTCCAGATGTAGATCAGTGAGAAACAGCCTGAAAGGTCTACTAGCTGTGTGGGAGCACTGTGCACTGTGTGTGTGTGTGTGTGTGTGTGTGTGTGTGTGTGTGTGTGTGTGTGTGTGTGTGTGTGTGTAGGACAGGGTGTGATGGCATGTTTGAGTTTGCTCAGGCAAAATGAGAACAGCTCCATTACCTATTGCTGTGTTCACACTTATACCGGTACCAAAGTGGTATAACTGTATCAATACAAAGTATACCGGTACAGTTTAGTGCATCTGTCCACACTAGCGAGAAATGTTTGCGGTTTTCTTTCACGGTAGTTGAAATGCGTGCGCGCGAAATGTTTCCGTGGTTACCGAGTAACTTCCTTCCGAGAATATGGCGGATGAAACAGCGTGTGTGTGCTTTTTGTTGTCAATGTACAGTCTGTATTTCTGCTGGTCATTTATTCAGTCTAATCGTATAAAATGCATGAGGCAGTTGAGAAAGAAAGAAACAAACTAATCTCCGTTCTTCACTATTTTATTCAGCGAAGACATCGATTGAGGTGTGTGACTTTGCGCATCCGCATTATATTTGTATCGATACAGAGCCGCTTCATCTGTCCACACTACAGCGAAGCGCTACAGTACCGATACTGTACCGGTACGAAACCCATACATTTCTGGGTTTCGTACCGATACAGTTATACCGCTACAGTACCGGTATAGTTGCTAGTGTGGACAGGTGTTGCGGTACGAAAGTAGTTTCGCATCAGTACAAAATCCCTAGTGTGTACAGGGTATAAGACTGTCATTGTAACACTCCACTGTCACGGAAGGTCACTCGAGCAGTAATGTCAGGACACGTTATAACTCATTTGAGAGTTGTTTAAAAATGAGTCTTGACCTTGAGGTCTCTTGACTCTTTGACTCCTCTCCACCCACATATCCTCTTTGTATAGAAACACAAAGAACAGCAAGCCTTTGCTTCTGCGCTGCTCCTCAGACACGGTGAAGAAAAAAAGTCAATAAGAAACTTAAAACATTCAAACATTCTTGCTTTCTTTGATATAAAAGAATATTTTAGACCTGTTATTTAGCTTTGTAGTCTCCTGAATTTGAAACAGTCTGGAAAACGTCTTATTTATTTATTTATTGTTTCATTGCCTACTTCAGTTTCCATACCGCATTTCTATCCTTTCATGGTCTCCTTGTTTATTCCATCCTTTGACTCTTTGTTCATAATACCTCTCAAGCAGAATGAGTATGAGCACTGACTCCTGCTATGACCTTGCACAGAACTGCATACGCTATAAAAGAGAGCAAGGCAAGACTGCAATCTTGGCAATTAGGTATTCCAAAGGAGGCTAATTTACTATCATCTTGTCTAACCTGAGTGGCCATGCAGTGATGGATAAAAGTTACAATCAGAAATCAAGTGAAATTACAATCTCTGCATAGATTTATGACATCAAGCTAGTATGAATTATGTGAATGGGATGCAGAGGAACCCTTTCCTGAATTGACACCCTGACTTGGGTGAAGGGGTTTGCTTATTATGGTGCACTTTGGTGAACCACCAGGTGCTTCATGCTCTTAGTAGGGCCACACTCAACAAACAGATCTATGAGAAGTCATATAAACAGTGATCCAACAGATCCTGAGGATAAGTATTTCAAAAAAGATCAAGTGTACCCTGCTTGGATTAGGGTTACCAGGATGTCACCCCAGGAGCCAAGTCCGAGAGGTGTTCTCCACAAGAGGGGAATCTTGTTTTATTTCAGGTCAGCCAGCTATCCTGGTTGAGTTTGGCCTGAAATGGCAATATGACGCCATCTAAGATGAAGATTGGGAGCAGGTGCAAAGCCAGATGGGTCTCAAGCATGTGATGGACAGCCTTAAACAGATCATACCCTTGTATTTTGGGGCCTCAACTTGCAAAATAGTTATCCAGGTTCATGTCCAAGAAGTTTAACAACCAGGTACACAGTCAACATTGACTATTCTATCCACATTCACTGGATATGAGTAATCATGCGCTCTGATTGGCTACTCTACTACTAGGCTATCAGCTCATATACTGTGAGTAGAGAAAAACAAAAGGCAGAGCGTTTTGGTGAACCAACTGAGAACAAAATAAAAACTCTACTCGAAAACAAAACCGTAGAAAATACAAAAAAGCAACAAAATATGGAATGAAAGTATTTGATGGTAAGAACGTATCTTTTTTTATTTTTCAAGAATTATTATTATCACATTTTTCACAAATTGCTACTGTCATTTCGCCGGTTTGATTACATTCTAAGTGAAAATGATTTTGTCGGACGTTTTGTATAAAGTTTTTTTATTTATTGGATTTGCAAAAAAAAATGATAAAAATGCTCTGTTTCTGAAAATCCAGTGAATGTGAATACAATAAAACAGTTATTCAACTCAATCTCGTCATATATGGTTTATAGCCGACTTGGCACTACGTGCCTCGTTGGCTATCAGCTCATGTATGACTCAATTTCATGGAATAATTGTGAAATATCTCATAGTATTTGGTGTGCTGGGTAACATTACGAGGAAACATTAAAGTTGAATTTGGGTAACTTTTTCGAGTAAATCTTTCAGACAGGTCCTATATATCCTTGAAATTACCTTTCATGAGTTTCACAGCAGAGACAAATTTATATGGCAGTCTGGGTTGGATACCATTTATATCAGTACAATGTTATTTGGTTCCAGATTAATTGGATTAAGAATAGCCTTCTTGTATTTTTAGACATGATCTGGCAACCTTGATAGAACAG
The DNA here is from genome assembly GCF_027579695.1 of Neoarius graeffei. NCBI lineage: Eukaryota > Metazoa > Chordata > Actinopteri > Siluriformes > Ariidae > Neoarius > Neoarius graeffei. Next base: position 27,736,805 of record NC_083590.1, on the reverse strand, counting down.
TTACAGCCTTTAAAAATAGTGAAATCGTTCACATGCAGCATAAAGCAATGCAATAATATAAAATGAAGTCCCTTTCCTTCAGGCAGAAGAGAAAAAAATGTGTAATGGTTTTCTCTTTCTTAGACAGCATTATCTCAAATTTACAATTTATTATATGAAATGTTTCACTTCTCAAAATATTGGTGTATATTTTCAAAATTTTGACTTATTGTTATAATGATTGCAAACTTTGACTTTGAGCAAACCAATGAACTTTCTTTCTTTCTTTCTTTCTTTCTTTCTTTCTTTCTTTCACCATAATCCTATTCAGGGTCACAGTGGATCCAGAGTGAGTCCTTCAACAAAAATTCTGACATCATCTCCAATTTATGAAATATTACTTTCAAAGAATTTGACCTTTTAATCTCAGAATAAGAACGTGATTTGCTTATAGTGACTGTAACAATGACTTTTGTTGGTACATCAGAATAAGCCACAGAACTCATGCATTTTAATAACGAAACAGCTCTGGAAGTGTGTGTGTGTGGGGTGGACATGAATATACATGCATGTAAAGTAGCACAGTTTATACTACTGCAGCTTTCGAGCTTTCAGCTTCAGAGAAACTTCACAGATACAGATGGATGCACCAGAAGTGCTTATTTTATGAAGACTCATTGACTCAGTGGTTAAAGTTTGGAGTAACTGATAACAAGGTTATCCATTTTTACCAAGTTGCCATCGTTGAGCTCTTGTGTAAGTTTCCTAACCCTGTCTGCTTCAGGTGTGCTGTATCATAGATGACCCTACGCTCTGGCCCCAGCTTTCTAATGATCTGGGATGTGCAAGGAAAAGAATTGTACTGTCTTAGGGCCTCTGCATGCTCTTGCGACAAGGCTTTCGCAGATAGCTTTTCACAGACAGTTGTAATTTATCGTTGAGCGGGGAGTAATAGGCGTGCGCGATGTTATTCACTGCCACAACGCAAGGGGGCGCGAAGTCGCGAAATCGCTAGGAGTAGTTGGTGGGTGTGGTTAGTGGAGTGTTTATCCTCCAGTTACTTATAATGACTAGAACTGGAGTCGTATAGATGTACGTACTTCCTCACTTCCTCAATCAACCGCTCTTCGTGCTGCTCCATCTTCGCTCGTGTTTTTAAAAATGGCGGTCGTGAAAACAAACCAAACCGGGAAAGTAGGGAAGTGGAAGTGCTTGTACAGCGGATGTAGAGTGGACCAATCAGAGCCCTCTTGTCTGCGACGCTGTCTGCGAGGCTTCTGCGGTGGTCACAATTTTTGGGAGGTGCGCGCAGAGTGTCTGCGAAGGGGGGGGGCTACGCAGACGCCATCTGCGATGCCATCTGCGAGGACTGCGTTGTCAGCATAAATTGGCCTTTATACTTGTAGATGTGACAATACATACACATGACGTCTTTCTTTACACCAGCATGGAGATATTAGGATAGATTATCCTTTACCTAAACAATAGTGAAGACATGAAATATCTTAGTGAAAGAGGTGCATGTATTTATCATGGGCTTTATTTTGGTAAATCCAAGAATCATAGTTAGTCCATAGCGGGGCTCAAAACACATGTAGATAACATCAAATGAGGATAATCCGTAGTTAATAATACAGCCATGAATCAGAAAATAAATAAACGTGAAACAGAAAATAAGGCTAAGAAATCGACAAGACTTCGCAAAGATACACGAAGCACACACAGCGCATTGAGAGAGGGAATCTGTAACCAAGATCTGATTTTATTCATCTTCTTATGGCTCAGTAACAACATCCACAGACTACCCAGTGAGCATCATCGGATAATGGTTTGCTCTGAATGCATCCAGCCATATCATCAGATGAGAATATTCACCAATGCAGCCACTTATTTCTATGCTCTCTGTTTTGAACTTATCGTAGCTCTCTATGTAATAAAGTTTGGTCGAGGACAGGGATAAACTGAATAGCAAAACCAATTCAGGTTCCAAAATCAACCCCTACGTTATCAGTTAGGCCTCACAATTAGGCCTGCTGGTTTTTCTTCCATTAAGTAAACATTTCTGCTGCATATTTCTGTACCAGATTCAGTTGTATATCTGTGCTATGTCAGATTCATCTGTTAGGTGGACTTGCATGGTGGCTCTTAAAGGTAGACTGCCTTTCAGATTTTTTAAGTGTAGATCATAAAAAGAATTTTCCCTGACACCCAATTATTTTTGTTTAGTGGACCAAAAGCTACTGAATTCAAATCACAGACTTCCAATTTTATTAGGTTTTCTTTTAAATAGAACGATTCATGAATTTAGAGTCATGTGGCGTTAAACTCTCTGGTATTTCTTTTCCTGCTTCACCATGACACAATTCAAGATACTACGTCATGCATCACATGGTGGGCTTTCCCTGTTTGCGCAAGGCATTGTGGGATACAAATTTGAAACAGGAGAGAAAAATCGAGGACGTGAGTGTGCGAATGAAATGTGGAAGACTGACTACAGTAACAGAAAGTGAGAAGAAGAGACGTTATGTTGTGAAGGAAAGGAAATGCAGGACCAAACTAATAAATATCGGCGGTCAGCGAGTACCTCGGTGTGATCAGCTGATCGTTTAGCGACAGAATGATGGAACTGCCAGTGCACGGTCAAAGGTAAACCTGTAGATGGCACTAATGCAACACTGGATGCCAGCTGCCGTAAAACCCTAAAGAAGAAGAAAAAGGACAGAAGAAGGTAAACCTGCACATGTGCACATGGACTTCCTCTGTCTGCTTGACTGTGCGACGCAAGTGATTTCATGCACATTATTTGCTTTAATCCCCTCAAATTAAATAACTTACCAGCCACAGAATGGCTTTTTTTTTGTTTAGATATTGTAGAGGGCGGCACGGTGGTGTAGTGGTTAGCGCTGTCGCCTCAGAGCAAGAAGGTCCGGGTTCGAGCCCCGTGGCCGGCGAGGGCCTTTCTGTGCAGAGTTTGCATGTTCTCCCCGTGTCCGCGTGGGTTTCCTCCGGGTGCTCCGGTTTCCCCCACAGTCCAAAGACATGCAGGTTAGGTTAACTGGTGACTCTAAATTGAGCGTAGGTGTGAATGTGCGTGTGAATGGTTGTCTGTGTCTATGTGTCAGCCCTGTGATGACCTGGCGACTTGTCCAGGGTGTACCCCGCCTTTCGCCCGTAGTCAGCTGGGATAGGCTCCAGCTTGCCTGCGACCCTGTAGAACAGGATAAAGCGGCTAGAGATAATGAGATGAGATGAGAAATAAACATATATCACAATAACCAAATTTCAGAGGGAACTAAATTTAACCAATTTTATAAAATCAAAAGGCCGTCTAGCTTTAAGCCAAAGACATTTCCATAAAATAAGTGATTTTGAAAAACAAAAGTCAAAATTTCAACATATTAAATCAGAATTTTGACATACTAAGACATAATTTTGAAGCAAATTTCAATCCTAAACCTTTATCATTAAAATACTGATGTAAAAAAACTACTCATCTCAACAAATCTTCTGGTAAAAGTACATCACTTACTTTGAGGTAAAAAAAAAAAAAAGAAGAACAATACCAGACAAAAGTTTGGACACACCTTCTACTTCAATGGTTTTTCTTTATTTTTATTCATTAAAATACACTTCATGTCTTAAAGCAATGATGGATGTCATTTCTCTTTACTTAGTTGAGCGGTTCTTGATGTAATATGGATTACTAGCTGTGGAATAGGGCTATTTACTGTATTTTTATTATTTACTATTTACTGTTTGATCTCAAACATATTAAGAAGGAAAGAAATTGCACTAATTAACGTTTGACAAGTCACCTGTTAATTGAAAAGCATTCCAGGTGACGACCTCATGAAGCTGGTTAAGATAATGCCAAGAGTGTACAAAGCGTCATCAAGGTAAACAGTGGCTACTATAAAAAATCTAAAATATCAAAAACATTTTTTTAACACTTCTTTGTTTACCACATAATTCTATGTCTATATTCGATATGTTATTTCATAATTTTGACGTCTTGGCATCTTGAAAATAGTCAAAATACAGAAAAATACTATGAATGAGTAGGCAGGGCCAGATTAACATGGCCAGGGGCCCCTAGGCTACAAGTTGCTGTAGCCCCCCCCGGCCACCACCATCTTATCCCATCTACCTGTAAAGAACTATTTTCTACATTTTCTGTCTATTTTCTACAGTTTCTAAAGAACTGTCTATTTTCTACATTTTCTACATACATTCTACAGACAAGCACAAGTATGCATTTTTCCAATCACTGTACCCACACGTCAACGGACAGTTTGTACCGAATAATTTGCATGCAAAACAAAAGATTGTACCCTTTGAAGGAGAGTAGAGGAGCCACTCTCTCTGCACAAGTTCACCATTGCCAAGTTTCCTCATGAATAAAGACTTTGAAAAATACCTCTTCTGCTGCTTGTGGAGCCTTTCGGATGCTGCATTATCAGCATCTTTGTTACGCCACTTATCAGGTCCCATTTTTATCCAGTATTTCCTAGTAGGTTCATCTATTTCGCCCCAAAACCCTGGATCCGAATTTAAGTTAGCATCGACATGGCTAGAATATCCCAGAGACACGTCACAGGCAGCCGCCTGGTCAGAGAAGCTAACATTGCATGAGCTTGCAGTCCCAGAAACAGAGGGGGGATCTAGATGTGAAATGTTTGATGTTGATGCTTGAAGGAAACTATCATGCATGTCAATGTCATCGGAGTGAGTGTGTGTGTGTGTGTGCGCGTTTGTGAAACTAGTGGCAGTGGCACATTCATCCACAAATGAGACGGGGTCTGAAAGGGATGGTCCTTCACCCTCACCATACTAGCTAGTAGTACTACTGGCTGCAGCTGCAGCTAACATAACGTTTGCTACGCTAGTGTCATGATGACTTGCACTTGCCAGTTGGGTTTCATTAGGTTTAAAAAACCCTGTTAGTTTTGGTATATTGCTCAATAGCGCTTTGTCAAGTTGGGCTTTTTGCTGTTGCGCCTTGCGCTTTTGAGCACCGCTCTCGTATTTTCTGTCACACATGTTCACTGTTGGGCGGCACGGTGGTGTAGTGGTTAGCGCTGTCACCTCGCAGCAAGAAGGTCCGGGTTCGAGCCCCGTGGCCGGCGAGGGCCTTTCTGTGCGGAGTTTGCATGTTCTCCCCGTGTCCGCGTGGGTTTCCTCCGGGTGCTCCGGTTTCCCCCACAGTCCAAAGACATGCAGGTTAGGTTAACTGGTGACTCTAAATTGACCGTAGGTGTGAATGTGAGTGTGAATGGTTGTCTGTATCTATGTGTCAGCCCTGTGATGACCTGGCGACTTGTCCAGGGTGTACCCCGCCTTTCGCCCGTAGTCAGCTGGGATAGGCTCCAGCTTGCCTGCGACCCTGTAGAACAGGATAAAGCAGCTAGAGATAATGAGATGAGGTGAGATGTTCACTGTTCAACTGTGGAGTGACGTCGTGCGTGACGTCTAACGTTTATATATGGAAGGCGGATTTGCCTCACCCAATCAGCGTCCGTTTATTTAAATATTCATTTTGATCCAATGAATATGAAGGGGTTTTTTTCTTTTGACCAATTGGGGGCCCCCCTGCGAGGCGGGGGGCATGGGGGCCCCTAGGCTGAAGCCATATGAAGCCTGTGCGGTGATCCGGGCGTGTGAGTAGGGGTGTACAAACTTTTGATTCATACTGTAGAAATGTGTTAAAAGTATGAAGGTAAAACTACAATAAGGATTCGTGAAAGGCATCTTTTAACTTACATACTGATTTTAGTTACCGATAGTAAATTAGTGCACCTTTCCACAAGGAAGCAACATTAGCTAAGGCTAACTAACGACAGCTTTATTGCTAATCTCTCCAATGTTTGCTAATATCTGAATGCTAATAGATACAAAGTGGCTCCAGCAGCAGATCGCTTAAAGATCCTCAATGAAGCTTTGTGACGCTAAAATTTCACAAATATATGATTCTAGTGAAATGTAGTGACGTTTGAAAATCTACTGCATGATGTAATTTGCATTCTAATTAACCAGGTTTGAGAACTGAATATTGCACACCTTCCATAGTGTCCTTCCAGGTAGTGATACAGGTCATCTGTAGCTTCTTGATGTGAAGGTTTTGTGTGAAAAGCTATTAAAACTCCAGCTAGTCTCTCTACATCAGTCCCATGAGTTTCCCATAAGATAGTGAAGATGGACAGCGTACGATGTTGTATACTGTCAGGATTTAATAGCTGTGGGAGGTACAGTACATCTCAGAGCTCGCAACCACACATTCTGTGTGTGTGTGTGTGTGTGTGTGTGTGTGTGTGTGTGTGTGTGTGTGTGTGTGTGTAGCAATATAGTCCCTGTCTAGCAAACAGTTGGGACGTGAGTGATGACAAAGCCTTATCAGGATGTTTTTGAAAGGAATGATAACCATGACTCGAGCTGGGATGAAGCAGGATCCCATGTCAAGGTTATCTGTAGGATATTTATTATTAAAAATGTCTCTCACAAGGGAGACATACAAGAAAATGAAGCACCTACTCAGTCTTATATCATCTTCGAGCTTTTTTTTATGCTGTGGACACATTTCAGATATGCGTCATACTGTCTGGCTGTCTCATAACTGATTCAGTCAATGCAGGTCTGATCTGCATTGTTAACTCATTCTCTGATCATCACAGTTTAATGAGGATGTCACTAAAAGTGTCTGTGAAAACTCACATTCTGGCTGTTGTCCAGGTTAACACTTGAAAACTCACAGGTCAAGAATTGAAACAGGTGAACAACTGGGCACGCCACACTCCAGATTTAAAAAAAGAAAAAGTTTTAAATCATGACGTGGTGAATTTTTCTGCAAAGAGATGTTTATTTAGTCAAGTCAAGTTTATTTGTATAGCGCTTTTAACAATAGACATTGTCGCAAAGCAGCTTTACAGAATTTGAATGACTTTAAACATGAGCTAATTTTGTCCCTAATCTATCCCCGACGAGCAAGCCTGTGGCGACCGTGGCAAGGAAAAACTCCCTCAGACGACATAAGGAAGAAACCTCAAGAGGAACTAGACTCAAAAGGGAACCCATCCTCATTTGGGCGACAACAGACAACATGACTATAACATTAACAGTTTTAACATGAAGTCAGTTTCGTTGATGTTATAACTCTTCACTGATGGAAACTTGAGTGCAAAACTGTTCATGACAACTGCAGTACTAAAGTTAGCAAGTCAACTGTAATCATCAGCCATTTAGCATTTCTGGAAGGAGTCTCCAGTGTCAGCGCTTTGTAATAGTCAAATATCAAGCTGTTCGGTAAGTTTTCTGACATGGAAAAGTCTACAGGACTTTGTACTTTGTGGTTTTTCAGTAACATGACAAGCTGCGTTTTTGTGTCTTATTAACTTCAAAAGAGAGAGAGGAGAGAGAGGAAAAAAGAAAGATGCTGATCAACAACTGTGATAAAATACAGAAACTGCTGTAAAGAAAGTGACCACAGGAATGGATATCGTTTTACAGACATGCCACAACATTCAAGGCAACTATAAATGGATAAAAAGTGCAAAATTTAGTTAATTAATAAATAGAAACTTGAGAAAGTGTTGTGGTATAAGAGGAATAAAATACTTTGGTCCATTTGGAAAACAAGCTTCAAGAACAATGGGAGTAAGGGGACAGCGGTAACCAGTGTTGTAGTCGAGTCACTAAACCTCAAGTCCAAGTCCAATCTCAAATCCCCAGTGTTCAAGTCCAAGTCATTAAAGAAAATTTTGAGTCAGAGAACAAGACCCCATCCGCACCATTTCACGGTGCCTGTTGCTGCCTTTATGTGAAAGCATCTCTGCTACTGTCTTGGACTAACGTTACTGCTTGACTGCCCCATTTTAGTTAATAGGCTCCAGATAAAAAGCTTGTTCATTGTTCAGCAAGCCCCGCCCACTATCAACAGGGCAAATAACATGAGACAGGATTAACCCTAGCTAGTTCATCGCTCAGCAAGCAAGCCCCGCTATCAACAGAGCAATGAATATAGCGTGTCACTTCCTTCTCTGGGTGGAGTCTTGCCAAATGACGATTGAAGTTTGAGGTTGTCCCCGTCGTCTCCTCGATAGTTCTTCTACATATGGGACACATAGCAGTGCATTTTTTCCCACTGCACGAGAAGTCTGTATAAGCAAAGTGGACAATCCTAGTGGCGTCTCTCCAGGCATTTGAGCGCCATTAACATTAGTTTGTTCCTGAACATGACGTATGAACAGGTGACTGTGCATTCTCTTGCAGAAAATTAGTATACGTATGAACAGGTGAATGTGCATTCTCTTGCAGAAAATTAGTATAAAAATTAATGTAGATATAAATATCTTATGCTAAATTATTATGGCATGTTACAGAAAAATAAAGAAAAAATCCGAGTCCTTGGCTCCAGTTTACGAGTCCAAATGCAGTTAATGCACGAGTCCGAGTCATAAGTGCTCAAGTCCAAGTCAAGTCACGAGTCCTTAAAATTAGGGCACGAGTCGGACTCAAGTCTGAGTCCTGGACTCGAGTACTACAAGCCTGGTAACCATGATTGTTTTCCTATAACGAAATGTCTTTCATTTTTCAACTGGTATTGAACTGAAAAAACAGCTAATGAATTTATTTGTATCCAAAAGTAGGATGGTGAGCTCACTAATTGAGTTTGCTTGTTTGTTTGTTTGGTTTTTTTGTTTGTTTGTTTTTGTAATTAAGGTTCATTCCGTATCTGTAATCACCAGTCAGGTATTTCTCATCCTGTGTCATTCAAAAAAAAAGCCTTTGTTTTCTATTTTCTGATTTATGGCTAATAACAGCTAGTTATTATCATGTCTCACAGCTTCACTCATTGCTGTGCACTTGGCATCTGTCTGTGATGTGGCCATGTTTCCCAGAGCTTAAATGAAATTCCTGTCCCTGATATTAAAATACTGTCACAACCACCGATCTGCTCTGAAATGGAAGTTGTTGCCCACAGGGCTTTTTGTGTTTTTTCCATTTTTGAAATTAAATTACCTTTTACAACTGGTTTGTGGTGCTGTCTAAGTCCATGGTGTGTAAAAAATCATGTGCTTTGCTAGATTTTTTCGTAATACTGTCTGCATTGATCAAGTTTAATGACGGCTTAAAATTATTTGTAATTTAATAACAATGCTGCGTAAGCATTTTTATAAAAGGGCATAAAATTTCATGTATCAAAAAAAGTACTCATAAATCAATTTCAGTGTTTCACTATTCAGCATTATGTGGCAAACTGTACGAATGTCATGAGTGATGAATTATGGATAATTAGAAAAATGATGCATACTTGTATTAAAAAAGTGATAAATAGTGGAAATAAAAATTCCCATCACTGTAAAGTGATTAACAGTGACTGATTTTTTTTTATCTCTATCTATCTATCAACCACCTTATTGAGAACACCTTTAAACCTGATCTTTTATGCAATTAATCAATCAGCCAATCATTATGTGGCAGCAATACCATGTATAAAATTATGCAAATGCAAGACAACAGTTCTAGTTAATCTTCACTCAGACATCAGAGTGTGAAACTTTCATACACAGCAGTCTCTAGAGTTTACAGAGAATGGTGTGCAAAACAAAAAACATCCAGTGAGCAGCAGTTCTATGGGTGGAAACGCTTTGTGAATGAGATGAAGTTAAAGGAGAATGGCCTGGTTTGAACCATATTTCATACAACCACTATTTACAGTCGTGGTGAGTGGAAAAGCAACTCAAAACACACAACACACTGAACCTTAAGAGAGATGATGATGATGATGAGTTTGTCCTTTGAGGTCGAAGATGACCATGATGACTTCAATTTGGTGGGTAGCAGTTGTGAAGCCAGAGGTGGCTGATGAGGCCAGTTCAGGCTTTGAAGGTACACCCACATGTCAGACACACATGGGTAGGTGCTGTAGTGGGGGTGGCAATAGTTTGAGCCTTCTGTGCAGCTCGTTTCCTCTGGGCCTCAGCGATGTGTTTCATCTCTGTTGCACGTGCACCACTGGTGAGCTTTGCTCGCCATGCTGGACGATCCTGAGCAAGCGACTCCCAGGAGTTGAGATCGATTTCTAGGGTTTTGAGGGACACTTTGAGATTGTCCTTGAAGCGTTTCTTCTGCCCCCCAGATGAGCACTTGCATTGGCACAGCTTTCCATACAACAACTGTTTGGGCAATCGACTGTCTGGCATCCTGACAGCATGGCCAGTCCATCTGGCTTGGGCTTTCTGCAGAAGGGTGTTAATGCTGGGAAGTCCAGCCCATTTTAGGACCTCCGTGTCCAGGATTTTGTCCTGCCACTTGATATGAAAGAGTTTGCGGAGGTAGGTCAAGTGGAAGTGATTGAGATGCTTAGCATGTTTGCTGTAGACAGTCCAAGTCTCACAGGCATAAAGTAGGGTGGTAAGTATCACAGCACATTAGGCCTTCAGCTTAGTGGTAAGGCTGAGCCCTCTCTGTTCCCAGATATTCTCACGAAGTCTCTCGAAAGTGACGCTAGCTTTTGCAATCCTGTTATTCACCTCGATATCTATGTTCACTGCTCGGGAAAGTGTGCTGCCCAGGTAAACAAATTTGTCAACTGCCTTAATGTTCTGCCCATTCACTGTAATATGTGGTTCTTGATAGGGCCTTCCAGGCATGGGCTGGTACATTATCTCAGTATTTTGGGTGCTGATGGTGAGACCATAGTTGTTGCAGGCTTGTGAAAAACAGTCCATTTCATGCTGCATCTTCTGCTCTGTACAGGTGTTGAGGGTGCAGTCATCAGTGAACAGAAAGTCTCCAGCCAGATGGACTAGGGCACTCCTGTTCACCAAGAACAGGAATCTGAGGCTACAGTGGTCAGGGTTTCACCAAAACGGAACAATTAAAGGTTGGAAAAATATCACCTGGTCCAGTTTATGTTTCCTGGCCAGAGATGGCAGTGGCATCCCGGGGATTTGAACTTGCAGTATCCTAACACTGTTCAAATGCTTTTCTGCTTGGACCTGTTCTCCATCCATTATTGCTTATCCTGTGCAGGGTTGCAGGCAAACTGGAACCTATCCCAGCTGACTATGGGCAAGAGGTGGGGTACACCCTGGACAAGTCGCCAGAACATCGCAGGGCTGACACATAGAGACAAACAACCATTCACACTCACGGTCAATTTGGAACTACCAATCAGCCTAACCTGCATGTCTTTGGACTTTGGGGGAAACCAGAGCACCCGGAGGAAACCCATGCAGACACGGGGAAAACATGCAAACTCCACACAGAAAGGCCCCCGTCGGCCACTGGGCTCAAACCCAGAACCTTCTTGCTGTGAGGCGACAGTGCTAACCACTACACCACCGTGCCGCCCTCAGACCTGTTCTGTTGCTGTTTATTTAATTAATAGTACTTATGCATTATTAGAGTTTATTAAAATTATATATCAAAGCAATGTTAGAAACTTTTAATTAAATATAAGAAGTTAGAAAGAGCTTTGCATTGTAGTAGGGATTACCGATTTATCATAGAGAGCTTGCAGAGAGGGAGAGAGGGATGAGAGGATAAAGTAGAGACGAGAGGACAGTCCACATACAGAGCACTAAGAAAACAAGGCCTCGATCATGGCCATGTTAATATTCCACTCGGGCTCAGCACTCTTCAGTCGGATCACAGCCAAAGTGATACATTATTTGTGCTTCTGTGACAGCTTCCACTTTCCAAGTGATTGAATTTACCAAATGGAGGCAACAGGCCTGCACACACACACACACACGCACGCTAACGCAGCTCATTTCAAATTCTATCTCCATTCTCTGAATGGCCTTTGCCACTGCATGGTCCCAGAACTAATGTTCAATTTTTCATCTTTTTCCAAAACTCAGCCTCACACATCACTGCCTCGAATAGCAATAATCAAAACCCGTCTAAGGCGGCACGGTGGTGTAGTGGTTAGCGCTGTCGCCTCACAGCAAGAAGGTCCTGGGTTCGAGCCCCGGGGCCGGCGAGGGCCTTTCTGTGCGGAGTTTGCATGTTCTCCCCGTGTCCGCGTGGGTTTCCTCCGGGTGCTCCGGTTTCCCCCACAGTCCAAAGACATGCAGGTTAGGTTAACTGGTGACTCTAAATTGACCATAGGTGTGAGTGTGAATGGTTGTCTGTGTCTATGTGTCAGCCCTGTGATGACCTGGCGACTTGTCCAGGGTGTACCCCGCCTTTCGCCCATAGTCAGCTGGGATAGGCTCCAGCTTGCCTGCGACCCTGTAGAAGGATAAAGCGGCTAGAGATAATGAATGAATGAATGAATGAAAACCCGTCTAAGGCTCTGAGAAATATCAATATATTTTTACTCCCTACTATGCTACAAGACCAGTGTTGCTTGCTGCATGGCTCAGATTTGTTTGAAAGACAGTGCTTTTAAAAGGCTTCGATCCCATTTTATTGCAGTTAACATCAGCCATGTGGTGAATAATATCTGGAATAAAGTGCATAAAGGCAGCGTGTTTGTCCATTACAGCTTTTCCCATCATGCATTTTCCAGCGCATGGATGTTACGGTTATAGTAGTTGATCATATAGAGCATTTGGGACAATTGCCGGATTTGTTTCAGTTACAGATTACAGGATCACTTACAGAACACTCACATGGTATATCATGGTCAACTCCTGAAGTATTGGCAGCCTGCAATAAGCATTAACATACAGTGATTGATTCATTGGTAAAGGTATCAAACTTTCCTCTAAGACACACTGTATGTATCATTTTGACCCTGTATTGATTTCATAAAATGCAAAATAAATTAAAACTTTTTTTCTTTCTTTCTTTTGGGGCGGCACGGTGGTGTAGTGGTTAGCGCTGTCGCCTCACAGCAAGAAGGTCCGGGTTCGAGCCCTGTGGCCAGCGAGGGCCTTTCTGTGCGAAGTTTGCATGTTGTCCGTGTGGGTTTGCTCTGGTTTCCCCCACAGTCCAAAGACATGCAGGTTAGGTTAACTGGTGACTCTAAATTGACCGTGAATGTGATTTCATAAAATGCAAAATAAATTAAAACTTTTTATTTTTCTTTCTTTCTTTTGGGGCGGCACGGTGGTGTAGTGGTTAGCGCTGTCGCCTCACAGCAAGAAGGTCCGGGTTCGAGCCCCGTGGCCGGCGAGGGCCTTTCTGTGTGGAGTTTGCATGTTCTCCCCGTGTCCGCGTGGGTTTCCTCCAGGTGCTCCGGTTTCCCCCACAGTCCAAAGACATGCAGGTTAGGTTAACTGGTGACTCTAAATTGACCGTAGGTGTGAATGTGAGTGTGAATGGTTGTCTGTGTCTATGTGTCAGCCCTGTGATGACCTGGCGACTTGTCCAGGGTGTACCCCGCCTTTCGCCCGTAGTCAGCTGGGATAGGCTCCAGCTTGCCTGCGACCCTGTAGAACAGGATAAAGTGGCTAGAGATAATGGATGGATGGATTTCTTTCTTTTTTCTAGTTGGATGGCCAGTTGGAAAGTAAGTGTGTGTGTGTGGTCAACTCCTGAAGTATTGGCACCCTTCAATTGCTGGGTTTCAGTCACGTAACTTTTCTTAGCGGTTTTACCAGAAGTGAAATAGCTGGTGGTCAAAACGGCTGCCATAGTGCAAACAACTAGCGATAACTTATCAGAGTACGCTCGTAATCTAGAAGCCACTGCTGGCTTTAGATATATCCAGAAGATTGCTATGTGCAATGGAATCGACCCCTACAGTCTGGGAAAGAATGATTTGTCATACGATCTCGAAAACTACCCTTCAGTCGAGTTCCCCGACATCTCGAACTGTCTGGTGTTGCAGACGTCCTTCTACACCGCAAAACAGATGAAAGCGTGGAAGAGTATGGAGGCTTACAACTTTTTTGTATGTGGCTGGGTAAAGGACCTCGGTATCAAGTCGCTGCCGAATGAATCCTGTATTGTTTTTGCCCGTGTAAATGTGTTTTTTTTTTTACTTTTTGTTCACGTCTTTACAACAAAGCGCTGCAAGTTGAAGTGTGAACAAACAACAGTTGGCTTGATTCTCACTTGTGTTGGCTCTTATCTCTCAGGTAAATCATTCACAAAGATCATCAGAAACCCCTTTAAAGGCCTGGATCTTAAGCCTCACTCACAACCCGCCGTATGGGCTGCTACAGGTGGTCTATGGTAAAAAATTTGACAAAACCATGCTTGAGATTTGCACGACACTTGCGTGTGTTCAGTGCCGAAGAAGGTCGCAGACTGCCCGTGGAGACTTTCGGTCCTGCACATGCAAATTCTACGGGTCTTGCGACAAATCAAGAACGCATACACTACGTACGGGACCCGTATTCCTTTTGTACACCTGAACCAAATCAGCAGCACGGTTAGTGGGGGCTTTTTGTGATGACAGTAAGACTCATGAGTGACGTGCTCAGAAGTACTACACAAGTATTCCACACTTGCTATTTGTGCGGTGCGCAAGACAGAAGTGCATCTCACTTTCTACCCCTATGTGTGGTGTGTACGCAGCGCACACAACCTACACACAGCACACTCGACATGAGGGGCAAGACTCTGGGTATATATATACAGTATTGGGGAGGAACCAAGGAACCGATCGTGTAGTGTGTAGCATTGTAGAAGGGAAGACCACCTCATTTGCTGTTTTTATTTGAGTATATGTTTAATTTACCATGAAACGTCAAATAATAAAACATGAGTATAAGGAAATAATGCATTTTATTACACTGTAAAAAATCCCAACTAAATAGGCCAACAGTTTGAGCACTGAAACACACTTTGACTCCGAGCCGCTGTCCTGCTCCTGCTCCTGCTGAGTGGTGGGATGGGGTGTCGGGATGTCCTTGTCCTCATCACTGAGCATGGCACAATGGCCTGACAGTGATGATGGGATTGCAATGTCCTCACTTCTGGGCGTCGTTAGCTGTAACATACATGAAAATCAGCATATATAATATGAATTACATAAGCATATAGATACTGAAATGAATGTTTAAAGCATGTGTATTTACCTGTGAAAATACCTGTGGTGGGGTGCTGTGCCTTCTGCCGGCTTGAAGGCAAACTTCTCCCTGTCCGTGCAGGGCTCGCCGGTGCTGCTACCATCATCATCAAATTCCTCCTCCCCCTCCGCTGTTTCAGGCTGGGTTACTTCACTTTTGCTCACTTCTTCTTGGGTCCCATTTTCTAAACTTTAAACTGAAAATTTTGGATTTCTTCCCACAAAATATCCACTGTTCTTCAGCCGAAAGACAGATGCAGAATGCTGCAGACATGCTGGTTTTATCCCCATTCCTGGCTTGCATCACATGCAAGTTATGAGTGATTGTAACGTGCTAATCACATGCATCACACACACTTCACAAGTGCGGCCCGAACTCGTAGCGCAGGAAACTGGTAAAATGCAAGTCTCACGCACTCCACACTCACTGAACACGCACTGATCATGTGCGTCAGATATACACTTTCCACGGGCTAACGGCACAATTTTTCCCACACCTCGAGGAAGTCAGGTGTGCAACCTGTACTTGACAAGTACTTTGCCTGTACTCCTCCTCCAGACTTTCCCCCAGGTTCACCGCAACCCTGTGGCATGGCTGCGAGCTACCAAACCCTGCAACCCATGTGTGTCCAAAACACTTATGGCAGGTTGTGAATGAGGCTTTAGTTAAACAAGACAGAGAAGTGATCACGGCGCATTGTAACTGTATGGCTGGGTAAGAATTTTGTCGCGATCTTCATGCATATGGACTTTGTGAGGCGTGAGGAGGAAACAAAGAAACAGCTGGGGACTTTAGTGCTTCAGGACAAAAAAAAGTACTGTAAAATAACAACACATAGCAAGAAAAGTCCTTGGAAAACACTAAGGCCATAGCTGAGAGGGAAATACAAACCTTTCACCAAGTGATCACTGCAAACTCGAGCATGCTTCGACTCGGCTCCCTTCGATTTCAGTGAGAGGTTCAAAAGCCACCTTTCTCGATGTCTTTTTGTGAAATCCTGTGTTCATTCATCCTTTTTATTAGTTCATGGGGAACCCTGCAGAAACTTTTATCAGTTTCACAGTTTGATTGATTCGAACAACCTAAAACAATGCAAGCGTAAGGCATTTTTCATGCGAGCAATGCACCTTCTCCGTACAAACGTTTTGTCAGCAGAGCTTTGGTAGACCACCAGCAAAAGTTCTGAATAACTAATGAGGCGGATATGACGTCACGTGAAACCCACCAATAATCATTAGTATAAATACAGAGGTGATTTATAGAAAATCGCATGCACTTATTGGTTGAGAAATTCAGACTATTCCTCGATAATCACCCCGAGGAACTCGGCAAAATAGTGGCCAATCACCGTAAGTGAGGAAGAATTACAAATTATGAAAGAAAATGCTGCTTCTAAAAGCACTAAAGATGCTACGAAGTTTGGTCTAAAACTATTCAAAGGTAAGGTGGAATTGTGATTTATTTTATCCATTTCAAAACAAAGTATTTTATGTGAGTCGGCATAGATAAGTGACACAAGCCTGCGCGCATTGCATTTCCATGCTGCATTTGACATTTGAAATAAATGATTTTTGTCATGCAGTTTTTTTAAATAATCACCTGTGTATTTATACTAAAACAATTATCCACCTCAGGCTCAGTGAATATCGGTGAATAGTAAGCTTGACTTCGTCTCGGTTATTATTCACTGATATTCGCTTCACCTTCAGTGAATACTTGTTAACTACAAGGACATAGTGGTTAACAATGTAGCTAAAATACAGAAAAGTCTATGAATGAGCAGGGGTGCACAAACTTAAGGAGGCTATGTTGTACTGATGGCAGAAAAAGAGCAAGAATGAAAACAGAAGAACCAGTAACCAAAACAATTATTGTTTTACTTGTTATTTCATGTGATGATGTTGTAAATTAAATGCATGACCTATAATGTGACAATGAAATACACAAATGAGGGTCAGGAAATCTTTGTGTGCAAGCAGTGTACTTTTTCATGCTTATATCTTATTATTTTGAGTTAATTAATGGCTTGGCTTCCATGATTTAATGCACAAGCTGACCAAGCATACATTTTCTATGGTTACAGCTCAATTTAAGTAAGCCTAAGTGGATTTCTTAATTTTATTGTAATATTCAATATGCCACAGAAGTACGTCTTAGTGTTTCTGATTAGGATGCCATATTCAGTGATTTCCTTTATTTACACCATGAAAAAAAAAAATCATGTCCTCTACAGGGAATACTTAAACTCTTAATTAATTCATAATCATATCTTTGTATTAAATATTGCCCTGGACTACCATTTCACAATATTTTGAGTATACATAATTTTTAAATTTGCTTGTTTATTCTGTAATTTTTTAATATTGCTCCTCGCTCGAGTCAAAATGGCGCAAGGGAAAACCCACTCCGTGCATGCTCATAAATCTGTACGATACAAATTTAGTATTAACTCCTCACTACCTGCACATATCTCAACTCTGAATAATAAAGCAGGATGAAATGCACACGTTTTAAAACATTTGACAGGAAGAGGATGCAGACTAACCTCCCACACAGTAAGGATGATGGTGAGAACACAATTAAACCCCCAAAGATCATGGTTACACAGTTTAATTTCACAGCTTCGAGATTTAAAATGCATGATTTCACTCTACTTCGATAACAACAAGCTGTTGAGTCGTTTCTGAGAACAAACCATAAAATGCAGAGTCTGAACTTTACCAAGTGCCTTTGTAAGGATAATTAGAATCATATGTTGTGATCAAGGGTGGCATGGTGGTGTAGTGGTTAGCACTGTCACCTCACAGCAAGAAGGTCCTGGGTTCGAGCCCAGCGGTGGACGAGGGCCTTTCTGTGTGGAGTTTGCATGTTCTCCCATGTCTGCGTGGGTTTCCTCCGGGTGCTCCGGTTTCCCCCACAGTCCAAAGACATGCAGGTTAGGCTAATTGGTGGCTCTAAATTGACCATAGGTGTGAATATGAGTGTGAATGGTTGTTTGTCTCTATGTGTCAGCCCTGCGATAACCTGGCAACTTGTCCAGGGTGTACCCCGCCTCTCGCCCATAGTCAGCTGGGATGGGCTCCAGCTTGCCTGCGACCCTGTAGGACAGGATAAGCAGCTACAGATAATGGATGGGCGGATGTTGTGATCAAATGAGAACAAAAATTTGTTTTTTTAAACAGCATCAGTATATTTGGTGAAAAAAGGAGGAGGACTACGTACAAAGAAAAGCACATGAAAGCTTCTGTAAAATTTGGATGTAGGTAATCAAGACTTTGAGTGTCACCATTCAGGGTGTATTCCTGCCTCAGAGTTCCAAGGATAGGCTCCAGATCCAATGACTGGGATAAAGCAGTTGCTGAAGATGAATAAATAATTGATAATTTTTTGGCTAGGTTTTTCATGGGCTTTTGATTGATGTATTGACGTCAGATTGATGGTATCATGAATTCTGCTAAATGTTGTTGTCAGTAACAATGCTGAAAATCTGAGTTTGGAGAGGCATCCAAGCATGGCCACTATGGACTACATTTCCCAAGCGCCACAGTGCCCATCCTCTCCAGAATACTAAAGGCACACCTGTTTCCCATCCTCCCAGTAATTAGCCCCTCTACTTAAGCACAGCAAACACTCATACACATTGCAAAGTTTTGTTCTGTGTCTCCATAAGCCTAGGTCACAACCAGACGTACGATTTTTTGGCCGTGCGATTTTTGGCATTTCCCAAATCGCTGAGTTTTTTTTTTGTTGTTGTTCATGGAGAAAGACACGCGTTGGCCGTAAGTTTGTCTTGGAACCTGGAAAAAAACGTAAGCGCCCGTAGAGTTTGTTTGACATGACAAAAAACCTCTGCTGCCGGTCTGCGGCCGGTCTATGGCTCGAAAATCAGCACGTCACACGCGCGCCCTCCGTGCATTTCATGCGCGCCCTCCGTGCGTTTCTTGGGTTTTTTGCACATAGACCGGCCGTAGGAGCACGTACGGCCAGTTGTGACCGAGGCTATACCTTATCATACCAAACCGTTTACTTAGTTTCTGACTGCCTGTGATGTTGACCCTGTTTCCTGTTGATTTCCAACCTCAAACTCTCATCTTGTCTCTGAAAATCTGTTCACACATCGACTGACCCCTGCTTGACCCTGACTTCATCTTTTGGCTCACGTGTTGGATTTGGTTACCAGTTTGCGATGCACCCGCTCCCCCCTGCATCTGCATCCACAAGTGCCTGCACCCTGACAGTTATAATAATAATAATAATTAGTTAAATTTATATAGCACTGTAGCGGTTCGTGTGGAAGGGTGGAGCACAGAAGACGGCAGGACAGAGATCAGGGTCAAAATAGGGCTTTATTGCCACACTTTTCAGTCTAACAACTTTTCCCACTCAACACACACACACACACACACACACACACACACACACACACGACTGGCATCTTGTTCGGGGATGAGCTCCTCTGCTCTCCCTCTTTAAATAGGGCGCGGTCACTGGGAAGACACACAAACACAGGTTAATTGATGTCAGGTGTAGTGATTCTGCCACTTACCTTCCCTGACTCTGCCCTCCTGTCACAGACCGGCGCTTGACCACGCCCCTGCTGCCACATACCCCCACCGCCCGACTCAGGCCGGGCGGCTGTCCGGCCTGCAGCCGACTCCCCCCCCCCCCCCCCCCCCCCGACGGGAGAGGAAGTCCGCCACAACCATCTGCACCCCCGGCCTGTGGACCACCTTGAAATTAAAGGGTTGGAGTGCCAGATACCAACGGGTGATCCGCGCATTGGCATCCTTCATGCGGTGGAGCCACTGGAGGGGCGCGTGATCCAAACAGAGGATGAAAGTGCGCCCCAGCAGGTAGTACCAGAGGACGAGGACCGCCCACTTGATGGCCAGACACTCTTTCTCTATGGTACTGTAGCGCCCCTCACGCACCGACAGCTTCCTGCTGATATACAGGACGGGGCGGTCCTCCCCCTCCACCTCCTGGGACAACACCGCCCCCAGCCCTCTGTCCGACGCATCGGTCTGCAACATAAAGGGGAGAGAAAAGTCAGGGGAGTGTAAAAGTGGCCCCCCACACAGTGCAGCCTTTACTTCAGAAAAAGCCCGCTGGCATTGCTCCGTCCACTGGACCGGATCTGGTGCCCCCTTTTTAGTGAGATCAGTCAGCGGGCTGGTGACGTCCGAATAATTAGGTATAAACCTACGATAATAGCCAGCCAGATCCAGGAACTGTCTCACCCCCTTTTTGGTCTTGGGCCTCGGGCAGGCCGCAATTGCTGCGGTCTTGTTAATTTGGGGACACACCTGCCCGTTGCCCAAGTGGAAGCCCAGATACCGTACTTCCACCCACCCAATCGCACACTTCTTCGGGTTGGCTGTGAGACCCGCTCGCCTCAGCGACCTAAGAACGGCCCTTAGATGTTCGAGGTGCCTCGGCCAGTCATTGCTATAGACGATGATGTCGTCCAGATAAGCGGCCACATAGGTGGCGTGGGGGCGGAGGACCCTGTCCATCAGCCGCTGAAACGTAGCGGGCGCCCCAAACAGCCCAAACGGAAGTGTAACAAATTAGTGTAAACCAAACAGTGTGGAAAAGGCAGTTTTTTCTCGGGATAGGGGAGTCAAGGGGATCTGCCAATATCCCTTTGTCAAATCCAGTGTCAAATAAAAGCGAGCAGTGCCGAGTCAATCGAGCAACTCATCAATACGAGGCATTGGGTACGCGTCAAATTTAGACACCGTGTTGACTTTTCTATAGTCCACACAGAACCGGACCGACCCGTTGGCCTTGGGTACCAAGACCACCGGGCTGCTCCAGTCACTGTGGGACTCCTCGACAATGCCCATTTCGAGCATGGTCTCAAGTTCTTCCCGAACCACCTTTTTTTTGTGTTTGGGTAGCCTGTAAGGGCGGCTACGCACTACCACCCCCAGGGGCGTCTCTATATGGTGCTCTATGAGGTTAGTGCGACCGGGCAGGGGTGAGAACACATCCGAAAACTCGGTCTGCAACTGGGCGACCTCCGTGAGTTGGGTCAGGGAGAGGTGGTCTCCACAGGGGACCGGAGAGGTACGTGACGCCAATGCCCCTTTTTGAATCTCCGGCCCCAGCTCTGCCTTCTCCAGAACCACCGACACCAACGCCACGGGGACCTCCTCATTCCAGAGTTTAAGCAGATTGAGGTGGTAAATCTGTAGCGCCCCACCCCTGTCCGTTCGCCTCACCTCGTAGTCGACGTCCCCGACTCGCCATGTGACCTCAAAGGGTCCTTGCCACTTGGCGATTAATTTGGAGCTCGACATGGGCAACAGTACGAGTACCTTATCTCCTGATGTGAACTCCCTAAGGCGCATACCCTTGTTGTACAGGCGGGCTTGCCGTTCCTGGGCCTGCCGCAAATTCTCCTGGGTTAGGTGGATGAGCGTGTGGAGTTTTGCGCGCAGGTCCATAACGTATTGAATTTCGTTCTTACTTTGTGAAGGTCCCTCCTCCCAATTTTCCCGCAGCACATCTAGAATGCCGCGCGGCTTATGCCCATATAATAATTCGAACGAGGAGAACCCCGTGGAGGCTTGGGGAACCTCTCGCACTGAAAACAACAAGGGCTCGAGCCACTTATCCCAATTACATGCGTCCTCACTTACGAATTTTTTAATGATATTCTTGAGGGTGCGGTTGAACTGTTCAACTAAACCGTCCGTTTGTGGGTGATACACACTGGTGCGGATCGGCTTAATCCCCAATAACCCATACAGTTCGCGCAGTGTCTGTGACATAAACGTGGTGCCTTGATCAGTCAGAATCTCTTTTGGGATTCCAACTCGGGAGATAACAGGGAAGAGCGCCTCCGCAATACTGCGTGCTGAGATATTGCGGAGAGGCACTGCTTCCGGGTATCGCGTTGCATCGTCCACCAGAACTAATATAAAGCGGTACCCTCGTGCTGACCGATCTAATGGCCCGACAAGATCCATCCCAACTCTTTCAAATGGGGTCTCGATTAAAGGTAGAGAGTGCAAAGGCGCTTTCGGAATGGCCTCTGGATTTACTAATTGGCATTCGCGGCACGCCGTACACCACCTATGAACGTCGCCATGAATCCCCGGCCAATAGAATCGGGCCATTATTCAGGCTAGTGTCTTGTCCTGCCCTAAGTGTCCAGCCATGGGATTAAAGTGAGCTGCCTGTAATACCAATTCCCGGTGGCTCTTTGGAATTAAAAGTTGTGTGACTCACTCTTTTGTCTGAGTGTCCTGCGTCACTTGGTATAATTATTCCTTCATAATCGCGAAGTAGGGGAAGGACAGGGTGGCGTTCGGCTGGAGCGTTTGACCATCGATTACTCTCACTTGGTCAAACGCATGTCGCAGAGTCTTGTCTCGCGACTGCTCTAATGGGAAATCTTTGAGGGATTCCCCAATAGAGAGAGGAGGGGCCAGCGGCTCCTCACTCTAACACGGGGATGACATAGATGGCTCTGTGACAGCTGCTCCCGCCAAAGCGACACCGGGACCTCCCCCTGTTAAATGGCAGGACCCACTCTCTACTAAGCGTGTCATTAAACCCCGAAATCCCGGCCAATCAGTCCCCAAAATTAAAGAGTGGGTAAGGCGAGGATTAACCGCCGCCTTCACTATAAATTTTTCCCCTCGGAAAAAAATGTGGACTGACACCAAAGGGTAGCTGTGAACGTCCCTGTGCACACACAACACCTTCACCCCCTGTGCTCCCCCCAATGCCTCATTTTGCACCCGGCTTTGGTGAATTGAGGTCTGATTACAACCAGAATCCACCAAAGCCTGATATGTATCCCCTTGGATACTCACCGGTATGCAATACGCTCCGGCCCGATCGAGGATGGCTTCTGACACATCGGGGATCTGAACCACTGCGCCCACCTCCATTGCCGTGCACTGCTGTTGGAGGTGGCCTGGTTCCCTGCAGTGCCAGCAAACTGGCCCAGGCTTCCTCTCTGCACCGGTGTTCTGGGGCTCACTCATTTGAGGGGGGGAGAGACAGACACAGAAGGGAGAAACGGGAGGGCACCGCGGGTGCGGCAGGCCGGCTGGGGTGGTGCCGGCCCCCGCCTCCGCGGTGGGGGAATGGGGCGAGGATGGGACACAGGAGGAGGGGGAGAGAGAGAGAGAGAAGAGGAGAGAAGAGAAGAGGCAGTCTGCTGTCCTGCCGCCGGAACAGCCGCCAAATGGTCCTCCGCCAGCTCTATGGCCTGATCCAGCGACGCCGGGCGGTGGCACTGGACCCACTCCGCAGTTCCTGTCAGCAAGCGCGCGATGAACTGCTCCAGCATCACCTGATCGATGATCCCCTCGGCATCGCGGTTGTTGGCCCTCAGCCACCGCCAGTAGGCGTCCCGGAGTTGCTGGCCAAACACGAATGGCCGGCCGACTTCCTCCAAGCGCAGAGCGCGGAAGCGCTGGCGCTGCTGTTCGGGTGTGCGCCCCACATGCTGGAGGATGGCCCGGCGAAAGTCCACGTAGGCCAGCCAGCAATCGGCGGGGAGCTGTAGCACAGCCAGCTGTGCCTCTCCCGTTAGCAGGGGGAGGAGGCGCGCCGTGCGCTGGTCCATTGGCCACCCCGAGGTCTCCACGACTTGCTCAAAGAGCGTGATGAAAGCCTCGGGGTCATCCTGCGGGCCCATCTTTGTCAGGGTGAGGGAGGATGGGCCTGCGGTGGAAGCGTTGGTTGTCCCCGCCGACGCGAGGAGGTGCCGGAACGCCTGTCGGTCCTCTTGCTGGGCCAACACCAGGGCCTCGAAGCGCTGCTCCTGCTCCTTACGGAGCGTGACTAGCGCCTGGTGCTGGCTTTGCTGGGCTGTGGCAAGGGCATGGACCAGGTCGGCGAACGGGGAAGACTCCAAGGGGTGGTTCGGCGTTGGTGCTCCACTCCCAGGTTTCGGCACCACTGTAGCGGTTCGTGTGGAAGGATGGAGCACAGAAGACGGCAGGACAGAGATCAGGGTCAAAATAGGGCTTTATTGCCATACTTTTCAGTCTAACAACTTTTCCCACTCAACACACACACACACGACTGGCGTCTTGTTCAGGGATGAGCTCCTCTGCTCTCTGCTCTCCCTCTTTAAATAGGGCGCGGTCACTGGGAAGACACACAAACACAGGTTAATTGACATCAGGTGTAGTGATTCTGCCACTTACGTTCCCTGACTCCGCCCTCCTGTCACAAACTGGTGCTTGACAACGCCCCTGCTGCCACAAGCACCTTTCTCATACCCAAGGTCGCTTTACAATTACTGTATAGGGAGAAAAAAAAAGTCCACCAAAGAAGGTCAGGATGTCATTCCAATGGTGTAGCAGCCACAGTCCCACCAAAAGGCGCATGAAAATAAGTCCCACACTGCCTGCACAGCCGCTGCAACGCCACCGGGCAACATCACTCAGAACACAGCGCCATGGATCCACAAAGCGAGCACAGAAGCACCGCCACACAGAGCGCTGGTATGTCCCAAACCACCTGCACAGCCATCGTGACGCCACCGAGCAACATCGCTCTGAAAACTGTGCCAAACACAAAAGCACCGCCGCACAGAGCGCTGGACAGCCATGATGTTAAAATGAGCAACGAGCTCACTGCAGTCTATAGCAAGGAGCACAGGCATCACCCACAGTGAAGCAAGGTCTGGAGGGAACTGATGCCCAAAACTGGGTCTGGAGCTACACCACAACTGGCAGACAAAACACTCAAACAAACACAAAAAAGAAAAGCAAAAGGGAAAATAAAATAAAATAAAATAAAAAGCTCCGGTGAGAAGCATCCTCCAGAATGCGCACAGCGTACTCTCAACCGGAAACAGACATGAAAAGCCATGGCTTAGCGATTAGGCTTAGCGATTAGCAGTTGTGAAATTTTAGCACAAAAACTGTTTGCCTCTGCCAAGAGGTTATAGCTTGGTGAATTTTATTTATTTTAAGTAAGCTCTTCCTCTTCTTCTTTCAGCTGCTCCCATTAGGCGTCACCACAGCAGATCTGTTCTGCATATTTAGTTTGGCATAGGTTTTACACCAGATGTCTTTCCTGACGCAACCCTCCCCTGTTTATCCGGGCTTGGGACCAGCACCAAATATACACTGGCTTGTACAACCCCAGTGGCTGGGTATTTTACCTAACCTGCATGTCTTTGAACAGTGGTGGAAACCAGAGCATCCAGATGTTTCATGCAGACACAGGGAGAACATACCAACTCCACACAGAAAGGCCCTCATCGACGGTGAGGTTTGAACCCAGAACCTTCTTGCTGTGAGGTGACTGTGCGAACCACAACACCACTGTGCCACTCTTTTTTAAATTCAAATAAGATAATAATCCCAAATCTTTGTTTTCCATGATTGTCTCCAGATTTGAAACCTACCTAAAACATATTCTTGAAGAGGATTATCCACACGTCCAAACTCTTGAAAGAGTGTTCCAAGATAAAAGGACACAACACTCCTCCACTCAAATTATTTCCATATTTCATCTTGCTCATTTTTATTTGCTCAAGAATGGTGCCAGTAATTCTGGAGCTAACTGTATACACACAGCTACAAAGCTCTAGATCAGATCCTCCCATGAGATGGATATGATAATTTATTGTAAAAACAGACGGCGCATAGCTTAGTGATTTATTGCTGGTGTTGCCACCCATAATTAAGCCCCCTGCTGATTAATTTTGTTTTTTTGAGACTGTCTCAGTGTGGCGTTGTAGGATCAGATGATACATGCTGCATGATGGAAGTGTGTGCAGTACTAACAGTGCTAATATGCTCACTATTTCTCTCTCTTCATCTCTCTTCATGACTTGTGATGCATGAGCCAGTTTGTAATGTGGACTCATGGATTGTGTGTAGATGCAGACAGTGTGTAGTTCACAAATTGTGTGTGTGTGTTTTAGAAGACTTTCCTTCTCCTGGGGGGTGAAAATTGGCAGGTTTGTTTCAGTGTGTTTCATTGTCTCAGGGAGTTGGAGTCTAAAATATGCATACTCTGCCTTATGTGTTAGGAGACATGATATCTTTACAAATTTGTAATGTTCATTTATTCAGTGTGGTAGGATGTAAGCTCTAGGTAGGACTATATCCGTGTATATTGCATATATTTTTGTTGTTGATTAATTTTCATTAACAGCAGCTCTGACTGTGGTTCTGGCTGTATTTCAAGTCACAGGTGCATAATAATGTGTTCACTGGAATATATTATTGTTTCTATAGTAACAGGCAGAGGGGAACCATCAGGGCCTTCTAGGCGTTCAGTGAAGGCCCAAACATATCAACATTTCAAATGTTATATTTAATTTCTTTCATTCTTTAATTTATTTCATTAATTATTTTCTTCTAATTATCCCCAACCTAAATGAAGTTTGGTGTGGGATATAGAAACGGGTTCTGTCCATCCGGCTGTCCATCCGTCTGGTCACGTTTTCATTTTCGGGCCATATCTTTAAAAGTACTGAAGATATCTTCATGAAACTTTGTATACATATCAAGCAACATGTGAACTGGTGCCTTTTACTATTTTGGATTTTTGACAAAAAGCATTTTTCAAATTTTTACATAAAAAATAGATTTTGACTTAGTTTCTAAGAGCAATGTTCGTTTCCGGAGCATATATCCAAAACTATTCGTGATACGGATTTGAAACTTGGTGTACATGTTAACAAGATGATTGTAGTACTTAGAGCAGGTGGGTGGAGCACAGAAGTACGGCAGGCCAGAACTGAGTTACAAAAACTCTTTATTGTGACACTTTTCAGTCATCCACAAACTCCCAGCCACACAGACACGCACACACACATCAGTTGTCTGGTTGGGGAGAGAGCTCCCTTCCTCTGCTCTCTCTCTCTCCTTTTATAGGGCGCGGTCACTGGGGAAGACACACAAA
The DNA here is from genome assembly GCF_027579695.1 of Neoarius graeffei. Lineage (NCBI taxonomy): Eukaryota > Metazoa > Chordata > Actinopteri > Siluriformes > Ariidae > Neoarius > Neoarius graeffei. Next base: position 27,709,965 of record NC_083590.1, on the reverse strand, counting down.
CACAAGTTAACTAACATCAGGTGTAGTGATTCTGCCACTTACCTTCCCTGACTCCGCCCTCCGTTCACAGACTGACGCTTGACCACGCCCCTGCTGCCACAGTGATGTAGATGTGCCTTTTCATACTAAGAAATTTAAGAAGTTATAATTTTTCATGTTTCCATGCAAACAATTTCAGACTTAGTCTCTCAGGTTAGTCTTAGCGGTAGGTTTTGTTTCTGGAGCAAAACTTGAAAACTATGAGTGGTATGGTCTTGAAAGTTGGTATATGTGTTGATTAAGTAATGTATAATGTGTGTTTTGATACTAAGAAATGTGAGAAATTTTAATTTTACCTCACCTGGACCAAAGGTCCGGTGGGCTTTATGCCATGGGCTGCTGAGGTCAGTGTAAAAAGGTAGGGTTGGTTTCCTGCAACAGAACTTGAAAAATGTGACAAATGATATATTGAAACTTGGTATATAGTTGGTATAGACCCCTTCGCATGTTTGTAAACAAACCGACCATTGCTAGGATGCGCGCGCAGCCTGGACTCAGAAACAATGGCGCTGCCCATAGACTGGCATTATGAGCTGTCAGATTATGCCTAACAATTGTCGTTACAAGATCGAGAATGCTACATAAATAAGTTAACTCTAACAAGTGGACATCGCCTACCGGATCCGCATTTAATTAAAGAGTGGACGGACGATGTTAGTAAGTTTTCCTCTGATACCTGAAGGCAGTCATACTATTTACAAAAAATGTCAAACTCAAAAAAAAAAAACCCTATTTACAAAAGTAGCCTGCCATCAACATTCTGGTTACAGCGAGACTGAATGGGACATTCATATTCATTTTGTTTTAATCAAATTATGCCAGTGATGTGATGGCAATGTGGCTTTAACTACAACAGCAAATACCAACACTAAACAGCAATTTGCAGGAGGTAATGGCATGAAAGGAATGATAGTGTAAAGAGTGCAGCTAAGAGAAATCAGAGCTGCGTAAAAAGCAAGAGGCAGAGACCAGAAATGAAACCGAATGGGGCGGGAGCTAGGTTAGAGCAGTCAACGTAAGTTGGCATTTAGAGTGAGGGCACACAATTTTACCTTTCCATCCTTGCTTTAAAATTGTGATTTTCGGCATACACAAATAATGATGGCACAAAATCTGGACTGCTTGAGTCAAGCGAGACCTCTCCTACAAACAAAATTGCATGCAAAGCTAAGTTAACATGCTAACAATATTCATTACATTGTGTAACTATGACCCAGCTAATCAGACAAACATTACCAAAGTATTTTGCTACATCAATAAACGAAGACTAGAAAGAATAAAAAAAGAAAGATTTAATAAATAGCCTGATCTTACCTGTGATGAAGTGGGCGCTGCAAACCCACGCATTTTTGATGGTGCTTTCATCCCAGTCTACACGTTTGATGGCTTGTAGTCATAGACGTCAGCGATTTTTTTGGAATGGGTGAGATCCTGCTGGAATTCTGTACATTTTAACCCCATCACTGCTACGATTCTGACACCCGACAACAGAACAACTAGGCATTTCTTCCAAATATTTCTTCTCGTCTGACCGTCGCTGAGTCTTTTTTGAGTCCAGGCTGCGCGCACAATTTCCTCTTATGTATGAATGACGTTTACTGCGAAGGGGTCTATGCAGGGCAGGGGATATAGATGACTCTGTCTTCTTGTTCTAATTTGGCCTCATTTTCTATCAAATTTGCTTCAGAATTGAAAGGGTTACTGTCCTGAAAACTTTAAAATCGAGTTATGCAATGAGATTATTTTGTTTGTTGTCTCTAGGCTGAGAAGAGTTTAGAGCTGGATCACTCATTGGTTAGGACTTCATTGCCAGGACAGAAGGCCATGACAGTGTATGTTTATGTAGGAAGTTTAAGGACAGATGAATTAACCAATCAGATTTTGATTCATAGTGGGAGGGACCAAAAATGTATTGCCCTAAACCTTCTCGAAGGCCAATGTGAGTTTAACCGCGAGTCGACGCCATCAGAGCAACAGTGAAGTCACCTTCCAGCCGGTGTAGCATTCATCAGTATTGTTAGTGAATGCTAATAAAGCGGTCAAGCCAGTGCTATCGAGAGCAAGTAGAGCTAACAACTGAGAAACTAAGATTTCTGTCTCCGGACTCTTCTTGCATGCTCGCTACAGTATTTTTCACTCAGACTTAAGTATTTGTTTCTCTATGTAATTTACTTAGTTAATTTTAAAATCAACATAGACAACTACACACAACGGAGCGACCTGGCAGCCTGCCGCTAATCCCTTACAAAATCCTTTGCCCTGTTGCTTTTATGGTATCTGGCCAAGTTTTGGTTGAGCTCAAGTCCCAGCTCTAATAGTAACAGTTCACACTGGTAACAGACACATGTTCCACATAATCAAAGGCTAATAATAAACACTCTGAATACATGATGTTGATGATTTAACAAAGAAAAACATATAATCATTGTTATGGTGACACAAGTAGGTATTTACATCATCATTTTCCCTTAGTGAAGTTCTATACTCCTTAGGGGGCTTCTGTCAGGATTCTATCCAGCAGTTGCTTAAAGTCTGAATTTGACATCATATGTCGTATCTGCTGGGCATCTAATACCAGCAAATTCTCAAACCTAGTCCATTTTAGTGACCTTGTGTCAAACAGAAGTTGTTTCTGCAGTTCCCCATTATCCATGTGACAACATGTGCGATGTATCTTAGCAGCTGTTCAGAGCAAAATAGTTTTATCAGTGGAGTCTTAGTTATCTCACACAGGTCAGTGTTTGATATCTTGAAACTCCAATCCAGTTCCCCCTCAGCAGAAGCACTCTGATCATTACATTCATACTTGTCAGGGGCATTCTTATACTTGTAACTGCCCTTTACCATTTTTCGTAAGAACCCATGCCATACTGTTTCGATCTTATCAATATCACGTGCAGATAACTGCCACACTTGTACACTGTATAACAGGTGGGATTGAACATGTATCATCTATATGGAAGGAGTCTCCAGTGCCAACTATGTATTATTATTATTATTATTATTATTATTACCTCACCCAGGACGGAGTCTACCAGGGGGCGAGGTATTGTTTTCGGTCGGGTTTCTTTGTTTGTTTGTTTGTTAATGATGTTATGGGAAAACACTGGACCAATCTTCATGAAACTTTCAGGATACATGGGCATTGGACTCAAATAGAACCTCCAAAATTTGGGGGGTCATCCAGTCAAGGTCATATAGAGGCGGTAGCCACTATGTCATTGTGCTGTAAGAATGTAAGAGTGTAACAATCGCGTAGTATGGTGTGAGAGCAGTATGGTGAGTTCTGATTGGCTGAGAGCAGTACAGTGTGTTCTGATTGGCTGAGAGCAGTAAGCAGTACGGTGTGTTCTGACTGGCTGAGAGCAGCAGAGAATCAGAATCAGAACCATGTTTATTGGCCAAGTATGTTCACACACAAGGTCAAAATCAAGGTCACCGAAAAGGTCAAAATTGTTTTGTCACGATATCTTCCTTCATATTCATCATACGTGCTACTGGGCGAGGTTTGTTTTGCCTGGCAACACATTATTATTATTATTATTATTATTATTATTATTAGAGAAAAAAGAGGGACTGTGAGGGAAAGAATGTTTATAACTGCTATAACATGATAACATGCTAACAAATAAAACATGCGACTTTAATACATGAAAAAAATTGCTATTCTATCGGAGGAATAAAATTGCTCTATATTTTTGTACAACAGCACAGGTACTTCTTGCTGTAACATTAATGATAGGGTTAATATTAAATAACTAAGTTTGAATTATTAAGTTTGAATACATTATTGTTTCTATAGTAACAGCTCATACACAGGGACTTGTAGAGTGGACTTGATACATAATCTACAATTTATAATCCATCCATTATCTATACCATTTATCCATCAGGGTCATGGGGAACCTGGAGCCAATCCCAGCTGACTTTGTCTGAGAGGCGGGGTTCACACTGGGCAGGTTGCCAGTCTATCACAGGTCTAACACAGAGACTAACAACCATCACACTCACACTTACACCTATGGGTAACTTTGAGTAACCTAATCTGCATGTCTCGGGACTGTCAGAGGAAACCCAGGCAGGCACGAAGAGAACATGTAAACTCCACACAGAAAGGTGCCTGTCTGCCACCAGGTTCAAATCCAGACCCTGCTTGCTGTGAGGCAACAGTGTGAGGCCGCTACACCACTGTGCTGCCCCTAAGACTAATAGATGGTTCACAAAGTAAAATGTATAATTGTTGATTTGGTGACAATCTTGTTACTCCTAACAAAAACTGTCTTCCTACAGTCCATTTATTTAACATGTATGGAAGGGGTCCTGGTTGTAAGTGCTTTGTAAAAGTCATGGAGCTTTGCAAAATTTATCAGCACAGGAACGTCTTCAGGATAGAGGACAGGTACACGCTTTCTGGTTTCTCTATAATATGGTAAACAGAGAGAAAGAGAGAGAGAGAGAGAGAGAGAGAGAGAGAGAGAGGTAGTTATGTTTCTTGCCATTTTAGCATCTGAGATTATGTCATGGCAAGAAGATGTCTTAGAAATAATACTAATGAATGATGAGAAAATAAATAAATAAAATTACATGGGTAAGTAGATTGATCGGTAAGATGTAGTGCAGAATACAAAGGTGATACCATATTATGTGGAGCAGCACGGTAGTGTAGTGGTTAGCACTGTCACCTCACAGCAAGAAGGTTCTGGGTTCAAGCCCAGTGGCTGATGGGGGGCCTTTCTGTGTGGAGTTTGCGTGTTCTCCCCATGGGTTTCCTCCGGATGCTCTGGTTTCCCCCAAAGACATACAGTTCTGTTAACTGGCTACTCTAAATTGCCCATAGGTGTGAATGTGTGTGAGAAAGGAACTGGCCATCCTACTTCTGCAATTCTGGCCAAGTCAACCAAACATGGTTCGATTGGCCGGATTGGGTTTGGCGATGACGATGACGACGATATATGTATAGAGGCTTGAAATAGATAAAATTCCTTAAATAAGTAAATGTCTCAATGAAGTGTTTCCGATGCACATGTACCAAACATAGCAAAGCTGGTTATAAATGAGAAAAAATGGCAGGGGGTTTAAGTTGCGCATGTGAGAATAGTGTTACATAAATGGGTCGATGACTGACGATGTAAATACAAGACAAGAGTTCTATGTTGCTCAACATGCTTTGAAAGTCAAATATGAGAGAAAGAGAGAGAGAGAGAGAGAATGACTGTTTATTGCAGCAAAAACGTCAGTGAGAACAGAAACTAATTTGTCTCTCAGATGGTCCACAATATTAAATCTAACTATAAACCATTAATATTCACAGTGCTTCATACATTAATAAATTAAACATTGCAATTTTTGGCAAATTGCTGTGGTATAAGTAGAATAATACACTGCAGACGGTGCTGTAATACAAAAATAATGCACTTTGGAGAGGTAGAGGCACTCCATTGGCACGCGGTTCCCTATCACACCCCCCCAGTGTGCATTATTACCTCGCCCAGGATGGAGTCCACCATCCTGGGCGAAGTATTGTTCTCGGTCAGGTTTCTTTGTTTGTTTGTTTTTTTGTTAGCAATATTATGGGAAAACGACTGGATCAATCTTCATGAAAATTTCAGGGTAGCTGGGCATTGGTCTCAAATATAACCTCCGACATTTTGAAGGTCATCCAGTCAAGGTCACCAAAAAGGTCAAAATCGTTTTTGTTGTGTCTACTGCCTCATATACAGTAGCGGCGCTAGCCACTATGTCATCGTGCTGTAAGAATGTAAGAGTGTAACACTTGCACACTGTGCATGCGCCTACACGTGTTCCGATTAAAATGGCCGGTGAGTGTATAGAATTCGGTTCACCATTCGAAATAAATGGACTAGACTAAAGAAATCGCTTTTGGACATGTTTATGCTTATTACAGAGGGAAAGTGCGGTCCACTGAGCTCTAGCATCGGGCCATTTCCGGGAAATAAGAGTTTGGGTCATGGCGACAGTGTGTGTATGTCAGCCTCGGTTTCGAAAACTGTAAGAGGTAAGAGTAGAATAATATAAAGTACAGACACTTGGTATATTTTACTTCTGTGATTTTTAAATTGTTCATTTTTGGATTACGCTTCATTTTTGTGGCCACTGCGTCATAGAGTAAATATATATGCTATATTTACTGTATGGGCATGGTATCAAAAAACTATTTTATTTATAAGCAGTAGCTACATGGACCCATAGGGTACCTATTTTTTTGTGATATCTTCCTTCATATTCATCATAAGTGCTACTGGGCAAGGTTTGTTTTGCCTGGTTTTCATAATAACGGTATGATCTGTCATGTTATTTGTGACCCAACAGCACACCATATTGTTTTATTCCTTACTTATTACACAACATACTTCATATGGCCACTGATATTCTATATGCTTTTTTTTCTAATGGAAGTCTTATCAAGGATTTCTCACGAGCAATCAAGCAAGAACACTGGTTAGAGATGATTCCCTCAGGATCTGTGAGCTAGTTTAGACTGTTCAAACAGGAGCTTAAAATGACCTTGGATCTGCTTAAAGAACACATCTTTTCACCCAATAGACCTCCCGATGGTACAATTACAGCATGAAGGAAGTTTCCTCAAAGTTATATCATTAAGGCTGAATTATCCCAATTATCCCGAAGGTGCTGTTGGTGCAAACGGGAGAGATTTATGTGCTATTTTACGTCTCACACATGTGTTATCCCATTAAGAATTATGAGCAGCTGGGATATGGTAGTAAACAGCCTCATTATCATCGAGGTTTATTCCATAGTCTGCACTTAAATAACTCTTGTCAAAGTTATTCAAACAGGATGTATGGTTGATGCCCTGTGCTAGAACAAACAGAGCAACTCAAAGACCATGATTCTCACTGGACTACTTTTCTCATGGTGTCTATAATACAGGCATCAGTAAATGACTGTGCATCAATAACAGCTAATGGTCATTATATACTGCAGATGCAGACACAGTTAAAGGATCATTTTCAGAGAACAGATGAGAGTTCATCTATAGGAAGCTCATGCAGGATTCATTTTAACATATGGCCCCTTGTGTTCTCCAAAACATAATGATGGGAAAGTCTTTTAAAAAGAGAATCACTCAGAAGAAGGCATCATTGCCCTTGAAACACTCTCTCTCTCTCTCTCTCTCTCTCTCTCACTCACTCACTCGTTTATTTATTTTGTTTTAAATTTACTGCAATGTTATTTACTTTTTTATTTTTGCCTTTAAAATTGCAGTAATCACTAGATTTTAATTGACCTCTCGACAGCATTTTAGTCTATAAAAGGTTTTTTTTTTTTTTCACTAAACATTTACAACTCTGCAAGGCCCATTCAGATTTAATCATAAGAATGAAGATGGGGCTGGTGTAAGGTGTGCACTAGACATCAGGCAAGAAATTTTGAAAGCTATACTGTGTGTGTATCACGCATCCGACGTGATCCGTGACATGAACGAAATTCTTCCTCCAGTTCTCTCGATCCAACAACGCAGTCAATAACTCATCCCCTCTGAAACCAATGTCTTCTTCCAGAACATTGATTAGAGTTGTTCTGGGTCTCCCAACGTTTCTTTTTGCATCTGGAGTCCATAAAAGAACACAACTGGCAACTTCATCGTGTCTTGCCACATGACCAGCTAATGTTAGTCTGCGTTGTTGAATGATGGCAGAAAGGCGAGGATAGTTACCATATAGTGAGTTGTTGGTAGTATGCGATTGCCAAGAGGCATTTTGGACCTTTCTCAACATGCAAGTGTATGTTCCATCAAGCTTTCTCCTTAGAGACTTGGTTAATGTCCAGGATTCTGCACCATAAAGAAGAATTGACTCTACGGTTGCCTTGAACAGTCTCATTTTGGTTGATTTTCTAATTAGTGAGAGCCAGACTTTTGACAATGAGTGCAGCGCACTCCACGCTTTGCCGATCTTAGTGTCAATGTCATGAGCTGTATTGATGTGGCCCCCAAGATATAGGAAGTTGCCTACCTTCTTGATTTCCTGCCCATCTAGTGAATTAATTGGCTCCTGCAATGACAGATTTAGGTGAATGAATTTCATCTTTTTGGCATTTAGGTAGAGACCAATGTTTTGGGATTGTTCCTCTACACGGTGAAGCAATTCTTCTGCTGTCTTGATTGTGTCTTCAAGAAGAGCAATGTCATCAGCATAAGTGAGTTCCGGAAGGACATCTGCCGGATATCTTCTGCTTAGCCACCGTTTTAGTGTTAGATTATCAGAGGGATTGAAAGCTTTCCTCAGTGCATAGTCTAGACAGAGGATAAATAAGAATGGGGCTAACAGATCTCCTTGCAGGACTCCAGTATCGATGTTAAAGGGATCTGTATTGCCTTCTGGTGTTATAACTAAAGCAGATGTGTTGATATACATAGTTTTTATCGCTTCAATGATTACAGGAGGGATGCCATAAGCCAGAAGGATTTGGAGCATTTTCTTTCTGTCTATTGAATCAAAGGCTTTCTTAAAGTCAATGAAAATCAAAACTGCCTCTTTCTTGTGATTGGAGATTTCCTCTACATTTCATCTTAGAGCCATAATAGATCGGGATTTTCTGAAACCATTTTGACCAGGACGAAGAAGTTCATCTACAACTGGTCTAATTTTATTCAGGATCATCTGGTTGTATATTTTGGCTGCAACAGCAGTTAAGCTGATACCTCAGTAGCTGTCACATACAGTGAGGTCACCTTTCTTTGGTACTGGAACTATTCCCGAAATTCCCCACTCATCTGGTCTATGGCCTTCAAAGGTCTCATTACAGAAGGATCTAAGCACTTTTCGAACTTTTGGGAGTCTCCAGAGGTCCAAGGTGAGACCATCTAGTCCAGGAGTCTTTCCTGGTTTCATGGCATTTAGGACTTCATCTGCTTCAACTTGAGAAAAAAGATCAGTTTTGATGTCAGGGTGAATGCCAAATACTGGGTTGATGACATTGTCACTGTCGCTAGGATTGTCTGCGTTTAGAAGCTTTTGGAAGTGATTCTTCCAAATCATTAGCCTATCATCACCTTGGATAAAGACAATATTCTTCTTTTTGCCCAAGAGTTCTTTGACGACTTTCCAGGCAGTCTTGGAACTACTTCCATTTGGGTTGTCAAATTTAGAGAGTGGTATTTATCCGGTCATCTTCTAGTTTGACAAAAGTAGCGTGTAGTCTGTTTTGGTAATTCTGGACAGTTTCAGTGGTGGCCCTAAGTGTTTTTTCCCCTCTCTGTCCTCATGGGAGAACTGTTAATCGTAGCAATAGCGGGTGGAGAACTTTGTGGAAGATGTTCCTCTCCTATCATAATGCAGATTGAGACAAATGAGGTGTAATTTCTAGTTGAGGCAGGTAAAGAATTTAACTTCTCAACAGTGCTTTCATCTACTATATTCGCTAGTGCTTTATCCTCTGTCAATGCATGCCAATTAAGATGTTTGTTATTCATTTTCCTTCGTGTGCGGACACTGAGTTGTATCGTGGCCAGAGGTGGAAAAACCCGGGTGCAGAAAGTAAAAACCCTGCCACATTTTTGCTCCAGCCAATTCAATGAACCAGCTGAGCCTAATTACCACATCCCCTAAGCCAGGTTGATGAGCTAATTGGTGAAATCACCTGTGTTGAGAGCACAGGCAGAAGGAAAACCTAAGCAGGACTTTTACTTTGTCAATCCAGTTTTTCCACCTCTGATCGTGGCAGTTACTATCCTATGAAAACTGCCAATCAAGTCATAGGAAGAATGAGCTTGGCAATTATGTATACTGTTCCTCCATTTTTTCCGGTATAAGATGTAGTCGATTTGGGATAGGTGACTAGCTGGGTGTCTCCATGTCCAAAGTTTATGTGCAGGTTTTTGAAATGTGATGTTTCCTGCTATTAGACTGTGTTCTAACAGGAACTCTTTGAGAAAAGAGCCATTTCTGTCTGTTGATTGGTGGTATGAGAATTTTCCAACTAAATATGCATTAAAGTCACCACTAATGATAAGCTTAGCATGGGGTGGAATCGAAGCTACTACTTCACTCAACTGGTGATAGAATTCCTCTACTTCCTCTTCTGAGAGGTGATTATATGGACTATAGCATGATATGATGACAGTTTTCGGATTTCCTTTGAATACGGCAGTAATAATTCGGTTACTGATTTTAGTAACTTTTGTCAGCAGGTGGAGAAGATGTGTTTGTACTACAATCCCTATGCTTCCAATAGCAGCACCGATGTCATTTTTCCAGCCAGATGCAGTGAAAAGAGTGTTTGTACCAAGATTCGTCTCGTCTCGTCTCGTCTTCTTCCGCTTATCCAGGACCGGGTCGCGGAGGCAGCAGTCTAAGCATGGAAGCCCAAACTTCCCTTTCCCCAGACACCTTGGCCAGCTCCTCGGGAAGAATACCGAGGCGTTCCCAGGCCAGCCGAGAGACATAGTCCCTCCAGCGTGTCCTGGGTCTTCCCCGGGGCCTCCTCCCGGGGGGACATGCCTGGAACACCTCCCCAGGGAGGCGTCCAGGAGGCATCCGAAAAAGATGCCCGAGCCACCTCAGCTGGTTCCTCTCGATGTGGAGGAGCAGCGGCTCTACTCCGAGCTCCTCCCGAGTGACTGTGCTTCTCACCCTATCTCTAAGGGAGCGCCCAGCCACCCTGCGAAGGAAACTCATTTCAGCCGCTTGTATCCGCGATCTTGTTCTTTCTGTCATTACCCAAAGCTCATGACCATAGGTGAGAGTCGGAACGTAGATCGACCGGTAAATTGAGAGCTTCGCCTTTTGGCTCAGCTCCTTCTTCACCACGACGGACCGGTAAAGTGACCGCATCACTGCGGAGGCTGCACCGATCCGCCTGTCGATCTCACGCTCCATCCTTCCCTCACTCGTGAACAAGATCCCGAGATACTTAAACTCCTCCACTTGAGGCAGGACTTCTCCACCAACCTGAAGAGGGCAAGCCACCCTTTTCCGGTCGAGAACCATGGCCTCGGACCTGGAGGTGCTGATTCTCATCCCAGCTGCTTCACACTCGACTGCAAACCGCCCCAGTGCATGCTGAAGGTCCTGGTTTGAAGAAGCCAACAGGACAACATCATCCGCAAAAAGCAGAGATGAAATCCTGTGGTTCCCAAACAGGATTCCTTCCGGCCCCTGGCTGCGCCTAGAAATTCTGTCCATAAAAATTATGAACAGAACCGGTGACAAAGGGCAGCCCTGACAGAGTCCAACATGCACTGGGAACAGGTCTGACTTACTGCCGGCAATGCGAACCAGACTCCTGCTCCGTTCGTACAGGGACCGGACAGCCCTTAGCAAAGAGCCCCGAACCCCATACTCCCGAAGCGCCCCCCACAGAATACCACGGGGGACACGGTCGAATGCCTTCTCCAGATCCACAAAGCACATGTGGACTGGTTGGGCAAACTCCCATGAACCCTCGAGCACCCTATGAAGGGTATAGAGCTGGTCCAGTGTTCCGCGACCAGGACGAAAACCGCATTGTTCCTCCTGGATCTGAGGTTCGACTATTGGTCGAATTCTCCTCTCCAGTACCCTGGAGTAAACTTTCCCTGGGAGGCTGAGAAGTGTGATTCCCCTATAATTGGAGCACACTCTCCGGTCCCCTTTCTTAAAAAGAGGGACCACCACCCCAGTCTGCCACTCCAGAGGCACTGTCCCCGACCGCCACGCAATGTTGCAGAGGCGTGTCAACCAAGACAGCCCCACAACATCCAGAGACTTGAGATACTCAGGGCGGATCTCATCCACCCCCGGTGCCTTGCCACCGAGGAGCTTGCAAACCACCTCAGTGACTTCGGCTTGGGTAATGGACGAGTCCACCTCTGAGTCATCAGCCTCAGTCTCCTCAGTGGAAGACATGACGGTGGGATTGAGGAGATCCTCAAAGTATTCCTTCCACCGCCCGACATTGTCCCCAGTCGAGGTCAACAGCTCCCCACCCGCACTGTAAACAGTGTTGGCAGAGTACTGCTTCCCCCTCCTGAGGCGCCGGACAGTTTACCAGAATTTCTTCGAGGCCGACCGATAGTCCTTCTCCATGGCCTCCCCGAACTCCTCCCAGTTCCGAGTTTTTGCCTCCGCAACTGCCCGAGCTGCAGCACGCCTGGCCTGCCGATACCCGTCGGCTGCCTCAGGAGTCCCGGAGGTCAACATGGCCCGATAGGACTCCTTCTTCAGCTTGACGGCATCCCTTACTTCCGGTGTCCACCACCGGGTTCGGGGATTGCCGCCACGACAGGCACCGGAGACCTTGCGGCCACAGCTCCGAACAGCTGCGTCCACAATGGAGGTAGAGAACATGGTCCACTCAGACCCAATGTCCCCCGCCTCCCTCGGAAGCTGGGAAAAGCTCTCCCGGAGGTGGGAGTTAAAGACCTCCCCAACAGAGTGCTCGGCCAGACGTTCCCAGCAGACCCTCACCATACGTTTGGGCCTGCCAGGTCTGTCCAGCTTCCTCCTCCGCCAGCGGATCCAACTCACCACCAGGTGGTGATCAGTTGACAACTCAGCCCCTCTCTTCACCCGAGTGTCCAAGACATAGGGTCGGAGATCAGATGACACGACTACAAAGTCGATCATCGACCTCTGACCTAAGGTGTCCTGGTGCCACGTGCACTTATGGACACCCCTATGCTCGAACATGGTGTTCGTTATGGACAAACTGTGACTAGCACAGAAGTCCAATAACAAAACACCACTCGGGTTCAGATCGGGGAGGCCGTTCCTCCCAACCACGCCCCTCCAGGTGTCACTGTCATCGCCCACGTGAGCATTGAAGTCCCCCAGTAGCACAATGGAGTCCCCAGTCTGAGCACCCCTCAGTACCTCTCCCAGGGACTCCAAGAAGGCCGGATACTCTATACTGCTATTTGGCCCGTAGGCACAAACAACAGCAAGAGCCCTCTCCCCAATCCGAAGGCGCAGAGAGGCGACCCTCTCGTTCACTGGGGTAAACTCCAACACATGGCGGCTGAGCTGGGGAGCTATAAGGAAGCCCACACCAGCCCGCCGCCGCTCACCACGGGCGACTCCAGAGAAGTGGAAAGTCCAGCCCCTCTCGAGGAGCTGGGTTCCAGAGCCCAAGCTGTGCGTGGAGGTGAGCCCGACTATCTCTAGCCGGTACCTCTCAACCTCCCGCACAAGCTCAGGCTCCTTCCCCCCCAGCGAAGTGACATTCCATGTCCCAACAGCCAGCCGCTGTGTCCGGGGATCAGGTCGTCGAGGCCCCTGCCTTCGACTGCCACCCAATCCACACTGCACCAAACCCCTACTGCTACCTCTGTGGGTGGTGAACCCACAGGAGGTCGGGCCCACGTCACCTCTTCGGGCTGAGCCCGGCCGGGCCCCATGGGCAAAGGCCCGGCCACCAAGCGCTCGCATACGAGCCCCAACCCCGGGCCTGGCTCCAGGGTGGGGCCCCGGCTGCGTCCTACCGGGCGACGTCACGGTCCTGGATTTTTTCTCCATAGGGGTTTTTTGGTGAACTGCTCTTGGTCTGGCCTGTCACCTAGGACCTGTCTGCCTTGGGAAACCCTAACAGGGGCATAATGCCCCCGACAACATAGCTCCTAGGATCATTCAAGCACACAAACCCCTCCACCACAATAAGGTGGCAGTTCTAGGAGGGGTGTACCAAGATTGTGGGCAATAATATCAGGATCGTTTTCTTGGTGTACTTGTCGATGTTCTTAGATGCACACTGATGATAAATTAAAGGTGTTAATATGTTTGTTCAGCTCCTCTCTAGAGAAATGTGATGTAAGAGAGCGGCAATTTAATGTACCAATGAGGTACGGTTTCTTAGGTCGAGAGAGTCCCTTTTGGTTTCTGATATCAGACAGTGCCCGTCCAGGAGGATTTAGGGTGTTATCTTCACAGGAAGTTGTTACGACTTCTTCAGATTCAAAAGAGGATGGTATAGCACCGTGGAGCTGTAGTCTGAAATCATTCATGTATTTCTATTAGCCAAGTCACTGTGGCGACTGGCTGGGACTGACACAGGAGCAGTTCCCCAATTTTGGGGGGCAAAATCTCCTAACCGTTGACTATTGAAAGTTCTTCTGCTTAGCAGACATGCAATGGAGACTAAGACTTCAGTCTAAGTTTACCCTCCAATGTTATCTCCGTTCCTGCTTCCCAAATGGATCTTCGTATAGCCCTGCACAGGTGGCTACTGGGTGCTATGCCTTGCCAAAGGGCAACCCAGGATTTGGTCTGGGACTGCTTATTCAATATATTCACAGCTAACCCCCATATCTGAGGGCATCTCCTCAATCCGCCACCTGAGGACACATTGGATGGGACTTATCTTCTCCGCACCAATAATATATATATATATACACAGTGCAATGCAATAATGAGTACACCCCCCCTGAAAAACGACATTTTTCACAGTATTAAAATGAACACAAACAATATGTCCCAAACAGTTCCTTGATGATGTTTATTGCACTATGTTCTTACATTATAACTCAAGCAGAAAGGTGAAAAGATGCCTTAAATTACATATTTTTCTGTTTCCGTGAAAGTGGGGTGGAGCAAAAGTGAGTACACCCCACAACAAACTCAATTACATCCAGTACATTTAGTACTTTGTATGGCCTCCATTATTTGCAATGACAGCCCCAAGTCTCCTTGGCATGGAGTGCACAAGTTGACAACATTTGGCTACATCAGTCTTTTTCCATTCTTCAAGGATGACATCTTTCAGAGCCTGGATGTTGGATGGAGAGTGATGCTCAACCTGCCTCTTCAGTATTCCCCAAAGATGCTCTATAGGGTTCAGATCAGGTGACATACTTGGCCATGGAATCACTCTCACCCTGTTCCTCTTCAGAAAGTCAGCAGTGGCCTTAGATGTGTGTTTTGGGTCACTGTCATGTTGAAAAATGGCACGACGACCAACGGCCCGAAGTGATGGAAGCATCTTAGCTTTCAGTATAGAGCAGTACATTTGAGAATTCATGATGCCATCAATGAAATGCAGTTCTCCAACACCCGCAGCACTCATGCAACCCCACATAAGAACACTACCCCCTCCATGTTTCACTGTGGGCACCATGCATTTTTCCTTGTACTCCTCACCCTTGCGATGCCAGACTGTTTTGAAGCCATCAGTTCCAAAAAGATTGATTTTGGTCTCATCACTCCAGAGTATAGAGTCCCAGTAGCCTTCATCCTTTTCAGCATGTGCCCTGGCGAACTCTAGATGGGCTTTTTTGTGACTGGGCTTTAGGAGAGGCTTCCTTCGGGGATGACACCCATGCATGCCATTCCGCTGCACTGTACGGCATATTGTGTCACGTGACACATTCACTCCAATTTCAGTCTCTGCTTCCTTAGATACCTGTTGTGCACTTGCATGCCGATTTTCCTCAACTTTTCTCATTACAAGCCGCTCCTGCCTGGGTGTTAATTTTCTTGGCCGGCCTGTACGTCTCTGTACTTTGGCTGCAGTTCCATCTGTCTTGAATTTTTGGATCATTTTTGCAACCGTGTTCTTACTGATAAGTAAGGCTTTACTGATCTTCTTGTAGCCCTCACCTCTCTTGTCTAAAGCAATAATCTGCTTTCTCAGATCCAGAGACATTTCCTGGCCATGAGGTGCCATTGCTGACAGCAGGAAATGGGAAAGGGTGGTTTGCTTTAGGTAACAGCCTTTTGTAGCCAACTGCCTAATTAACACCTGTGTAATGACTAATTAGACTCACCTGTGGTTAATTGTTTGTTCAGGTCCACATTGGTAGCCTAAAAAGTTGCTTTACTCAGAGCCCTTCAGTGGGGTATACTCATTTCTGCACCACACAAATTTCACTAAAACTGAAATAAAAATCATTTAAGTTATATTATTAGCCTTTGTTTTGAGTTCAAAAGCTCAACAGAACCTGTGTTTAACTTAGTCTGGGAACATTTTGGAAATATATCTTTGTGTTCCTTGTCATATTGTGTGAAATGTTACAGTACTTTTCAAAGAGGGTGTACTCATTATTGCATTGCACTGTATATATATATATATATATATATATATATATATATATATATATATATATATATATATATATATAAAATTATGGAAACCCTATATTTCATTGAAAATAGTACAAAGACAACATATCAAATGTTGAAACTGAGAAATGTGATTGTTTTTTTGAAAAATATTTGCTCATTTTGAATTTGATGTCAGCAACACGTTTCAAAAACGTTGAGAAAGGGGCATGTTTACCACTGTGTTGCATCACCTCTACTTTTAACAATGCTCTGTAAATGTTTGGGAACTGAGGAGACCAATTACTATAGTTTTGAAAGAGAAATGTTGTCTCATTCTTGCCTGATATACAGTTTCAGTTGCTCAACAGTTCAAGGTCTCCTTTTTAGTATTTTGTGCTTCATTTGTGCCAAATGTTTTAAATGGTAGACAGGTCTGGACTGCAGGCAGGCCAGTTTAGCACCCGGACTCTTTTACTATGGAGCCATGCAGTTTGCACATGTCAGTTACTCAGTTACTACGGAGCCATGCAGATGTCTGCTTTCAATGCAGTGTCTCCTGAGGGCCTGAAGATCACAAGCATCCAATGTCAGTTTTCAGCCTTGTCTCTTGCTTACAGAGATTTCTCCAGATTCTCTGAATCTTTTAATGATATTATGTACCATAGATGATGTGATCCTCAAATTCTTTGCAGTTTTACATTGAGGAACCTTATTCTTAAATTGTTGCACTGTTTGCCCACACAGTCTTTCACAGAGCGGTGAACCCCTCCCCATCTTTACTTCTGAGACACTCCGCCTCTCTGGGATGCTCTTTTTATACCTAATCATGTTACTGACCCGTTGCCAATTAACCTAATTAGTTTTTTGTAACATTATACAACTTTTTCAGTCTTTTGTTGCCCCGTCCCTATATATATATATTCTTCTCCTCCTTCTGTTTAAACTCTGAAACCTAGAAATATTCAGTGGTTTGGGAACACAATGTCTGAAGTGTGAAAGTCATCTTAGACAGAGACAAGCATGACAGTGAATCAGGGATTAAATATTTTACTTTATTAATATCCTTTCACATTTAGAGTTAATGATGTTCCCCAGTGTCACAGACGAATGAACCATTTCCTGATGTCTAAATATATCTCAGAGAACTCTTCTCAGATCCAGAATTATTCCTCTTATCCACATATACCCACTTCTCACATCCATATCAGTCAAAAACAAGTCTGGAACAAAGTTCTGAGTTTGGTTATAAATGGTATCAAAAGAAAGCGTTCCTTCTTTCTCTCTTTCTCTCACTGTCCTTTTAACTCATCTCATATCTCCTTTTCTAGTGCCTTTTCTCATTATGTATCTGATTTCCTTTTCTCTCATCCTCTGCCTCCACCTCTCTGTCTTCCTTTCTTTTTCTCTACCTTTTTATCCTTTTTTCCCCTCTACTACACCTCTCTACTTTTCCATTCAATTTGATTTGGTTTGATTCAACTCAACCTAATTCAGTTGAAGTAGCATGACTATTGGCATGACTCATGGTTTCCCAACTGAGGGTTCTTGAAACCAGCAGAAGTTTATAGTGGCTTTGCAGTGGGTTTGCAAATACATGATAGAAATATCAGTCACATTAAATTTAATTTAAAGTTTAACCTCTTAAGGCTTAGGGTTGCTGGGAGGTGTGGCTCACCTTGACAGACATACCCCAAATTAATCAAAAATAGTCCCACAATTATCACATCAATATACATAATCTTGGTCTCTATGGATATGTAAGACCTCAGAAAATATATTTCCAGTCTCAGTAACATTGTGACTGTTACTATGCCTGAGTAAATTGTGATAAACCAAAGGAGAAATCTACATTTTTTATCCTCACCTATAATTTCTTTCTAGATTAGATAGTGAATAACACCATCTCATCTCATTATCTGTAGCCGCTTTATCCTTCTACAGGGTCGCAGGCAAGCTGGAGCCTATCCCAGCTGACTACGGGCGAAAGGCGGGGTACACCCTGGACAAGTTGCCAGGTCATCACAGGGCTGACACATAGACACAGACAACCATTCACACTCACATTCACACCTACGGTCAATTTAGAGTCACCAGTTAACCTAACCTGCATGTCTTTGGACTGTGGGGGAAACCGGAGCACCCGGAGGAAACCCACGCAGACACGGGGAGAACATGCAAACTCCACACAGAAAGGCCCTCGCCGGCCCCGGGGCTCGAACCCAGGACCTTCTTGCTGTGAGGCGACAGCGCTAACCACTACACCACCGTGCCACCGAATAACACCATTATACAGTAATCCCATGCACAAAGATGCCACTTTTTTCATTCAGCAACTCCTTGACTACAACTGGACAAAAACAGAAATATCAAAGTATACAGATACTACAAAAGTTTTAGTGAGTATAGAACTTATCAAAACAGCATTTTGTTTTAAACTTTTTATCAGAAGTCAATTATAGTAACATTCTATTGGACCTGGTACCGGGTCCATAAGGTTTAAGAAATTAAACTGTAGTAAGAAATACAACAGAAAACAAGTGTTGCCAGGCAAAACAAACATCACCCAGTAGCACTTATGATGAATATGAAGGAAGATATTGTAAAAAAAAAATTAATAATAATAATAATAATAATAGGGCGGCACGGTGGTGTAGTGGTTAGTGCTGTCGCCTCACAGCAAGAAGGTCCTGGGTTCGAGCCCCGGGGCCGGCGAGGGCCTTTCTGTGCGGAGTTTGCATGTTCTCCCCGTGTCCGCGTGGGTTTCCTCCGGGTGCTCCGGTTTCCCCCACAGTCCAAAGACATGCAGGTTAGGTTAACTGGTGACTCTAAATTGACCGTAGGTGTGAATGTGAGTGTGAATGGTTGTCTGTGTCTATGTGTTAGCCCTGTGATGACCTGGCGACTTGTCCAGGGTGTACCCCGCCTTTCGCCCGTAGTCAGCTGGGATAGGCTCCAGCTTGCCTGCGACCCTGTAGAAGGATAAAGCGGCTAGAGATAATGAGATGAGATGAGATGTACACTACCATTCAAAAGTTTGGGGTCACTTTGAAATGTCCTTATTTTTGAAAGAAAAGCACTGTTCTTTTCAATGAAGATCACTTTAAACTAATCAGAAATCCACTCTATACATTGCTAATGTGGTAAATGACTATTCTAGCTGCAAATGTCTGGTTTTTGGTGCAGTATCTCCATAGGTGTATAGAGGCCCATTTCCAGCAACTCTCACTCCAGTGTTCTAATGGTACAATGTGTTTGCTCATTGCCTCAGAAGGCTAATGGATGATTAGAAAACCCTTGTACAATCATGTTAGCACAGCTGAAAACAGTTGAGCTCTTTAGAGAAGCTATAAAACTGACCTTCCTTTGAGCAGATTGAGTTTCTGGAGCATCACATTTGTGGGGTCGATTAAATGCTCAAAATGGCCAGAAAAATGTCTTGACTATATTTTCTATTCATTTTACAACTTATGGTGGTAAATAAAAGTGTGACTTTTCATGGAAAACACAAAATTGTCTGGGTGACCCCAAACTTTTGAACGGTAGTGTAAATGTACCCTGTTAACGTCATTGGCCAGAGTTATAGTGTTGAGTAGTTGAACATGTATTTCATGTAAACAATGCAGAGAGTGAAAGTGAAAGTGTTGTATGGGTGATAATATAAGGATGACCGATTAAAAGCTTCTGTGCTGATGAAAAATACCATGGAACCAGTAACTCGACATATAAAAGCAATCTAATAGCATCACATTTCAGCTTACATCTGATATTTGAACATTGAAACTGATGACAAATTTACATTGCACATTTACAATTTGTCATCAATCATTTCGAGCAGTATTAATCTTGAAAAAATCTGTGATACCATGTAAACCTGTAATAATATTTGAACATCTGATATTTGAACATCAAAACTGATTATATAGTCCAATATTGGTTTTTGTACCGTTATCAGCAGCCTGGGCCTGGCCACTGGAAGTTCCCAACCACACAGTGGATTGTAGGATACATGAAAGGGACAAATACCAATAGTGATAAGAAATGATAACAGTAGAGATATCGATAATAACAAAACCAATAACAGTGATCCTGGATCAATAAGCATTTTACAGTGGTGCTTGAAAGTTTGTGAACCCTTTAGAATTTTCTATATTTCTGCATAAATATGACCTAAAACATCATCAGATTTTCACACAAGTCCTAAAAGTAGATCAAGAGAACCCAGATGTTTTAGGTCATATTTATGCAGAAATATAGAAAATTCTAAAGGGTTCACAAACTTTCAAGCACCACCGTATGTTCCTGGGAACATTAGGCATGAGGAGGGAATACATACTTATTCAGAGACTTATTTCCAACATACTGTCTGTTAACATTCTCCAGGATGTTTTGGGACATATGGGGAGAACTTTTTTCACAATCTAAAATATTGTAGTAATTTGAAATATCCTCTAGTTTTCTCATTCTATCTATAAGTCTTTCCCTGCCCCTCCATTTCGCTCTCTCTTTCTTTTTATAATGACTATGACTATAACTCTCCATCAGGCCAGTGATGGCTGCCAGTTTACAACTTGCACACCATGTATCTCACCTACTGTAAACAAGCAGGTGCCATTAAGCTGGCAAGATGAGAGGAAGATTAGAGCAATAGAATACTTCACAGAACAGCTATTTATAAATTTGTTTACATGCTATCATCATGCCTCGGGATCAGACATCATGGTGTGTTTGACATATTTGCTCAACCATTGCTTTCTAAAGCTGCAGTGATTCTTTGCTTGTTTTCCCCATGATGACACAGCATCAAGAATGTTTGTGAAGCAACCATGCCCCTTACCGTCTATAAATCAAGAATATACAGTATGCATCTAGTCAGGCTCCAGACACACAGCACCGTGCGTTTCATTTAATCTTCCTGAAATGGAATTGGAAAATAATGTAAGATTTATTTTTGCACTGTATGCTGTTTCCAGCATCTAATTACACGAGGTGTGTTTTCTCAGTAGTCCCAGACTGCGCATTTTACTGTAAGCAGATGTCGCCTGCAATTGGAGTCAAGGCATTTGAATCGGAGAGGGACTGTAAGTGTGTTAGGCAGATCTTATTGGTGCTGTCACTTATATATGTTGTCAGCTTCACTGTTGGAATGAGTAATTCTTTGATGAAAAAAACTTTTTGGTTGACAAATGTTTGATGTGTTCTGACTAAAAATAATAAAAGATGCACAATAATATTCTTCTATTATAAGGAAAGGTTGAGAACCTAAAAACCAAGAACATATCAAAAATAATATTTCATTCTAATGAGAAATATCCACGGTTCCACATGTGGTGTTGTTCCGTGTTATACCACGGTGCTGTTGAAATCTCGAATCTGATTAGTTTTTGTCTCGGATAGTGGTTTCCAGCTGCAAGATTTTTATATTAACAAGCTTGTTCTAATGTGCTATCAGAAAAACACCCACTCATGGAAGGTCCCAGAGTTTGCTAGAGAAAATATCTAATCAGATAAAATCATTATGACCAAAAAGCTATCAAAACAACTGCCGGGGAAAAGTTTTCTGGAAAAAAAAAATCATGGTTTGGTTCACAAAAATATCAGACACTGAACGTCCTGCAGAACACAAGAAATTCCATTATCAAACATTGGAAATAAAAAGGCAAAACTGTGACTCTGTCTAGAGGAGACCGTCTACCAAAAGCTAGTGACTTGGTAAAGATGGTATACAAAAGCATCCAAGAGGCCATGAGATCCACAGCTCAGAAGGGTGGAGCTGTACACAGGACAACTATAACCTGAGCTCTTCACAGAGCTAGGTTTATGGAGGAGTGGAGAGAAGAAAACCATTCTTAAAAAAAAAGTCCATGTGGAGACTGTAAAGATGTAGAAAAGATCAGACCAAAATTGGACTTTTTGTCCTTGTCACAAAGTGCTGTTTGGCAGACACCCAACTCTGCTTACCACCCTCAGGACACCATCCTCACAGTGAAGCATGATGGTGGTAGCATCAAGTCACTGTGATGCTATTCATCAGCCAGGATTTAAAAACTGTTCAGGTTTGAGGGCAAGATAAATGGATCCAAATAAAGGCCAATCATGGGGGGGGAGTAGTGGTTATCACTGTTGCTTCACAGCAAGAAGGTTCCAGGTTTGAACCTCATGGCCGACGGGGGCCTTTTTGTGAGGAGTTTGCATGTTCTACCTGTGTCTGCATGGGTTATCTCCGGGTGCTCCAGTTTCCCCCACAGTTCAAAGACATGAAAATTAGGTAAAATACCCAGCAACTAGGGTTGTGCAAGACAGTGCATACTTAGTGCCAGTCCCAAGCTTGCATAGACTGGGAAAGGTTGTATCAGGAGGGGCGTCCAAAGTAAGACCTATGCCAAATCAGATATGCCAAACAGATGTGCTGTGGCAAACTTGAACAAACAGGAGCAGCTGAAAAAAGAAGATGATAGGAAAAAGGCTGTTCAGTTTGCAAGATCCTTGAGACTGGGACAAAGGTTCACCATCCAACAGGACAATGACCTTAAGCATACTGCCAAAGCTATACTGGTGTGGTTCAAAACTAAGACCCTGAATATATCAAAATGGCCCCATCGATACTCAGATCCCAATCCTATTTAGAATCTGTGGCAAGATTTTTTTTTAGGTTAATTTAACCTAGCAAAGGCCAAACATAGACATGCATAATATTTCAAAAATAGAGTAAACTATAGGCCAGGCAAGGGTCAAAACATACATCCATCACTGCTTATCCTATGCAGGGTCATGGGCAAGCTGGAGCCTATCCCAGCTGACTATAGGCAAGAGGCAGGGTACACCCTGGACAAGTCACCAGGTCATTATAGGGCTGATACATAGAGACAAACAACCATTCACATCTTCAGTCAATTTAGAGCCACCAATTAACCTAACCTGCATGACTTTGGACTGTGGGGGAAACCAGAGCACCCAGAGGAAACCCATGCAGACATGGAGAGAACATGCAAACTCCACACAGAAAGGCCCCCGTCGGTCTGCACTGTCACTGTGAGGCGACAGTGCTAACCATTACATCACCATGCCACCTGTCAAAATGCCCGAATGTATTAGAATAGTAATCCAAATAAGCTTGGCTCAGAACTTACACAAGACTGGGATTGGCAAGACTTTGCAAAAAGGTGTACAGGAATGATTGTCTCTCATCTCATTATCTGTAGCCGCTTTATCCTGTTCTACAGGGTTGCAGGCAAGCTGGAGCCTATCCCAGCTGACTACGGGCGAAAGGCGGGGTACACCCTGGACAAGTCGCCAGGTCATCACAGGGCTGACACATATGGCCCTTTTCCGCTACCCTTTTTCAGCTCGCTTCAGCTCACTTCAGCCCAACACGGCTCGCGTTTCGACTATCTAAGAACAGCACGACTCAGCTCGCTTCAGCCCTGCTTAGCACCCAAAACTCGCACGGTTTTGGAGTGGGGCTGAAGCGAGCCAAACTGAGCTGAGTGAGGCTAGGGGCGTGAGGAGACACTCCCCTGTGCACTGATTGGTGAGGAGGAGTGTCCTCACACGCCCACACACGCCCCGCGAGCACGCTGGGATCTGTAAACACCGTAAACCCGGAAGAAGGAGAATTACGAGAATTATGAAGCCTTATGCGCCTCGCCTCATCTATACACTTTTGCCAGTATCTGTTGGCGTTGTCGGCGACAACAAGCCACAGCACCAAGACCAGCAACACTAACGACTCCATGTCCTCCATGTTTATTGTTTACTCTCCGGGTTGTGAGACTACCGCTAAAAAGGTCACTGATGTCACTGTTTGTGCCGCCTAACGACATCACCTGACGTCCACCCACTTTCGCTAACTCCACCCAATGTGTCCACCCACTTCCAGCCAGCATGGTTCAGCGCAGTTGTAGTCGAAATGCAACTCCAACAGCCCCACTCAGCTCGACTCAGCCCAACTCAGCACGGCACGGCTCAGCCCAACTCAGCCGTGTTGGTAGTGGAAAAGCGGCAATAGACACAGACAACCATTCACACTCACATTCACACCTACGGTCAATTTAGAGTCACCAGTTAACCTAACCTGCATGTCTTTGGACTGTGGGGGAAACCAGAGCACCCGGAGGTAACCCATGCGGACATGGGAAGAACATGCAAACTCTGCACAGAAAGGCCCTCGCCGGCCACGGGGCTCAAACCCCGACCTTCTTGCTGTGAGGTGACAGTGCTAACCACTACACCACTGTGCCGCCCAGCAATGATTGTGTATTATAAATATTCTAGAAACAGGAAGTGACCTGGAAGTGGTGAACTTGAACTCAGAGGTGTAATGTAGAAACATTTATAAAAGTTTCCCAACCCCCCACCCATTTTGGCATATCATTACAATGACGTGGCCGCTCTGATGGCTTCAGCCATCAAAGTATCTCGGGAACATTACAGTAGTGGTTTCCCATTGCCTCCTACTGGATTATTATAGAGGTTTTCTCCTCTCAACCATTCACACGTACAGTCAATTTAGAGCCACCAATTAGCCTAACCTGCATATCTTTGGACTGTGGGAGAAACCGGAGCACCCATAGAAAACCCACACAGACACAAGGAGAACATGCAAACTCCACACAGAAAGGCCCCTGTTGGCCTGATATTTAAATGGTGGCAGTGTTTTAATATTGTAATCTTGCCCTAATGTACATTATTGTGTTTATTATTCCATCCATCCATCCATCCATCCATCCATTATCTACAGCCACTTATCCTGTAGAGGGTTGCAGGCAAGCTGGAGCCTATCCCAGCTGACTATGGGTGAGAGACGGGGTACACCCTGGACAAGTCCCCAGGTCATCACAGGGCTAATACATAGAGACAAACAACCATTCACACTCACATTCACACCTACAGTCAATTTAGAGTCACCAGTTAACCTAACCTGCATGTCTTTGGACTGTGGGGGAAACCGGAGCACCTGGAGGAAACCCACGCGGACACGGGGAGAACATGCAAACTCCACACAGAAAGGCCCCCATTGGCCACTGCACTCGAACCCAAATCCTTCTTGCTGTGAGGCAACAGTGCTAACCACTACACCACCATACCGCCCCCCTCCCCCCATACTTGATGAAAAATGAATATTTAAATGGTGGCAGTGTTTTAATATTGTAATATTGCCCTAATATTCATCATTGTGTTTATTATTAATTCATTATATTTTACGCACATATACTATTGATTCAATATATTTTCCATATATGTACTAGTCAGCAGCTTGGACATATTGGTGTGATGAGAGGAGACACCGATAGTCCAGTTTCAGCCTGAGAGCTGCTGTGAGCCCATAAATGATTCACAACTCTTCCCACTGTGCTAAAATATTGATGGGCCTATTCTGATCAATCACGCTGACCCTTATTAGTCTACCCTATACATGCAACACTGAATCCCTAGATACAAACACTGGCCTCACCAAGTATCTTCTCTATTATCTCGTCTCTTCCATGGTTCCCACTTCTTCTCTTTATTTCCTTCTTTTCCTAATCTTTCTTTCTCTAGTCCTTCAGATTCTCTAAATGCTCCATAAGGCCCCATAAATGTCACTTCCTATATGAGTGTTTGCTTATTGGGATGTGATTAGATCTTCAAGTGCTGACAAAGATCTTATTTTAGAAAGGCAAACAGTACCGAGAGCCATCAGGTGAAAACAAAGAGTGCAAGTATAGTGATGTAACAATAGAAGGTAATATAGGTATAAATAAGAATATACATTTTTTTTAAATAGTAAAGCATGAATATTTTTACAGCATGGATGTGCTTGATGTGCATCAGTGAATTGATTCAGCCATCATATTAATGTTCACAGTTTCAGATAGATAGATAGATAGATAGATAGATAGATAGATAGATAGATAGATAGATAGATAGATAGATAGATAGATAGATAGGAAATTAAGGCATCCAGTAGCTTATATGACACACAAATTTCCACAAAAAAAAACTTGTAGAAGATAATTGTGAAATGATCACAGATTCTAAAGCAACATGCATAGTCGAAGTGGTTCAGTAGGATGCTATAGGAGAATAAAATTACTCTATCTTATACAAAATACAATACAAGAATGTAAACAGCAATAGAAATTAACTATACAAATTCTTTAATACCCGTAACCAAATACTAGAATTAAAAGATAAAAATAACACGTTAAAATTTAGGACAATACAGACAAGTTTTTTTTTGTTTTGTTTTTTTTAAAGTCAAGATTTAAAAAAAAAAAAAAAGGTTGCGTGTAGGGGTCTGATATAGCCAGCAGAAAAAAAGACATTATTTACTTCATGTTTACTTCAATTCACAAATAAAAGTTTCAGTAATCCTACATTATAAATGTTGAAATGTAGGCAATTTTATGATGTTACTTTGCAATATTACAACCCCGATTCAAAAAAAGTTGGGACAAAGTACAAATTGTAAATAAAAACGGAATGCAATAATTAACAAATCTCAAAAACTGATATTGTATTCACAATAGAACATAGACAACATATCAAATGTCGAAAGTGAGACATTTTGAAATTTCATGCCAAATATTGGCTCATTTGAAATTTCATGACAGCAACACATCTCAAACTAGATAGAACTCGACGCCAACGGCGTCGATGGGGACGCCTCCGCCTGGTAGACCACACGCCTTATTAAGTTGTGATTTGGGGATGGACATTTGACCTCACAGTAATCTTGACTTGGTGAAAGTACTTGTATCAGCCTTGGAGATATTGTGTTCACAAGGTTTTTGGACAGACATTTGACCTCACAGTGACCTTGACCTTAGACCTTTTGATCTCAAAATCTAATCAATTTATCTTTGTCCCCAAATGCACAAATGGTGAAAGTTTGGTGAAATTCCTTTCATCTGCCTTGGAGATACTGTGTTCACAAGGTTTTCGGACAAACATTTGACCTCACAGTGACTTTGACCTTATACCTTTTGATCTCAAAATCTAATCAGTTCATGTTTGTCCCAAAGTGCACAAATGGTGAAAGTTTGGTGAAATTCCTTTCATTAGCCTTTGAGATATCGCATTCACAAGGTTTCGGGATGGACGCACGCACGCACGGACGCAGCACACACGGACGGACAACCCAAAAACATAATGCCTCCTGCACCTTACGGTGGCAGAGGCATAAAAAGTTGGGACAGGGGCAATAAGAGGCTGGAAAAGTTAAAGGTACAAAAAAGGAACAGCTGGAGGACCAAATTGCAACTCATTAGGTCAATTGGCAATAGGTCATTAACATGACTGGATATAAAAAGAGCATCTTGGAGTGGCAGCGGCTCTCAGAAGTAAAGATGGGAAGAGGATCACCAATCCCCCTAATTCTGCACCGACAAATAGTGGAGCAATATCAGAAAGGAGTTCAACAGTGTAAAATTGCAAAGACTTTGAACATATCATCATCTACAGTGCATAATATCATCAAAAGATTCAGAGAATCTGGAAGAATCTCTGTGCGTAAGGGCCAAGGCCGGAAAACCATACCGGGTGCCCGTGATCTTCGGGCCCTTAGACGGCACTGCATCACATACAGGCATGCTTCTGTATTGGAAATCACAAAATGGGCTCAGGAATATTTCCAGAGAACATTATCTGTGAACACAATTCACCGTGACATCCGCCGTTGCCAGCTAAAACTCTATAGTTCAAAGAAGAAGCCGTATCTAAGCATGATCCAGAAGCACAGACATCTTCTCTGGGCCAAGGCTCATTTAAAATGGACTCTGGCAAAGTGGAAAACTGTTCTGTGGTCAGACGAATAAAAATTTGAAGTTCTTTATGGAAATCAGGGACGCCGTATCATTCGGACTAAAGAGGAGAAGGACGACCCAAGTTGTTATCAGCGCTCAGTTCAGAAGCCTGCATCTCTGATGGTATGGGGTTGCATTAGTGCATGTGGCATGGGCAGCTTACACATCTGGAAAGACACCATCAATGCTGAAAGGTATATCCAGGTTCTAGAGCAACATATGCTCCCATCCAGACGACGTCTCTTTCAGGGAAGACCTTGCATTTTCCAACATGACAATGCCAAACCACATACTGCATCAATTACAGCATCATGGCTGCGTAGAAGAAGGGTCCGGGTACTGAACTGGCCAGCCTGCAGTCCAGATCTTTCACCCATAGAAAACATTTGGCGCATCATAAAACGGAAGATACGACAAAAAAGACGTAAGACAGTTGAGCAACTAGAATCCTACATTAGACAAGAATGGGTTAACATTCCTATCCTTAAACTTGAGCAACTTGTCTCCTCAGTCCCCAGACGTTTACAGACTGTTGTAAAGAGAAAAGGGGATGTCTCACAGTGGTAAACATGGCCTTGTCCCAACTTTTTTGAGATGTGTTGTTGTCATGAAATTTAAAATCACCTAATTTTTCTCTTTAAATGATACATTTTCTCAGTTTAAACATTTGATATGTCATCTATGTTCTATTCTGAATAAAATATGGAATTTTGAAACTTCCACATCATTGCATTCCGTTTTTATTTACAATTTGTACTTTGTCCCAACTTTTTTGGAATTGGGGTTGTATAATATATTGAGCAATTGTAGTGAATGTGGTGTTTACTGTAGGGTTAAGTATCAGGTTTTGGAAGTAGACTGATCTTATTGACCATTGGTCTGGTATTTGGGTCTGTTTTAAATAACTATTGGGTCTTTAACCCAGCTTTAAATAAAATTAAGTTGGTTTTTGGCCACTTTTAAAATGTCTATTGACGTTATGTTTAGGCTGCTTATAAATGGAAATTATGCTGGGGGGGTTTTGGGGTCAGTTTTAAATGGCATCAGACTGTTTTGGGGCCCAATTTAAATGAATATTATGCTGCCTTCTGGGCCACTTTTAAATGACCCTTAGTTCTTTGACAATCATGGCTTTTTTACCAGTTTTAAATAGCAATTAAAAAAATATTGATAAATCTATTCCAATCAGTCATGCCTTTATTACTTTACCCCAAATGGACTTGTTGTTCATGCAACATAGACTCCCTAGATACAATCATTGGCCTTGACTATGTATATTGACCAAGTTCTTTCTGGTTCTCTCTATGTATATTTTTCCTAACCTTTCCCTTTTTAGTCTTGATATTCTTTCAATGCTCCATAAAGATCACTTCCTACATGAATTAATAGGTTCAACTGTTTGCATACTGGGGCATGACAAGTTTTTAAATTTCAAGAATCTGACAAAGAACATTTAATTTAGAAAATCAAACAAAACCAAGAGCTTTCAAGGAATAACACACCAAACTCTGCCACTTAAACTTTCCTTTTAGTATGAAGTGCTCTTCAGCAAACATGTTGAATCATTTTGCAGTGTTTTGCTTATTTCTAAATTCTTCTAATAAGAGTGAATGACACACTTCACATTCTAACATCTCAACAGCACATGCTCACGTCTCGGGAGTTGCCGTACACCCCTTGGATCAATCTTTTTTCAATCAATACTTAATATTGGACAAGAATAGAACGGTTTATTTCAACAGTTGTATGTATTATACTGTAGCACTTAAATGCGACCCTTGCAAAACCGCAAGTGTCAGAAACTGGATGGAAAATAAATCATTCAGGGAGGGGACAGAAATACTCACAGCCCTTTGAACCTTTACTGAAATTAAATTGTTTTTTGTCGACGGCAGTTGATACATTATCATTACGGTCAGGTTTCCTACTCTCTTTGCAGACAGCTTGACAAGTTGACCAATTGCAGTTATTGACCTGCGGAGCTTGTCTTTAGTTGCACTTAAATGCCGAACCCACCAATGCATCTATCAAGAGTGCATTAGCACTGTGTATTGGAACAAGAAAGTGGAGAATAAGCATAAAAGTGTATTTTGCACATGTATAATTCAACATTTAAAGGTGATCCGCTGAGCTTTCGAGTTCTCTTTCACCACGTATACGGAAGTAATACCCTGTGCCACCCGCTGTAGCCTCTCCTTCATTTCAAACAAGTCACCACGATACATGATATCATTGTAATCATGATATGATTATGATATTTTCAATAAAGCACCGGGTCATTACAGTAATTCCAGAAACACAAGCCCTGTCGCCTCATCCACAGGAGACTCTGGGGCCAGAATTAAGAGTTGCATGTGCCATATTTAGTGGCAGCACTTATTCTCTTCACTTTACTAAAATTTGAGAAGGTCACTGCCGATGGTGTGTCTGGAAATGCTACTAGCTTCTCTTTCATTACAGATACAATGAGTGGTTGCTATTTAGAAGTAAGATTTCTGTAATCCATTTGTGATGCAAAAATTAATTTAAAAAAAAGCTGTCAAGTACAGACATCGTGATAATGAGGGTTACGTCTTTATTCTTGTTTTTCACGCTGGAGTTAGAAATATTCCAAAGAAGCAAAGACTAATTAGCTCATACAGGTGACTCAGGTTATTACTGGATAAAATTACAGAAAACGTGTCATTCTCATGCTCAAGCAGGATGCGTACAACAAAGTACATTTCTCATGAGTACACATCATGTTAGCATGCTCGTGACAGTAAATTATGTACATTTTAATCAGGAGCTGCTCATGCATAAATGGTGTCATGTTTACCAGGTTCTCAAAGTGCTTCTTCTACTGAACTTTTCATAGCCGAGATGAAAGTGCATCAAAACATGTGTTTAGCCTTGATTACCCTTCACATCTGTCTTGTTTCGAGCTTATCTGCTAATATGGTGCATGTTTTCTTCTGTGAGAACAGAGTCTGAAAGACAGCAAAACAGTGTTCACAATCTCGTTTCGTTACTGGAAAGAGCTTTTTTCCTCTAAATGGGACCAAGCAGAAAATGTTTAGTCCTGCATATAATCTAATTTTGGTACTGCCCCTTTAAAAGACAAAGAAAAAGAGAGTTAGGGAGTTTCCTTTGGCCTTTTACAATATTCAGTCCTGTTTGCTTTTTTTCATTTTCTTCTCCTTTTTTTTTGTCCATGCATCAGATATTGAAATGGTTTGCATACATTAGCTTATGGTTGTTTTACGAGCAACATAAGTAAGCTGGAGGCCTTTTAATGCCAAAGAATAAATGCATAATCTATTACTTATGTCCATCCAGTATGTGAGCTGTTGTTATGACTAAAATGTAGTGGATTAACATGTAAAATGGTGTATCAGTAGAAATAAGTTAATGTAGCCATGTTAAGTGCATATTGCATAATGTGCTTAATGTACATCTGTGAATTGGTTGGTTGCTTATATGTACGTACAACCCCAATTCCAAAAAAGTTGGGACTCTGTGTAAACTGTAAATAAAAACAGAATGCGATAATTTGCAAATCACGGAAACCCTATATTTAATTGAAAATAGTGCAAAGACAATGTATCAAACGTTGAAACTGAGAAATTTAATTGTTTATTGAAAAATATATGCTCATTTTGAATTTGATGTTCGTAACACATTTCAAAACAGTTGGGACAGGGGCATGTTTACCACTGTGTTGCTTCACCTCTACTTTTAACAACACTCTAAACGTTTGGGAACTGAGGAGACTAATTGCTGTAGTTTTGAAAGAGAAATGTTGTCCATTCTTGTCTGATATACAGTTTCAATTGCTCAACAGTTCGGGGTCTCCTTCGTTGTATTTTGCACTTCATAATGCACCAAATGTTTTAAATAGGAGACAGGTCTGGACTGCAGGCAGGCCAGTTTAGCACCCAGACTCTTACTATGGAGCCATGCAGTTTTAATATGTGCAGAAAGTGGTTTGGCATTGTCTTGCTGAAAGAAGGAAGGCCTTCCCTGAAAGATTTTGTCTGGATGGCAGCATGTTGCTCTGAAACATGTATATATCATTCAGCATTAATGATTCCTTCCCAGATGTACAAGCTACCCATGTCATGTGCACTAATGCACCCTCATACCATCACAGATGCTGGCTTTTGAACTGTGCGCTGATAACAAGCCGGATGGTCCCTCTCCTCTTTAGCCTGGAGGATGTGGTGTCCATGACTTCAAAAAAGAATTTCTACTTTTGATTTTTCAGACCTCGGGACAATTTTCCACTTCACCTCAGTCCATCGTTAATAATAATAATAATAATAATAATAATAGGGGGCGGCACGGTGGTGTAGTGGTTAGCGCTGTCACCTCACAGCAAGAAGGTCCAGGTTCGAGCCCCGTGGCCGGTGAGGGCCTTTCTGTGCGGAGTTTGCATGTTCTCCCCGTGTCCACGTGGGTTTCCTCCGGGTGCTCCGGTTTCCCCCACAGTCCAAAGACATGCAGGTTAGGTTAACTGGTGACTCTAAATTGACCGTAGGTGTGAATGTGAGTGTGAATGGTTGTCTGTGTCTCTGTGTCAGCCCTGTGATGACCTGGCGACTTGTCCAGGGTGTACCCCGCCTCTCGCCCGTAGTCAGCTGGGATAGGCTCCAGCTTGCCTGCGGCCCTGTAGAACAGGATAAAGCGGCTACAGATAATGAGATGAGATAATAATAGGTCTTTACTGCATAAGATAAAAACATATATCCTATGTTACAATATATAAAAATAATAAAAAGCACAAAGTTAATAGAAATAAGAAAAAAAACTATAATGTAAAGTTACTAAATAAATATAATAATAATTTTTAAAAGTATAAAATACGACTACTAATTAAGCTAAATTGTATTTTAAAAATTAGGCGGTTTACAAAAGAACTCATAAAATGCTGAGTGTTAATTTTAGGTTTTAAAGCTGACTTTTTCCTAAGATGGTATCTAGTGTTTTTAACCTTTGGCATCATTTTATATAACGGATGACCTTCTAAATTCAAAACTTTAGTGTATATTTTCTTATCTTGTTTTTCTAAAAGAGTATGAATATTAATATGGTTTGAAATATATCTACGCTTCTTACACCTATCTAAAAAACACTGAACCGTTGTTAGTTCAGCTTCAGTGGCACCATACACTGCGAGCCCATATGAAATATTAGGTAGTACTATGGTATTAAATAAATAATCGATTTCCGCTTGATTGTACCCTTCTTTTCTAAGCAATCTTATTACATATAGGCACTTATTTGCTTTTGTTAATTTGTTTTTCACATGAGTTGTGAATCAGGTGTCAGACTGAAAAGTGACACCAAGCAAAACAAGTTCCTTGACCTGAGGTATACTGGCTATCCTATCAAAACTCTCTACATTGCCCTTTTTCACAAAAGTGAGCTCCTTACATTTACTAGGATTACAAGTCATGGAATTGGAATTTGACCATCCAAAAAACTGCATTACTAATTCTCAAGCGCAATCCTTATCCCTCCACACAGGCGTGGTAATAGTGGAATCATCTGCATATTTATACAAGAAAGTTGTGGAACCATCATTAAATTCAAGGTCATTTAGAAAAATATTAAAAAGATAGGGGCCACTAACACTACCCTGGGTGGTGCCTTGATTGACCTCTTTCCAATGCCCTACAAAAGCATCGTGGATAACCCTTTGTTGCCTATTTTTCAAGAAATTTAGATACAGATTGGTAACATATGAGTTAAGTGGAAGTTTTTTCAGTTTTTCAGATAATAAATAATGTTTAACAGAGTCAAAAGCCTTGCTGAAGTACATAGTGAATAAATGCACAGCTTTACAGTCAGGATGATCTAAGTACATATGTACTATATGTTGAATGGCCAGCAAAGCATCTGTACAATTTCCACCGTCCCTGTAAGCAAATTGGCTTGGGCTGAGATCTTGTTCTACAACATCTTTCGCGTGTTTCCTGTAAATGACCTTTTCAAATGCCCGTGCTATAACTGGTGTTATACTTATTCCTCGATAGTTGTTGTTTACTTGAGGGAGATCAACTTTAGGGAGATGCTTGACGTTTACTCTTTTCCATGACCAAGGCCAGACCTGTGTAGAAAGACAAAGATTCCACAGCTTTGTGACGATAGGGACAAGGATTCCAGCGTGATCCTTCCAGATCCAAAAGGGGATGTTATCCGGACCAACAGCAGTTAGTTT
This sequence comes from Neoarius graeffei, assembly GCF_027579695.1. NCBI lineage: Eukaryota > Metazoa > Chordata > Actinopteri > Siluriformes > Ariidae > Neoarius > Neoarius graeffei. The sequence continues at coordinate 27,675,943 of NC_083590.1, read as the reverse complement.
TAACTTAGAGAGAGTGTGCCATACTTCTTGTTCACTGATTTGCAGAACCTGTACACGCTCATCGATAGTTACAGGTGATGGCTCAATATAGGTGTCGTCAGTACATATAGTTCCAAAGTATTCATTTAACTGTCTTAGGCCCTGTCCACACGGCAACGGATTCAGGTGACTCCGATACAATTGCTTATCGTTTAGGCCTGGCGTCCACACGGCACCGGCGTTTTGGGTGCCCAAAACGCAATCTTTTTGAGAACGGGTTCCAGAGTGGAAAGATCTGGCAATGTTGCCGTTGTGAAGTCGTCTGGATGAGTAGAACGGATTTGTTTGCGATGATGTCACAACCACCTGACTGTGAGTGCTTCACGCCGGGTAGAAGTGTAACGAACTCGATGCGAGTTGTCAACAAATCCTATAACTTGGTTCATGAAACGCGCTTACAAAATATTTTCACTGTGAATATTTATTGTGTAATGGTGCAAAGTGAGAGAGAGAGAGAGAGAGAGAGAGAGAGAATAGCCCTTAGGGCAGAGTCAATCCCACCAGCAAAAATAGGGAAAAAAAGGAGCGATCTCACCTCTTCAGATGTTGGTTTAAGTCCGACAATACATTCCTCAAAAAGGGCGTAGAAGAGCAAATTAATCCATCAACATGTAGCATTCAATTTATTCCGGACCATTAAAGATGCTGCCTTCCGCGTAGAATCATACGTCATCCTCGCCGCCATATTGGATAGGTCAAAGCGGAGAATAAAGATTCATGTGCTGCGTTTAACTGTACCAACAGGTTTACCGTCCAAACGAGATCACATGGGATTACCTTTCACAGGTGAGAAACAACAAATTAATCCATCAACGTGTAGCATTCAATTTATTCCGGACCATTAAAGACGCCGCCTTCCGCGTAGAATCATATGTCATCCTCGCCGCCATATTGGATAGGTCAAAGCGGAGAATAAAGATTAGCTGCGTTTAACTGTACCAACAGGTTTGCCGTCCAAACGAGATCACATGGGATTACCTTTCACAGGTGAGACTGGAAAAATACTTTTCATTGTATTTGGTCATTATAATGTAATTTTACGAACAGATTTTCCTGACTTTGTGGCTAATATGAAGTCTCGCGCATAATAGTTTATGCGCATGCGTCCTTACTTCTTCTATTGTTCTGGTGTCTCCGAAGGGACCGTCTTACAGTGCTCCTAGAGGTGTGGCATGTGTATTGCATCGTTTTCAGCAAGCGTTGCGTTGCCATATGGACCTGATATTTTACTGATTGTTGCCCATTTGGACGTGATATATTTTTAAATAACATCTCGTTGCTGTTGTCGTGTGGATGTAGCCTTAATCTCTCATTATCCAGGGCAATACTAGCTGCAGGGATACATCGCTGTGATCGAGAGTCAACTGACTTCCACCATTTATGGCTGCCTATTGGAACCTCCAACAGATGCTTCCTGTTGTCACCTATAAGATGGGAAATATGTTTGTTCAAATGCTGTAATCAGTCAGTACTAGTACTGGAAATGGAAATTCTGTTTTTGGTCTTAAGCATGAATTTGACCAGTGGCGACATCCTTAATGGATCCCGTGAAGAAACAGACACCGTTCAACAAGGCATATAGCTATCCAGATGTCCAAGAATAATCTCTTCCAGTTTCTCTACCGCTTTATCCAGGTCAATTGCAGATAGAACACGGTCCCAATTCTCATTCTTGAGTGCTTGGTAAAATGCTATCTTGCAATGTTCACGGCGATCCCGAATCATCACTTTTTGGTGAATAGGTCTAAGCTTAGATCCCGCCTGTAGAACAACCCCAGAATGGTCAGTCTTGATTAGCATATTTAGTGGATAACATTTGCCAAACAGGTCTTTGCAGTTAGTTAACATGTTATCTAAGCACGAGTTCCCTCTTGTTGGAAAATCAACAAGTATATTCCATCCAGATAACTGTTGCAGTTGGTTAAGGTTCATCTTGTTAACATCACCACCACAAACAATGACTGTATCAGGATAGGAATCCAAAGTATTGTCTGCAAATTCAATTATGAAGTTCATTAATTCAAGTTCTTTATATTTGTATTTTGGTGGATGGTAAACACCACAAACTAACAGCCGATGTCCCGAGGGTAATCTCAGAGTAATCTGTAAATATCAATAACATCCAAGTTACTTCGCACATAAATAGCAATTCCGCCTTTACTCCTACAATCCAGCCTGAACCAGTTCCTGTCCTGTCTAAAGATCTTGTAATTTAGTATGTTAACTACACTATTTGACATGTCCAGTTTGAGGTGTGTCTCCGACACAACACATATGTCGATGTCATTCTTATTGAAATTGGCTTCGAGAGCTACAACCACTCTTACTCGATTTTTAGTTTTGGCAAGACTGCAAATATTCGTAAATAAAATTTTCGGTACAGCAAAATCCGTGTTTGGTTTTCTTGCAATAGGAGACACCTGTCTAGTGAGTGTTAATAAATTCTCGGGTGAAACTCCTCTGGTTGAACGTCGAATAGTTCTGCCCATGCTTTGTATAACAGGGATAGGCTTGCTTTCGTGTGAAGTAACCAAGTAGTTAGTAAAATTCAGACAACTTTCATGGTACTTGTACCCTGCTCTGGTTCCCCGATACCTGAACAGGTTAAGCATCTTAAGAGTGTGGATTACAACCGGAGCAGGTTTGAGTTTTACTGATGATTTTTGGAGTCCCAGTAAGTCTCTTCTCGTATACTTGAATTATTTGTTCGATTTAGGTGTCTCTTTTAGGTAAAAGAGCTTGGGCCCAGAGAAGGTGGCGGTGTTTCTGGATATTGCTTATATCTGGTTTTAACTTGCATTTGTGGATGCAGTAATGAACTGTTTTCACAGACGATGGTTTTCTGAAGTGTTCCTGAGCCCATACAGTGATTTCCACTACAGACACATGTCTGCTTTTAATGCAGTGTCTACTGAGGGCCTGAAGATCACAGGCATCTAATGTCAGTTTTCAGCCTTGTTTCTTACATACAGAGATTTCTCCAGATTCTCTGAATCTTTTAATGATATTATGTACCATAGATGATGTGATCCACAAATTCTTTGCAGTTTTACATTGAGGAACCTTATTCTTAAATTGTTGCACTGTTTGCCCACACAGTCTTTCACAGAGCAGTGAACCCCTCGCCATCTTTACTTCTGAGAGACTCCGCCTCTCTGGGATGCTCTTTTTATACCCAGTCATCTTACTGACCTGTTGCCAATGAACCAAATTAGGGTTTGGGGTTTTTTTTTTTTTTAGCATTACACAACTTTTTCAGTCTTTTGTTGCCCTGTCCCAACTTTTCTGGAACGTGTTGCAGACATCAAATTCAAAATGAGCATATGTTTTTCAAAAAATAATAAAATTTCTTCCTTTCAACATCTGATATGTTGTCTTTGTACTATTTTCAATGAATTACAGGGTTTCCATGATTTGCAAATCTTCACATTCTGTTTTTATTTATGTTTTACACGGTGTCCCAACCTTTTTTTGGAATTGGGGTTGTATTCTTCTAATGTGTAATAATGCAAGAACATTTTAAGACCTTGATGAAAACTGTTTTGGAAAAACTCTTCAGTTTGAATATTCCTTCAGGCTGTTGTATGATGGTGTTGTGTTGTAAATAGTACAATGCATTTGGCAATTATGGTCATGATTTTGGAGTTTAATACAGGGTTTAGAATGGTCAGGTTTTGTAAATGGATTGGGTTTATTGAAGTTTGGGCTGTATTATGGGTCAGATTCTGTGGGCATTATGGTGGTTTTGGGCCATTTTAATCGGCAGTTGTTTGGATTTTGAGCCAGGTTTAAATGGACATAAAACTGGGTCAAAAAAATCACCATAAATACGTAGGCCATTCTACTGGTTTTGAGCCAGTTTAAAGATAAATTGGGCTGGCATTTTGGCACATTTTAAATGGCCATTAGGGTGGTGCTGGGCCAGTTTTAAATGGGCATTAAGCTGGTGTTTGAACCAGTTTTAATTGGCCATTTGGGTGGTTTTGGGCCAGTTTTAAATTAAAAATGTGCTGGTTTTGGCAAGTTTTAAATGGCCATTGGGTGGGATTTAAATGTTCATTAGACTGTTTTTTGGGGTAATTTCAAATAGCTACTGGGCTCAGTTATGGACCAGGTTTTTCATACTGCCCTACTGTATAACTCTGGAGAAGTTAAATGTCAAATGCATGCAATCAGTGCAGGGAAATAAACACTGGTGTCTGGAGTGTTAAATACTGTTAAACATTTTAATTCTCATGAGTAATATCAGATAATAAGGACAAATATTATTATCTTGTCATTTATAAACATTCATTTTGGCTAATTGACAGCCACGTGGTTTGTGCATAGGATCGTGAATAGAAATTTATTTATTTATTTATTTATTTATTTATGCATGCTATACCACATAGTTTTCAAGCTATGTTTTTTTTCCTATTCAGTTGCCATTAGCATAAAGATAAGTGTTTACATTTTGTTAGCACATTATATTTTGAACATGAGCATCTATTTTTTTTTTTAGTGATTTTTTTTTGTTCTTTTTTGGAAAGCAGTGGTAATGGTCACAAAAATCCCCTTCTTATTTCATCCATCTAGCATGTTTTGTTGTGTGTACTATACTCTATGTGGTTATGCTAAGAGCCTTTATTTCAGTTCTAAGCCTGGCTCTGCCCTTTCACATGATCAGCCTGTTACCGCCTGTTCTCTGTTAGCTTCATGATTAGTTTTGCTTCTTATATTGAAATCTATTCATGCATTTCTAAGCAGGTTATCTCCATGTTCTCATTTCTCTTGGTTCTGAACCGTGTCTGTATTTGACCTACACGTATGGACATGCCTATGATGCGCCTATATATTGTGATGAGTTGAATCCGAGAAAATAAAACAGAAAACACAAGAAATGAAAATAAAATGAACAAACACTACTCAGAGAGGTTAGCTGAAAGATGATGCATATTCCTTTACATTAATGTATTTAAATAATTCATTGGTCAAATAGCTGATCTTGTTTTTCAGTGTGAACTGAGAACTACTGCTGTATACTCTGCTGGAATAGGAGGCATCCTATATAGCCAGAAGACAAAAGCAAACGTGTTTTCTCAGCTTTCTGGCACCCTGTAATCACATTCAGTGTGAGAGAAATGAAATTTGCCTCGGCACCAAGAGACAGTGCAACATCTGTTCAATTACACTCAGCAGCTTCTCGCTCTCCCGGATACCATCCTTGTTGTTGCACACTAGCAGGGTGAAAAATAAAAGACTGGGGTTACCACAAACAAAAGTCTAAATTAATTTGAGAATTTGTAGGTACTGTAGATACAGTATGGGCAACTGCAGATGTGTCAAGTCAAAGTCCCTCCCACACCAGGACCTGATCTTCCCAGGCAGTCTCCTGTCCCAGTATCACCCAGCTCTTTGAGGTGCATGGGTGGAGCATTGAGCTCCATTTCAGCAGCCCTCGGCCTCTTGCCTATTACAACCCCGATTCCAAAAAAGTTGGGACAAAGTACAAATTTTAAATAAAAACGGAATGCAATAATTTACAAATCTCAAAAACTGATATTGTATTCACAATATAACATAGACAACATATCAAACGTCGAAAGTGAGACATTTTGAAATTTCATGCCAAATATCGGCTCATTTGAAATTTCATGACAGCAACACATCTCAAAAAAGTTGGGACAGGGGCAATAAGAGGCTGGAAAAGTTAAAGGTACAAAAAAGCAACAGCTGGAGGACCAAATTGCAACTCATTAGGTCAATTGGCAATAGGTCATTAACATGACTGGGTATAAAAAGAGCATCTTGGAGTGGCAGCGGCTCTCAGAAGTAAAGATGGGAAGAGGATCACCAATCCCCCTAATTCTGCACCGACAAATAGTGGAGCAATATCAGAAAGGAGTTTGACAGTGTAAAATTGCAAAGAGTTTGAACATATCATCATCTACAGTGCATAATATCATCAAAAGATTCAGAGAATCTGGAAGAATCTCTGTGCGCAAGGGTCAAGGCCGGAAAACCATACTGGGTGCCCGTGATCTTCGGGCCCTTAGATGGCACTGTAGCACATACAGGCATGCTTCTGTATTGGACATCACAAAATGGGCTCAGGAATATTTCCAGAGAACATTATCTGTGAACACAATTCACCGTGCCATCCGCCGTTGCCAGCTAAAACTCTATAGTTCAAAGAAGAAGCCATATCTAAACATGATCCAGAAGCGCAGACGTCTTCTCTGGGCCAAGGCTCATTTAAAATGGACTGTGGCAAAGTGGAAAACTATTCTGTGGTCAGACGAATCAAAATTTGAAGTTCTTTATGGAAATCAGGGACGCCGTGTCATTCGGACTAAAGAGGAGAAGGACGACCCAAATTGTTATCAGCGCTCAGTTCAGAAGCCTGCATCTCTGATGGTATGGGGTTGCATTAGTGCGTGTGGCATGGGCAGCTTACACATCTGGAAAGACACCATCAATGCTGAAAGGTATATCCAGGTTCTAGAGCAACATATGCTCCCATCCAGATGACGTCTCTTTCAGGGAAGACCTTGCATTTTCCAACATGACAATGCCAAACCACATACTGCATCAATTACAGCATCATGGCTGCGTAGAAGAAGGGTATGGGTACTGAACTGGCCAGCCTGCAGTCCAGATCTTTCACCCATAGAAAACATTTGGCGCATCATAAAACGGAAGATATGACAAAAAAGACCTAAGACAGTTGAGCAACTAGAATCCTACGTTAGATAAGAATGGGTTAACATTCCTATCCCTAAACTTGAGCAACTTGTCTCCTCAGTCCCCAGACGTTTACAGACTGTTGTAAAGAGAAAAGAGGATGTCTCACAGTGGGAAACATGGCCTTGTCCCAACTTTTTTGAGATGTGTTGTTGTCATGAAATTTAAAATCACCTAAGTTTTCTCTTTAAATGATACATTTTCTCAGTTTAAACATTTGATATGTCATCTATGTTCTATTCTGAATAGAATATGGAATTTTGAAACTTCCACATCATTGCATTCCGTTTTTATTTACAATTTGTACTTTGTCCCAACTTTTTTGGAATCGGGGTTGTATATAGCTAGGGTTCTGGGGGGGGGTCCGCTAGTAACCGCGAGAGTTTGTCTCCCTATTCACATCTGTATTGCAGCGTGCCTTGCCAGATAGCAGCAGGTACCATTTTTATGATGGTCATTGGTATGACCCAACCACAAGTAGAACTCACGATCTCCTGATAGAAAGGTGGACACAAGGCCAGCTCGCGGTAATTGCAGATGTGTAAAGAGTATTAAATTATTTTACTCAAGTAAAAGTACTGTTACTATGATGAAATTGTACTAAAGTAAAATTACTTGTAAAATTCCACTCAAATAAAAGTAAAAAGTAACGTATATAAAATTTACTCTTAGTCAAAGTTACTTAGTTTTGTTTGTTTGTTTGTTAACTGCATGCTTGGTGAGATGCAGAAAAACATTCAGCACATCTGCTTATGGAGCAAAATCCATAACAAAGTAATCCTTTATACTCCTACACAGCACAACATCTATAAGGTCTGAGATCAAATATACATAGCATTATAATCATAGTGAGCCAGAATGGTAATGTCTCTGTGATGGATGTAGGTTAAGCTTAAGTAAGCAAAACTAGCAAGTTAACATTTGCTAGACCACCAGGTTTATACAAACACAAAACATTAACGATGTGCTACCAACAGCCTGCGAACCATCATCAGCAAAGCTACTGGCTATCCTTGACTTGCAAGTGACGTCAAAGCAAAATAGAAACCTGGATGTCGGCCATGTTGGTGGAGACACAAATGCGGGGTCAAGCAACATTCTATACAAAACGCATGCACAACGCTCTTTGTTTTTCCACTGCTTTAAGTGTTCTTTTGGCTCTGCCATATCTTTGTGCTGTATACGGTTGTGGTCACAACAGTACTCATGACCGTAGCACATTCTGATTTTTTAGAATTCCGTCCGTGATTCGGAAAGAGGGTGAGGAAACTCTGAGGCTTAGTACGGAGAGGAGACAAGCACGGCTGAACAACATCAGCAGAGCTGATCTAACAGGGACTAAAACTAAAACAGCTTGTGTTTGCAGTAATCAGTTTATCTCAGGTGAGATTCTAAAGCTTTCTCAATAATATCATGGAAGAATTTTATTTGTGTTGCTAGAATTTTGCTAAAAAATGAGCCTTCTCTTGTTGTGGTTCACTCAGTCGTTAATTTTAACACGTGTATTAGCATTTCTCTTCTAGGAGCGCCAACAAAATTGTACGATAGAAACAATCCAGACTGGGCTATGTTTCGTCCAAGTTCAAACTTGATTCTTCGGTAGCCAAACCAGATAGAACGCAATATCTGGGAACTCGATGGTCAGTAGAAGAGTCTTATCTTCAGAAAAGTCTGACTTTTTTAAAATAATATGGGTCAAAACCACACATCTATCTTCCCTTTGTATCGAATCTTCACTCGAGCGTTCAACTCGTGGTAATACTGAGAAAATTCAGCACTGTTTACAGACACATTCAGCAGCTGTCATCCTAGTTGCTTTGTATATCCACCATCATGGTGGACGCTCATGACGTAGCACATTTTGATCATGTGGTTGCAAGTCATCTATTGCCAAGGATAAATTTCTTCTTCCTCCTCTTCTTCTTTTTCAGGGTTTTTTGGTGGTTGGCAAACCAAATTTAAAGGTACGTTACCACCACCAACTGGGCTGGGGTGTGGAACAGGAGATATTTGGGGGGGGGGGACCTATATTCTTTTAGCTATTTCTGTTTCTTTTAAATACTTGATAAAAAAAAGTGATATATCTGACGATGCTTTTCCTAGCAAATCAGGTAATGTAAAATTATGATGATTTACCATTCTTAATGATTGAAAAACTGTACTTCTTGCAGTGGAGTAGTCCATGTTCTACAGTTTCTCACTGGCTACAGTGTGTACATTTCCCAGTGGGATGTTTTCCCATTATGCTTAGAGAATAGTTAAGCCCTGTATGTCCTATACAAGTGATAAACGAGTGATGTTTTCCTCTTTCCGACTCCTGCCCTCTATCTTTCCAGTATCAACCTGTCTTTGAATACTGTACAAATGTTTTCCTGTTTCATTGTTATCCCAATACTCCTGCCAGGCTGATTTATTTAGCATAAGTTTTAGTGCAAATCTTAGCCTCTGCCTTACTTATCGCGATTTGCAAATCTATTTCTTTATTTCTGAGGCTTTGCTTCGCCAGATTATTCACCTGTTCACTTCCCTCCACACCAACATGAGCAGGTACCCCAAGGATACATTTGAAATGATGCAGAACTACACTACCCATCAGCCCCAGCACATCACATGACCAAGTCGCATGCCTCACTAATTGCTTTCACCTGTGTCTCCTTGTTAGCACTACTATGCAAGTTCCAGTTTTAGTGTCTATCCCTGTGTCCGAAATCACTCACTCGTTCACTACTCCCTATTCACTATCTAGGGAATTCTATATAGAGGACTATATAGTGAGCTCATTGATAAAATGAAAAACCACTTTCGGACACTACTCCGCCACACCATTATTTACATCATTACTGTTGCACAATTAAAATGTGCCAGATCAGTCGGCTGGTGGGTTTTCAAAATAATAAATACATGCATGTATTTTTGTGATAAATCCATATTATACTGTGTATTTCCGACATTAATAAATACAAAGTACTTTGTGTCTGCTGCATCTTTCAGTTCTTTTAAATCAAGGCTGAATACTTTCTTCTTTGCCGCTGCCTTTTATTAAATCAAATTTGAGGCTTTTGATTAATTCCTCGCTCTGCACTGTAACTTTTGTTCTTGTATTTTATCGCTCTTATTCTATTTTAGCTTATTTTCTATTCCATTACTTTTTTTAATTGTACTTCAATGTCTGTTTATAATGCATCCATCCATTCACCCCAACACACCTCTTCTTTCAGCGTGACCACAATGCATGATATATATATATATATATATATATATATATTGCTTGGGGGTGGCACGGTGATGTAGTGGTTAGCGCTGTCGCCTCACAGCAAGAAGGTCCGGGTTCGAGGCCGGCGAGGGCCTTTCTGTGTGGAGTTTACATGTTCTCCCCGTGTCCGCGTGGGTTTCCTCCGGGTGCTCCGGTTTCCCCCACAGTCCAAAGACATGCAGGTTAGGTTAACTGGTGACTCTAAATTGACCGTAGGTGTGAGTGTGAATGGTTGTCTGTGTCTATGTGTCAGCCCTGTGATGACCTGGCGACTTGTCCAGGGTGTACCCTGCCTTTCGCCCGTAGTCAGCTGGGATAGGCTCCAGCTTGCCTGCGACCCTGTAGAACAGGATAAAGCGGCTAGAGATAATGAGATTGAGATATATTGCTTGGTTAGTGACCATTGGTTGTATACGACTTTTCATGATACATTATGGGATACTATAAGTCCACTATATAGGGTGTAATAATTCTCACTATACATTCGGACAGCACTACAAAATGGCGAACTCACTATATACTGTAGTGAGTGATTTCAGACACAGGGTATGTATTAAGCTTTTGTTATTCATTGTTAATTATAGTCTGTATGGTTCTTGTTTTCACTGTTTTGGTTGTACTTGCCATTTCCTTAAATAAAGCATATAATCACAATGTGGCCCTAATGGGCTTAAATCTAGGGTAGGCAATTTTTTTTTTTCCTGAACAATTTTTTGTTACATTTCTCAAAATGAATTCATTCAGCAATTAATAAATCAGACAATTAAAAACAAATCCATCATCTGTGGTAATTGCAAGGCTGTAAAAGCCTGTCTAATCATTTACTTCAGCCCGAATGAAATGATTTGACGGCCTACCTGCCTGCTCGTGCACTCACTGCCTGTGACCAGAGTCTTCCACAAGGTTAGGCAGGAATACTGCAGACATAGTGCTAAATCTAGCAACCCAACAACTGTGAGTAAAAATAGCCATGCTCATTTTTTACATCCATTATGATAACGTTAGGTGTTTATTATTATTTTTTTATGTGAATGAGACATGAAGTAGTTTGATATGATAATGACACACTACCCTCCTTCCCCCAAATTCTCTCTCTCTCTCTCTCTCTCTCTCTCTCTCTCATGGACTCATCTTCCAGGAGTAGTCAGGCAGTGTGCATTCATGTGTTTTAGAGGTGTGGCTTTGCACAGAGGGTTAGGATTTTCAGTTGGATATTTTCAAAATCTAGCTTAATCTTGCAAATTTCTCCAAAATTACTGACCTGAGGGTTAACTGGGATTTGTTTGAACAAATCAGTCTGGTTGACATTTCAACTTTCATCTCTTTTTTTATTGAATAAGAATAGTCATAGCAGGGAAATAATATCTAAGAGGGGGACTGTCTAACACAAATGTTGGTGGAATTTAGCTTATTTACAAGTTTAACAAATTTAACCTATTACCAGTGATAAAACTGGTACGGTAAAGCACTGGCTTGTGCTGCATCTCAGAAAAATCCCCTGTGTATTTATTTACATTTACATTTACATACAGTAATAGTGTCTTCTGTAAGTTACAGTAATGTTGTAACTTCCACAAGAGCAGAGGCAAATAAATTCACAGTGGGGCAAAAATCTATGATCGGTTTCAAATGATAAGCTTGTTTTAAGCAAACATAGCAGTGCTTTATGCAAAAACGATGAGAAAGGGAGATATTTTTTATTATTATTTCACACTGCTGGATATTATTTTGTCTCTGCTTTGTAATTCAACAATATTCCTTCAGCTGAGAGCTCGTGTCACAGTTTCCTCTCACACTGCTAATTGCATGTGCTAGTATTCAGTTCAAATTTCAAGATTTCAAGCTTTGCTTCCCCCCCCCAGTTCATTTCCAAAGCATCCTCCGAAGTTTGTCATTAAGGGCTTCCCAAAAGAATAGGTTGACACTGAAAAACTACAGAAAAGTAACAAAACTTAAGAAAAAGAGATTCCTTTTCTCTGAGACAATTTGGGCTTCCTCGCCGTGTGCAGGAGAAAGGTTTTCAAGTTCAAGGAAGGCTCAGATACGGATAGTGATATTCCGCTTTCATTTAGCAGGCAATTTGCCAGCAAGGCAGCAAGAGAATGAAACTCCGACTGTCTTTTTCATCACAAGTTGAAAAGGCACTCTGTTTTCTCCTCATGTAGTTGGTGCTAATTAGCTCACCCTGGAGATTACCCAGAAGGCTGTTAAACACCACCCCCTCACACACACCTCCCAAAAATAAAAGCTGGCTTTCTGTGAGAAATGTTAGAGGGCTACTGCTGCACACTGAAGACAGAACGCATCCCATAATGGCCTTGGTCTCTTATTAAAGTGTCAATGTCGAGGAAGAAGAAGGAAGAAAAAAAACAGTGCTGAGACACTTGTAGAGATTTTTTTTTTATAAGTTTAAATCCTTTGTGGAGAATATTTAATGTCCCCATGTAAAGGCCTGAGAGATGTGACTTGATTCTGTATGTTGATGTATTTCCTTTTGAAACAGGAAGTCAGAACGACAGCATGTTGAAGTGTTTGACTGATGTATATAACTAGCCTGGGCCCGCCCATCCTAAGCGTGACGCAACACGAGGGCCTGTTGCGAGCTTAGTCTGGCCAGGCAAGCTATCTACAGCTCTTCCAAGCTCCCGAAAAATCGGGAACCAATCAACTTTGAGCATCTCCAACGGCCCTGGGTAGAGGCGTGTTCAAGGCAGTGATGTAGTAGAACTGTGACCGGAAGCCATAGATTGTTTACAGAATCTATGCCGGAAGCGCTTCATTCACGCTTCCGCATCTATTACGCATAGATGCTGTATTGAAAGCATTCAACGGGAAGTTCTCATTGAAAACGGAGCAAAGAGCAGCCCTGGAGGTATTTATTGAAAGGAAGGACGTTTTCGCCTTGCTCCCGACCGGCTTCGGTAAGAGTTTAATCTACCAGTTAGCCCCGTCGCATCGCATACGTCAGAGGAAAGAGTGATGTGATTGGTTTAAGCTTCGTCACAGCCTTTTCTGGCTTCGACCAGTAGCAAACTGAGGCATTTCAGGGAGGCGGGTCAACCACGGGCTCTGGGAAACGGTTGGGCTTAATATCTTGGCCAGATCAATAGCTCGTAGAGCTTTGTCACGTTAGCCAGACTAGTATATAACAGTCAGTAGTGTTTGAGATATGCCAAATCTAAACAAACCTGACCGTAGCTTAGTGAAGTAGCAAAAATCAAATAAAAAAATACCGTGGTACAAGATACCGTATGTTTTTGAAGTTATTTCATATATGTCTGAGCCAATGTCAACTGTCAGTGGCTCTGATGATGATGGTGATGATGGAGAGCCTGAGTCATCACCTGGAGGCATCTGACATATCTGGGTTGGGTTTCCCAAACGTCTCTTAATGCTAAGAACATCTTAACTAGGAGAGAGAGTGTTCATTGTGATGCTCGCGCTACCATTTAACGATGATCTTTGTGCTACGATGCTTTTGGGAAATCCACCCCTGAATAGGGAAGCCATGGCCTAATGGTTAGAGAAACAGCTTTGGGACCAAAAGGTTGCTGATTCGGTTCCCTGGACTAGCAGTACTGGCTTAAGTACCCTTGAGCAAGGCACCTAACCCCCAACTGCTCTGGCAAGAGTGGTGGCATACCTTGTGCCTGATTAGCCAATGAAAAACTGATGATGCGATTATCAGTTTGGGCACTGAACCTGACCAACTGACTGACACCCCTGAATGGTAGATAAATTATCTTTACTTCCTCTTAATACTGAAGTAGCCCTGATGTATAAAGAACCAATTGCGTTCTCTAACAATGTGAGGTAATAAGGCATTCCAGTACTTCTCCAAAAGTGCCTGTCACATAAGTTATTCCACCCTTTTTGAAACTTAACCCAGGAAAGTTGGAAAAAAGAATAGTATGCATGAAAACGCAAAGCCAAAAACACACTGAGGAACCATGTTTGCTGCTATCTGTCTGTGGGTGGGACATATACATTCTAAAGACACAAGACTAGTACAGGATACATCATCATCGTCATCATCATCCTGTAAGGTGAGTAGCCATGGCCTGAAGGTTAAAGAAGCAGCCTTGGGCCCAAAGGGTTGCTGATTCAATTCCCAGGACTGGCAGGAAAAATGTGAGGGGAGCTGAGTGAATGAGCAACACCATCCCCTCCTTCTGTGTCATGGCTGAAGTGCCCTTGAGCAAGGCACCTAACCCCCTAGCTGCTTCCTGGGCGCTGTAGCATAGTCAAGTCAAGTTTATTTGTATAGTGCTTTTAACAACAGACATTGTCGCAAAGCAGCTTTACAGAAAATGAAATACTTTAAACATGAGCTAACTTTATCCCTGATGAGCAAGCCTGTGGCAACAGTGGCAAAGAAAAACTCCCTCAGATGACATGAGGAAGAAAGCTTGAGAGGAACCAGACTCCAAAGGGAACCCATCCTCATTTAGGTGATAACAAACAATGTGATTATAAATAACTTGCTTCTATAACAGTGTCCTATATAGTCACAAAGTATAACTGTGTAACCAGGAAAAACATTATAGTTTTAACATGCAGTCTGTTTTGTTGATGTTATAAACTGTTCACTGATGGAGACTTGAGTACAAACTGTTCATGAGAATCGCAGTCCTAAACTTAGCAAGTCGACTGTAGTTCTCAGCCATCGTAGCAAACTGGAAGTGTCCAGAGCATCTTCCAAGTACGATTTTCGACTGTCCATGTGAGGCCGTCCTCCACAGGAGCGAAGTGATGAGACTCCAGCCAGAAGTAGGGCATCAGGATGGATCAGGTGAGTCTGAGGAGCAGAAGAGGTCAGCATGACTGGTGTCTCAGGAATGGCATGAACTCGACAGAGAGAGACAGACAGAAGGAGAGATGGGGAGAGAAAAAAATGCCTACTGCTTTGGGTATGTGTACGTGCTCATTGCTCACATGTATGTGTTCACTGCTTCAGATGGATTAAATGCAGAAGAGGAATTTCGCTGTGCTTGAGTACATGTGACAAAAATAAAGTAGGCCATCACGAGGTGCGGGGTGCACACACACACACACACACACACACACACACACACACGCGCACAGAGCTGAAGTGAACCCGTTTTCATTCTCGCAATAATAACCGTTCATCCTGTTTCAATTGTACTGGTCAATTAGTAATTTTAGGTCACCAAGCGTGCGCACTTGCCTTCCTAAATAACCACTTCACTTGCCATAAAATCATCTTTGGGTTTTACTCACCAATTCGCTCTATAATTCATCTGCCGTCCATACCGCATTAAACAGTGCAAACGTCATCGTCGTGCTTAAAAAGCCTCACTGGCGGGGAGCTCATGGGTGATTTCAGTATAATTTTGTAGTTTTTTTTTTATTTTTATTTTGTTGATTTCTTACCGGTGTTATTGGTCAAAGTGATACTCATCTCATCTCATTATCTCTAGCCGCTTTATCCTTCTACAGGGTCACAGGCAAGCTGGAGCCTATCCCAGCTGACTACAGGCGAAAGGCGGGGTACACCCTGGACAAGTCGCCAGGTCATCACAGGGCTGACACATAGACACAGACAACCATTCACACTCACATTCACACCTACAGTCAATTTAGAGTCACCAGTTAACCTAACCTGCATGTCTTTGGACTGTGGGGGAAACCGGAGCACCCGGAGGAAACCCATGCAGACACAGGGAGAACATGCAAACTCCGCACAGAAAGGCCCTCACCGGCCACGGGGCTCGAACCCGGACCTTCTTGCTGTGAGGCGACAGCGCTAACCACTACACCACCGTGCCGCCCAACCTGAATTATGTTTTTCTTTTTTTTTCATATTTTGTTTATTAGAATTAGGTATGCCTGGATTAAATTGTTATGGATTACACTGGTTTTCATGGGAATAGGAGGAGCCTGGGGCCTATAAAAGGGAGGCTACCTCCAAGCTAGAAAGTAGTTGCTTGAGAGACTTTGCCAGTAAATGAAGTACTGTGGATAAATAGTTTTTTTTCTCTCTCTCTCCCCCCCCTCTTTTATGGACTTTTGCATTTTTCTTGTATATATTTATAATTTTTTTTTTCACTTATTTCTTGTTGCCCTTGGGAAATGAGCACAATAAACACCAGCAAAACTGGAATTACGACTACGCCATTGTTTTTTTGTTGTTGTTGTTTTTGTTTTGGCAAGGAGAAATTGAACCTCATGACAAATCATTTTCCAGAAAGATCTCCAGAACATTTTTTCTATGTATTCTATTTGATTGGTGTCCATAACAATAAGAGACAGGTATAAAAATTGTCATTTCCAGGTCACTTTAATGATTAACCACAGTGCAAGCGAAAAGAAAAGCAAGCTAGAAGCTTCACAGAGGTTTGCTAATTTGACAACTGTGCTGTTTGCACTCTTAATTGCTCTTAATTGACTAATCATAGCTCATACAGTGTTTACAAAAAAAAAACACTGTCTACATTTCAAATGCAAGAATCTCATTGTGTGCGACTGCATAGTGGGAACAGCATCTCGTGATCTGTCTTGTTAAAATGTTAAAGTAATGAGCATCACTCCTCCTCACACTGCTGAAGGAACGGCATCAGGTTTGATTGTCTGCCTGTCTTCACCTGCCAAACTCTTTAACTGCTCCTTCTCTCATTAGGTTTCAACACTCTCTGTCTTTAAGAAGAGCCATGCGTATGACTTCCATCTGAATTTCCAGCAGCAATCTCAGTCAATGGTGAGTTAATTTGTTAAATGTCCTAACTTAAAGAGAGATTTACGAGAGGTGACAAGAAGCATGGATGATTAGATGCTAAGGGTCATTTTTAAGCCTGGCTTTGGACTTGAGCTCAGATTACTCTCTTTCTGGAGTTTTACCAAGTTTACTCGCTGTTGTCCTAACGAGATGCTGTTCCCACTGTGCATGTTTTAAGGAGAAAGTTTCCTCCTTTCTCCTTAAAACATGCTACTAAATTCTGAACCAATTTATTTTTGATTGAAATGCTCTGGGGTGGGTTTCCCAAAAGCATCGTAGCACAAAGATCATCGTTAAATGGTAGAGCGAGCATTACAATGAACACTCTCTCTCCTAGTTAAGATGCTCTTAGCGTTAAGAGGCTTTAGGAAAACCCACCCCTGAACAGTTCGAAATTTGCCATGTGAATGAGAATGGAACCCGTTCCATGTTGGTGGAAAAGAAAAGGGGTAACACATTCACACTGAGGGGCAATTTAGTATCAGCCCCTTTAATTCTCACAATATTAAAAAAAAACTACATTTTTGAAATTAAGTATGCAAATGTATGCATATTTAATTACACAAGGCCTCTCTTTGGAGACCATGATGGCACTGAAGCCAGGAAGCTGGGAAGCATTACCCCCCCGTTCACACAGCATACATGGCAAAAGCATCCAAATAACCAGAAGTCATTCATTTTCTATGTGAACCAGCATCTCTCAGTGGCGAGATCGTTGGCGGCGTGTGTTCGGTTGTGGGGGCATCAGAATAAAATTGGAGTCCAGGCAACTTTATGGTAATGAGCTACGATGTGGTTCGGTGGCAAAAAAAAATCGAAATTTAGAGGAGTGCTAAAACCTAAAGAATCCTAGAGAACACAGTTGTGTAAATTTTGGTTCCATTCACACTGGTCACAAGTTGCCTACCATGGAGGAGAAATTGGTAATTGTGGTGGTGGATTTTCTCATTATTTATGATGTGTCCCTGTTTGTATACAGGCATATAAATGAAAAATAAATACATAAATAAATAAATTAAAAAAATGAAGCATGGACCAAGGTGTTGGAAACTGGATGTTTTAGGTGAGTTGGTGAAGTGTATCATATATGTTGTGAAAGTAGGAGGGAACTGTGTGCTAGCTAGCATCATAGAGTGTGAGCTATTTACTTAAATGTAACTTGAATGATGCTGTCGAATGGGAGGGATTACGAGATGAGAGGTGTGTGTTGGATGCATTGAAAAGAAAGCAGTCACTTTTGCCAGTTTGTTTGTTTGTTTGTTTGTTTGTTTGTTTGTTTGTTTGTTTGTTTGTTGAAGCAAGGCAAAAAAACAACTAAAAACAAGAGTGCTCTGAGAGCACAATATCCCCCGCTTGCAACTAGACCATAACTCTGATAAAATGCAACTGAATTTAACGAAATTACAATATGCATATTATTGACATATAATAAAGAATCCTGTCAAGTTTCGTGAAATTCCTCCAAAAATTGTGAGAGGAGTTGATTTCAGAAGGTGAGTACCCTTCCCGGGATGGATGGATGGATGGATGGACTGACGGACATCGCCACGACGTAATTCCCCTTCGGGCCTTTTGGCCAGCGGGGGATAAAATCTTTTTGCCAAATTACATGAAATTCCTCCAAAAATTGTGAGGGAAGTTGAGTTCAGAAAGCAAGCACACCTTGATAAAATTGCCAAAGTACAAGTTTGTTAATAATCAAGGGCATAACTCTGGTAAAATTTGCCCAAATTAAATGAAATTTCAATATGTGTATAATTGTCTTATAGCAAAGCCTTTTGCCAAGTTTGGTGAAATTCCTCCACAAATTGTGAGAGGAGTTGATTTCAGAAGAATGTACACCCTCATGAAATTGTCAAAGTACAAGTTATTTAATCAAAGGTCAAAACTCTGGTAAAATTTTCACAAACAAAATTAAATCACAATATGTGTATTGCCATCATATAACAAGGCCTTTTGCCAAGCTTCGAGAAATTTGTCCAAAAATTGTGAGAGGAGTTGATGTCAGAAGGCAAGCACACCTTCATGAAATTGTCAAATTATAATTTTGTTAATCAAGGGCTGAAACTCTGGTAAAATGTGACCGAATTTAACAAAATTGTAATATGCATATTACCAACATATAGTAAAGAATCCTGCCAAGTTTCATGAAATTCCTCCAAAAATTGTGAGAGGAGTTGATTTCAGAAGGTGAGCACCCTTCCTGGGACGGACAGATGGACAGTGCCACAACATAATCCCCCTTTGGGCCTTTCGGCCAGCGGGGGATAAAAAGTCTACCTGGTCTCCCTAATGGTATTGGTAAATTTTTTTTTTAATTTTTTGATTATTTTTATCAAGATATAAGATACCGATTGATGTGTGTGTGCTTTGCGGCCCTTTTAAATAAAGTTTGTAAGAAAGTCCTGAATGACCTTGTAGCCACCTATTTCATCTACATCACAAAGCGTTCATGAACTTCCCAGCATTGTTGGCTGGGCAGCCAGAGCAAATTTTAACACTCTCATCATGTTTATGAACGTATAGAAAGAGGGTTCTTGTTGTTGTTGTTGTTGTTGTTGTTGTTTGTTTTTTTAAATCTCATAAATTTGTGAATATTTAATCTTGGAAATTTTTGAGGGTTTTTTTCTTGCAAATTTATGATTTTATAATCTCAGAGAATTTCTGAGATTTTTGTTTTTTCTGGAATTTTTTACTTTAATCTTCGAAAATCTGAGGGGGTTTTTTTCCCACAGAATATCACCACCACACCCTCCCCAGCTTGTTTGTTTGTTTGTTTGTTACCTACAATGGTCCTACTATGCAATTGTAGAGCAGAAATCTTCACTTTCTGCTTTTTTAAAGGCATTATTCAGCCGTAGTTTTCTGAAGCTTACCTATACATGCCTTTAATGAGATTCTGATGGAATTTAACTCAAAGCCCAAAATCTTGCACTTCTCTGAGTGGAAGCCATGGCTTGATTAGTGAACAAAGGTGCCTTAAATTGCCTCTTCACTTCCATTATTCCTCTAATTTATTGCCTGATTTGGGACAGGGATCATTTATACTTTGCCCGATCAGTGTGGAGAGACGTGTCGTCTGCTAAACAGCTTCACTCCACATTAAATTTAAAATTTTCTTGCGGAGATGGCTCCCTTTGCCATTTCTGTAATTAGGATTATGGTAATCAACATTGTTTTAAAGCAAAGCTCCAGTTGATGCTTTTCTCTCAGTTTGAAAGCGTTGCCTCATAGAGCAATTAACAGAAATGGGAAATAGATTGGCTTTGTCAGGCTGTCGGTTCCTTGTAGACTCTTTCTTCAAACATATTGTTTGTTTTTTATTTTCGTTATTAACTTGGGAGTCATGGGATTGTAAAAAAAAAAAAAAAACTTCTCCATCAAGACGTTGTTGGGGGGAGAGAATGAGAGCATGTTCTGTTTTCTCGCATGACAGCGTCTATGCCCCAAATCTTTTCCATCACATGGACAGATAGTGATTGGGAAAGTTTGGTGAGAAGAGGATGTGTGAAGAGTTGGAGAACCGACAGAGAAAGGAGACACAATATAATCATTCCCACCACTTCGGATTACTGTAATACATCTTGTAAAAAATGTGCTGAAATCCAATTTAATGGATGGAGGTTATTACAAATAAAGCATTGTAGCAGTGCAATGGGACTCATGGAGAAATAATAAAAGGGCATGTTGATGGGAAAAAGGGGGGTCCTGTTGGAGTCATTTCTTTTCATCACAGAGGTATCGCCTTGAAAGGAAAGGTGGTGGATTTCATTTGGGTCTTTTGTTCTGTGCTTGTCACTGAACACAGAGGATTGCTGCTCACCCCGAGTTTGACGCACTCTCAGCCGAAATGCGAGAACTCACTGATTTATTGCAGGAAGGAAAAAAATGAAAGACAGGAAGAGAAAAAGACTTTATTACATTTATTAATTAATACTATTATCACATTTGTTTCAGCTGCCGTGTTCATCCTGTGGTGTGCCTGAGACACAATGCTCATCGAGGAACCACAGAAATGTTCAGAGAGTGGTTCAATTACTATTCACTGCATCAGCTATGCATTCATAGTGAAAGCTGCTTTGTGTTTTTTAGGCTTTAAATCATGAAGAAGGGAAAAAAATAGCCGAGGACTGCAGCTGAATAAGGGCCAACGTACCTACATGAATGCAAATGACAACTCGCATCCATCTCTTCTTCAGTGTCTTTAAATCTTTGAAACATTTCGAGTAACATTATCAAATCATGAAAGCTGGACTTCTTAGTTTGGTGTTTTGTAGAATCAGAGAGCCATGAAAGCTTTTCCAGAAGAGACAGACAGTCAGAGCTACTCTCAGCATCGCCGATATGAATTTCCCATTACATAAATGAAGGATTTTGCATCACACTGGTCTTTATTAAAAAATAAGGGGGGGGGGGGGGGGGGGGGGGAGGTGAACCCATGTCTATCATGAAACCCGCGTGAAACATTCTTGGACATTTGTGGAAGTTGATTTGACTTTTCTTGCTAATCCAGTCTCTCTGGTTGCACACATCTTACAATGCAAGGCCTGCATACAAAACCAAGCAATTTTACCAAAGCGTGAATAATGCTGCATCTTTTTTGCATATTATGACAATATGAGAGTTCAGTGTACATAATGTTGTTTCTAGTCATAAGCTGGATTGTGTTCTCCATCCTTGGGCGCAGTATTAATGGGAGGTCATTAGTAATGAGTTAGGTTCAAGCAGGTCATGCAGTTTTCCAGCACTAATGATGCCTTGGTGGTTCTTTGGCTTCAGCCACTGTTAACTTTTAATGTTTTTCTTACCCTTTTCAATTGCTACCTTCTCCTTTCAGTTACCATGGTGAGCTCAGTGAAAGAAGTTTGGGGTCTTGTGATTGTTCCAAGCTCCAGGAACTCAGAGATCAGCTCAGCCAAAGTGGACTGGCCTTTGAATCAAGGTCTTTACCAAACCCTCATTTACATTTAAGAGTCACACTTAAACATTTTCAAAACTTTGGCACTAATGGTAAGGCCATACTTGATGTACATTATATGCTTAAAACGTGTTTCTCTTGACCTGAGTCACGCTAACAGAAGTAGGCTATACTCAGTTTCTTATCAGGAACTTTTTTTTTTGGATTCTCAAAACTGATCGGTCAGAAGGTGTTGACTATAATTTACTATACACTGTAGCGGCACGGTGGTATAAGTGGTTAGCACGGTCGCCTCACAGCAAGAAGGTTCTGGGTTTGAGCCCAGTGGCCGGTGAGGGCCTTTCTTTGTGGAGTTTGCATGTTCTCCCCGTGTCTGTGTGGGTTTCCTCCGGGTGCTCTGGTTTTCGCAGTTCAAAGACATACGGTTAGGTTAATATGGGACAGCCTTGGGCTGAGGTGCCCTTGAGCGAGGCACATAACTCCCAACTGCTCCCTGGGCGCTGTTAGCATGGCTGCCCACTGCTCTGGGTATGTGTGTGTGTTCACTGCTTCAGATGGGTTAAATGCAGAGAGGAATTTCACAAGAGTGATGAATAAAGTTCTTCTTGTATGACAGGAGTTCTAAGAGTAATTCTGGCTGCAATGTTTGTATTAGGCGGCACGGTGGTGTAGTGGTTAGCGCTGTCGCCTCACAGCAAGAAGGTCCGGGTTCGAGCCCCGTGGCCGGCGAGGGCCTTTCTGTGCGGAGTTTGCATGTTCTCCCCGTGTCTGCGTGGGTTTCCTTCAGGTGCTCCGGTTTCTCCCACAGTCCAAAGACATGCAGGTTAGGTTAACTGGTGACTCTAAATTGACCGTAGGTGTGAATGTGAGTGTGAATGGTTGTCTGTGTGTCTATGTGTCAGCCCTGTGATGACCTGGCGACTTGTCCAGGGTGTACCCCGCCTTTCGCCCGTAGTCAGCTGGGATAGGCTCCAGCTTGCCTGCGACCCTGTAGGACCGGATAAAGTGGCTAGAGATAATGAGATGAGATGGGAGATGTTTGTATTAATGTGCTCATGTTTTAATATGTTTATTTTTTCTGTAGAAACAACTAATTCACAAGGAGTTATGGAAGATGCACTGCATAAATTAAATTACAAAACAGATTTTCAAAAGTGCTGTGATTGCATAATAATAATAATAATAATAATACAAGAAAAGACAATACAAGAAAAGGCATGATGAGGTTGCAAAGAGAGTTCACTGCGAGTTGTGCAGGAAGTATGGCCTAGAAAGTGCGGACATATGGTACAAATGCCTACCAACAACAGTTCTCAAAAACAAACAAGAGTTCTACTGGGATCACACCATCAACACTGCAGAGACAGTCGCCCACAACAGACCAGATTTAATACTTGTGGATAAGTCAAAAAGGAGATGGACTCTGATTGACATTGCTGTTCCACGGGACTCCAGCATGGAGATGACAGAGAATACGAAAGTGAGTCAATACCAAGACCTGGCTCTTCATATAAGGAGAATGCACAATGTTGAGACAAAGGTAAAAACTGTTGCAGTGGGAGCACCAGGAACTGTATCAAAAAACCTCCGACAGTCAATTGAAGCATTATAAATCAGTGACATCATCGCAAGTATCCAAGGGCCTTGGCTGAAATTCATAGAAACGCTGCCCAGATTTAAACTGGTGATCACAAGACAGAGATAATAATAATAATAATAATAATAATAATAATAATAATAATAATGGAGAATGTAATAAAGGACATATAATCATTCATATTGTGAAGCCTTCTATAAGGAGATGTCTACTGATGGAAGGAGTCTCCAGTGTCAGCTCTTCATAACAGTCAGTCAGTTTTGCACCACTGGAAAGACTTTAAGGATAAAAGACTTTGCACTTTCCAATTTCTTTGTAATATGACAAGCTGTGGTATTTTTTTCTCACTTTATTACCTCGCCTGCGACGGAGTAAGAAGAGCGAGGTGTTGTAATCAGTGCGGTTTGTTTGTTTGTGTCTGTTAACCGTCCAGACGGTTACACCAATTGACTTCAAATTTTCAGAGGAGGTGGGCAATGGTCCGTAGATTAGATTACCTGATTAAATTTTGGGGGTAATCGAGTCAAGGTGAAGGTCAAGGTCACAGAAAGGTCAACCTTTTGGTCAAAATAACATATTTTCCATTATAACTCAAAAACGGTTGTGGACAGACAAATGTTTACTATTATGAGCATATAGGAATTCCCATATGGCCTTTCATTTGGCACCATGATCTTTGACCTTCAGTAACCTTGAAAGGTCAAACTCAAGGTCATGGATTTTCAGAGGGCTGTAACTTGAAAACGGTTGATGGTAGACAGATATTTACCATTATCAACTTATAGGAAGTCCCATATGACCTTTCATTTGGCACCATGATCTTTGACCTTGAATGCCTTTGAAATGTCAAACTCAAGATCATGGATTTTCAAAGGACTATAACCTGACAGCTGATGGTTAAGAAATATTATCATTATCAACATATAGGTATAAAATAAGTGCTGCCTGGCGAGGTTTGTTTTGCCTGGCAACACTTGCTAACTTATTAACTTCAAGAGAATGAAAAAACAGACAGGCTGGTGAATATATAAACCAATGTTATAGCTGCTGTAGTGTAACAGGAACTAACTTGCTTTCCAAATGTTCCACAACATTAAATGTAACTATAAATGGAGAAATAATATGACATGTCATATATATATATATATATATATATATATATATATATATATATATATATATATATATATATATATCCATTGGTCCCACATCCTTCGCATGTAACCCCTCTCATTGGGTTACTTGTGTACTAGCATTCCAAGAATCCAATGTTCCCAGCTCTTGTCCATGGGTGTCTTGTTCATTTCTCATCAGGTTGCCCTGTTTCCTCGACACCTGACACAGATCTTGTTAGACTGGGTGACGTCCGAGCCAGTATGGCTCTTGTTTTTCTGTGTCTCACTGAGATGCTGGCAGGAAGAGCACACATGGAACGCCTTAACCAAGTGGCTGGCATAGTGTACAGAAACATCTGTGCTGAGTATGGACTAGAAGTCCCAAGGTCAGAGTGGGACACAGTTCCGAAGGTTGTTGAGAATGACCAAGCTAAAATCCTGTGGGATTTCCAGATACAGACAAAGTGGTAATGGCTAACCAACCGGACATGGTAGTGGTGGACAAATGGGAGAACAAGGCTGTGGTGATAGACGTGGCAATACCAAGTGACAATAACATCAGGGAAAAGGAACTTGAGAAGCTTGAGATGTATCAAGGGCTGAAAGAAGAGCAAGAAAAGATGTGGAAGATGAATACAACAGTGGGCCCTAAGGTGATAAGAGCCTTCAGTTCAGTGACCCCCAAACTGGGAAGGTGGCTTAAACAGATCCCAGGAACAACATCCGAGATCTCTGTTCAGAAAAGCACAGTCCTAGGAAGAGCTAAGATACTGCACAAGACCCTCAAGCTCCCAGGCCTCTGATGGAGGACCCAAGCTTGAGGGGAAAAATTATCGCCCAAAGGAGGACTAAGTGGGGAAATTTATTTATAAAAAAAAAAAAAATCTCCTTCTCACCCCCGGCAGGGGGGTGGTATCCATGTCATCCTCAAGCTCGGGTCCTCTACCAGAGGCCTGGGAGTTTGAGGGTTCTGCGCAGTATCTTCGATGTTCCTAGTACTGCACTCTTCTGGACTGAGGCTTCAGATGTTGTTCCTGGGATTTGCTGGAGCCACTCTCCCAGTTTGGGGGTTACTGCCCCAAGTGCCCCCACTACCACGGGGACCACGCAACCCTTGACCTTCCACATCCGTTCCAGCTGCTCTTTCAACCCTTGATACTTCTCAAGTTTCTCATGTTCCTTCTTCTTGATGTTGGCGTCAGCTGGGATCGCCACATCTATCACCACCACGCTCTTCTGCTCTTTGTCCACCACCACTATGTCCGGTTGGTTAGCCAGGATCTGTTTGTCAGTCTGGAAGCTGAAGTCCCACAGAACCTTGGCCCTGTTGTTCTCAGCCACCTTCTGTGGTATGGCCCATTGGGACTTGGGTACTTCTATTCCATACTGGTTGCAGATGTTCCTGTATACTATCCCAGCCACTTGGTTGTGCCTCTCCATGTACGCTGATCCAGCTAGCATCTTACACCCTGCTACTATGTGCTGGACTGTTTCAGGGGCTTCTTTGCACAGTCTGCATCTTGGGTCTGATCTACTCTGGTAGATCCTGGCCTCTATGGCTCTTGTGCTTATGGCCTGTTCTTGTGCTGCCATGATTAGTGCCTCTGTGCTGTCTGTCAGTCCTGCATTATCCAGCCACTGGTAGGATTTCTTGATATCAGCCACTTCCTCTATCTGACGGTGGTACATGCCATGTAGGGGTTTGTCTCTCCAGGTTGTCTGTTCCTCCTCCTCCTACTCTCATCAGGGTTCTGCTGCCTGAGACATTCACTTAGCAGTTCATCCTTTGGGGCCATCTTTCTGATGTATTCTCGGATTTTCGATGTTTCATCCTGGACCGTGGTCTTGACGCTCACTAGCCCTCGGCCTCCCTCTTTCCGCTTAGTGTATAGTCTCAGGGTGCTGGACTTGGGGTGGAACCCTCCATGCATGGTGAGGAGCTTTCTAGTCTTGATATCTGTGGCTTCTATCTCCTCCTTTGGCCAGTTTATGATACCAGCGGGGTATCTGATGACTGGTAGTGCGTACATGTTGATGGCTTGGACCTTGTTCTTACCATTCAGCTGACTTTTCAGGACCTGCCTTACTCTCTGGAGGTATTTGGCTGTGGTTGACTTCCTTGTGGCCTCTTCATGGTTTCCATTAGCCTGTGGGATGCCAAGGTACTCGTAGCTGTCTTGGATATCACCTATGTTGCCCTCTGGTAGGTCAATCCCCTCAGTCCGGATCATCTTGCCTCTCTTTGAGACCATCCGGCCACACTTGTCCAATCCGAATGACATCCCTATGTCATCGCTGTAGATCCGGGTGGTGTGGATCAGCGAGTCTATTTCTCGCTCGTTCCTGGCATACAGCTTGATGTCATCCATGTAGAGCAGGTGGCTGATTGTTGCCCCACTACGGAATCGGTACCCGTAGCCGCTCTTCGTGATGATCTGACTGAGGGGGTTCAGGCCTATGCAGAACAGCAGTGGTGATAGCGCATCTCCTTGGTATATGCCGCACTTGATGTTGACTTGGGCAATGGGTTTTGAGTTGGCCTCTAGGGTTGTCTTCCACATTTCCACTGAGTTCTGGATGAAGTGGGTTCATCTGTGCTGCTAGGCGTTCATGGAGTGCAGTTAGCTTCTTCAGCCAGTACATATGGATCATATCGGGGCCTGGTGCTGTCCAGCTCTTCATCTTTGACACTCTTTCTTGGACGTCTGCCATTGAGATGGTTACTGGTTCTTGTTCTGGGAGGTTGCTGTGGTCAGCTCTTAGGTCCACTAACCATTGGGCATCGGTGTTGTGTGATGCCTTTCTTTCCCATATGTCTTTCCAGTATTTTTCCACCTCAGCTCTTGGTGGGTCTGACCGGTTGTTGTTCCCCTGCCACTGAGAGTACACCTTGGCTGGTTCAGTGGAGAACAGCTTGTTTATTCTCCTGGCCTCTCCCTCCTTGGTGTATCTCTTCAACCGGGTGGCCAGAGCTGTTAGTCGCTGTTTGGCAGTTTCGAGTGCCTCTGGTACTCGAGTGCTTCCTGGGTGCCCCTTTATTCACCATGTTCCCTTTCTGTAGTTCAGCTAGCTGGCTAACTTCCTGGGTGCCCCTTTATTCACCATGTTCCCTTTCTGTAGTTCAGCTAGCTGGCTAACTTCTCTCTGTGCTGCCTTTATCTTGGCCTCTAATCATCTCTTCCATGGTGGATACTGTTTGTTATGTCCCGAGCCCACCTTGTGTCCAAGCATCTCCATGATTACTGTTGCTGTACTGTGTATCAGCTTGTTGGTCTCAGTGATGGTTCTTGTGGAGATTGTCTTCAGAGCAGCATTCACATCTACTAGTAGATCTTCTGAAGGTACTTGGCAACTCAGCTTCGGTATTCGTCGGGGGCTCCAGGTTTCCAGTTGGGTCACGATCTTCCTTCTCAGGTCAGCAGCTCTTGTGTTGAGGCTGTTAGTTGTTGGGGCTTGGTACCCAATCTCTGGTTGTGGGGATGATGACATCTCCCTGCTGACCTGTCTTCCTGGTTCCCCCTTGCCGTAGCATCGTTGTTGTATTTCATTAATCTCTAGTTGTGATAGTAGATTTCGATTACGGATGTTGGAACACTGGGCTAATAGCTGTTTCTTTGTTAGCCTTGATTGTGGGTTTCGAAATATCCAATGGTCCCACATTCGCTGCATGTATCCCCTCTCTCTGGGATTGCTTGTATAGTAGCATTCCAGCAAATCCGTATTTTCTGTCCTCATCCATCGATGTCTTGTTCCAGTAGTCCATTTCTCATCAGTTTGCCCTGACGCAGACCTTGTTGACCCGGGCGACGTCTGAGCCGGTATGACTCTATCAGTTATGTCTTCACTCATTCCTGAGGTAGGCTGATATATCATGAGGGGTTTTGCCTAAGAACCCTTACTGGATGATGTTTTGTCCCGACCGGGATTCGAACCCCGATCTCCTGCGTTACCACTGTACTATCCAGCTGATATATATATCCCTGCGATAACCTGGTGACTTGTCCAGGGTGTACCACCCCGCCTCTCACCCATAGTCAGCTGGGATAGGCTCCAGCTTGCCTGCGACCCTGTAGAACAGGATAAGTGACTACAGATAATGGATGGATACACACATACATACATACATAATCCTTGCCAATTTGATGTGGTATAAGAGGAATAAGACACTGCAACATGTGCTGTTACAGGAAAATAATCAGACACACCACCACATCATTAATTATTTTCCCATAACAGCATCATAATATCATGTCATACATTACAGCTTTAAACGTATACGAAATTAGACTTAGGCTGCTCTCTTAAAGTGAATTCATTGTCACTATTTTATATGCTGTTTCTCCTGGTCTGTTCACATTCATTCTCATTAGAGGCGGCTAATTCCGAAGACTGTGAGAGCAGTGAAATATGTGAAACGTGAAATCTGTCTTCATTATACTCGGCTGGCAAGAAAACATTGACATATCACATGACCTCCCAAGGTAAGCTCTAAATTTTTAACCTAATAGGACACCTGAGAGCTGAGTCTCAGCAACTTTATCAGACATTTCTTTATTGAAAACCTGACTAAATGAGCCACAGTCCAGAACGGAGAGAACTGGATAAAACTCCGAACTGTTATTAAGCATTTGAGTAAGCTGAAGAATTTAGTTAGGTTGCATGATGTTATGTTATGATGTTTTTTTTTCCAGAAGTGCAGCAAATTGAACTGTTTTTGAGTTAATAAGCTGGTTCATTTACTCTCAAGACATTTATACTGCTGAGAATAAATTGCAAATTATCAACAAAATAAAAATAAAAAAGGAATAAAAATAAAAAAAAACTCCATCCATGCTACTTGTTATTCCATGAGCAGAACTCAATTTTGGGTTTTAACCACTGAGAATAAATGTCAAAGATTTCTAGCAAATGCCATGTAGAGCAAGTGGGACAAATACTTAGCCTTCATGAGCATAATAAAACTCTTAAAGTGAATCGTTTGTCAGGGATTTAGTTTCATTCTTTGGACTAACCTGCAGCAAAATTCATCTTGCCAACATGAGGAGAGCCAAAAGGCTCTCTGCTGTAAGAACATCACAGACGCACTCCACAGAAAATGGTTCCCAAAGCTGCAATTCACCGTGACTTTAGGATTAAGTTGTTAATTCGTGTCATACTGTCTGATCTCGGCTAATTTCCCCATGGAAAAAAGGAAACAGCTTGTTTTCGCCTACACTGAGCATTCTAGCTTTCTCTGTCATACACCTGGATTGATCTAGTACATTTTTTCATCATTGTATGATACGGTATTATTGGATGATATTCCAGGTGTTCTTCACTTACCTTGACACTGTGATATTTCTGCACTGCGCTTGACCAAGGAAAGAGATTTTGATCAAAAATAAAAAGCCTGAAGAATATTATGGATGTAACCACGTTTTTTTTTTTCTTTTCCATGTTGTACTTTGTTTTAGCTTGTTATCCATGCATATTGTACAGTATATATTGTACTAAACTATATACACTAGCATATGTATACTGCCTGTTTAGCAATTATAAACCTAGTGAGACCTCAGTCTCTAGTTTAATTATCTCTTCCCCGTGGAAATTAAGTGAGAACTGTGACCTTTCAAGTAAATGTCTCCATCTGCATGTTAATGGTATGCAGATGAAGAAAATATTCGCTTAAATATTCATAAGTAGACTCTGGGCATGTTGCAGATGAGGTCACGTTTGTGTTTAATATTTAAAAAAAAGTTTTAAGAGGTGACACAAAAAGTTCTTTTTTTAGAGTTTGCATGCAAAGTAATCAAGTTAACTTCAGCATTTGAACTTGGTGCACTTTGTTAAAATGCTAATACATGGAATCATTAGGTTTAAGCATCCTTTGCAAACACAGACATGTATCATTGCTTAAGACACTATTAATTTAATTGGACACACTCATGGGGACAATTACATTTAAAATCTGAGCACTCATGGGAGAGTTAGCATCTTTAATAACAGCCCAAAAGAATGTACTCAGAAATATTTAATTCTTCACTGTAGACATTTAGTAGCATGGAAACGTTTAATATATTGTATACAAAATACCAGTGGCAAACCATTACTATTAGAGCTGGGACTTGAGCTCAGCAAAAACTTAGCCAGACACCAAAAAAACAACTGGGCAAAGGATTTTGTAAGGGATTAGCGGCAGGCTGCCAGGTCGCTCCGTTGTGTGTAGTTGTCTATGTTGATTTTTAAATTAACTAAGTAAATTACATAGAGAAATGAATACTTAAGTCTGAGTGAAAAATACTGTAGCGAGCGTGCAGTGTGGAAGAAGAGTCTGGAGACAGAAATTTTAGTTTCTCTGTCATTAGCTTGTGCTACTTGCTTTCGATAGCACTGGCTTGACTTCTTTATTGGCATTCACTAACACTACTGATGAATGCTACACCGGCTGGAAGGTGACTTCACTGCTGCTCTGACAGTGCCGACTCGCAGTTAAGCTCGCGTTGGCCTTCAAGCAGGTCGAGGGCGATACATTTTTGGTCCCTCCCACTATAAATCAAAATCTGATTGGTTAAATCATCTGTCACTTCCTACATAAACATACACTGCCATGGCCTTCTGTCCTGGCAATGAAGTCCTAACCAATGAGTGAGCCAGCTCTAAACTCTTCTCAGCCTAGAGACAACAAACAAACAAAAAATCTCATTGGATAACTCGATTTTAATGTTTTCAGGACAGTAACCCTTTCATTTCTGAAGCAAATTTGACAGAAAATGAGGACAAATTAGAATTAGAAGATATAATTACAATGAAATTATGAAAGCAATTAAAGAATGAAAGAAATTAAATATAACATTTGAAATGCTGATATGTTTGGGCCTTCTCTGAAGGCCTAGAAGACCCTAACAGTTCCTCTCCTCAAAATACCATTAATAAACAATTACACTCGGCACTAAAGTGTTTCTGTAGCCTGGTGAAGTTTTGTATGAGGAGATTTACGGAGCATTTTTGGAAAGAGTCTCCGCTGTCAGCGTAACAGTCTAACTTTCAGATGTTCAACATGAGAAAGTCTTCAAGACAGAAAACTTTCCTGTTTTTTGGTAACATCTCAAGCTGCATTTGTCTTAATATTTTCAACAGACTGGTCAAGAAGAGACAGCTGTTTATAGCTGCTACGTTATAAGTGATAACAGGAAACTGGTTTCACAAACGTTCCACAACATTAAATGTAACTATAAATTGGGAAGTCATGGCCAAATGGTTAGAGAAGCAGCGTTGGGACCAAAAGGTCATTGGTTTGATTCTCTGGACCAGCAGGAATGGCTGAAGTGCATTTGAGCAAGGCAAATGCTCTGGGGATTTAACCCCCAACTGCTCTGGGTACGTTGCACGTCAGTCTGGATAAGAGCATCTGCTAAATGCCACTATTCATCCATCCATCCATCTGTAGCCACTTATCCTGTTCTACAGGGTCGCAGGCAAGCTGGAGCCTATCCCAGCTGACTATGGGCGAGAGGCAGGGTACACCCTGGACAAGTCGCCAGGTCATGGCAGGGCTGACACATAGAGACAAACAACCATTCACACTCACATTCACACCTACAGTCAATTTAGAGCCACCAATTAGCCTAACCTGCGTGTCTTTGGACTGTGGAGGAAACCAGAGCACCCGGAGGAAACCCACGCAGACACTGGGAGAACATACAAACTCCACACAGAAAGGCCCTCATCGGCTGCTGGGCTCGAACCCAGGATCTTCTTGCTGTGAGGTGACAGTGCTAACCACTACACCACCATGACGCCCTAAATGCCACTCATGTAATGTAAATAGATGATATGTACATGTCTTTAATAACAAATAAAATGTTGACAAATTGCTATGATATAAGAGTCCTAAAACATTTTGTGACATGCTGTTATTGGAAAATACTCAGTTTCAGGTTGATAGCAGGTAACTACACTTTGTGTCCTAACAGCATGCTCCATCATGTTTTATTCCTTACTTCATGTCATTTGTGTCTATTCTGCAAGGGTACAATTACAGAACAACAGGAAACAAAAAAGAGCCTGCATATACGGTAGATAGTAAAATAAGTATATACTCTATGAGTTCCTGTAAACACCATTACACAGCTTCCTTCAGACAACTCTACTGATTTCGTCAGCATTTTCTCAGCTCATGGCCTTCAGCTGCACAACTTTCTCATAAAGAAGGACTCTCATATAGGTGGAGTCTTGTAAAAGATAACTTATAAACAAGCACATCTTTTCTCTGTGACAAGGTGAACTTGATTTTATCCTCTTAAAGTCCTTGGCTTGATATAAAGCCCATTATACAACAATTACAGTACTATGAGTTATTTAGTCATGATAGTGAAACTAGTACAACTAGTAATGAATCAATCTATCTATCATTTCCCATGTACCTTATATGACAATATTAATGCATCCATCCATTCATTATCTGTAGCCTCTTATCCTGTTCTACAGTGTCGCAGGCAAGCTGGAGCCTATCCCAGCTGACTATGGGCAAGAGGTGGGGCACACCCTGGACAAGTCGCCAGATCATCACAGCGCCGACACATAGAGACAAACAACCATTCACACTCACATTCACACCTACGGTCAATTTAGAGTCACCAGTTAACCTAACCTGCATGTCTTTGGACTGTGGGGGAAACCGGAGCACCCGGAGGAAACCCACGCGGACATGGGGAGAACATGCAAACTCCACACAGAAAGGTCCCTGTCTATCGGATGAAGGATGGGATGATGCGTAATGTGTGTAATCAAGTGAGAGCTATGCAACTTAAGCTCCTGCACAGGGCCCACATATCTCCCTCTCAACGTCATAAATTCTACCCTCATACATCCCCACTGTGCCCCAAGCACAAAATTGAAACTGGTAGTCTTACACATTGTTTGTGGCAATGTAGGAAAGTACAGCAGTTCTGGCAGGTCATAGGGCAGGAAATTAACAAGATTCTGTCTACTAATAGAAACAACAACCCCCTATATTTACTACTTGGCATATCTGATTTGTCCATCTCATCTCATCTCATTATCTCTAGCCGCTTTATCCTGTTCTACAGGGTCGCAGGCAAGCTGGAGCCTATCCCAGCTGACTACGGGCAAAAGGCGGGGTACACCCTGGACAAGTCACCAGGTCATCACAGGGCTGACACATAGACACAGACAACCATTCACACTCACATTCACACCTACGGTCAATTTAGAGTCACCAGTTAACCTAACCTGCATGTCTTTGGACTGTGGGGGAAACCGGAGCACCCGGAGGAAACCCACGTGGACACGGGGAGAACATGCAAACTCCGCACAGAAAGGCCCTCGCCGGCCACGGGGCTCGAACCCGGACCTTCTTGCTGTGAGGCGACAGCGCTAACCACTACACCACCGTGCCGCCCTGATTTGTCCATCTCTGACAAATTTAAAAGAAAACTTCACCAAATACTTGCTTTCTGTGCTAGAAAGTGTATTCTTCTGAATTGGATAACGGATAAAGTTCCATCCAAGGCTCAATGGCAAAGAGTGACACTTGAATACATTGCATTGGACTATTTAACTTGTGAACTAAATAGCAAAGATGATGTTTTCCGTAAAATATGGGAACCCTTCCTCTCTTATATTGGTTTGAATTTGTCTACCATTCTGGCAAGAGGGTTGGTTGTATAGCTCCAAGCACTCGATCTCATAAATGACACTTGGCCGCTTGGTTGATGTATTTTGTTTCTATGTACCTCTCTCTGATTATGTGGGTGTATCATGCATGGGCGTGTGCTTTCAATTTATTTTACTTCCTGTGTGTGTGTGTGTGTGTTATGTGTGCGCACGCATATCATGTGCATGTGCCTGTGTGTGCATATATACACACAATACATGTTACCTGCTTACTTATTTGTTTGTATTTGTTGTGAGAAGTGACTCCTGAACCTTTTTTTTCGCCTATATATAAATTCAAATTTTAGTGTGTATGTGAGCCAAATGTATGTTTGTTTGTTTTATCATATATGTTTTTGTTTTACTTGTTGAAAATTTAATAAACATATATTTTAAAAAAAGAAAGGCCCCTGTCGGCCACTGGGCTCAAACCCAGAACCTTCTTGCTATGGGGCGACAGTGTTAATCATTACACCACTGTGCCGCCAAATCCAAATACAGAGTGTGACAGAGTGCCTGTCACTGTGGTTGAGTATGTGCTCTGACGGCCGTACTAATGAGCCTGGCTCTTTGGTGCTGTGGTCAGGGTGCAGGTTTGGCATCCTGTAGACCTGGGTTCAAGGCAGGATAAGGTGACTGTTCTCTCGCTTTGCTACAGATGGTGTCAGAAGTGGGATGGCTTGCCATGAGGCCATTGGAGGTGTGAGCTGTATAAGGGACCCCCAGGATAGATGGCCCCTGTGGGACCCCAGAGATGGGTGAAGCATGAGTGGGTACCCTGGTATGGGAGAAGTATGGCTGAGGGATGCCTGTGTGCATGAAATGCATGGGTGTGCCTCCTGAAGAGGAGGGCAGTGTGACAGAGTGCCTGTCACTACAGTTGAGCATGTGCTCTGACAGCCATACCAATGAGCCTGGCTCTATGGTGTTGTGGTCAGGGTGTAGGTTTGGTATCCTGTAGACCAGGATAAGGTAACTGTTCTCTTGCTTTGCTACACAGATACAAATAATATTTGGAGCACTAAACAGATCCAGTTATAGATCGTGGCATTGTGTTATACCCCTACCATGTTCTACTCTAGGGGTGTAACACAATACCATGATCTATATTGTCTGTATCTGTTTAGTGCTCCAACTATTTGGTAGATTCAGATTTAAACTGAAGTGGAAGTGGCCTAAACAGGAATGTTTTTTTGTCTCATCTCATCTCATCTCATTATCTGTAGCCGCTTTATCCTGTTCTACAGGGTTGCAGGCAAGCTGGAGCCTATCCCAGCGGACTATGGGCGAAAGGCAGGGTACACCCTGGACAAGTCGCCAGGTCATCACAGGGCTGTTTTTTTGCTTGTCTCATCTCATCTCATTATCTCTAGCCGCTTTATCCTGTTCTACAGGGTCGCAGGCAAGCTGGAGCCTATCCCAGTGGACTATGGGCGAAAGGCAGGGTACACCCTGGACAAGTCGCCAGGTCATCACAGGGCTGTTTTTTTGTTTGTTTGTTAACTAAATATGAACCCTACCACCATGACCCCAGAAACACTGGAAAGCACTGGACTAAGACTCAGAGTTAGAAATGCAAGGACTGTCAGAATGATGCATGAATTCTGGCTCTGACAGTTCCTCAACCTCAGCTACATCACTCAAGTTCATAATTGGTTTCTGCTAGACATGTGTACTGGACTGTTTTTTTAATCCTGTGGATATTATTTTTGTTTATAGCTGCCAGCAAGATTTTCTAACAAATTTACCCTGACCAGGCAGTTCCTAAGGATGAAGTACAGTAGATGTATCTGATGACTTGTTTCATCATGAAATTTAAATCCTCCCATTTGCACAACTTTTTTGGTTTGCTCCACAGGATCCCAGTCTCAGTGCACACCTCTAATCTCAATCAGATGCCCTGTGAACCCTTCTAGTCTCCATTAAGAACACAATTTCTGTCCTTTCTGAATAATGTATTCGTATTCATATTTGGTTACACCCCATGTAGAACCTGTGAGTGCACAGTATTAAGTTTACTTAATGATTTTCTTCAAGATTTACCGTAACTTTCACTTGAAAATTAGGTTCCTTGCTCTGATTTATTTGGTGTAGCTTTAAAGTAGACAGCTTGTCCTCTTGGACTTGTACATCTTTTCACTCTGGCGCACCAATACTCCAGCATTTATAATTGCTTTCTTAATTCTTTGAATATTAATTTTTCCTTGATAAATCATTGAATAGTTTGAATAAATAATTGTATCCTGGACCTCACAAAACTTTTAGACACTCTTTTTTATATATGAATATACTTTTTTAGTTGCCTCAAAACTACTTAAATTGCCTAAATGACTTAAAGGAGATACGCAGAGCCATGGCCTCACTTTGTGTTTATAAATGCCTTGAGACCTCAAGAATGGCACAGGAATAGTTTTAAGCGTTAACAATAAATCTAATATAATAATTTTTATAATTAAAATGATTCATAGCGGTCTGAGTGAATGACCTTGACATCTGTGATGTCACCGCAGGAAGTCTATCGGTCTCATCGCCATTTCCGCTACACTAAAACACAGAGCTGACTGCAACTCCGATCCTCCATTTTGAGCTAATTTATCGCCATGCCACGTAGATGTGTTGCTGGAGGATGCAGCAACATGACAGAAGGTGGATTTACGTTGTATTCATGGCCCAAGAATGTTCAAACTGCAAAGATTTGGACGCGTTTTGCGAGAAGTTCACGGGCACATTGGGCGCCTATGAAGTGGTCTCTCCTCTGCTCTGCACATTTTACTGAAGACTCGTACGAGACCTCTGATCAAGCCCGTATTGAAAGAGGGTGCAGTACCAACAATTAAAGGAAAAGAAAACTACAAGTAAAGGAAAGCAAGTTCAGTTGCACCAGTTCTCCCGGAGTGTGAGCCGAGGGTTGTTGCTAAAACCTGGGACAGAACGGGACGTGACATATTATTGCTCAGGCAGTGACCTCCCCGTGGCTGTTGCTAAAACTGGTGATGTCCCGGGTTTTATTAATTGCCTGAGCCGAGCAGTAATGGTGGAGTACTCAGTATGAAGAAAATGGAGAATGAGTGGAACAGCCGTCTGATTTCTCCGCTGGATATGCTCGCCTCAGCAGTAATATCTTGCCCTTACGTGGAAGAAGTGAATGAACGGAAAACTGAACGAACAACTGAAAGTCAGATTGTTTCAAAACAATCGGCCACAAGGTCGGCCTTCAAGAAGCGAGAACACAGACAGGTAAGATGCGACTCTTATTTGGATACAAAACAACAAAAACAGCAACACTCGTTGTTTACCTGCATTTAGATTAATACATGTAACTTGTATTGTGTGTTGAAGTTACCGGTATAAGATTATTTAATTTGCTTCAGAATGTGATTGTCTCAGTTCATCTGATTATTTAGCCTTTTACGTTTTATCAGTGAAAATGCATGCATGTACATGTATAAGTTATAACACCTATCCTGTTTTAATGAGAGTCAACCCACAATCAATAAAGTCAAATCAGTCTTAGTTGAGCAAGTCGGTAACGGTATTTCTTACTTTCAGAATACATTTTTATTTATATGACTTTGGTCGATAGCTGTCAAAGGCCTCGGCCTTAAAACTGGTTCCTGCTGTGATGTTATGCACTCAGGGCTGGCTGGCTCAGCAGGGCAGCTCAAATGCCAACTTTGTGGCCGATTTTAACTCTCAAATATATATATATATATATATATATATATATATATATATATATATATATATATATATATATATATATCCCATTTATGCAGTGTACAAGAGTCAAGGATGGAGATACTATCCACTCAGAAATGTATTTAAAAATAAAGGTTCTGTGTATCTCCTTTAACATGGTACATTTTATGCGAATGAACTTGCTATCTAAATTTGCAGAAACAGTTTCAAAGTATAGCACTGAGGGAAAATCCTCTCTCCTATCATCTGAGCCTGTCAGAGTAGTTTGTGCTTAAATGGCCATAGTGTATGGCAGCAGCACTGCAGGAAGCCAGTATGGCCAATAATTCTTCACTGATTGTGTTCTGAGAGTTCAGTAATGAAGGCCTCGGCTACTCCGACTGGCCTGTCGGTGGAAACAGAAGAAAGAGGGTGAGATGAAATCCTGTGGGGAGATTTTTTTTTCTGCAAGATTGGTTCTTATCATCCAGCTCCTACTACTGTAGGTGAGGAGAAAGAATAAGGGAAAGAAAGGAAACAGTAGAGGGCTTAAGAAGAAAGATTATATGGGTGGTCAATATTTAATAGGCTGATCATTAATTGCAGGAACAGTAAACTATAGGATGGAATATGGACAAAGCATCTCGTAGCAAATGCAGTCTTATATTGGTATTGCCAAAAATTTTTAGAAGAATATATTGCTGTCATCGTGAATTATTTTTCCACTTAGGCTGCATGTTCATTAGTACCAAAATGTCTGATCTCTAGTAATTCAGGCTAGTGTTATTAAGAAAACCTTCAATCAATGAAACAATCTATTATTATATAAATAAAGGCATTGTAAGCCCATAAAACCACATTATGATGCTATACACTCACCGGACACTTTAATAGGAACTTGTTTTTGATTCTAAGATCCCTGCTCTTGGCTGCAGGACTGGAACCCAATGTGTTCTTCTGCTGTTGCATGCTGAGATGCTTTTCTGCTCACCACGATTGTAAAGAGTTGCTATGAGTTACTATATCCTTCCTGGCAGCTCCAACCAATCTGGCCATTTTCCTCTGACCTCTCTTATCAATAAGGCGTTTGTTTCCACCCACAGAACTGTTGCTCACTCAGTGTTTTTTGTTTTTCGCACCATTCTGTGTAAACTCTAGAGACTGCTGTGTGTGAAAACTCCAGGAGATCAGCCGGTTCTGAAATACTCAAACCAGTCCATCTGGCTCAAACCCACACCCATGCCACAGTGAAAGAAAGTCACACTTTGAGATCACAATTTTTTCCCGTTCTGATGTTTGAAGTGAACATTAACTGAAGCTCTTGATTTGTATCTGCATGATTTGATGCCTTGTGCTGCTGTCAAGGGATCGGCTGATTAGAGAACGGCATAGAACAGCAGGTGTGTGGTGTTCCTAATAAAGTGGCTGGCGAGTGTATGTTTCAGTGGAGTTTGTTAAGAGGACTGCGCTTAGCCTTCAATTAAAATGCTTTTTTTTATTTACAGCTGTCTCATGTTTTAAAAATCCTTTTCATTGTATCTCATTAATATTACATTTACAAACTGTATGTAAAGTGCCCTTCACAACCGATTTGTATAGTTGTAAAACATTATTAAAGCACTTAGAAATCAGTTGATTTCGCAGTTCTAGCCTACAATAAATAAACTTTACTTTGAAGATAATCCGTTTAACATGTCATGCTTGAAACATCCATCATAGATGATGAAATTCTCGTCCCACAAGATTCACTCAACCCTGCACTGCAAAAAATGATATTTTGTTAAGAGAAAATATCTTTAATATGGGTGAATTTATCTCATATTTCTTATGAGGGGATGGCATGGTGGTGTAGTGGTTAGTGCTGTCGCCTCACAGCAAGAAGGTCCGGGTTCGAGCCCTGTGGCCGGCGAGGGCCTTTCTGTGTGGAGTTTGCATGTTCTCCCCGTGTCCGCGTGGGTTTCCTCCGGGTGCTCCGGTTTCCCCCACAGTCCAAAGACATGCAGGTTAGGTTAACTGGTGACTCTAAATTGAGCGTAGGTGTGAATGTGAGTGTGAATGGTTGTCTGTGTCTATGTGCAGCCCTGTGATGACCTGGCGACTTGTCCAGGGTGTACCCCGCCTTTCGCCCGTAGTCAGCTGGGATAGGCTCCAGCTTGCCTGCGACCCTGTAGAACAGGATAAAGCAGCTAGAGATAATGAGATGAGATTATTACCTCGCCCAGGACAGAGTCCACCAGGGGGCGAGGTATTGTTTTCGGTGGGGTTTGTTTGTTTGTTTGTTTGTTTTTGTGAATGATATTACGGGAAAATGGCTGGACCAATCTTCATGAAACTTTCAGGATAGATGGGCATTGGTTTCAAATAGAACCTCCAACATTTTGGGGGTCATCCTGTCAAGGTTAAGGTTTTTGTGGCTACTACTTCATATAGAGGCGGTAGCTACTATGTCATCGTGCTGTAAGAGTGTAACAATCGTGAAGTACAGTGTGTTCTGATTGGCTGAGAGCAGTATGGTGTGTTCTGATTGGCTGAGAGCAGTAAGCAGTATAGTATGTTCTGATTGGCTGAGAGCAGCAGAGAATCAGAATCAGAACCATATTTATTTGCCAAGTATGTTCACACACAAGGTCGAAATCAAGATCAAGGTCACCAAAAAGGTCAAAATCGTTTTTTCGCGATATCTTCCTTCATATTCATTATACGTGCTACCGGACGAGGTTTGTTTTGCCTGGCAACACTTTTGTATTTATGTATTTATTCTCTACGACATCAATTGTTTCATTTCCATCCAAAAATCCAAACCTGTTCCTAAACAAGATACTCATCTTAAAATTTCATTTTGAAAGACTTTACAATGCAGTCATATTCCAGTTCTTGGATTCTTCTTGGATACATTACGTGCAGTACATTTTTTGGGACATACTCTATTCTCATACTGTATTCTCATAAAGTCTGCTGGCTGACTTTCAGTCCTGGATACAAAATCATTGGCAAAATAATAAATAAATAATAAAAAAAGAAGCACAGAAGAATAAAGTATCCCCCAGTGATGAAGTTTATGTGTTTAACTCATTTTCAGACCAAAACGCCAGAAGAACCTTATAACACTGAAGGCACAAAATGCTGCTTTGTCTCCATTTTGTGAGTGTAGTGTAAAATTACTGTCAGTTTATGGTGGTTGGCGTCTCTGAGGCAGATCCAATCTGTCCAGCTATGGAACAGAGAAAGAAAAATTAAAGAAATCCATTTAAATTTTTTTTTGATCGATAGTATTAGCCAGAGAGGTGGAACTAGGTATTACAGTGTTTCTTATTCCTTCATTTTTATTCAGTCTAATTACATTATAATTACATTTTACAGTTCTGATATAAGGGTGGTGTAGTGGTTCGCATTGTCGCCTCACAACAAGAAGGTTCTGAGTTCGAACCTGCCAGTCAACTGGGGCCTTTTTGTGTGCATGTTCTCCTCATGCATGTGTAGGTTTCCTCTGGGTGCTCCGGTTTCCTCCCACAGTCCAAAGACACGTGGATGACATCAACTGTCTACTCTAACTTGCTCATAGGTGTGAATGTGGTTGTGAATGATTGTCTGGCTCTCTGCGTTAGCCCTGTGATAGATTGGCAACCTGTCCAGGGTGAACGCCGTCTCTTGCCCAGTCTCAACTGGGATTGGCTCCAGCTTTCCCCCACGACCCTCAACGAATAAAAGGGATAGATAATGAGTACATGAATTCCTCCATAGCTTATTGTGAGATCAGGTTGCAACCTCAGTCATTCGTAATGCCTCAAAGGGAATTATCGCCAACAAAATCTAGTTATTGTCTGAGGTGAACTGTGCCTCAGAGGAATTAAAAGAAAAGCTGTAAGGTGTACTGTGGCTTTAATGTCACTTCATTATAAAAGTGTGCCAATTTGTTTAATCAGGGTTCAAAATTGCACACTATGGAAAAGTTGTTGATTATTGAGCTTTCACTCCTGTTTGTTTTACACTAGGGAAATATCACGATGCCTTTATTTGTGCGAGTTAAGCTGAAATCCCTTTGATGGTTCGAGAAAGCTAATAACTTCACTCTGTTTCGGCTTTCATTATTAATGCGGTCCGGAGTGTCTGAGATGCACAGGAGGCAAATGTTCCCTAAACTCTATATCAGATGATGCCAAGAATCAATCCATAACCTCTTTTAATGCACAGTGGTGATAAAAGTATCCCTCACTCAGGGGACATACTGTATAGTGTTTTTTTTTTTAAATGCCTGAAGACTTGACTCTTTCAAGAGCACTTAAATATTGATGTAGAAACACACTTAGCTGTGTGAGTGTATCTGTGTGTGTGTGTGTGTGTGTGTGTGTGTGTGTGTGTGTGTGTGTGTGTGTGTGTGTGTGTTATACTATGTGGTCGCCTTTTAGGGTGAACCAGTGTTTCTTGGTTTTATATATATGTATATAATTTATTCTATCCACATTCACTGGATATGATGAGCAATTGTGTGCTCTGATTGGCTACTCTACTACTAGGATATCAGCTCATATACCATGAATGGAGAAAAACAAAATGGCAGAGCGCATCAAGTCAAATATATCACTTTGTTATCAAGTATTTAAAAGAAACAGAAATAGCTAAAAGAATATCTTTTTTTTTGCCCCAATATCTCCTGTTCCACACTCCAGCCCAGTCAGTGGCAGTAATGCACCTTTAAGTTGGTTTGCCAACTGCCAAAAAAAGAAGAAAAGAAAATGGCGGATGGTGGAGCGTTTTGCTGAACCAACCAAGGGCACAGTAAAAACTCTACTCGAAAACCCCAAAAATACAAAAGAAAGCAACAAAATATGGAATAAAAGTATTGGATGGTAAGAACATATCTGGGTTTTTTTTCAAGAATTATTATTATCACATTTTTCACTAATTGTTACTGTCATTTTGCCGGTTTGTTTACATTCTAAGTAGAAATGATTTTGTCAGATGTTTTTTATAAAGTTTTTATTTATTGAATTTGGAAAAAAAGTTAAAATAAAAGTGCCTTGTTTCTCAAAATCCAGTGAATGTGGATAGAATAAAACAGTTATTCCACTCAATCTCATCATACATGGCTTATAGCCAACTCAGTGCTATGCACCTCATCAGCTATCAGCTCTCAATTTCATGGAATATCTGTGATATATATGAGAGAGAGAGAATGAGGATATTACATGGTGGTGTGACGATATGAAGTTTATCTTCGAGTGGTGAATATATATCATGAGTGAGCCAGGTGAACAAGTGAAATATTTTTCAACACGAGACGATAAACTTCATATCTTCAAGTCAGTCTGTAATATTCTTTTTATTATATAGACACATCCACAAAAAATATGCAAGTTAATCAAAAGAATTTAATTTTTTTTAACCAGTTCACCATTTTGACAACACGACATCAGCGAGAAAACAATGGAAGTGATGTCACCGATATCCTCACGAGTGACGATATTAGAAAATATGTCATCCAGATCTGTGATGTATTTTATATGAAAAAAAAGTTTTTCAACACGAGAAGATAAACTTCATATCTTCAAGCCAACATGCGATTTTCTTTTTATGGTATAGACACATTCACAAACAAAAAGTATGCAAGTTAATCAAAATGAATTTCCTTAGTTGTTGGTTTGGTTTTTTTTTTTGGCTTGATGCAGGCCAATAATTCGACCTTCTGAAATAGTAACATATTTTCTCTGAGCATGGGATACATCTTTCAACATGTTTGTTTAAGAAAGGTGAAGCTACTCACTGCATCAGCGCATGAAAATAATTGTTACCAGGTGAAGTACATTAATCACTGCAGTAATTATCCAGTCAAGGGCTCTTATGTATTTGCTTATTTCAATCCAAATGGAAACCTTTTTTTATTTTTTTGTCTGGGTGGTGTACTTGCAGTAAACCAGACTCTTGGATGGTTATTTCAGTTCCTTTTTTTTTCATTTTATCATTATATTCATCTTTATTTTTCATTTTATATTGTCTCTTGCTTTTTACATTATCTCCTTCTTTGGGCTGCATATCCCATCACTATTTATTTATTTATTTATTTATTTATTGGGGGGAGGGTTTAACCAGAGCTTTACCTCTGACTGTTACAAAGCACTGACACTGGAGACTCCTTCCAAAAATGTTAAATAATCTGTTATGTGGTGCATCCACCATGCACATCCCTGTGTAAGTTCATATAATAATAATGAAATAATTAACAGTGAGACCACCCATGATGGCGTAGCTCACTCTGGCCCCGTCTAGTCCAGAAAGAAAGATCTAAAATGGGCCACCTTTGCACATTAAATGTTGCAAGCTATATACACTATATACAAATTATATATAGAAGCTATATTCACCCTAGGAATACCGACCTATTTGCCAGAAAGAATCCAAAATGGCGAGGAATTGACCAAGAAGAAACAATTTTTGTTGAACTGCTCATTAAGGCTTAATTAGTCGATAACTTCATTAATAATTGTAATTAAGCAAATCTGGGTAGAAGTTATATGCACCCTAGGGACCCCTACCTTCATGCCAGAAAGAATCAAAATCTGTGAAGAACTGAGGGAGAAGAAGTGATTTGTGTGGAAACTGCTCGTTCAGGCTTAATTACTCCATATCTTCATTATTAAATGCAATTATGCAAATTTGAGTAGAAGCCATATGCATCACAGGCAGACCTACCTTCCTGCCAAAAAGAATAAAAATCCATGAAGA
Organism: Neoarius graeffei; assembly: GCF_027579695.1. Taxonomy (NCBI): domain Eukaryota; kingdom Metazoa; phylum Chordata; class Actinopteri; order Siluriformes; family Ariidae; genus Neoarius; species Neoarius graeffei. The sequence continues at coordinate 27,631,510 of NC_083590.1, read as the reverse complement.
ATTCAGAGAGAAGAAGCGATTTTCATGAAATGTGGACGATGCTGGATGGACAACTTATGACACGATTGCATAAACTCATCACCTGTAGGCCGGATGAGCTAAAAATCAAATATTAATCTTGTAATGGAGATATTATCAGAGCTGCTGTTATAGAAAATTAATCAACACTGCCTTTTGGTCAGAATCAGAAAGTTCAACAGGACTGAAGTGTAACCTAACTTATATAACTGCAGAAACTCAGGATTTGGCTTGGGAAATATAATTTGACAGAAATATGATTCATTTTTCAGAAATGAAAATAGAAAAACATTTTGTTTACTCTGCTGTTTGTCGTCTATCAATATCTGACCGAAAAGATCATATTTTATCCATCTGGCAGAAGCTGGTAATTCATCATCTGTATTGGACGAGACACATTGCCGCCTCCAACACCTCCATACTTCTGTTGACTGTTGGTACAAAGTGTTTCTGCAGACTTATATAAAGAACACACTGTTTGAAGTTTAAAAACAGATATATTAAATGAAGAGAAACACACACACACACACACAGTACTATAATGTGCAATGCTGTTGCCCTCACTATGAGTCATTTAATCACTTTCTCTCTAAATAGACCCATTCATTCATTATTCATTCAATTCCCTTCTGTTTTTTGTCACCCTCCTCTTCATCCTCCTTAGTTTACTTGAGAAAAAATTGGCTTACTGTACTACAGCACCACTACCTACCAAAGTAACAACTAACAGCCATAAAGATGTCTTGTTCAAACAGATTCAGTGCCTTTGAGTTGTGGGATGTTTCTTAAAATAACTGACATTCTAGTAAGACCACTGAAGACCTGAAATAATTACACTCATCACAGCCTGAAATCATAAACAGGTTATGACAAGTGTAATATATAAAACATATTTGGCTTTATGATATTGTAACCTACTGTACTGTGTGAGCTCGAAAATTTGATTTCATATCTCGAAAGTTTAGTGATTATTGGAAAAAAAGTAGGCCATCACTAAATCACTGTTTATTACAAATCCACCCAGTAGGCAATTTGCTATTTTTTTTCACAGGGGGATGGCCCAATGGGAGCGCCCCCTGGGCCTCATACCACCAACCAACACAAACGTGTCTAAAATGTACACCTCCCAAAGGGCAACGTTAGAGGATGCCTTAACCATAACTGCGACATTTCTAATTGTGTAATTCCATTTTACCCAGGTATCTTCTGTCTCTCCCTATGACAAGTGTTATTTTATAACTGTATATTAAAGTAATGAGTAAATACACCTTTACATTTTATGCAATGGATTGAGCTTATTCAGGTAATTATAGTATGTAGGTTAAAATATTTCGGGTGGAAAGTAATTAGAGACAGCCTTATTTAAAATAGGATTTTTTTGGAAAAGACAAATGAAAACATAGACAAGAGCTTAAAAAAAAGCAAAAATTAATGTGTGTCGAGATCAAGATTTATTCATTCATTCATTCATTTTGGGCAAAAAAAAAGCTGTGGTATTACTCATCCTTTTTTTATCCTTCGTTGTAATTATACCAACACAAGGGCTGTAGAGTATAACACAACAAAGCAAAAGACAATAGACAAAGACCGTAGTGCATAGATATAAATAAAAGATATGTGTAATAAACAAAGGGAAGAGGTAGATTTTTAAAGCGCAAGCTATATTTGAGCAAGAAATAATAAATCCTTAAGTGATTTATACAGCATAGGTGATTTGTAGTATATACAGTACCAGTCAAAAGTTTGTACACTTGTACTCATTCATAGGTTTTCTATATTTTGATTATTTCTACCAGTGGCGAACCGTTACTATTAGAGCTGGGACTTGAGCTCAGCCAAAACTTAGCCAGACACCAAAAAAACAACAGGGCAAAGGAGTTTGTAAGGGATTAGCGGCAGGCTGCCAGGTCACTCTGTTGTGTGTAGTTGTCTATGTCGATTTTAAAAGTAACTAAGTAAATTACAGAGGGAAATGAAGAATACTTAAGTGTGAGTGAAAAATACTATAGCGAGCGTGCAACATGGAAGAAAAGTCTGGAGACAGAAATCTTACTTTCTCGGTTGTTAGCCTGTGCTACTTGCTCTTGATAGATAGCACTGGCTTGACCACTTTATTAGCATTCGCTAACACTACCGATGAAAGACTCACGGTTAAGCTCACGTTGGGCTTCGAGAAGGCCGAGTGCAGTAAATTTTTGGTCCCTCCCACTATAAATCAAAATCTGATTGGTTAATTCATCTGTCACTTCCTACATAAACATACACTGCCATGGCCTTCTGTCCCTGCAATGAAGTCCTAACCAATGAGTGAGCAGCTCTAAACTCTTCTCAGACTAGAGACAACAAACAAAAAAAATCTCATTGGATAACTGTTTTAATGTTTTCAGGATTGTTTTAATGTTTTCTGAAGCAAATTTGATAGAAAATGAGGCCAAATTTGAATTAGAAAAGAATAATTTTGATGAAATTATGAAACCATGAAAGAAATTAAATATAATATTTGAAATGCCGATATGTTTGGGTCTTCTCTGAACGCCTAGAAGGCCCTGACGGTTCTCCTCTGATTTCTACAGTGTAGAACAATGCTGAAGACATTAACACTATGAAATAACATATGGAACAAATATGGAATTATGTGCTTTAAAAAGTGTTAAAGAAACCAACAAAAAAAGGTTCATAGTTTAGATTCTTCAAAGTAGCCACTGTTTATCCTCTTTTTTGTTTTCCTTTCCCCTTTTTTCTTCTTTTCCTTCCTTTTTAATTATTTATTTATTTATTTATTTATTTTGCTTAGAGGTTACAGGAATGAAAGACAGGACAAGAAAAAAGCGTCATAAAAAATTCAAAGGACAACTGTGATAACAGAAATTTAAAAAAAAAAAGCAATGACAAAAAAGACCAAAAGCAGGAAAGATAAACCAAAGACAGACCAAAAAACCCATGGAATATTTATACATTGATCATATTAATGCAAAAAGACAGCAAAAGAGAAAGCAAAACCCCATCATCCCCCAACCGCCAGCGAAGCACGCAGGCACTGATGCAGACACGGCAACCACCGATGATCGAGTTTTAAACTGAGAGACATTCCTGTAGAGACTAAATGTTTGTGCATCAGTGTGAGCAAACACAATGCTCACTGCTGGTTGTACAGTCACTTCCTTTGGATTCTGATTATATATCTTACTTCTTTTTACCCTATTTTTAATAAGTATGCAGTGTCCTCTTTTTTTATCTCTTTTTTTTAGGTTCACTCTTGTGGAGAAAATCCATTCGCACCATCTCCACTGGTGTCTCTGACAACTCTGTGCAATAACTATAGTTATAAATATAGATGTACTCACTCAGGCAATTTAATAGATACATGCCCATAGTTCATATTCAAAACCACTTGCAATTACTACATTGGAAATTAGTTTTAATCAGGAAATTTTAACAGGGCGAATGAAACAAATGCGACTGATGTGGAAGACTCAAAAGGCAGAATAAAGTTGATCAATTTGAGTGGGCAGACCAGAAATTTGGGTGGGCATTACCCACCCCTGCCCACTTCAAGATCCAGCCTTGATGAAATGGCTTATTTTAGTTAGCTAGCTAGTGTTCATCTATACTTGTGTAATTCTTATGCATATTTAATTGGAATCAAATCCAAGCTTCCAATCAAATCCAAGCTAATTTCTCAGCTGTCTATTTCTTTTTGAAAAGTAAATGAAGGTCAAGCTATACTACTTTTCTTTTTGATGGCATTCTGGCCAACAAATTCACAAAGCTAGTGATGCTGCTTGCATTCCCGTGTGCTGCTGACCTCCTCCTGTCTTGTGTTGGGTCCCACCAGTGTAAATCTCGTGGGAGCAGGCGGTTTTATCATTACTGTGAGTGGGAGCCAGAGTCAAAAAATAAACTGCAGGTCCCGGGGTTTAGCTAGTGCTAACCAGCAGGATGTTCACAGCTACACTTGCCCACACAGCTTCTCCACCTGCACACACCATCCTCTCTCTGCTACTAACTAGGGGATGGAGAAGGAGATGGCAGGTTTACAAGGGGGATGCAGTTTGGTCATCTTGTTAACAAGGGGTATGGCATCCCCTACCCCCCACCCACCCCCAAATTGCCTACGGCATCCATCCATCATCAGAAGTTAGTATGCTATATCAAGTTAAAAAATATATATTTTTTCTTTAACTGTATTTGGAGAAACGTATCTGAGTCTCAATCTTAATTTATAGCATTAGTCTTGTGTGCTCCTGAAGTGAAAAAGGAAGGGAAAATACATTTAAACATTCTTTTGCAGCTCCACTGAAAAACACCAACACACTGTCTAAAAGCAGCTTCTATTTATTTCATTTAACTTCCAGGCTTCTTCCAAAACATAACCACAGCATAATACCTCAGCAAGTTCAGATCATTATTAGGAACATTTCTGCATTGTTTTGTGAAAGGATATCGATGTGTACTTAGTGTAGATGTGTCAGTGTGTGTTACTAGTGGAAAATCCAATTTCGGTCAAAACCTACAAAACCATGACATTATTTTCATGCTTAATCAATGATTGTAAAAGATCAATCAAAATAGATAATTTATTTGATTCTATGAGTGCAGATAAACAGTTAATTAGTATTTAATGAATGTTGAATTAATTAAGGAATTGCAAGAATAATTATAATATGCTTTATTGTCTTTTGTTTCCGACTTGACTTTGACGCTTTCATTGTTTTGACATTTACCTCAATAAAGCAAGTGATTCAACAGCTCATTAGCAACTACTTGCAAACAGAGGTTGTAAACAAGCCTCTGCAGACTTGGCCTTCTCTATAATAATAATAATAATAATAATAATAATTTCTATAACACCTTTCAACATCCCAAGGTCGCTTTATGGGGGGGCTAAGCAAAAGACTAAGCAGTACGAGAAGAAGAGAAATGTTCATGGGAGAGACAAGTCTTCAACTGAGATTTGAAAGTAGAGAAAGAAGAGCAGCCATGGACAGATTGAGGGAGAGAATTCCAGAGTTTGGGGGCAATGGTACTGAAGGACCTGCATGGACATGGTGGAAAGCCTGGTGTGTGGGACAGCAAGGAGGTTGTAGTTAGAAGACTTTAGTCAAGCTACAAGCAAGATTTTAAATTTAATAGTGGAACTCCTCACATGCAAAGTGTGCAGAGTGACTCCATACTTAAGAGATTGACCGCGAGTTAGCCTCGTGGTTAGCATGTCCGCTTCTTGACTGGAAGATTGCGAGTTCTACTCGTGATCAGGTCATACCAAAGACCATCATAATAAATGGTACCTACTACCATCTGGCAAGGCACGCTGCAATACAGATGCGAATAGGGAAGTTAAATTCTCGCAGTTACCAGTGGACTAGCCCCCCCACTGTAACCCTAGCTGTATAGGCGAGAGGCCGAGGGCTATCGAAACGGATAAGACCAGAGTCTGGTGTGAGAGGGACTTTGACTTTATCAACCTGATTTTTGATGGATTTTCCAACCATACAACATCCATACATACAAATGAAGTTTGTGTACCACCACAGGGAACCCAACCGTAAGTGCAAGGCAACATATCTCATCAGCACTTGACCACCAGATGATTCATTTGTATCTTTATTTACAAAAGATAGATGGGCTTTTATCCAGCAGTTATTTTTTATTTGCTTTTTAAAAAATAACGTGGGATTATTTACAAACACTGTGGCAGCCCTTGGCATTAAAAACAACAGCAGAGAGTCTCTGGCAGGTGCATATGCATTTTATTCCTGTTCAACACAAGTACAGCATCGAATACCAGACATCACACACCATAAACCATGAAAACTAAAGAAAACAAAAGGAAAAATAATTAACGTAACATGGTTGTAAAGAAATGCACAATTTCACAGAGTAATGTTTACAGACTAGGCTCTGAACGCTACACACCTTGCTCCACTCAACCTCTACAAGTTAGCCAAATGTTCACCATTAGCCTCTGCACTTAAAGTCTTGTGCTAAACCTCAGTTCAACCAATGCACTGAACACAAACAAAACAGTGCACACAAACTTTACATTGTGCATGAATGACATATAAAGATGACAGACAGCAAAGCTTTATAACATACCATGCTAAAACTCTGATGGAGTCATGTGGTGAATATAAACACAGCAGTGCACATCTGTAGCATAACAAATACAGCTTCCTGGGCTGACAGCTCTGCCCGGAACATGAATAATGAGTGACAGCTCTGGCTGTCACTTACAAACACACTTTACACTCATAAGGAGCTCTGCTTTTAGCCAGTGTCTATATATCAGTTCTGTCCTGTTTTATATATATCTCATCTCATCTCATTATCTGTAGCCGCTTTATCCTGTTCTACAGGGTCGCAGGCAAGCTGGAGCCTATCCCAGCTGACTACGGGCGAAAGGCGGGATACACCCTGGACAAGTCGCCAGGTCATCACAGGGCTGACACATAGACACAGACAACCATTCACACTCACACCTACGGTCAATTTAGAGTCACCAGTTAACCTAACCTGCATGACTTTGGACTGTGGAGGAAACCGGAGCACCCGGAGGAAACCCACACGGACACGGGGAGAACATGCAAACTCCACACAGAAAGGCCCTCGCTGGCCACAGGGCTCGAACCCGGACCTTCTTGCTGTGAGGCGACAGCGCTAACCACTACACCACTGTGCCGCCCGTTTTAAAAAAAAAAAATCTCCTTCTCACCCCCGGCGGGGGGGTGGTATCCATGTCATCCTCAAGCTCGGGTCCTCTACCAGAGGCCTGGGAGTTTGAGGGTTCTGCGCAGTATCTTCGATGTTCCTAGGACTGCGCTCTTCTGGACTGAGGCTTCAGATGTTGTTCCTGGGATTTGCTGGAACCACTCTCCCAGTTTGGGGGTTACTGCCCCAAGTGCCCCCACTACCACAGGGACCACACAACCCTTGACCTTCCACATCCATTCCAGCTGCTCTTTCAACCCTTGATACTTCTCAAGTTTCTCATGTTCCTTCTTCCTGATGTTGGCGTCAGCTGGGATCACCACATCTATCACCACCACCCTCTTCTGCTCTTTGTCCACCACCACTATGTCCGGTTGGTTAGCCAGGATCTGTTTGTCAGTCTGGAAGCTGAAGTCCCACAGAACCTTGGCCCTGTTGTTCTCAGCCACCTTCTGTGGTATGGCCCATTGTGACTTGGGTACTTCTATTCCATACTGGTTGCAGATGTTCCTGTATACTATCCCAGCCACTTGGTTGTGCCTCTCCATGTACGCTGATCCAGCTAGCATCTTACACCCTGCTACTATGTGCTGGACTGTTTCAGGGGCTTCTTTGCACAGTCTGCATCTTGGGTCTGATCTACTCTGGTAGATCCTGGCCTCTATGGCTCTTGTGCTTATGGCCTGTTCTTGTGCTGCCATGATTAGTGCCTCTGTGCTGTCTGTCAGTCCTGCATTATCCAGCCACTGGTAGGATTTCTTGATATCAGCCACTTCCTCTATCTGATGGTGGTACATGCCATGTAGGGGTTTGTCCCTCCAGGTTGTCTGTTCCTCCTCCTCCTCTGCACTCTCATCAGGGTTCTGCTGCCTGAGACATTCACTTAGCAGTTCATCCTTTGGGGCTATCTTTCTGATGTATTCTCGGATTTTCGATGTTTCATCCTGGACCGTGGTCTTGATGCTCACTAGCCCTCGGCCTCCCTCTTTCCGGTTAGTGTATAGTCTCAGGGTGCTGGACTTGGGGTGGAACCCTCCATGCATGGTGAGGAGCTTTCTAGTCTTGATATCTGTGGCTTCTATCTCCTCCTTTGGCCAGTTTATGATACCAGCGGGGTATCTGATGACTGGTAGTGCGTACATGTTGATGGCTCGGACCTTGTTCTTACCATTCAGCTGACTTTTCAGGACCTGCCTTACTCTCTGGAGGTATTTGGCTGTGGTTGACTTCCTTGTGGCCTCTTCATGGTTTCCATTAGCCTGTGGGATGCCAAGGTACTTGTAGCTGTCTTGGATATCACCTATGTTGCCCTCTGGTAGGTCAATCCCCTCAGTCCGGATCATCTTGCCTCTCTTTGAGACCATCCGGCCACACTTGTCCAATCCGAATGACATCCCTATGTCATCGCTGTAGATCCGGGTGGTGTGGATCAGCGAGTCTATTTCTCACTCATTCCTGGCATACAGCTTGATGTCATCCATGTAGAGCAGGTGGCTGATTGTTGCCCCACTACGGAATCGGTACCCGTAGCCGCTCTTCGTGATGATCTGACTGAGGGGGTTCAGGCCTATGCAGAACAGCAGTGGTGATAGCGCATCTCCTTGGTATATGCCGCACTTGATGTTGACTTGGGCAATGGGTTTTGAGTTGGCCTCTAAGGTTGTCTTCCACATTTCCATTGAGTTCTGGATGAAGGTCCTTAGGTTCCTGTTGATCTTATACAGTTCCAGACATTCCAGTATCCATGTGTGTGGTATTGAGTCATAGACTTTCTTGTAGTCAATCCAGGCAGTGCACAGGTTGGTCTGTCTTTTCTTACAGTCTCGGGCGACTGTTCTATCAACCAGTAGCTGGTGCTTGGCTCCTCTGGTGTTACTGCCAATTCCTTTCTGTGCCTTGCTCATGTATTGAGCTACATGCTTACTCATTTTTGCCGCAATGATGCCTGACAGGGCCTTCCATGTTGTGCAGAGACAGGTAATTGGCCGGTAGTTGGATGGGATGGGTCCCTTCTGGGGGTCCTTCATGATTAGGACTGTCCTGCCTTGGGTTAGCCATTCTGGGTGGGTCCCATCCCTCAGCAGCTGGTTCATCTGTGCTGCTAGGCATTCATGGAGTGCAGTTAGCTTCTTCAGCCAGTACGTATGGATCATATCGGGGCCTGGTGCTTTATATATATATAAAAACGGGACAGAACTGATAGCCATTGTAGCTCAGAGAGGATGGGGGTGATGTGAGCAGAGTGTTTAGTACAAGTTAGAACTGAATATAATGTAGCACCATTTGACGGTGGCTGTTGCTGCCTTTATGTGAAAGCATCTCTGCTACTGTGTTGGACTAACGTTACTGCTTGACTGCCCCATTTTAGTTAATGGCTACAGATAAAAAGCTTGTTCATCATTCAGCAAGCCCCGCCCACTATCAACAGGGCAAATAACATGAGAGAGGGTTAACACTAGCTAGTTCATCGCTCAGCAAGCAAGCCCTGCTATCAACAGAGCAATGAACATCGCATGTCACTTCCTTCTCTGGCTGTAGTCTTGCCAAATGATGATTGAAGTTCGAGGTTGTCCCCGTTGTCTCCTCGATAGTTCTTCTACATATGGGACACATAGCAGTGCATTTTTTTCCCAGTGCACGAGAAGTCTGTATAAGCAAAGTGGACAATCCTAGTGGCTTCTCTCCAGGCATTTTACCGCCATTAACATTAGTTTGTTCCTGAACATGACATATGAACAGGTGAATGTGCATTCTCTTGCACAAAATTAGTATAAAAATTAATATAGATATAAATATCTTTTGCCAAATTATTATGGCATGTTACAGAAAAATAAAGAAAAAATCTGAGCCCTTGTATCCAATTTACGAGTCCAAATGCAGTTAATGCATGAGTCCAAGTCCGAGTCCGAGTCACCAGTGCTTAAGTCCCAAGTCAAGTCCCAAGTCCTTAAAATTAGGGCACGAGTCGGACTCGAGGATTACAAGTCTGACTATTATCAGTCATAAATAGTTAATAAGAATGTCAGTTCATCCAGTAATCACATTTAACAGTTATTTAGCTACAGAGATGCACTATTCTATGCATTTACATGTATGCTGCAGTGCCTTCGATTACAGTCTCCCTGAATAGCTAAGACTGATAAATGAAGCTCTCACCTTGTCTGCTCAGCTCTGTCCTACACTATACCGTAACAAGGCAGGACAAGAGACAAGCAAAGTGGCTGCATTTCTTAATTTTGTAGCAATAACAATGTAAAGGAGGTCTATCCTGCTCTCATTAAAACCAGAAATATCCATAAATAGCAGCTAGAACAGGCTGCTGCTCCTCTGTGACACAAGCTAGTATAATGAATATAGACTAGCATTAATCAAGTTCAATACCTGCCACTGATGTATATCCTTTTTAATGAATTTCTAGGCCATCACAAAATTCTTCTTGAGATATTTATAAGGAAATATTCATAAGAAATAGCTCTGATTTAGGGCAGCATGGTGGTGCAGTGGTTAACACTGTCAGCTCACAGCACTGTTCTGGGTTCGAATCTCGCAGCCAACTGGTGCCTTTCTGTGTGCAGTTTGTATGTTCTTCTCATGCCTGCATGGGCTCTCTCTGGGTGCTCTGGTTTCCTCCCACAGTCCAAAGACATGTGGATTAGGTCAACTGGCTACTCTAAATTGCCCTTGAGTGTGAATATAAATGTGAATGGTAGTTCATGTCTGTGTTTGCTCTGAGATAAATTGAAGACCTGCTCAGGGTGGACCCCATCTCTCACCCAAAGTCAGCTGGGATTGGATCCAGCTTCCACCATGACCCTGACGGATAAGCTTTATGCATGGATAGGCTTGGGTTTGAGTTCAACTCTGAAGAATGACATGTTTTCAATAACTGTGCTCACTTTTGGAGTTCAACTTCAATTGTTTAGTTTTGGTAGGCAGCGACCTCTGGAGACTCAGATTTCTGTTCTTGGCTGTCATAGCCCATCAGCCTCAAGGTTCGGTGTGTAGTCCATTCTGAGATGCTTTTCTCTTTGCCAGAGTTGTAAAGAGTGGTTAATTGAGTTACCATTCGTGTTAATCTCATTAATAATGCATTAGTAATAAAATTGCTGCTCACTGGATTATTTTTTGTTTGTTTGTTTTTCACATTTTCTGTGTAAACTGTTCCTGTAGAAAAAAAATCACAGTTTCTGAAATACTCAAAAAAAAAATCCCATCCGGCACCAGCAACCATGCCATGGTCAAAGTCACTGAGATCACATTTTCCCACATTCTGATGTTTGATATGAACATTAAAATTCACTGAAGTTCTTGATCTGAATCTGCATGATTTTATGCATTGTGCTGCAACCAGATGATTACAGTGGTGCTTGAAAGTTTGTGAACCCTTGAGAATTTTCTATATTTCTGCATAAATATGACCTAAAACATCATCAGATTTTCACACAAGTCCTAAAAGTAGATAAAGAGAACCCAGTTAAACAAATGAGACAAAATACTATACTTGGTCATTTATTTATTGAGGAAAATGATCCAATATTACATATCTGTGAGAGGCAAAAGTATGTGAACCTCTAGGATTAGCAGTTAATTTGAAGGTGAAATTAGAGTCAGGTGTTTTCAATCAATGGGATGACAATCAGATGTGAGTGGGCACCCTGTGTTATTTAAAGAACAGGGATCTTCACAACACATGTTTGTGGAAGTGTATCATGGCACGAACAAAGGAGATTTCTGAGGACCTCAGAAAAAGCGCTGTTGATGCTCATCAGGCTGGAAAAGGTTATTAAACCATCTCTAAAGAGTTTGGACTCCACCAATCCACAGTCAGACAGATTGTGTACAAATGGAGGAAATTCAAGAACATTGTTACCCTCCCCGGGAGTGTTTGACCAACAAAGATCACTCCAAGAGCAAGGCGTGTAATATTCGGTGAGGTCACAAAGGACCCCAGAGTAACTTTTAAGCAACTGAAGGCCTCTCTCACATTGGCTAATGTTCATGAGTCCACCACCAGGAGAACACTGAACAACAATGGTGTGCATGGCAGGGTTGCAAGGAGAAAGCCACTGCTCTCCAAAACGAACATTGCTGCTCATCTGCAGTTTGCTAAAGATCATGTGGACAAGCCAGAAGGCTACTGGAAAAATGTTTTGTGGACTGATGAGACCAAAATAGAACTTTTTGGTTTAAATGAGAAGCGTTATGTTTGGAGAAAGGAAAACACTGCATTCCAGCATAAGAACCTTGTCCCATCTGTGAAACATGGCGGTGGTAGTATCATGGTTTGGGCCTGTTTTGCTGCATCTGGGCCAGGACGGTTTGCCATCACTGATGGAACAATGAATTCTGAATTATACCAGCAAATTCTAAAGGAAAATGTCAGGACGTCTGTCCATGAACTGAATCTCAAGAGAAGGTGGGTCATGCAGCAAGACAACGACCCTAAGCACACAAGTTGTTCTACCAAAGAATGGTTAAAGAAAAATAAAGTCAATGTTTTGGAATGACCAAGTCAAAGTCCTGACCTTAATCCACTGGAAATGTTGTGGAAGGACCTGAAGCGAGCAGTTCATGTGAGGAAACCCACCAACATCCCAGAGTTGAAGCTGTTCTGTACGGAGGAATGGGCTAAAATTCCTCCAAGCCGGTGTGCAGGACTGATCAATAGTTACCGGAAACGTTTAGTTGCAGTTATTGCTGCACAAGGGGGTCACACCAGATATTGAAAGCAAAGGTTCACATACTTTTGCTGCTCACAGATATATAATATTGGATAATTTTCATCAATATATAAATGACCAAGTATAATATTTTTGTCTCATTTGTTTAACTGGGTTCTCTTTATCTACTTTTAGGACTTGTGTGAAAATCTGATGATGTTTTAGGTCATATTTATGCAGAAATATAGAAAATTCTAAAGGGTTCACAAACTTTCAAGCACTACTGTAGCTAATTGGATAATTGCATTTAAGGAGGAGGAGCAGAATGAACAAATAATTAGTTATGTTGTTATCCTACAGTGGTTTAAAAGGGTGCACATGCTGTATATGGCTGGTGTACATGATAAGTCAGTGAGTGTAGCTACAAGTTAGGTATGCATAATAAAGTGGCAACTGACTGTTTGTGTGATAATGAGTGCATGGACCCTTGTAGGTATATTTGTGTCAGTTCATGTACAAATCTCTCCACGCCTCAGCATGTGGCTGTATGTACACCCAGAATTCATGTGTTCTCTCACTGGGATGTAACACCATCTGATCATTTTGTATATGCGAAGTAAAAGTGTTTTTGTAGTATCTATGCCACTTGCATGATTTATTGCGTCCCCCTTTTGGGGAGTCCTTTGAAACCACTTTGAGATCTTCATGGATTAAGTATTACTTTTTTGTTAGTAGGCCACAGAACATCTTAGCACTTTCTACATTCATATTTAATTCACATTTACGTTTATTCATTTGGCAGATGCTTTCATCCAAAGTGGCTTAAAGTGAGGCAAAATAAAACCCATGTATGGAGCTGTGAAAGTTGAGGACATGATGTCACTAGCATGGGAAGCTTGAGATATAAGTCTTTCGATTACGTTCATTATGTCTTATATTGAATATTGTTAGTTTTTTCTTTTTTATCAGACATCTAATTTTTTTAGCAGACATCTAATTTTTGACAGTAGAAGGCGTGACCGACCTGTCAATCCAGACAGGAAGGCCACGCCTTCGGAAACATCAGCTGATAAAAGATGCGTCACCAATAACATCCGGTGACACTCTGAGGAAGACGACAGTCGTATGTCGAAACATGTCAGGTAAACAAACCTAAAAAATTAGATGTCTGATAAAAAAGAAAAAACTAACAATATTGAGATATAAGTGTTGTGTCTGCCCAAATTTGACAATGTTCCAATGAGTAATTTTGATCTGAATGAATTAAATAATAATGTTAGCTTGAATTTATTTCAGTAAATATGATGTTTAATGAATAAGGAATGAAATCCTGGCTAAGGCAACTTTGCAGGGGTGTGTACAAATGCTGATATTCCTTTCATTTGTATAATAATAAATACACTTTAATTGTCATAGTACTTATTTTATTTCAATGTGGACTAATAAAACACACACACACACACACTGCAATCTCCCAAGTTTAAAATATATTAACTTACAATCATTACTATAATTTCTTAGTGTCATAGAACACTTACATGACATTTTGGTTTTTATAATTTTGCTCATTTCCTTGCTGATAACATTGTGCCCTGTGACTTTCTGCTGTGTTAAAGATGATTTTGGAAAGCCACACTGTCAAGTTGATTTGAAGCCCAATCATTTTGGAGTAATGGGGTTATAAAAGAGTTTCTCATGTTACTTTTAATTGTGGTATTTTCATATAATTTTATTAAAGGAATAATGGCTGTGACAATGAAACTGACCCATTTCAAAATGATGTGTTGCCGCGGAGATTTCGGATTACTGAAGGTAAGAGATAACGAGCGTATCGAGCCGCCTCCATTTAGTTCAGGTCATTACTTTGTATCTGCAGCTCTGAGATTCATGCCATGTTGGACTAAACAACCTTCAGAGTGTATCTCTCCTCTGTAAGAAGCCAGTAGTCCAACTCAGGATATTTTATGGACTGTTATGCATTTCTGTGGATTTACATAATGTCCTTTTGGACTAGACAAGTTGGAAGATATGTTAAGTAGGTTTGGCTGCCAAGTGAATGTAAAAGAGTGATGTCCTTGATTGGCCAATCTGCTGTTGAAGTGATTAGTTTCCTCAACAAATTATATATATATATATATATATATATATATATATATATATATATATATATATATATATATATATGGACACGAGTGTTTTACTGGCAAATACACCACTCGTATTTTTCATAAGAGTTACATCCAGGACATAGAGAACTAAAACCATGACATAAATCTCTGTCTGTCACTCATGAGGAAATTGATGAATTGTTTTGATAAATTTGGGTACTTTTTGTTTGTGAATGTGTCTATATAATAAAAAGAAAATTACATGTTGGCTTGAAGATATTAAGTTTATCTTATCATGTTGCAAAACTTGCATTTTTCATATGAAATCGTACATTACGGATCTGAGTGACATATTTAAATAATACTGGCTGGCATTGAGTGGTATATCAGATATATTCCATTCAGCTAGCATGATATTGAATGAGTCGAAGATGATATATATATATCTGATATATCCACTCAAGGAAGTGTTCAGCAAAGGCAAAGCCAGCAGCCTCCACCCGCACTGTCCCTATGACTGCTCCATTTACCTCCTCCCAGGCATGACCCCTCCATGCAACAGAATCTATCCACTGTCCGTTGCGGAACAAAGGGCCATGGAAGAATATGTTCAGGAGGCTCTGAAACAAGGTATATATACCCATCCATGTCTCCAGTCTCTGCCAGCTTCATCTTCATGGAGAAGAAAAGGAGGGAGGGGGTTTGCACCCCTGTATTGACTATAGTGGGTTGAATTAAATCACAGTCAAGTATACATATCCACTTCCACTTGTACCATCAGCACTAGAACAACTTAAGGAGGCCCGTATCTTCACAAAATTAGACCTAAGAAGAACATACAATCTGGTTCATATCTGAGAAGGTGACAAGTGGAAGACAGCCTTTAGCACCACGTCTGGGCATTTTGAGTACTGTGTGATGCCATATGGCCTTTCTTGCATGCCCAGCATCTTCCAGTGCCTGATAAATGATGTCTTACACAACATGTTCGGATGATATGCCATCGCCTATATTGGTGATTGTGGCAGCAAGGGCATGGTCAAGCATCAGGTTGTGACCGGAGGGTGGAGTCAGGGAAGGTAAGTGGCAGAATCACCGCACCTGATGTCAGTTAATGTGTGTTTTGTGTGTCTTCCCCAGTGACTGCACCCTATATAAGGGGAGAGAGAGGGCAGAGGAAGGGAGCTCTCTCCCCAACCAGACGCCTTGTGTGTGCGCGTGTGTGTGTGGCTGGGAGAGTGGAAAATAAGTACACTGAAAAGTGGAAAATAAAAGAGTTTTGTTGAACTCAGTTCTGGCCTGCTGTCCTTCTGTGCTTCACCCACCCGTCAGAATTGCTACAGTGGTGCCGAAACCCGGGATCGGAGCACAGAGAAGAACAGCCCCATGGAGTCCTCCCCCTTCGCGGACCTGGTCCATGCCCTCACCACGGCCCAGCAGAGCCAGCACCAGGCATTAATCACCCTCCGGAAGGAGCAGGAGCAAAGGTTCAAGACCCTGGTGCTGGCGCAGCAGGAAGATCATCAGACGTTCCGGCACCTCCTCGCGTCGGCGGGGTCCACCACCTCCACCACCGCAGGCCCTCCCCACCTCACCCTAATGAAGATGGGCCCACACGACGACCCCGAGGCCTTCCTCATGCTCTTTGAGCAGGCAGCAGAGGCCTCGGGCTGGCCGGTGGAACAGCGCACGGCGCGCCTCCTTCCCCTGCTAACAGGCAAGGCGCAGCTGGCCGTGCTACAGCTCCCCACCGACAGCCGGCTGGTCTACACGGACCTCTGCCAGGCCATCCTCCAGTATGTGGGGCGCACCCCCGAACAACATCAACAGCGCTTCCGTGCTCTGCACCTGGAGGAAGTCGGCCAGCCGTTCGCATTTGGCCAGCAACTCCGGGACACCTGCTGGCAGTGGCTGAGGGCTGACAACCGCGATGCAGAGGGAATCATCGATCTGGTGGTACTGGAACAGTTCATCGCCAGACTACCTGAAGGGACTGCAGAGTGGGTCCAGTGCCATCGCCCGGTGTCGCTGGATCAGGCCATCGAGCTGGCGGAGGACCATTTGGCGGCTGTTCCGATGGCAGGACAGCAGATCCCCTCTTCTCCCCTCTCCTCTCTCTCTCCCCCTCCCCTTCTGTGTCTCGTCCTTGCCCCGTTCCCCCACCGCAGAGGCAGGGGCCAGCTCCACCCCAGCTGGCCCGCCACACCCACGGTGCCCTCCCATTTCCCGCTTCCGTGTCTGTCTCTTCCCCCCCTCAGGTGAGTGAGCCCCAGAGTACCGGTGCAGAGAGAAAGCCTGGGCCGGTTTGCTGGCACTGCAGGGAGCCGGGGCACCTCCAGCAGCAGTGCTCGGCAATGGAGGTGGGCGCGGTGGTCCGGATCCCCGACATGCCAGGAGCCGCCCTCGATCGGGCCGGAGCGTATCGCATACAGTGGGGCAAAAAAGTATTTAGTCAGTCACCAATTGTGCAAGTTCTCCCACTTAAAAAGATGAGAGAGGCCTGTAATTTTCATCATTGGCACACTTCAACTATGAGAGACAAAATGAGAAAAAAATCCAGAAAATCACATTGTCTGATTTTTAAAGAATTTATTTGCAAATTATGGTGGAAAATAAGTATTTGGTCAATAACAAAAGTTCATCTCAATACTTTGTTATATACCCTTTGTTGGCAATGACAGAGGTCAAACGTTTTCTGTAAGTCTTCACAAGGTTTTCACACACTGTTGCTGGTATTTTGGCCCATTCCTCCATGCAGATCTCCTTTAGAGCAGTGATGTTTTGGGACTGTCGCTGGGCAACATGGACTTTCAACTCCCTCCAAAGATTTTCTATGGGGTTGAGATCTGGAGACTGGCTAGGCCACTCCAGGACCTTGAAATGCTTTTTACGAAGCCACTCCTTCATTGCCCGGGCGGTGTGTTTGGGATCAATGTCATGCTGAAAGACCCAGGCACGTTTCATCTTCAACGCCCTTGCTGATGGAAGGAGGTTTTCACTCAAAATCTCACGATATATGGCCCCATTCATTCTTTCCTTTACACGGATCAGCCGTCCTGGTCCCTTTGCAGAAAAACAGCCCCAAAGCATGATGTTTCCACCCCCATGCTTCACAGTCGGTATGGTGTTCTTTGGATGCAACTCAGCATTCTTTCTCCTCCAAACACAACAAGTTGAGTTTTTACCAAAAAGTTCTATTTTGGTTTCATCTGACCATATGACATTCTCCCAGTCCTCTTCTGGATCATCCAAATGCTCTCTAGCAAACTTCAGACGGGCCTGGACATGTACTGGCTTAAGCAGGGGGACACGTCTGGCACTGCAGGATTTGAGTCCCTGGCGGCGTAGTGTGTTACTGATGGTAGTCTTTGTTACTTTGGTCCCAGCTCTCTGCAGGTCATTCACTAGGTCCCCCCGTGTGGTTATGGGATTTTTGCTCACCGTTCTTGTGATCATTTTGACCCCACGGGGTGAGATCTTGCGTGGAGCCCCAGATCAAGGGAGATTATCAGTGGTCTTGTATGTCTTCCATTTTCTAATAATTGCTCCCACAGTTGATTTCTGCACACCAAGCTGCTTACCTATTGCAGATTCAGTCTTCCTAGCCTGGTGCAGGTCTACAATTTTGTTTCTGGTGTCCTTTGACAGCTCTTTGGTCTTGGCCATAGTGGAGTTTGGAGTGTGACTGTTTGAGGTTGTGGACAGGTGTCTTTTATACTGATAACAAGTTCAAACAGGTGCCATTAATACAGGTAACGAGTGGAGGACAGAGGAGCCTCTTAAAGAAGTTGTTACAGGTCTGTGAGAGCCAGAAATCTTGCTTGTTTGTAGGTGACCAAATACTTATTTTACAGAGGAATTTACCAATTAATTCATTAAAAATCCTACAATGTGATTTCCTGGATTCTTTCCCCCCATTCTGTCTCTCATAGTTGAGGTATACCTATGATGAAAATTACAGGCCTCTCTCATCTTTTTAAGTGGGAGAACTTGCACAATTGGTGGCTGACTAAATACTTTTTTGCCCCACTGTACCGCTGAGTGTCCAAGGGGATACATATCAGGCATTGGTGAACTCTGGCTGTAATCAGACCTCAATCCACCAAAACGTGGTGCAAGACGAGGCATTGGGGAGAGCACGATTGGTGAAGGTGTTGTGTGTGCACAGGGATGTTCACAACTACCCTTTAGTGTCAGTCCACATTCTTTTTCGAGGGGAAAAATTTAGTGTAAAGGCGGCGGTTAATCCTCGCCTTACCCACTCGATAATTTTGGGGACTGATTGGCCAGGATTTCAGGAGTTAATGAGGCATTTATTGAAGAGTGGGTCCTGCCGTAGTTCAGCAGGGGGAGGTCCCGGTGTGGCATTGGCGGGAGCAGCTGTCACAGAGCCATCTACGTCATCTCCGCGTCAGAGCGAGGAGCCACAGGCTCCTCCTCCCTCTCTCGGGGAATCCTTTACGGATTTCCCGTTAGAGCAGTCGTGAGATGAGACTCTGCGGCATGCGTTTGACCAAGTGAGAGTAATCGATGGTCAAATGCTCCAGCCAAACGCCACCCCGTCCTTCCCCTATTTCTCCATTATGAGAGATAGATTATACTGAGTGACGCAGGACACTCAGACTAAGGAGCCGATTACACAGCTTTTGATTCCAAAGAGCCGCTGGGAATTGGTATTCCAGGTGGCTCACTTTAATCCCATGGCTGGACACTTGGGGCAGGATAAGACACTAGCCCGAATAATGGCCCGGTTCTATTGGCCAGGGATTCACGGCGATGTCCATAGGTGGTGTATGGCATGCCGCGAATGCCAGTTAGTAAATCCAGCGGCCATTCCAAAAGCGCCTTTGCGCCCTCTACCATTAATCGAGACCCCGTTCGAAAGAATTGGGATGGATCTCGTCGGGCCATTAGATCGGTCAACACGAGGGTATCGCTTTATTTTAGTTCTGGTGGACTATGTAACGCAATACCCGGAAGCAGTGCCTCTTCGCAATATCTCAGCATGCAGTATTGCGGAGGCGCTCTTCCGTGTCATCTCCCGAGTTGGAATCCCCAAAGAGATTCTGACTGATCAAGGCACCTCGTTTATGTCATGCACACTGAGCGAACTGTTTGGGTTATTGGGAATTAAACCGATCCGCACCAGCATTTATCACCCACAAACGGATGGTTTAGTCAAACGGTTCAATCGCACACACAAGAATATAATTAAAAAATTTGTTTGCGAGGACGCACACAATTGGGATAAATGGCTCGAACCCCTGTTATTTGCAGTGCGAGAGGTCCCACAAGCCTCCACAGGGTTCTTCCCATTCGAATTATTATATGGGCGTAAGCCATGCAGCATCCTAGATGCACTGCAAGAAAATTGGGAGGAGGGACCTTCCCCCAGCAAAAATGAAATTCAATACGTTATTGACCTGCGTGCAAAACTCCACACACTCACACACTTAACCTAGGAGAATTTGAGGCAGGCCCAAGAACGGCAAACCCGTCTGTACGACAGGGGTACGCGCCTTAGGGAGTTCGCACCAGGAGATAAAGTACTCATACTGTTGCCCACATCGAGCTCCAAATTGATCGCCAAGTGGCAAGGACCCTTTGAGGTCACACGGCGAGTCAGGGACGTCGACTATGAGGTGAGACAAACGGACAGGGGTGGGGCGCTACAGATTTACCACCTCAATCTGCTCAAACTCTGGAACGAGGAGGTCCCCGTGGCGTTGGTGTCGGTGGTTCCGGAGAAGGTGGAGCTGGGGCCGGAGGTTCAAAAGGGAACATTGACATCGTGTTCCTCTCCAGTCCCCTGTGGAGACCACCTCTCCCCGACCCAACTCACAGAGGTTGCCCAGTTGCAGGCCGAATTTTCGGACATGTTCTCACCCCTGCCCGGCTGCACCGACCTCATAGAACACCATATCGAGACGCCCCCGGGGGTGGTAGTGCGCAGCCGCCCTTACAGGCTACCCGAACACAAGAAAAAAGTGGTTTGGGAAGAACTTGAGGCCATGCTCGAAATGGGCATCATCGAGGAGTCCCACATTGACTGGAGCAGCCCGGTGGTCTTGGTTCCCAAGGCCGACGGGTCGGTCCGGTTCTGTGTGGACTATAGAAAAGTCAATGCGGTGTCTAAATTTGATGCATACCCAATGCCTCATATTGACAAGTTGCTGGATCGACTAGGCACGGCTCGCTTTTACTCAACACTGGATTTAACAAAGGGCTATTGGCAGATCCCCTTGACTCCACTATCCCAAGAAAAAACGGCCTTTTCCACACCACTTGGCTTACACCAATTTGTTACACTTCCTTTTGGGCTGTTTGGGGTGCCCGCTATATTCCAGTGGCTTATGGACAGGGTCCTCCGCCCCCACACCACCTATACGGCCACATGATATCATAATCTATAGTAATGACTGGTCGTGGCATTTAGAACACCTAAGGGCCATCCTTAGGTCGCTGAGGCGAGCGGGTCTCATGGCCAACCCAAAGAAGTGTGCGATTGGGCGGGTGGAAGTACGGTATCTGGGCTTCCACTTGGGCAATGGGCAGGTGCATCCCCAAATTAACAAGACAGCAGCGATTGCGGCTTGCCTGAGGCCCAAGACCAAAAAGGGTGTGAGACAGTTTCTGGGGCTGGCTGGCTACTATCGGAGGTTTATACCTAATTATTCAGACGTCACCAGCCCGCTGACTGATCTCACTAAAAAGGGGGCACCAGATCCGGTCCAGTGGACGGAGCAATGCCAGCAGGCTTTTTCTGAGGTGAAGGCTGCACTGTGTGGGGGGCCACTGTTACACTCCCCTGATTTTTCTCTCCCCTTTATGTTGCAGACAGATGCATCGGACAGAGGGCTGGGGGCTGTTTTGTCCCAGGAGGTGGAAGGGGAGGATCGTCCAGTGCTGTATATCAGCAGAAAGCTGTCGGTGCATGAGGAGGGCTACAGCACCATCAAGAAAGAGTGCCTAGCCATCAAGTGGGCAGTCCTCGCCCTCCGCTACTACCTGCTGGGACGCCCTTTCACCTTCTGTTCAGACCACGCACCCCTCTGCATGAAGGATGCCAACGCGTGGATCAGCCGTTGGTATCTGGCACTCCAGCCCTTTAACTTCAAGGTGATCCACAGGCCGGGGGCACAGATGGTCATGGCGGGCTTCCTCTCCCATCAAGGGGGGGGGGAGTCGGCTGCAGGCCGGACGGCCACCCGGCCTGAGTTGGGCACTGGGGGTATGTGGCAGCGGGGGTGTGGTCAAGTGTCGAGTTGTGACTGGAGGGCGGAGTCAGGGAAGGTAAGTGGCAGAATCACTGCACCTGATGTCAGTTAATGTGTGTTTTGTGTGTCTTCCCCAGTGACCGCGCCCTATATAAGGAGAGAGAGGGCAGAGGAAGGGAGCTCTCTCCCCAACCAGACGCCTTGTGTGTGCGCATGCGTGTGTGGCTGGGAGAGTGGAAAATAAGTACACTAAAAAGTGGAAAATAAAAGAGTTTTGTTGAACTCAGTTCTGGCCTGCCGTCCTTCTGTGCTCCACCCACCCATCAGAATTGCTACAGTGATATTTTGATCTACTCCCCCGACGAGGCCACACATCACCAACATGTTACCCTTGTGCTCACCTGACTCTTTGAACACCAGCTCTATGTAAAAGCAGAAAAATGCGAATTCCATATGACCCAAATCTTGTTCCTTGGGTACATTATCAGTGCCAATGGAGTAAGTATGGATGCTAGCAAGGTATCAGCAGTTACCTCCTGGTCCAGACCCAGCACTATAAAGGAACTTCAATACTTCCTTGAATTTGCCAATTTCTACCGTAGATTCATCAGGGGTTTTAGCACCATTGCAGTTCATCTCACTTCACTGCTGAAGAAGGGAATCAAATGCCTCTTGTGGAACCCCGTCGTGGGGGACGCTTTTGAATGTCTCAAGGCTGCATTTACTTCAGTACCTGTCCTCAGACACCCTGATCCCACACAACCTTTCATAGTGGAAGTAGATGCATCTGAAATAGGGGTGGGAGGGGTTCTGTTACAACGCCTAAGGAAAAGACCAAAATGGCACCCCAATGCATTCTTCTCAAAAAAACTCTCCCAGACTGGACAAAACTAT
Organism: Neoarius graeffei; assembly: GCF_027579695.1. Taxonomy (NCBI): domain Eukaryota; kingdom Metazoa; phylum Chordata; class Actinopteri; order Siluriformes; family Ariidae; genus Neoarius; species Neoarius graeffei. The sequence continues at coordinate 27,608,905 of NC_083590.1, read as the reverse complement.
GATATAGGTAATGGAGAACTCCTCACCATAAAGCTTGCCCTAGAAGAAAGGAGATATTGGTTAGAGGGCACCACCCATCCATTTATCATTTTCACAAACCACAAAAATTTAGAATACCGTAAAACAGCCAAGCGACTGATCCCCCAGCAAGCACGATGGGCCCTGTTTTTTTACCCAATTACATTTTACCATTTCTTATCATCCAGGTTCCAAGAACACCAAGGCCATGCACTCTCCAGACTACATACCACAACCAGCTCTGGCAGTGGACCCACTCCCATATTACCCCTTGACTGCTTCATGAATTCTATCACCTGGGAAATTGACAAAGCCATAGCCCAGGCACAGCCGCACAACAAACCAGACTCCTGTCCTCCTGACCTTATGTATGTACCACCACATTTCCGAGGACAGCTCATCACTTGGGCCCACTCATCTCCCAGAACCGGACATCCAAGCAGTCAGAGAACTTACCAACTCCTCTGAAACAAGTATTGGTGGGAGAACATGCTAACGGAAGTCAACCGATGAGTTTCCTCTAGTTCAGCTTGTACTCAAGCAAAGGTACCCAGAGACCCCTACCCATACCACAACAATCTTGGTCACTCTTAGCTATAGACTTTATCACAGACCTTCCAAAGTCACAGAGCAACATCATTATTATGGTGGTCATTGATTGACTTTCCAGGGCACTGAAACTCATTACCCTGCCTGGGCTACCCACAGCACTTGAAACTGCCAAACAACTCTTTTCCTTTGTCTTCAGATACTATGGGATTCCAGAGGATATAGTGAGTGACAGAGGTCCTCAGTTCATGTCACCAGTCTGGGCCAATTTCTTGAACAAACTGGGGTTTCAGTAAGCCTAACCTCAGGATATCATCCGCAGTCATGGGCAAGTAGAGTGAGCTAACCTAAATCAGGTGTTTCCTATGAGCATTTTGTCCAGAGAATCCGCAGGACTGCTCCCAGTTTCTCCCCTGGGCAGAATATGCCCAGAACTCCATCAAACACTCAGCCACCCAGCTCACTCCATTCCAGTGCATTCTTGGATACCAACCTCCACTGTTCCCGTGGGACAATTCCGTGACCCAAATCACAGCCACTGACTCATGTTTAAAGAGAAGTGAACAGGTTTGGGAGGGAGTTCACCAATGCCTGGAGGAAGTAGCCAGCAGATACAAATGATACACAGACAAGCATAGGGGAGAAACACCAGTATATTCTCCTGGCAACCGTGTATGGGTATCCACCAGGGATCTGCCTCAAACCAGCACATGCTGCAAACTGCAAGCCTGCTACAAAGGTCCATTCAAGATATAGAACTGGATTAATGAAGTCTCCTACAAGTTGGAACTCCCACCATGTTACCGCATGGCACCAACATTCTATGTATCATGCCTCAAACCAGCAGTCCAAAGTCCACTAGCCACCACCTCACCCACCAGTAAACCTCCACTACCTCAGAACCCAGAAGATGATCCCATCTACCAAGTCCGAAAAATCCTCAATTCTTGTTGCAGACAAGGCAGACTGGAATATCTGGTGGATTGGAAGGGGTACAGGCCAGAGGAGCAAAGTTGGGTGCTATCTTGGATCCTCTCTTAACTCAGGAATTTCACAGCCAACACCCCAACAAGCCAGCTCCCAGAAAAAGAGGATGCCCTAGGAAGGAAGTCGCTCCCGGAGTGAGTGCCTTTGGGGTGTTCTGTCAGTAATAGCGCAGGAAACACAAGTTCAGAGCAGCTTCCAAACATGGCCACACTGGACTACAACACCCAAGTGCCATAGCATCCTTCCTCCCTGGAATACTGACACACCTGTTTCTTAATTACCTACACTTCTATATAAGACTTAAACAAACAAACGGACAAAGTATGAGAAGTAATGTGAAGTATCGCTCAGTGTTCCATCCTGACTTTACCAAGCCTTTCCTCTCGTTGACGGTTTCCTGTGACTCTGACTTTATTGCTCCATTGTTCCTGACCTTGATCTCATTTAGTCTCCAATACTCTGTTTGCACATCAACCAAGCTTAGCCTGCCCCTGATTATGCTACACGGATTACGTCTTGGATTTGGTTTCCGGTTTGCAATGCACCCACTCTCCCCTACATCTGCATTCAGTAAGTGCCTGCACCCTGACAACTTGACACGTGTAGTCAAAATGGCAAACCAGTTCAAAATTAAAATTCTTTTGATTAACTTGCTTTTTTTGTGGATGTGTCCATATAATATAAAGAACATTATACAGTGGCGCAAAGATATGAAGTTTATCTTCTTGTGTTGAAAATATGTTCACCACTTAAACTTCATATCTTCATGCAGCCATGTAATATTCTCTATGTACACCACTGTTTAACCATTTTTTACCCATTATTTTAATCTACTGCATCTAACATACTATGCAGCTGCCACCACCAGACATAAATGTACCTTTGGCAGCACAACTTCCTTTGCCAAACTTATGGTCGTTTTCACACTTTTTTTCCAGACCAGGGACTATTTGAGCCCCATACAATTTGTGAAGTGTGAGCCTGGAGGGGTTTGTATCACTAATTATGGTTTGAGATCAGCTCCACATTTGCAGGTTATTCCCATAATGAAAAACGCAAGTCCAGAGAATGAGTTACTAGTTGGTTACTTTTCAATAACACACATTCTCAGGAAAGTTTTGTTGGCCCCTCACTTTCAACACTGACCTTGGATTTAAGCCCATTTTCTTGCATTACAGTTCCAGTCAAAAGTTTGTGCACCCTTATTCCTAGGTTTTTCTGTATGTTGACTATTTTCTACATTGTAGAACAATACTGAAGACATCAAAAGTATGAAATAACATATGGAACATATATGGAATTATGTGGTCAACAAAAAAGTGTTTAAAAAAACCAAAGTGTTTCATATTTTAGATTCTTCAAAGTAGCCACTGTTTACTTTGATGACACTTTGCACACTATTGGCATTATCTTAAGGTAGTCACCCAGAATGCTTTTCAATTAACAGCTGTGCCTTGTCAAAAGGTAATTAGTGGAACTTCTTGCCTTCTTAATGCAGTTGAGATCAAACAGTAAACAGTAAATAATAAAAATACAGTAAATAGCCCTATTCCCCCACTGTAGTAATCCATATTATGTCAAGAACCGCTCAGCTAAGTAAAGAGAAATGACATCCATCATTACTTTAAGACATGAAGTGTCCTAATTAATAAAAATAAAGAAAAACCATTGAATTAGAAAGTGTGTCCAAACTTTTGACTGGTACTGTGTTTTGGTTCAAGCAAGCAGTGACATTAAGTCCAGCAAAACTGTCAGGTATAACGACAATATATCATGCTGAAATGTATATTTTTGTTTGTAAATACACTAAGAAACTGTGGAATGCCTTTCCCAGGCAATATTAATTACATAAATATTACACTATTAGATAATTAATGGTATTGGCCCTTTAAAGTCTACAAAAAAAGGTTTTTTTTACCCCACACAGATGATGTCATTATTTTGTTGCCTCAACAACTCCAAAAATAAAAATAAAAAAACAGCTAACAGTAATTGTCACAGCTCTAAACAAATCTTGGCCAAATATAGCTGGCTTTTTGAGCTTTCCTTGGCACCTTAGCTACTTAGGAAGACAATTTACCAAAATACAGCACTGATGCTTTTTTTTTCCTTTTTATTTATTTTTTTCTCAGAAGCCCTTCTTGTCTTCATAAACACTGAACCCCACTCAGGTAACTTTAATAAAAGTTACGTAAAGAGACAAATCAGCCAATGTAAGCTAAAATCACACACACACACACACACACACACACACACACACACACACACACACACACACACACACACAAAGCTGAAACTATTCAATCTCATACTGTGCTGAACCTGCAGCCAATTTATAGAAATCTATCAAACACATGTTAGAGTGGAGTTGTGCTGCTGTCAAAACTCTGTAGCACTAAATAAATCTCCCTCTATGAATCTGTTGTTTCTCTGCTTCACAGCATGAGACTAAGCCACAATGAAAGGTATACAAGTGAGCAACATATTGTGAGAAATGGATGACTGCAGGTATTGTGGCACAGACTGAGGTTGGAGTAAGATCAGCTGTGATCTTTAAACTCTGAGCTAAATGAAATCACCCTTGTGCTTATTGCTTTGAGATGAGACCCATTGCTCATACATACATATAGAGATGAGTGGCTAGATGTATATTCAGAATATTCTGAGTTGAATTCAGTGAGGATTTAATACTGAAATCTTTTCAGTCCTTCAATCTGTGGGTACGTCACCTCAAATTAACAAAAATTAACTGTGCGAGATCAAGTGCTATTTTACAAGCTGCCAAATGTCAAGAACCATATTAAAACAAATTTGATCAATATTATATAATTCCAACTTGCACAGTTCAAGCAGCAATATATTAGCAATATAGTTCTATTAGATGTTTATTTCAGTGCTTTACATTTTCTCCTTATGTGTTATTATAATTATCCTAATTGTGTTATCACGGGGTGGCACGGTGGTGTAGTGGTTAGCACTGTCACCTCACAGCAAGAAGGTTCTAGGTTCTAGCGCAGTGGCTGACTGGGGTCTTTCTGTGTGGAGTTTGCATGCTCTCCTCGTGTCTGCATGGGTTTCCTCCGGGTGCTCCGGTTCCCCCCACAGTCCAAAGACATGCAGGTTAGACTAATTGGCGGCACAGTGGTGTAGTGGTTAGCACGGTCGCCTCACAGAAAGAAGGTTCCACGTTCGAACCCAGCGGCCGGCGAGGGCCTTTCTGTTTGGAGTTTGCATGTTCTCCCCATGTCTGCGTGGGTTTCCTCCGGGTGCTCCGGTTTCCCCCACAGTCCAAAGACATGCGATTAGGTTAACGTGGGGTGGCCTTGGGCTGAAGTGCCCTTGAGCAAGGTACCTAACCCCTGACTGCTCCCCGGGCACTGTAGTGTGGCTGCCCACTGCTCTGGGTGTGTGCGTGTGTTCACTGCTTCAGATGGGTTAAATGCAGAGGATGAATTTCACTGTGCTTGAAGTGTACATGTGACAAATAAAGGTTTCTTCTTCTTCTTCTAATTGGTGGCTCTAAATTAACTGTAGGTGTGAATGTGAGTGTGAATGGTTTTGTCTCTGTGTCAGCCCTGCAATGATCTGGTGACTTGTCCAGGGTGTACTCTGCCTCTCACCCATAGTCAGCTGGGATAGGCTCCAGTTTGCCTGCGACCCTGCACAGGATAAGCAGTCACAGATAATGGATGGATGCATTATCATGTAAACATGGTTATTATTATTATTATTATTATTATTATTATTATTATTATGTAAATTGTCTCTTGCTTATATGTTACATATAACATATTGTCATAGTTCAAGGAAAGTGAAGTGTTTTACTGCCTCTCCTTTCCAGGTGTAGTGCACGCTGTGGTTCATTGTTTGCTTCGCAAGCATTAGTTCCTACGTATGGCCTCTCCTACACAACTGTGTCCACAACAGCACCTTCCCATGGCACTCCCTGTTTTGAACTAAGTCTGTTTGTGTGGCGCGACTGAATGCCCGGCGGTATATCTGGGTGGACAGACTGAGCTCGTTAGCCTAGTTTTCGGCAGTCAGTCTAGGAGACGGAAAACTCTAATTTTTAAACCCGGGTAGATGGAACCCGTAAGCCTTTTTAGGCATTCATCTAGGGGTTAAGGCCCCCAACAAACGCCTAGTCTTTGTTGCGGCAAAGGCGCTTCAAGGCTGCAGCACTCCTTTCCCAGCGTCTCGACTATCTCTTTCCCTGGATCTTAGATAGATTGACTGCGAAGTTTGTTCCAATCTGTGCACCCGGTTCATAATCACACGCACACACTGCTTAATGGATTATAACTCAGGGATTTCAGACAATGTTACCACATTCGGGGCTTTAACTGATGCGCTGGCACCGGCACCAGCGAGAAGTTGGTGAAGTCCGGATACTACTATTGCGTATGAGGCAACCGACACGCCACCCCACCTGGCATTGGTGACAAGTATGCGAAGTCCAGGCCCTTCTACCCGAAGATCAAAACACATTGAAACTACTCTCAAGCTTGCATCCTGGAATGTAAGGACTATGATGGATTGTGACAAAAATCGCCCTGAACGCCACACTGCTTTTGTTGCAAACGAGCTTGGCCGCCTTGACATCGACATAGCCACACTGAGTGAGACAAGACTCCCAGAAGAGGGTCAACTAAGTAAAATAAAGGCAGGTTACACTTTCTTTTGGAAAGGCTATCCAAAAGATGGACCCCGCCTACATGGTGTTGGTTTTGCAATACGTACCAAACTGCTTAAGAACCTGAAAGAACTACCTCTTGGTATCAGTGAGCGTCTTATGATCACGAGGCTCGAACTCTCTCACAATCGTTATCTGACCGTCATTAGTGCATACGCCCCTACGCTTGATGCAGATGACGATAAGAAAGAATCCTTTTACAACTCCCTGGATAATCTTCTTACTAATGCACCAGCTAACAATTTTTTGGTCCTACTTGGAGACTTCAATGCCCTTGTTGGTCGTGATAAACATCTATGGCAGCCGTTAGGATCAAATGGAATGGGAAAAATGAACTCTAATGATTTACTATTACTTACAAAATGCACAGAGCATAATCTGGTCATCACAAATTCTCTGTTTTGAATGAAAAATTGGTACTAGGGTACTTGGCAACACCTACGTTCTCGTCATATTATTGACTATGTTATTACAAGACAGAGGGACAGACGGTTCGTGATGGATACTCGTGCCTTAGGTGTCAACCCTCCCGGTTTGACCGGGAATCTCCCGGTACAGGAACCTGCCTCCGGGTCACCAAAATAACCCCGGTAATCTCACGGTTCAGCTCTGATCCTGTACTAAAAAAAATTTTAAAACACTTATAAAGTTTTTTTTTTCATGTCGCTGCTTCGCTAAGCGATGCGTGGTGGTAAAAAGCGGTAAAACTTGCCACCAGTAAAATAAGTTACCAGTGGCTCATGCATGGTGTGCACACTTGATCAGAACTGTGAAAATAAGTGTTATTATGTACTTTTTGGTAAACTATCCAAGGTGCTGTTTATTTGAATATTGATTTGATATTAGTGTCAATGTGCTGTTATTTTATATGAACTTTGAATTGATATAAATTTGAAATGCCATGATATCATTTTTTGGTAAACTTTGCAAAGTACTGTTTGTATCAAATCTGGGGAGCATTCAAAGAAAATATTACAAGTTCTGCAGCAAAGGTACTTGGCCGTAGGAGAACCAGAAAGAAGGACTTTCTATCCAAGGAGACAGAGTGGTGGAGGAACGGAGAGAGGCCAGACTGAGAGGGAAACAAGACGAGTACAGACGCCTGAACCTGGTAAGAAACCAACTACTGCGCAGAGACAAGCAACAGTGGCTTGACAAACTCGCTGATACAGCAGAGTCTGCTGCGCATAGGGGGAACCAGGGCACCCTGTACAAGACACTCAGAACCCTCACAGGGAAAACAACCCCTCCCACAGCCTGTGTGACAGCTCTAGACAGATCCGACCTGGATCCGCCTCAACAACAGCTGGATCGCTGGCGAGAACACTTCTCTCAACTCCTCAATCAGCCACCGCCACCCCCATCTCCAGAGCTGGACGCCTTAGCAACCCAGGCCACTGAGGACAAGTCCATCTCAACCAAGCCCCCCAGCCCAGATGAGGTAGAGAAGGCCATACGCAAGCTTCAGCCTGGATGGGCTGCTGGTGCTGATGGCATTCCTCCTGAACTGCTGCTACACAGCGGCCCACCCATGGTGAAACAACTGCACTCTCTGATCTCCTGCGTCTGGAACTCTGAGACCATCCCTACCGACTGGCATCATGGAATCATTCTTCCCTTTTGGAAGAAGGGCCCCAAGAGCAACTGCAGCAACTGCAGGGGTATACCCTTGCTGAGCATCCCAGGGAAAGTGCTTGCCCACATCATCCTAACCAGACTGCAACCGCTTCTTCTCTGGAAGCAACGACAGGAACAGAGTGGATTTACCCCAGGCCGCTCCACAGTTGATAGGATCCTGACACTTAGGCTCCTACCAGAGATGAGACGGGAGTACAGGAAGCCTCTCTACACTGCCTATGTGGATTTAAAGCAAGCATTTGACTCCGTGGACAGGAAAGCTCTGTGGAAGATTCTCAAGTTCCTGGGAGTCCTTGCAAAGCTGCTGGACTTGCTGTCCCTCCTCTACTCCAACATAGTCTCCTGTGTAAGAGTGAACGGGATGCTGTCGGACACCTTCCTCATAAACAGCGGCGTCCGGCAGGGATGCGTTTTGGCACCAACCATCTTCAACACCGCCATCAACCATGTGATGGGAAGCACTGTGGCTCAGAGTGCCTGTGGAGCTAGCTTTGGCAACATGACCATCTCTGATCTGGACTATGCGGACAATGTGGCCATCCTTGCCGAATTAGTTCAGACCCTCCACCTCGCCCTCAAGGTCATGGACAAGGCAACCAAACCACTGGGGCTGATGATCAGCTGGAACAAAACAAAGATCCAAAGCCTAAGCAACTTCGAACCGTCCCCAGCTACATCAGTAATCAGCACCCAGGAGGTGGAAGTGGTGGAGAAGTTCAGCTACCTTGGCAGCATCCTGACCTCCGACTGCAAAAGCACAGCAGACATCAGGACCCGCATTGGCCGGGCTACTGCAGCCATGGCAGCCCTCTCTACCATCTGGACCAACAGTCGTCTCTCTCTCTCCACACTAAGATCAGACTGTACAACAGCCTGGTACTGTCGATCCTGTTGTACAGCGCAGAAGCCTGGACCCTGACAGCCATTCAAGAACAGCTCCTGGACGCCTTTGACAGCAAGTGTCTGCGTAGGATACTGAGGCTCCAGTGGTACAACTTCACCTTGAATGCCACAGTACGCCAGCTGACCAACCAGTCACCAGTCTCCAGACTAATCCGATCAGCCCGCCTCCGTCTCTTGGGCCACATAGCCAGAACAACACCACCTCTCAAGCTGGCCAACCTGATCAGGGAACCCACCCCACCCCACTGGTCCTGCCCCAGAGGGAGACCCCGGACCAGGTGGCTTGACCAGCTTAAGGCAGACCTGAGAGAGGCCGGACTCAACCTCCTCACAGCCTGGCTTGCTGCTGAGAACAGAACGAACTGGAGGGTCATCTGCCAAGGCACCACGCTCTCACGAGCCTGCGAGGATGAGTGAGTGAGTGAGTGAGTGAGTGAGTGAGTGAGTGAGTGAGTTTGTATGATTTTTTTAACATTGAATTGGTGTGTAAATGTACTTTTGATATACTTTTGGATATATTTTGCTAGGTGCTGACATCTCCCTCAAGTTTATTTGAATGTCAAGGTGCTGCTTGCTTATTTGAGCATTGATATATAAATGTGCAATGTAATGACATTATATTTACTTTTTATTTACTTTGCAAGGTGCTGTTTATTTGAAAATTTAATTGATATAAATATCAAGGTGCTTTTTTGCTTATATGATGAGCATTGAATTAAAGTATAAATTTGAAATGTCATGATACATTGTAATATTTTGCAAGGTGCTGTTGTTTATTTGAAAATTTAAGTGATATAAATGGGAAAATTGTAGCATAGAAACTTTTTAAAGGTGTTCTGTAGTTATTAAAGGGACATCTTTGGAATAGTTACTTGACCTAATTTATGATAGTCATAATTTTTAAATAAGATAGTGAGAACTAGATCATGTTCATCACAATGGAAGTAATACTTCTGATTAGCCTGAATTTTGTGAGTTGCTGCCTGTCTCAGATGGAAATAAAATATGCAGGAGTTATTCAAGTTTCCCTTTAATATTCCTTGTTTTGCCTGAGTTTAAACATTTGACAATTACATATTGATGTGATAGTAAGTTACAAAAAACAGCTTTCACTATGCCAGAATGCACCATTTTACACCTTATTGATGTCAAAATTAAAAAAAATTTTGGCCTGTGGGGGGATACCCCCCGCAACCCCCCTCCGGAGTCTATATATCCCTGTCAGAAATCCTTGGGGGTTGACACCTATGTCATGCTGTCACTGGCAGTGATTCCTGCTTCACTGATCACCGTATAGTCAAGACCTCCCTGAGATTAAGGCTCCGGAAACGTTACCAGCAGAAGCCCAGGCTTAAATACAATTTAGATATTCTCAGCCAACCTGAAACTAGAGAACACTATGTACAATCACTAAACAGTAAACTCTGTTCACTAAATGTGGAGATAGACCCTGAGACATCCTGGAACAACCTAAAAAACTGCATTCTCGACGCCTGCGCAGAGGTAATTGGTCCTAAAAAGAAAAAACATCAAGATTGGTTTGATGACAATGATGATGAGTTGAGCAGCCTTATCAACCAACATTGTACTGCTTTCATCAACTGGCAACATCATCCCAAAACTTGTTCCTGCAGACAGGCTCTAACCAAGGCAAAATCACTCCTGCAGAGGTGCACTAGAGAACTGAAGAACCAATGGTGGCACACAAAAGTAGTTGAACTTCAAGAACTTGCAGACTCCAACAAGTCACGTGCTTTCTTTGAGGCAATTAAGATGGTCTATGGCCCTAGTTCTCGTGGACCTACCCCTCTCAGGACCTCATCCAATGAACTTGTAAAAGATCCCGACTCAATTAGAAGTCATTGGAGAGAGCACTTCAACAGCATACTAAATCGTGATCCTCAGATAGATCAAAGTACAACTGATGAACTCAAATAGTTTCCTGTCAGAGAGGACTTAGCTGTTCCTCCGACTCGTAGTGAAATAGTTAAAGCACTAGAACTATTGAAAAATGGAAAGGCTCCAGGCCCTGATGGCATTCCCCCAGAAGTCATCAAGCTGGGTGGACCTAGACTTACCAAGAGAATCCATAAGCTCCTGCTGTGTATATGGGACAATGAACAACTCACCTCAGAACTCAGGGACTCTCTCATTATCACTCTTTTTAAGAAGGGTGACAAATCATGTTGTGACAACTACCGTGGTATCTCTCTGCTTTCAATCATGGGAAAGCTCTTTGCCAGGATCTTGTTAAATTGTCTAACACCTCTAGCTGAAGAAGTCCTCCCAGAAAGTCAATGTGGTTTCAGACCCTCTCATGGTTGTATTGATATGATCTTTGCCCTACGCGAATTACAAGAGAAATGCCATGAGCAACAATTTCCACTCTACATTACTTTTGTTGATCTTACTAAAGCCTTCAACTCCATTCACTGCCCTACCCTATGGCAAATATTACTAAAATATGGCTATCCAAAAAAACTTGTTAACCTAATCCGACTTCTACACGATAAGATGACTGCATCAGTCTTGTACAAAGGTGTTGAAAGCGAGCCGTTCCCAGTTAACACTGGTGTCAAACAAGGCTGTGTTATTGCTCCTACTCTTTTTTCCCTGTTTATGGCTGCTGTTCTACAGATTGCTGGCCCCTCACTTACTGATGGAGTGTCTATTCACTACTGCTTTGATGGCGATTTCTTCAACCTCAGGCGCTTTCAAGCAAGAACAAAAGTATCCCCAACAGTGATAATTGAGCTCCAGTACACTGACGACTCAGCTCTTTTTGCCTGCTCCGAAGCTGATATGCAAAGAACTGTGGATGCATTCGCTCTTGCATACAGTAGACTTGGCCTCACTCTAAACACCACTAAAACCGAAGTCTTATTTCAACACAAGCAGGGTTACCCATCACTGCTTGTCCCCAAACACTCCATCAAGATCGACGGTGTGCAGCTTAAGACAGTTAGCAACTTTAAATATCTTGGAAGCACCATCTCTGATAACGTCTCACTTGACGCAGAAATCCAGAATCGTATAAGCGCCGCTGCAGCTGCCTATCAAAAACTGGGTAAAAGAATCTTTTGTCACAAAGATATCAAAATCAGTACAAAGCTGTCAGTATATAACACCATCATAATTCCTACTCTAATATATGGCTGTGAGACTTGGGTCATCTACCAAAAGCAGATAAAACAACTAGAAACTTACCATCAATGCTGTTTAAGAAGAATCCTCAACATCAAGTGGCAAGACAAGGTCACAAATGCAGATGTACTCAAGAAAGCTTCTACACCTAGTCTGGAGTCTATCATGCTTTATCACAGACTTACAGTGGTGCTTGAAAGTTTGTGAACCCTTTAGAATTTTCTATATTTCTGCATAAATATGACCTAAAACATCATCAGATTTTCACACAAGTCTTAAAAGTAGATAAAGAGAACCCAGTTAAATAAATGAGACAAAAATATTATATTTTGTCATTTATTTATTGAGGAAAATGATCCAATATTATATATCTGTGAGTGGCAAAAGTATGTGAACCTTTGCTTTCAATATCTGGTGTGATCCCCCCTTGTGCAGCAATAACTGCAACTAAGCATTTCCGGTAACTGTTGATCAGTCCTGCACATCGGCTTGGAGGAATTTTAGCCCATTCCTCCATACAGAACAGCTTCAACTCCGGGATGCTGGTGGGTTTCCTCACATGAACTGCTCGCTTCAGGTCCTTCTGCAACATTGCGATTGGATTAAGGTCAGGACTTTGACTTGGCCATTCCAAAACATTAACTTTATTCTTCTTTAACCATTCTTTGGTAGAACGACTTGCGTGCCTTCGGGTCATTGTCTTGCTGCATGACCCACCTTCTCTTGAGATTCAGTTCATGGACAGATGTCCTGACATTTTCCTTTAGAATTCGCTGGTATAATTCAGAATTCATTGTTCCATCAATGATGGCAAGCAGTCTTGGCTCAGCTGCAGCAAAACAGGCCCAAACCATGATACTACCACCACCATGTTTCACAGATGGGATCAGGTACTTATGTTGGAATGCAGTGTTTTCCTTTCTCCAAACATAACACTTCTCATTTAAGCCAAAAAGTTCTGTTTTGGTCTCATCCATCCACAAAACATTTTTCCAATAGCCTTCTGGCTTGTCCATGTGATCTTTAGCAAACTGCAGACAAGCAGCAATGTTCTTTTTGGAGAGCAGTGGCTTTCTCCTTGCAACCCTGCCATGCACACCATTGTTGTTCAGTGTTCTCCTGATGGTGGACTCATGAACATTAACGTTAGCCAATGTGAGAGAGGCCTTCAGTTGCTTAGAAGTTACCCTGGGGTCCTTTGTGACCTCACCGACTATTATACGCCTTGTTCTCGGAGTGATCTTTGTTGGTCTACCATTCCTGGGGAGGGTAACAATGGTCTTGAATTTCCTCTATTTGTACACAATCTGTCTGACTGTGGATTGGTGGAGTCCAAACTCTTTAGAGATGGTTTTATAACCTTTTTCAGCCTGATGAGCATCAACAACGCTTTTTTCTGAGATCCTCAGAAATCTCCTTTGTTCGTGCCATGATACACTTCCACAAACATGTTGTGAAAATCAGACTTCAATAGATCCCTGTTCTTTAAATAAAACAGGGTGCCCACTCACTCCTCATTGTCATCCCATTGATTGAAAACACCTGACTTTAATTTCACCTTCAAATTAACTGCTAATCCCAGAGGTTCACATACTTTTGCCACTCACAGATATGTAACACTGGATGATTTTCCTCAATAAATAAATGACCAAGTATAATATTTTTGTCTCATTTGTTTAACTGGGTTCTCTTTATCTACTTTTAGGACTTGTGTGAAAATCTGATGATGTTTTAGGTCATATTTATACAGAAATATAGAAAATTCTAAAGGGTTCACAAACTTTCAAGCACCACTGTAGATGGGTTGGACACGTTTGCAGAATGCCGAACTACGGCCTGCCTAATCAACTTTATTTCTGTCAACTTGCCCAGGGTACTCGTCGTGTTGGTGCTCCGAAGAAAAGACATAAAGACCTATTAAAAAACTCGCTTGTTAAGTCCAACATTAATCCGTCTGAATGGACTAACCTTGCATCTGATCACCATATTTGGAAGAAAGTTATAAGGAAAGGCACGAACCATTTCGAACAGAATAGACTCGCTGAAGAAGCAATGAGGCGTCATAGACGCAAAATGAAACAATTGAATAATCCCGTAATATAAACATTAAGCCGCCATACTCGTTTACGAGTGGCAGCGAAGAAGAAGAAGAAGAAGAAGAGGATATGTTACATCATATTACATTTGAAAGAAAGTATTTTTTCAGTCCGCATTTTCTATCCCTGATTTTTTTTTCCAAGTTTAAAGGCAAGCTATTGTGTTTAAGACCACTGGTCCACACACTAAAAAAAAAAAAACCTGTCTCACTTCCTAACACTTCTAATCAAGAAAAATTTGGTAACTACACACAAGCATGAACTACACACAGGTCATTTTGATCATCTGAATGGTGCATCCAGAAAATTGACTGGCACAAGTGTGTAACATGAATTTAAATAAATATATAGTGTGTAAATAACCATTGTCATAACTTTTGGAGTGAGTGCAGCTGCCAAGTCTGTATACACCCCTTTGTTTGGAACATACAGCTACAATATACCAGTGATTCACTTAGGATTTATGAGGGAGTATAGAGACTCATTTTTAAATGGGTGCCAACATTTCTGTGTTTTAGGAAGAAGACATGAAACCTTCAATTTGTAAATATTCATTGTGTTGAAAAGAAATGTTCTGTAAGAAGTTATTTTGTCACTTATTTTTCAATTGTTAATGATGGCTACCTATTGCTTATATAATGTGATACAGGCAAAGAATTTCCAATCGCTCATCATCCCATGCTCCATAGACACCATTTCTCTTTTTGTTTCCCTGCAGCATTTTAACACTCGCAGTGCGATTACAGCCAAAGCGAAGGTATGCATAATGGATAGCTAGAATTGATTCCTCCTCTATTTTTCGCTCATCTGACTGCAACCTATACATTCCAGATGATATATAATATTAATATTCTGCTTTGTCTTATGATCTCACTCACTGAATGTAGTTTGATGGGAGACACATGCATGCATACACACACACACACACACACACACACACTCTGATGAATGCCTTCTCCGTATGTGCTGGAGTGACTTATTTATTCCTTCTGAAGATTACTTCGCTCTTTTTCTCTCCTCTTTTGAGCATGAAGGGTGAAGGGACGGCAAAGAAGGAGATTAAAATGGCTTTTTGAAGTCCCTAAGGAGGTGTGTGAGGTGTGCTGACAGGGCAGACTTTTCAGTAAGCGCTGTCGCTCGTACATTATTTATAACATTGGCCCTCCCATTATCTTCCACTCCTATGGTGTGTGTGTGTGTGTGTGTGTGTGTGTGTGTGTGTGTGTGTGTGTGTGTGTGTGTGTGTGTGTGCGCCTGTACTTGCTACATACTGAGGACCAGAATACATTTTTAGGACATTTTTGGAAAGTGAGGACATTTTGGCTGGTCCTCACTTTTCCAAAGGGCTGCTTGAGGGTTAAAATTAAGTTTTAGGATTCAGGTTAGAATTAGGTTTAGGTTAGATTTAGGGTAAGCGTTGGGGTTAGGCATTTAGTTGTGATGGTTAAGGTTAGGGTAAGGGGTTAGGGAATGCATTTTGTCAACAAGTGTCCCCACAAAGATAGACGTACAAGAATGTGTGTATATGTGTGTGTTATGGAAAATTCATTATTTCTTTGGTAAGTAGCTATGTAATAAATGTGATAATGTAGAGCCAGCAGGTCATTATGGCAAAAACAGCCCAAGGGCAGTACAAGACCTGATCACAAGTTTATTTTGTGCAAAATAAAGCAAATTGTGTGCATATAAGATACTCGCATATAGTTCTATTTCACACATGGATGTATTCTGGAAACACTACAGTATGTCCTGAGGTGTTGTATTTCTCTTTCACCACAGCAAGTCTTTGTGAATATATTGTTCCTATAGAACAAGTGCATTAATATAGTCAGTGATTGGCCTCACAGCTGATCTCTTGTCAGAGCCATGCTGCTGTTCAAGAAAACAAATCAACACTTGCTGACCAATCAGATTTGAGAATTTATCATGTTTGTGGTGCAATACAAGTAGTGAACTGGCATGTTAGCCCTTTAAAACACAGTAACATGAATGAATTCAGGCTGGCCTCACTCTCCTGTGAGTCCATTGTGAATATAAGATGCTTTTATGCAAGCCATCAAAGCTATCAGGTTCTTTTCAGAGATCAACGTGAAGCATTTGTAAATACGGATGCTCAATTACATTTCTCATATAGATGTTTACTTTATTTAAAAGTGTTTTATAGCGGTCTAAATTACTAGCCGCAGTCAGAGTCCTCTTAGATGTAAGCACTCCCATTGGATTTCCTTGAAATAAGGCCTACTGTCTGTTTTTCTGCCTCATTCCTGTTAAGCGACCTGCTTTTTCCATTCATCACCACTGACAGCAATGTGTGTTTGGGACAGACAGAGACACAGAGGACAAAGACAGATGATGAGAATATCAAACGCATCTAAAAAGGACAAGCCCCAAGCTTAACTTGACTTTATGATCGAGCACAAATGCAAAACCCATGTACATTGCACTGTACATTTCAACATGTCCCACAGCTTCCTGCTTCTTCATACAGTACGTGCCAATCATACTGTATGTAAGTAGAATGTAACACAATGACAAAATCTGTATCTGTGTCTGTATTTGTAGCAACAGACTTGCAGGAAATCGTTGATCACTTTGCCACAGCTACAACCCTCTTTGAATTGAAAATCTCATCTCATCTCATTATCTCTAGCCGCTTTATCCTGTTCTACAGGGTCGCAGGCAAGCTGGAGCCTAGCCCAGCTGACTATGGGCGAGAGGCAGGGTACACCCTGGACAAGTTGCCAGGTCATCACAGGGCTGACACATAGAGACAAACAACCATTCACACTCATATTCACACCTACGGTCAATTTAGAGTCACCAGTTAACCTAACCTGCATGTCTTTGGACTGTAGGGGAAACTGGAGCACCCGGAGGAAACCCACGCAGACACGGGAAGAACATGCAAATTCCACACAGAAAGGCCCTCGCCGGCTGCTGGACTCGAAACCCAGGACCTTCTTGCTGTGAGGCAACAGTGCTAACCACTACACCACTGTGCTGCCCCAGTTACCAACGCAAACTCATCAGACTTGGAGGTAGACCGCTGGATTGAAGCTGCCACCAAAGCCTTCAGTGCGTTACAAAAACAACTTTGGTCTCACCATAATATCAAGAGAACCACCAAGTTAAAAGTATACAACACTGCAGTCTTATGCTTGTGTTACACATTGGAGTTTCAGCCTTGCGCATGTACGGCTGTAGCAATTCCTGATGTGAGTGGAGCACAGAAGCAGGGCAGGCGAGAGTTGTTGGTCACACACAAACACTTTATTTTTCTTATTTCAGCTTTTCAGCACTCATTCACTCACTCAACACGCACACATGCATTGTGGTCAGGAAGGAGCCCCTTTTCTCTGCTCTCTCCCTCCTTTTATGCTCCGTCCCTCTAACACGCACACACATTAATTGACAGCAGGTGGAATGACTTAGCCACTTACATTCCCTGACCCTGCCCTCCATTCACAGACTGCTGCTTGGCCACGCCCCCACTGCCACATACCCCCACCGCCCGACTCAGGCCAGGGAACCGTCCGGCCTGAAGCTGACTCCCCCCCCCCCCCCCCCCCCCGATAGGACAGGAAGTCCACCACCACCATCTGCACCCTCGGCCTGTAGATCACTTCGAACTTAAGTGGCTGTAGAGCGAGATACCAACAGGTGATCCACGCTTTGGCATCCTTCATGCGGTGGAGCCACTGGAGGGGTGCGTGGTCCAAACAGAGTGAAAGGGCGCCCCAGCAGGTAGTATCAGAGGGCGAGGACTGCCCACTTGATGGTAAGACACTCCTTCTCGATTGTGCTGTACTTGCTTTCCTGCATCGACAGTTTACGGCTGATGTACAGCATGGGGTGCTCCTCGCCCTCCACCTCCTCAGACAAAATGGCCCCCAGCCCTCTGTCCAATGCATCAGTCTGCAAAATAAAAGGGAGAGAGAAGTCGGGGGAGTGTAAAAGTGGCTCCCCACACAGTGCAGCTTTTACCTCCGAGAAGGCCTGTTGGCACTGCTCCATCCACTGGACCAGATCTGGAGCCCCCTTTCTAGTGAGATCAGTTAGCAGGCTGGTGAAGTCTGAATAATTAGGTAGAAACCTATGATAATAGCCAGCCAGCCCCAAGAACCGTCTCACCTCCTTTTTGGTCTTGGGCCTCAGGCAGGCTGCAATCGCTGCAGTCTTGTTAACTTGGGGATGCACCTGCCCATGATCCAAGTGGAACCCCAGATACCATATTTCCACCCACCCAATTGCACACTTTTTGGGGTTAGCTGTGAGGCCCGCTTGCCTCAGCGACTTTAGAATGGCCCTCAGGTGTTCCAAGTGCTGCAGCCAATCATGGCTGTAGATTATTATATCATCCAGATAGGCGGCCACGTAGGCAGCGTGAGGGTGGAGGACCCTGTCCATAAGCCGCTGGAATGTAGCGGGCACCCCAAACAACCCAAAAGGGAGCATGACAAATTGGTGTAAACCAAATGGTGTGGAAAAGGCCGTTTTCTCTCGGGATAGAGGAGTCAAGGAGATCTGCCAATATCCCTTTGTTAGATCCAGTGTCCCACGTGGGTTTCCTCCGGGTGCTCCGGTTTCCCCCACAGTCCAAAGACATGCAGGTTAGGTTAACTGGTGACTCTAAATTGACCGTAGGTGTGAATGTGAGTGTGAATGGTTGTCTGTGTCTATGTGTCAGCCCTGTGATGACCTGGCGACTTGTCCAGGGTGTACCCCGCCTTTCTCCCGTAGTCAGCTGGGATAGGCTCCAGCTTGCCTGCGACCCTGTAGAAGGATAAAGCGGCTAGAGATAATGAGATGAGATGAGATGAGATCCAGTGTCAAATAAAAGCGAGCAGCGCCTAACCGATCAAGCAACTCATCAATGCAAGGCATTGGGTATGCGTCAAATTTAGACACCGCATTGACCTTTCTATAGTCCACACAGAACCGGGCCGACCCATCAGTCTTGGGAACCAGGACCACTGGGCTGCTCCAGTCACTGTGGGACTCCTCGATTATGCCCATTTCAAGCATGGCCTTGAGTTCGTCCTGAACCACCTTTTTCTTGTGTTCGGGCAAGCAGTAAGGGCAGCTACACACTACCACCCCCAGGGGTGTTTTGATGTGGTGTTCTATGAGGTGGGTATGACCAGGAAGGGGCAAGAACACATCGGAAAATTCCTTTTACAACTTGGCCACCTCTGTGAGTTGGACCAGTGAGAGGTGGTCTCCACAAGGGACCGGAGTGGTCCGAGATGTTATCTTTTTCACCTCCAGCCCCAGCTCCGCCTTCTCCAGGACTACCGACACCAACGCCACGGGGACACCCTCATTCCAGCGTTTTAAAAGGTTGAGGTGGTAGATTTGCAATGCCCCACCCCATCCATTCACCTCACCTCATAGTCGACATCCCCGACTCGCCGTGTGACTAATTTGGAGCTCGACGTGGGCAATAATACAAGCACTTTGTCTCCCAGCATGAACTCTCTAAGGCACATGCCCCTGTCATACAGCCGGATTTGACGTTCTTGTGCCTGCCGCAAATTCTCCTGGGTTAGGTGCGTGAGGGTGTGGAGTTTTGCGCGCAGGTCAAGAGCATACTGGATTTTGTTTTTGCTAGGTGAAGGTCCCTCCTCCCAACTTTCCCATAGCACGTCCAGAATGCCACATGGCTTAAGCTCATATAATAATTCAAATGGAGAAAACCCCGTGGAGGCTTGCAGGACCTCTCATACTGTGAATAACAGGGGCTCGAGCCACTTATCCTAATTACGCGCATCTTCACTTACGAATTTCCGGATTATGTTCTTGAGTGTTTGGTTAAATCACTTTACTAAGCCATCTGTTTGTGGGTGATAGACACTGGTGCGGATAGACTTAATCCCCAATAA
The DNA here is from genome assembly GCF_027579695.1 of Neoarius graeffei. Taxonomy (NCBI): domain Eukaryota; kingdom Metazoa; phylum Chordata; class Actinopteri; order Siluriformes; family Ariidae; genus Neoarius; species Neoarius graeffei. Next base: position 27,588,995 of record NC_083590.1, on the reverse strand, counting down.
CCCATACAGTTCGCGCAGTGTGCATGACATAAACAAAGTGCCTTGGTCTGTCAGGATTTCTTTCGGAATCCCGACCTGGGAGATAAAGCGGAAGAGTGCTTCTGCAATAGTGCATGCTAGGATATTGTGGAGAGGCACTGCTTCCGAATATCATGTTGCATAGTCCACCAGAACTAAAATAAAGCGATATCCCCATGCTGACCGATCTAATGCCCCGATGAGATCCATCCCAATTTGCTCAAATGGGGTCTCAATTAGAGGAAGAGGGCACAACAGCACTTTTGGAGTGGCTGTGGGATTTACTAATTGGCATTCACGGCACGCCGCACACCACCGACGGACATCCCTGCGAATCCCTGGCCAATAGAACCGGGCCATTATTCAGGCTAGTGTTTTATCTTGCCCTAAGTGTCCAGCCATGGGATTAAAGTGAGCCACATGGAATATGAGTTCCCTATGGCTCTTTGGGATTAACAATTGGGTTATTCGTTCACTAGTTTGAGTGTCCTGTGTCACTTGGTACAATCTATCTTTAATAATAGCAAAATAAAGGAAGGTCAGTGCCGCACTTGGCCGAAGAGTTTGACCATCGATTACTCTCACTTGGTTAAATGCATACCACAGAGTCTTGTTTCGTGACTGCTCTAACAGGAAATCCCCAAGAGAATCCCCGAGAGAGGGAGGAGGAGCAGGCTGCTCCTCACTCTAACGCAGTGTTGACATAGACGGCTCTGTGACAGCTTCTCCAGTCAATGCCACCCAGGATCTTCCTGTGACCTACTACTGCAGGACCCACTACATGTTAAATATTCCATCAGCTTTTTAAACCCTGGCCAATCAGTACCCAAACTCAACAAGTGGGTGAGACGAGGACTAACCGCTGCCTTTATTCTATGCATTTGGCCCCAGAATAGAATAAGGACAGACACTAAGGGATAATTGTTAACATCCCTGTGCACACACAACACTTTCACTGCTTGTGCTCTCCCTAATGCCTCACCTTGCACCAGGCATTGGTGAATTGAGGTCTGATTACAACCGTAATCCACCAAAGTGTGATATGTATCCCCTTGAACACTTACCGGTATGCGATATGTTCTGGCCTGATTGGGGGCAGTTTCTGGCGCATCGGGGATCCGGATTACAGCTTCCACCTCCCTTGCGGAGCTCTGACTCTGGAGATGCTCTGATTCCCCGCTGTGCCAGCACACCGGCCCAGGCTTTCCCTCTGCACTGGTGTTATGGGTGTCACTCACCTGAGGAGGAGACAACACAGACACAAAAGAGGGAGATGGGAGGACACCACGGGTGCAACGGGCCAGCTGGGGAGGAGCCGGCCGCCGCTTCCATGGCAGGGGAACGGGGTGGGGAGGGGGATGAGACATGGGGGGGAAGAGAGAGGGAGAAGAGAAGCAAGGGGAGACGTCTCATCTGCCTGCCATCAGAGCCGCCTCCAGATGGTCCTCCGCCAGCTCGATGGCTCATTCCAACAATGCCGGGCGATGACACTGGACCCATTCCGCCGTTCCTTCCGGAAGTCGAGAGATAAACTGTTCCAGTGCCACCAGATCGATGATCTCATTGGCGTCACAGTCTTCCGCCCTCAGCCACCGCCGGCAGGCAGGCATCCCAGAGTTGCTGGCCAAATGAAAACGGCCGGCCAACCTCCTCCAATGCCAGCGTCCGGAAGCGTTGATGATGTTGTTCCGAGGAGCGGCTGACCTGCTGCAGGATGGCTTTCCTCAGGTCAGCATACACCAGTCGGCTGTCAGCAGGGAGCTACTGCGCTGCGAGCTGCACCTCACCAGTCAGGAGCGGGAGGAGGCGCGCCACGCACTGCTGCAGCAGCCACCCCCACGCCTCAGCTGCTTGCTCGAAGAGGGTGAGGAATGCTTCTGGATCGTCCTGCGGACCCATCTTCATGAGGGTGCCTGCTGCGGTGGTCAAAGTCCCTGCTGACGTGAGCAGGTACCGGAACGCCTGGCAGTCTTCCTGCTGGGCCAGCATCAAGGCTTCGAAGCATTGCTCTTGTTCCTTTCGGAGGGCGATCAGCGCTTGATGCTGGCTCTGCTGGGCAGTAGCAAGGGCAAGGATGAGCTCTTCGAATGGGGAGGACTCCATGGGGTGGTTCCCTTCTGTGCTCCCGGGTTTCGACACCACTGTAGTAATTCCTGATGTGGGTGGAGCACAGAAGCATGGCAGGCGAGAGTTGTTGGTCACACACAACCACTTTATTTTTCTTATTTCAGTTTTTCAGCACTCATTCACTCACTCAACATGCACACGTGTTGTGGTTGGGAGGGAGCCCCTTTTCTCTGCTCTCTCCCTCCTTTTATGCTCCGTCACTTTAACACACACACACATTAATTGACAGCAGGTGGAATGTCTTAGCCACTTACCTTCCCCAACCCCGCCCTCCATTCACAGACTGCTGCTTGGCCATGCCCCTGCTGCCACAACAACATATCAGGATACGTAGCTGTAAGAAAGGAACGTCACAACATCGCCAGCTTATGTACAGTGGTGCTTGAAAGTTTGTGAACCCTTTAGAATTTTATATATTTCTGCATAAATATGACCTAAAACATCATCAGATTTTCACACAAGTCCTAAAAGTAGATAAAGAGAACCCAGTTAAACAAATGAGACAAAAATATTATACTTGGTCATTTATTTATTGAGGAAAATGATCCAATATTACATATCTGTGAGTGGCAAAAGTATGTGAACCTTTGCTTTCAGTATCTGGTGTGACCCCCTTGTGCAGCAATAACTGCAACTAAACATTTCCAGTAACTGTTGATCAGTCCTGCACACCGGCTTGGAGGAATTTTAGCCCATTCCTCTGTACAGAACAGCTTCAACTCTGGGATGTTGGTGGGTTTCCTCACATGAACTGCTCGCTTCAGGTCCGTCCACAACATTTCCATTGGATTAAGGTCAGGACTTTGACTTGCCATTTCAAAACATTAACTTTATTCTTCTTTAACCATTCTTTGGTAGAACGACTTGTGTGCTTAGGGTCGTTGTCTTGCTGCATGACCCACCTTCTCTTGAGATTCAGTTCATGGACAGATGTCCTGACATTTTCCTTTAGAATTCGCTGGTATAATTTAGAATTCATTGTTCCATCAGTGATGGCAAGCCATCCTGGTCCAGATACAGCAAAACAGGCCCAAACCATGATACTACCACCACCATGTCTCACAGACAGGATAAGGTACTTATGCTGGAATGCAGTGTTTTCCTTTCTCCAAACATAATGCTTCTCATTTAAACCAAAAAATTCTGTTTTGGTTTCATCCGTCCACAAAACATTTTTCCAATAGCCTTCTGGCTTGTCCATGTGATCTTTAGCAAACTGCAGACGAGCAGCAATGTTCTTTTTGGAGAGCAGTGGCTTTCTCCTTGCAACCCTACCATGCACACTATTGTTGTTCAGTGTTCTCCTGATGGTGGACTCATGAACGTTAACATTAGCCAATGTGAGAGAGGCCTTCAGTTGCTCAGAAGTTACCCTGGGGTCCTTTGTGACCTCACCGACTATTACACGCCTTGCTCTTGGAGTGATCTTTGTTGGTCGACCACTCCTGGGGAGGGTAACAATGGTCTTGAATTTCCTCCATTTGTACACAATCTGTCTGACTGGGGATTAGTGGAGTCCAAACTCTTTAGAGATGGTTTTGTAACCTTTTCCAGCCTGATGAGCATCAACAACGCTTTTTCTGAGGTCCTCAGAAATCTCCTTTGTTCGTGCCATGATACACTTCCACAAACATGTGTTGTGAAGATCAGACTTTGATAGATCCCTGTTCTTTAAATAAAACAGGGTGCCCACTCACACCTGATTGTCATCCCATTGATTGAAAACACCTGACTCTAATTTCACCTTCAAATGAACTGCTAATCTTAGAGGTTCACATACTTTTGCCGCTCACAGATATGTAATATTGGATCATTTTCCTCAATAAATAAATGACCAAGTATAATATTTTTGTCTCATTTGTTTAACTGGGTTCTCTTGATCTACTTTTTGGACTTGTGTGAAAATCTGATGTTGTTTTAGGTCATATTTATGCAGAAATATAGAAAATTCTAAAGGGTTCACAAACTTTCAAGCACCACTGTAGCTAATACTTTAGGATGCGTAACACGATGTCCTTGTACACCAGGGTGCGACGTATTTTTAAGTTGGCATAATGTTTCTCATTTAAACCAAAAAATTCTGTTTTGGTCTCATCCGTCCACAAAACATTTTTCCAAGTTGGCACTTAAAAATCCATAGCACATACGTAGCAGCTTTGATATGTCATACATACGGCATGTGTACGCCATAAAAATGAAAGCTACACAGCAGTGATGCAGTGGGAACATTGCTCAAACACCTATTATGCTGTGCGAACGCTTTAGTTGACGTGTCTAATGAAGGTGGCTCTGGGCCTGGCTGGGTGGATGCGACTGTTGTCTTCCCTCTTCCCTTGCCCTTCTTGGGTCCTGACTTCTTGGCTGGCATGATGCTTTCTTGACTGTGACGATTGACAATGAACACAGCGTGAACGCTGCAGATATGCCGCAGGTACGCAGCAGCAATGTCACATGTAAGAATGAAATGCCACGCCAATGAAACGGTTATGCCTCGGCAATGCATCATACTCCATGCATATGCCTCAGTATGCCACAACTTTGAACCCCATAAAAACCACAGATACGCCACAGGAATGCCACACATACACCGTGTACATCACAGGACTTTAATTTTGGACAAAATACGCCTCATTTCTTGGCGTTTGACCTACCCACTGCTTACGTGGCAAGATATGAGACAGTGTGACACAAGCATTGCCATCTCTACTTTACACCACCGAATGCATGACGCTGTACTGTAAACAATTCAAGAAACTGACCAGGGTACAACTCCAAACACCTGCGTCAAAGTCTCAGAATAAGATGGCAGGACAAGGTCCCCAATGTAGAAGTCTTCAGGTGAGCCAAAACAGTAAGTGTGAAAGCCCTTATCACAGCCTCCCAACTTCGTTGGGCTGGACGCACCTGGCGCATGTCTGACACGCAACTACCCAAAGATGTTTTCTACAGAGAACTGAGCCTCAGAAAGAGGAGACAAGGAGGACAGAAACTGAGGTACAAAGATGTTTTGAAGATGAACGTGAAGAATGCCGGAGTTATCAATCAGACATGGGAAAGGGATGCCTTAGATAGAGCAACATGGCGAAGCATAGTTAAAAGCTCAGTGTCTGCAATTGAAGACAAGTGTCAGAGGGAGTATACGAGAGCTCACAAAACCAGACATTCCATAGCAGCTCAGCCAGGCCATTCATGCCACCGCTACAGACGACTCTATCGTTTTGGTGTGGGCCTCAAGGCCTACGGGTATCTGCATTTCTGCACATCCTAATGAAGCGGTCATCATCACTAGCGATGGACAGCCACCGACGACAACAATCTGTGTCAGCATGGTGTGTGACTTCAGGATTTGACAGTTCCTCAACCTCAACTACATCTCTCAAGTTCAGAATTGGTCTCATAATCACATGTAGGACTTATTACAAAACAACAGCATAAGAGAAACTAGACTCAGGTACGACAATGATCAGTTGTGAGAAAAGTGAGATCAAGCAGGAATTGATGAAAAACAGGAAGGTTTTTTGTGACACAATTCATGTAAAGATACAGAGACAAGGCCACGTGTATAGCGTATTTAATGGTGTGAAAAAATGGTGGTGTAAATCGGAGAGAGTGGGAAAGAGGGCAACCTTGAGAAAATACTACATGCTGTATATCTTCCCCCTCTGTCCTTTTCTCTTACATATCTTGGAGTGCTCTTCAGAACAGATGCTATAGACATGTTGACTAAAGGGAAATAGTCAGTTGTGACAAATATGCCTCTAATCTCACAAATGCCCCAGACGCTACTCTGATGAAGCATGACTAGTCATACTGCAGTAGCACAGCATGAGGTTGCATGTCTCATACGTTTTACTGTCAAAATCGTATGTGTTTAGTAATATTTCTAAATTGCTAGTGACACCGTGCATAAAAAAACTGCCTCATCTGTGAAATTAGCATTAATTAAGATTGAAGCTAATTAGTCATATTTGTGAAACAATCTTTCTCAAGAGATTTAGTTTGACGTCTAGAGCTCATGGGAGAAGAATCATTTAGAGAGACTTTTGCTTCCTATGTTTTGAAAGAAAAAAAGATGTAATTTCACTGAATTTTTTCTAGAATCTTATTTTTGTAAAGTCAAAAGGTGAAGTTTTGGTGTCAGACGTCAGCTTCAAGGACCTGATCGAAATAATTCCAAACAAATTTAAAAGTGACTTTAGGAGTAACTTTTAGAAGTGATTCCTAACAAATAAGGAGTGAAAGCGAGAATGTTGCCACAAAGATCGGGAATTTATTGAGGCAATTTGTGTTGCAACAGCTAGCTATTAGCATTTAGCTAGTTCATATATGTCAACCTATACGGAATGTCCGTATTTTATACAGATTTGATTCAATAAACGTAGTATACGGGCGTATAAATAAAGTTATACGGATTCTTTAAAAAAACTTCAATATTTATTTAGAGCTATAATCAATTCCCACAATGATAAAAGAGCGCATAACATTTACAAACGTACTGTGCACCACAGACAGCCAGTAAAGAGTCTTATGAAATCACGCGTTATCTTGTGGTAGCGAGACTTCGTTCCACTTTTGATCATGCGCACACCGCATTGTGAGAATCCCGCCAACCGTGAAGTCATACACATATAAACATAGACGCCGCCTTCTGCGTAGAATCATACATCATCCTCGCCGCCATATTGGATGTGGCAAAGTGGAGATTCTTCAACCGTCTCTGGTATAGCGTCTAGACAGTAGCCGAGAATAAAGATGCCTCATTCATGTGCTGCATTTAACTGTACCAACAGGTTTACCGTCCAAACGAGATCACATGGGATCACCTTTCACAGGTGAGATTGGAAAAATACTTTTCATTGTATTTGGTCATTATATGAAGTCTCGTGCATAATAGCCGCTCGGTGAAACCTGTCTCCAAACAACGAAGTATTTCCTTCGTAACTATGCTGATAACACTTTGTGTTTTTGTCAAACATTGGAGCTTTGTATTCATTCTGAAGGTTTATTGTTATTAATATTGAATAAAAAGTAACTGGGATATATCATTGTTAATTATCATTCAAATTTTAGGTAAATTATTTTAATTTTCATCTTATACGGATTTTATAAGGGAAATACGGATTTTGGAGGTTGGTTATACAGGTTTGATTGACCAAAGGTTGACATGTATGCTAGTTTGTTTTGTCAGGTACAGTGGTACTTGAAAGTTTGTGAACCCTTTAGAATTTTCTATACTTCTGCATAAATATGACCTAAAACATCATCAGATTTTCACACAAGTCCTAAAAGTAGATAAAGAGAACCCAGTTAAACAAAAGGGACAAAAATATTATACTTGGTCATTTATTTATTGAGGAAAATGATCCAATATTACATATCTGTGAGTGGCAAAAGTATGTGAACCTCTAGGATTAGCAGTTAATTTGAAGGTGAAATTAGAGTCAGGTGCTTTCAATCAATGGGATGACAATCAGGTGTGAGTGGGCACCCTGTTTTATTTAAAGAACAGGAATCTATCAAAGTCTGATCTTCACAACACATGTTTGTGGAAGTGTATTATGGCACGAACAAAGGAGATTTCTGAGGACCTCAGAAAAAGCATTGTTGATGCTCATCAGGCTGGAAAAGGTTACAAAACCATCTCTAAAGAGTTTGGACTCCACCAATCTACAGTCAGACAGATTGTGTACAAATGGAGGAAATTCAAGACCATTGTTACCCTCTCCAGGAGTGGTCGACCAACAAAGATTACTCCAAGAGCAAGGCGTGTAATAGTCGGCGAGGTCACATGTGAACCTTTGCTTTCAGTATCTGGTCTGACCCCCTTGTGCAGCAATACCTGCAACTAAATGTTTCTGGTAACTGTTGATCAGTCCTGCACACTGGCTTGGAGGAATTTTAGCCCATTCCTCCGTACAGAACAGCTTCAACTCTGGGATGTTGGTGGGTTTCCTCACATGAATTGCTTGCTTCAGGTCTTTCCACAACATTTCGATTGGATTAAGGTCAGGACTTTGACTTGGCCATTCCAAAATATTAACTTTATTCTTCAGCCATTCCAAATCATTAACTTTATTCTTATTTAACCATTCTTTGGTAGAATGACTTTTGTGCTTAGGGTCATTGTCTTGCTGCATGGCCCACCTTCTCTTGGGATTCAGTTCATGGACAGATATCCTGACATTTTCCTTTAGAATTCACTGGTATAATTCAGAATTCATTGTTCCATCAATGATGGCAAGCCGTCCTGGCCCAGATGCAGCAAAACAGGCCCAAACCATGATACTACCACCACCATGTTTCATAGATGGGATAAGGTTCTTATGCTGGAATGCAGTGTTTTCCTTTCTCCAGGCATAATGCTTCTTATTTAAACCAAAAAGTTTTATTTTGGTCTCATCCGTCCACAAAACATTTTTCCAATAGCCTTCTGGCTTGTCCATGTGATCTTTAGCAAACTGCAAACGAGCAGCAATGCTCTTTTTGGAGAGCAGTGGCTTTCTCCTTGTGATCCTGCCATGCACACCATTGCTGTTCAGTGTTCTCCTGATGGTGGACTCATGAACATTAGCATTAGCCAATGTGAGAGAGGCCTTCAGTTGCTCAGAAGCTACCCTGGGGTCCTTTGTGACCTCGCCAACTATTAAATGCCTTGCTCTTGGAGTGATCTTTATTGGTCAACCACTCCATTGTTACCACCCCAGGGTGAGGGTAACAATGATCTTGAATTTCCTCCATTTGTACACAATCTGTCTGACTGTGGATTGGTGGAGTCCAAACTCTTTAGAGATGGTTTTGTAACCTTTTCCAGCCTGATGAGCATCAACAACGCTTTTTCTGAGGTCCTCAGAAATCTCCTTTGTTCGTGCCATGCTACACTTCCACAAATGTGTTGTGAAGATCAGACTTTGATAGATCCCTGTTCTTTAAATAAAACAGGGTGCCCACTCACACCTGATTGTCATCCCATTGATTGAAAGCACCTGACTCTAATTTCACCTTCAAATTAACTGCTAATCCTAGTCACACAGATACTGAAAGCAAAGGTTCACATATTTTTGCCACTCACAGATATGTAATATTGGATCATTTTCCTCAATAAATAAATGACCGAGTATAATATTTTTGTCTCGTTTGTTTAACTGGGTTCTCTTTATGTACTTTTAGGACTTGTGTAAAAATCTGATGATGTTTTAGGTCATATTTATGCAGAAATATAGAAAATTCTAAAGGGTTCACAAACTTTTAAGCACCACCTTGTTGTCATGCTAACTGGGCAGCACAGTGGTTAGCACTATTGCCTCACAGCAAGAAGGTTCTGGGTTCAAGCCCAGTGGCCGACAGGGCCTTTCTGTGTGGAGTTTGCATGTTCTCCTTGTGCCTGCATGGGTTACCTCTGGGTGCTCCGGTTTCCTCTCACAGTCCAAAGATTACTCTAGTTAGCTACTCTAATTTGCCTGGATGTGTACCTACCACCAGATGAGGGTTTGGGTCCCTCTGGTGTCCTATAATCACCCAAGAGAATTCATGGAAGCTAGCTGATGGATTCCTGCATTGATGACCCTCAACTATAAGGATGGCAGCAGAGAAAGAGAGAGATCATGCTAGCTAACATTTGAGAGATTAGCAATAAAGCTGTTGTTTGTTAGCTTTTGCTAACACTGATTCCTTAAGGAAAGATGCACTAATTTAAAGTCAGTAACTAAAAATTAGTGTGTACTTCGAGGTAGACGTCTTTTTCCTTGGCAAGTCTTTCTTAAATTTTTACCGTCATACTTTAACTTTACAGAAGAGCTACAGAATACTTTTCTATTTATAACTCAAGGAAAGAAAAACGTTAAGCAGTTTCTTTTCTTGAAATATGTAGTTGTCTTTTTACTTGAGGGAAGAACTTTGTTATTTTTACCACCTGTGCACTGTGTGAACAAAAATCTTCCTCTTATTGCAACATTCATGGACTTCAAAAAAGCTTTCAATAGTGTGGACAGAAATATAATGCTAAAGATTTTTTGAGCCTACAGTGTACCCAGGATCATCATTGATGCAGTTAATGTTCAAAGACATGCGGTTAGGTTAACATGGGGCAGCCTTGGGCTGAAGTGCCCTTGAGCGAGACACCTAACCCCCAACTGCTTCCTGGGTGCTGTAGCATAGCTGCCCACTGCTCTGGGTATGTATGTGTGCTCATTGCTCACTTGTGTGTGCATGTGTGTGTTCACTGCTTCAGATGGGTTAAATGCAGAGGACGAATTTCACTGCGCTTCAGCGTACCCCTTGTCAAAATGTTTTTTAGAATTCTATAGAAACTCTATAGAAAATCCTATAGAAACCACTCTTTCTATACAATCTCTATAGAACGCTATAGAACTAATACTCTATAGAAAATAGTTTCTATAGAAGTTGTATAGAAATAGTATAAATTCTATAGAAGTTGTACTCTATAGAAAACAGCGTCTATAGAATCTCAACAGAATTCTATATAAATAGTAGTCTATAGAAAACGATTTCTATAGAATTGATACAGAGTTCTATAGAAGCTCTACTTTATTAGGGCCAACAGAATTTTATAAATTTCATAATGGTTATTTCCATAAAAACACAACTTGGTGGATTTTAAAGACCCTACAGAAATTCCAGTCTGAGACAAAAGGCCTTGCATCCAAAGAATAACTTTAGTACTTATCTCCAATAAAAATGTTCTTTATTTCATTTACTTTATCTCACATAATAACACTTCTGATCAACAACTCAATTGATCCAAATGTAAATTACAGTTTAAGACATAATTTAATAAATGTACTTCCAAAATAAACGCTGATATATGCTATACATTAATTTTCAGTCAAGCTCAATGGCATTTGGAAGAATTGAAACAAACGTCTTTCTTTGTATTTTCATGTAAATATACTTATTTGCTATATCAGATAAATGACATGCTATCAATTCATTAGTGATTTCAACCTCTCTAATTTGATGCCCCTTAACTTTATATATACCTGTATTTAATTGAAACGTTATTCGAGTAGATGTTAAACGTTGAAATATACAGTACAATTCTTTTTTACAGTTACATATATCATCTTCACATTCATTTTTACGGGCGGCATGGTGGTGTAGTGGTTAGCGCTGTCGGCTCACAGCAAGAAGGTCCTGGGTTCGAGCCCCGTGGCCGGCGAGGGCCTTTCTGTGTGGAGTTTGCATGTTCTCCCCGTGTCCGCGTGGGTTTCCTCCGGGTGCTCCGGTTTCCCCCACAGTCCAAAGACATGCAGGTTAGGTTAACTGAGTGTGAATGGTTGTCTGTGTCTATGTGTCAGCCCTGTGATGACCTGGCGACTTGTCCGGGGTGTACCCCGCCTTTCGCCCGTAGTCAGCTGGGATAGGCTCCAGCTTGCCTGCGACCCTGTAGAAGGATAAAGCGGCTAGAGATGATGAGATGAGATGAGATTCATTTTTACACACTGCAACCACTAACTGCAGGGTCCCAATCTGACCATCTCTTAAGTGAAAGCAGGAATTATTTCTTTCTTGTTTCTTATGCTTTAAATGTTCAGATACGAAATATAAACCATTCTCAAGAACCAATCGTTCTGTTGACTTTCTATAGGAATTCTATAAGATTTCTATTAAAACTCTATAACATTTCTATTAAAACTCTATAAAATTTCTATTAAAACTCTATAAAATTTCTATTAAAACACTATAAAATTTCTACAAAAAGTCTATAAAAATTCTATAAAATTTCATTTAGAAATTTTATAGAATTTTTATAGATTTTTTTTCTATAGAAATCTATAGAAAATTTTACCAAGGGACGTGTGACAAATAAAATCTTCTTCTTCTTCTTCTTCTGTATAGGGACTCTAAAAGCTCAGTCATGGTTGATGGTGAGATGTGTGACTACTGGAGTTCTACAAGGGGATACTTTGGCACCCTTCTTGTTTGTCTTAAGCAGAGCAAGATAGAAGATCATGGCTTCACCTTACTATAGCACCTAGAAGATCCAAGCCCAACTTAGAAGTGAAGCTTGGTGACATGGAATACATAGATGACATTGTGCTGCTCGAAAATAAATAATATCCAAGATGCACAAGAACAATGAGATTCACTTGCCATTTCAGCTAAGCAGGTTGGCCTAGTCATCAGTACAACTAAAACTGTGAGGTATTTAGCAAAAGTATCCACCGTAACCCAAAACTCCAAATCAATGGTGTGGAACTGCGCTTTGTTGATGATTTCAAGTACCTTGGTTTGTCTGTATCAAGCAGTCTGGCAGGTCAGAACAGTGGTGTAGTGGTTAGCACTTTTGCCTCACAGCAAGAAGGTTCTTGGTTTGAGCCCAGTGGCTGACAGGGGCCTTTCTGTGTAGAGTTTGCATGTTCTCCTTGTGTCTGCATGGATTTCCTCCAGGTGCTCCGGTTTCCCCCACAGTCCAAAGACATGCAGGTTAGATTAATTGGTGGCTCTAAATTGACTGTAGGTGTGAATGGTTATTTGTGTCAGCCCTGTGATGATCTGGCGACTTGTCCAGGGTGTACCCCGCCTCTCACCCATAGTCAGTTGGGATAGGCTCCAGCTTGCCCGCGACCCTGCACAGGATAAGTGGCTACAGATAATGGATGGAAAATTGTACATGGGGAAAGAACATTTATTTATTTATTCATTATTTCCTATTTTTTCTGCATTGTTCCTTGATTTCCATATTTTTTTCACGTGATTCATTTATTTTCATGTGTGTTTTTCCCTCAACATTTATTTATTTTTACATATATTTTTTCATGTGATTCCTTTTCATTTACTTTCACATGACTTTTTCTTCCATGATTAATTTATTTTAAAATGTGATATTTTATTCCATGATTATCATTTTTTATTTTATTTCATTTTATTTATGTATTTATTTTTGTTATTTTTAATACATAAATCCTTGATTTCTACATTTTTACACATGATTCATTTATATTTCCCATGAGACAGGTTTTTTTTTGTGCGTGTGTGAATTTTTTTCCACACATGACCTTTATTTTATTTTATTGATTTTGTCCACATGATTCATTTATTTTTATGTAATTTTTTTTTTGTCTGTATGAATCATTTATTTTCACATGATCACATGTGAACTGCCTGTGAATATTCCTGTATGGGATTGTATATGTGATTTCTGTACTGGATTGTGTTGGACCTTAGATAATACCTCCTACCTCTGATTCTGTTTACAGCTACAGATCCCACATGGTGACCTGTGTGTCTATTTTGTTGTTGAGAGGATGGGCTGTAGCTCGCAGAGTTTCCCTCAGTGTCAGTGCAGGCTTTTGATTAACACTGACAGGTTCATCTCAGCTCCTGTGGGCACACTGACCAAACAGCAAGAACAGCAGTACAGTCATTTTTATTCTCAGCTGTGCAGCCATGAAAATTCACTCGTTCCCTTCAAAACCCAAGCACATTTTCTAACAGTCATTTCGACGCATGGTATCCAGTCTACTTTAAGTGGTTTGCTTGAAAAGTTCTGTGTGTGATGTGTGACCTCATTATTCGAGCATGCATGGTTGATTACATTCAGCTTGTCAAATCAGGTTCTCTCTGGGCACGATGCTGAAAGGCAAATGAACTTAAGTGGAAGTAAAATTGCAGAGTCTTTGTATTGTATAGAGACCTAAATGTACTGCGAGTGACATGTTTTCTTGTTCCAAGGAAATTGTATCTGATCGCTAAGCACCAGTGGCTAGCGGGTGATGCCACTCTTCACACTGGCCTCCTTCCAGTATTGTTTTCAGCACTCAGTCTTTGACTTCCATTTATGTCTGGGAAGTGTGTATTACACACTGCGGTAGAAGAATGGTGTGTGTACCAGGGTAATTACATTACATTAGTAAACTAGTTAGCATACTAAAACATTTGCGTTGCTTTATAGCTAGCTTGCAAATAAATCATGATTTATGTTTCAGTGAGCCTGTAGCCACTGCAGCTGTAATAGTTTATATTTAGTAGTAATGTTTATGAGGTAGGTGGCATGGCAGTGTAGTGGTTAGCACTGTCGCCTCACAACAAGAAGGTCCGGGGTTCGAGCCCAGCAGCTGACGAGGGCCTTTCTGTGTGGAGTTTGCATGTTCTCCCCGTGCCAGCGTGGGTTTCCTTCAGGGTGCTCCGGTTTCCCCCAAAGACATGCAGGATAGGTTAATTGGTGGCTCTAAATTGACCATAGGTGTGAACGTGAGTGTGAATGGTTGTCTGTGTCTATGTGTCAGCCCTACGATGATCTGGTGACTTGTCCAGGGTGTACCCCGCCTCTCGCCCATAGTCAGCTGGGATAGGCTCCAGCTTGCCCATGACAGGATAAGCGGCTACAGAAAATGGATGGATGGATGTTTATGAGGTGCACCGTTTTGGTAAACGGTGGATAAAATTCATTACTTGCATCTCATCTCATCTCATTATCTCTAGCCGCTTTATCCTGTTCTACAGGGTTGCAGGCAAGCTGGAGCCTATCCCAGCTGACTACGGGCGAAAGGCGGGGTACACCCTGGACAAGTCACCAGGTCATCACAGGGCTGACACATAGACACAGACAACCATTCACACTCACATTCACACCTACGGTCAATTTAGAGTCACCAGTTAACCTAACCTGCATGTCTTTGGACTGTGGGGGAAACCGGAGCACCCGGAGGAAACCCACGCGGACACGGGGAGAACATGCAAACTCCGCACAGAAAGGCCCTCGCCGGCCACGGGGCTCGAACCCAGGACCTTCTTGCTGTAAGGCGACAGCGCTAACGACTACACCCCCGTGCCGCCCCCATTACTTGCATGTGATTCATTATTTTATTTCATGTCTACAGTTAAAATAAATGTTCAAAATGGAGCAAAGGGAGTCGTTCTTGGACCAAACAGAAACACGCATACACTCTTAGAAAATAAAGTATGTTATTGTACCTTTAGAGGTACAGTGGCTTGTCACTGGGGGCAGGACCCTCTTAGGTCCTTCTTTGTATCCTGCTTGGGAACACATATATATATATATATATATTACATTTAGCAGACACTCTTATCCAGAGATATGTACAGCATCACTTGCTCAACAGCACTTCAGCCATTCCAGGGAACTGAACTGCCAACCTTTTGGTCCCAATGCTGCTTCTCTAACCATTAGGCCACAGCTTCCCTATATAGATACCTATCTGGCCCTAAAAAGGTACACATAGTTACCTTGAAGTCCAATAATGAGCCCTAGCAGGTACATTAGTGTAGATTGTACCTTGGGGGATAGAAATGGACTCTTACTGTACCCCTGTTTCTGACAGTGTAGGAACATGCGGCAGCCACATGGTTCCTTTCTTTGATTTAGTTTATTAAGAAAATCCTAAATCCTTACAGCAGCTTCGGTTTTCTTTTCTCGGCTGACAGAAGTGGACGTGGTCTTCTCCTGTTGTAGCCCATCCACCTCAAGATTGCTTTTCTTTCTTGCACCATTCTGTGTAAACTCTAGAGACTTGTGTGTGAAAATACCAGGAGATCAGCAGTTATAGAAATACTCAAACCAGCCCATCTGGTACCAACAATTATGCCACAGTCAAAGTCACTGAGATCACGTTTTGGGTTTTGTTTTGGGGGTTTTTCTGATGGTTGATGTGAACACTACCCGGAGCTGCTGGCCGTATCTGCATGATTTTATGCATTGTGCAATATGCAGGAGATTTTTGCATGAATGTGTAGGTGTACAGGTGTTCCTAATAAAGTGCTCAGTGAGAGCACATGGGTATTTACTTTTGTATTTATGTTTGTCTTAGGAACATATTTCAGCTTTAAGCCTTTACTGAAATGTTTTGGTAAATACTGAATTTCATGTGTATATCAGCTTTTGACTGGTAATTACCAGTAATATAACTCAGCGGATATTAACAGACCGAAAATATGCTAAATGAATTCATAGTACCAATGTTTTTCAGCTTTCCATTTTCATTACATTACAACATTAGCTGCTGTACTAATTCACTCTTATGCAAGCTACTCACTTCTTTCCACATTTTTCTCGTTGCAGTTTACATTCCTCACCACACGACCTGATTTTTTTACCCTGACAAATTTGTCCTAGCAGGTTCCACATGGTGTAATTAAACGCAGTATAATGTGTATAAATCACATATCAAGCCTTAAAGGTAGACTACCTTTCAGATTTTACAAGTGAAGGTCATAAAAATAATTTTCCGCGACACCCATTATTTTTGTTTAGTGGACCGAAAGCTACTGAATTCAAATCACAGACTTCCAATTTTATTAGTTTTTTTTTTTTAATGGAACAATTAATGAATTTAGAGCCACGTGGCCCTAAAGTCTCTGCTATTTTTTCCTGCTTCACCATGACTCAATACAAGAGACTACGTCATGCATCACGTGGTGGGCTTTCCCTGTCTGCACAAGGCATTGTGGGATACAAATTTGAAACTGGAGAGGAAAATGAAGGACGCGAATGAAACATGGAAGATCGAAATGGAAAGTGAGAAGAAAAGACGTTATGTAATATACGAAGGAAAGGAAACGCAGGACCAAACTAATAAATATCGGCAGTCAGCGAGCACCTCGGTGTGATCAGCTGTTTGTTTAGCGACAGAATGATGGAACTGTCAGTGCACAAAGGTAAACCTGTAGATGGCAGTAATGCAACACTGTGGATGCCAGCTGCCATAAAACCCAAAAGAAGAAGGAAAAGAAGAAGCAGGTAAACCTGCGTATGCGCACACAGACTTCTTCTGTCTGCTTGACTGCGTGAAGCGAGTGATTTCATGCACATTATTTGTTTTAATCCCTTCAAATTAAATAACTTCCCAGCCACAGAATGGCCTGGTTTTTTTAGATCTTACAGAAATAAACATATATCACAATGACCAAATTTCAGATTCAACTAAATTTCACCAATTTTATGAAATTGAAAGGCCGTCTCGCTTTAAGAGTTGAATAGCAAAACTAGAAGGACACTCGGTAGAGTTCATACCTCCGCCAAGCCACATATTCGGATTTGCATCAAAATCTACTTAATTGTTCTTTGACCCATGGCTCACCTTTCCTCAAATTTTCATCAAAATCCGTTCACTACTTTTTGAGTTACGTTGGGAACAGACAAACAAACAAATGGAGGTGAAAACATAACGTCATCCAACAAAGTTGGCAGAGGTAAATATATGTTCTACAGTAATGACCATATATTAATATACCCCTTATTTTCACTGTTAATGAGCAACACCAACTTTTAAATTAACAGAGTAATATATTTTATTGGAGTTTGTGTCGAAGCTGAATGAGAACCTGCACTGGGTGGTAAGTGATGACCTTGATGCTCGATTCGTCTAATTATCAAGTGTCACAAACCAGCAGGCTGGTAATTAGCACCTTTAGTCTCTTATTCGGATTGTGTGTGTGTGTGGGTGTGGGTGTACTCCTCTCGCTACTAAGAGGCAGGAACATATTTTTCACCTGTGGTGAAAATTATAGAGCAATTCTTGAGCACTAAGAGAATTTGTACTTTTTTTCTCTCCAAATGGTATATGACAGAGAACCTACTGACTGAACTGCAGCAGATTCTGAAACAATAATGGTCTGTTTTGTCATTGTGATTCAGCTTAAATTTAAATCTAGATCTAGAGTGCGAACAGGATTCAACTACAGTTGTTTGGAGTATGGATGAGATGATAGATGATATACCTGTGTGAGGGTTTACCAACAAGGTGATTCCACGAGATACAAAGCGGCGGCCAAATTAATCCTGAATGGTCCTCCTCTTCTGATGCACTCAAAGAACTCAAGTGGCTGGACCAACCTCAATGAAGAGAACTCCATCACTGTGTCTACATGTATAACAAAGTGTCTGAAGATAAATGAATAAACTCCACTGAAACATACACTCACTGGCCATTCTATTAGGAACACCCATCCACCTGCTGTTTTATGCCGTTCTCTAATCAGCCGATCTGTTTACAGCAGCCCAATGTATAAAATCATGCAGATACAAATCAAGAGCTTCAGTTAATGTTCACTTCAAACATCAGACATTGTGATCTCAAAGTGTGACTTTCTTTGATTGTGGCATGGGTGTTGGTTTGAGCCAGATGGACTGGTTTACACACACTAGAGTTTACACAGAATGGTGCGAAAAACAAAAAACACTGAGTGAGCGACAGTTCTGTGGGTGGAAACAAACGCCTTGTTGATAAGAGAGGTCAGAGGAAAATGGACAGATTGGTTGGAGCTGCCAGGAAGGATATAATAACTCATAGCAACTCTTTACAACAGTGGTGAGCAAAAAAGCATCTCAGCATGCAACAGCAGAAGAACACATTGGGTTCCAGTCCTGCAGCCAAGAACAGGAATCTTAGAATCAAGAACAAGTTCCTATTAAAGTGTCCAGTGAGTGTATTCTAGAAAGTTCTTTCAGTCAATGATTTTATTGGCTGTTTATACTTTTTAATGTAAGCTGCAAAGTTCGCCTGTTTACAGAATAAAGCACTTGGGCTTGATCTGTTATAGGAAAATAAATCATGACATGGTGATGTAATGTGTCCCGAGGGCAAGCAGAGATACTGTTACGACATTAAAGTTGATTATTTTCATATAACTGTATGTCCTGAAGTGTTTTTTTTAATGCTACAGCAATTTGTTGATGATTACAATTTTTAAATAATTAATGAAAGAACGACATTTCTAGTTATGTTTAATGTTGTGGAACATCCACGAGAGAAGTTAGTTCCTGTTTTTGCTTATGTTATAGCAGCTGTAAATAGTGAGTCCCTGCACCAGCCTCTCTTTCTTTCTCTTCAAGTTAATAAGATGAGAGAGAGAGAGAACTTCTGTGTCTTGAATATTCTCCCCTGGTACAAGAGCTGATACTGGAGACTCCTTACATACAGTGGTGCTTGAAAGTTTGTGAACTCTTTAGAATTTTCTATATTTCTGCATAAATATGACCTAAAACATCATCAGATTTTCACACAAGTCCTAAAAATAGATAAAGAGAACCCAGTTAAACAAATGAGACAAAAATATTATACTTGGTCATTTATTTATTGAGGAAAATGATCCAATATTACATATCTGTGAGTGGCAAAAGTATGTGAACCTCTAGGATTAGCAGTTAATTTGAAGGTGAAATTAGAGTCAGGTGTTTTCAATCAATGGGATGACAATCAGGTGTGAGTGGGCACCCTGTTTTATTTAAAGAACAGGGATCTATCAAAGTCTGATCTTCACAACACATGTTTGTGGAAGTGTATCATGGCACAAACAAAGGAGATTTCTGAGGACCTCAGAAAAAGTGTTGTTGATGCTGATCAGGCTGGAAAAGGTCACAAAACCATCTCTAAAGTGTTTGGACTCCACCAATCCACAGTCAGACAGATTGTGTACAAATGGAGGAAATTCAAGACCATTGTTGCCCTCCCCAGGAGTGGTCAACCAACAAATATCACTCCATGAGCAAAGCGTGTAATAGTCGGCGAGGTCACAAAGGACCCCAGGGTAACTTCTGAGCAACTGAAGGCCTCTCTCACATTGGCTAATGTTAATGTTCATGAGTCCACCATCAGGAGAACACTGAACAACAATGCTGTGCATGGCAGGGTTGCAAGGACAAAGCCACTGCTCTCCAAAAAGAACATTGCTGCTCGTCTGCAGTTTGCTAAAGATCACGTGAACAAGCCAGAAGTCTATTGGAAAAATGTTTTGTGGACAGATGAGACCAAAATAGAACTTTTTGGTTTAAATGAGAAGCGTTATGTTTGGAGAAAGGAAAACACTGCATTCCAGCATAAGAACCTTATCCCATCTGTGAAACATGGTGGTGGTAGTATCATGGTTTGGGCCTGTTTTGCTGCATCTGGGCCAGGACGGCTTGCCATCATGGATGGAACAATGAATTCTGAATTATACCAGCAAATTCTAAAGGAAAATGTCAGGACATCTGTCCATGAACTGAATCTCAAGAGAAGGCGGGTCATGCAGCAAGACAATGACCCTAAGCACAAAAGTCATTCTACCAAAGAATGGTTAAAGAAGAATAAAGTTAATGTTTTGGAATGGCCAAATCAAAGTCCTGACCTTAATCCAATCAAAATGTTGTGGAAGGACCTGAAGCGAGCAGTTCATGTGAGGAAACCCACCAACATCCCAGAGTTGAAGCTGTTCTGTACAGAGGAACGGGCTAAAATTCCCCCAAGCCGGTGTGCAGGACTGATCAACAGTTACCGCAAACGTTTAGTTGCAGTTATTGCTGCACAAGGGGGTCACACCAGATACTGAAAGCAAAGGGTCACATACTTTTGCCACTCACAGATATGTAATATTGGATCATTTTCCTCAATAAATAAATGACCAAGTATAATATTTTTGTCTCATTTGTTTAACTGGGTTCTCTTCATCTACTTTTAGGACTTGCGTGAAAATCTGATGATGTTTTAGGTCACATTTATGCAGAAATATAGAAAATTCTCAAGGGTTCACAAACTTTCAAGCACCACTGTACATGTCACTAAATATTAAAAAGTCTCCCTACAGAAAGCTTCATCATATTTTGCTTGTTTTTATTAATTTGTTATTCGCCTTAGATTCTATAGCTTGTCCTCCACACCAGTCCCTGTGTATGTTCTTACTATAGAAACGATGACATATTCAAATGAGTGCATGAATATAAACTTATGATTTGCCTTACAGCCTGAGCTGCTGTTACACAGTAGAAAATTAATCAACACCTTCCAATCAGAGTTGTCATCACTGTGGTATAAAAATAAATGTGTACTGTATACACTGGGTCATGGGTCACTGGGTCTTGAATCTTGAATATTAATCACAGTTATCATCGCTTTCATTTTTAAATAAGTATCAGTCTTTTAAATATAATCCAGTGTGAATTTGTGTTGTGAGTCTCAGCACTAGGAAGCTTTTCCCTCATACATTTCTTTCATTTAGCCCCGAAGCAACAATACAAATGTGCCGCACGTGCACACACACACACACACAGGTGTGAGAGTGTTTGGTTTTGCCAGAGGCCTTCCACTAGATAAAAACGCTGCCTGACTCTTTAAATGGAGAAAGGAAATGGCTTGAAGGATGACATCTTCTTTATCTTTCCTCCACTTCCTGAGGCTTTCATACGCAGTGGTCATCATTCTTCATCTTATCAACTTTCTTCCTTCTCTTTTCTTCCTTTTACTCGCACTCTTTCACCCACTGAGTGTGAAGAATAGAGACATTAGGGGAATGTGGAATGTGACCACTAAATCATAACAGGTAAATAAGTAAATAAATAAATTATTCTATTCTATTCTATTATTTTTTATTCTAGGTAATTCTACTCTGTTCTCTTCTGCTGTATCCTATTCTATTCTCTTCTATTCTATCCTGTTCTATTCTCTTCTCTTCTCCTTTCTTGTCTTCTATTATATTATATTGTTCTATTCTATCCTGTTCTATTTTAACCTATTCTATTCTATTATACTCTGTCCTGTTCGATTCTATTCTATCCTGTTCTGTTCTCTTATCTCAGCTCATTATCTTTAGCTGCGTTATCCTGTTCTACAGGGTCGCAGGCAAGCTGGAGCCTATCCCAGCTGACTACAGGCGAAAGGCGGGGTACACCCTGGACAAGTCACCAGGTCATCACAGGGCTGACACATAGACACACAACCATTCACACTCACATTCACACCTACGGTCAATTTAGAGTCACCAGTTAGCCTAACCTGCATGTCTTTGGACTGTGGGGGAAACCGGAGCACCTGGAGGAAACCCACACGGACACAGGGAGAACATGCAAACTCCACACAGAAAGGCCCTCGCCGGCCACGGTGCTCGAACCCGGGCCTTCTTGCTGTGAGGCGACAGTGCTAACCACTACACCACCGTGCCGCCCCTGTTCTCTTATATTATATATATATATATATTATATTATGTTATATCCTTATCTCATCTCATTATCTCTAGCCGCTTTATCCTTCTACAGGGTCGCAGGCAAGCTGGAGCCTATCCCAGCTGACTACGGGCGAAAGGCGGGGTACACCCTGGACAAGTCGCCAGGTCATCACAGGGCTGACACATAGACACAGACAACCATTCACACCCACATTCACACCTACAGTCAATTTAGAGTCACCAGTTAACCTAACCTGCATGTCTTTGGACTGTGGGGGAAACCGGAGCACCCGGAGGAAACCCACGCGGACACGGGGAGAACATGCAAACTCCACACAGAAAGGCCCTCGCCGGCCACGGGGCTCGAACCCAGGACCTTCTTGCTGTGAGGCGACAGCACTAACCACTACACCACCGTGCCGCCCCTGTTCTCTTATATTATATATATATTATGTTATATCCTGTTCTATTCTATTCTATTCTGTCCTGTTCTATTTTATTCTATCCTGTTCTGTTCTATTTTATTCTGTTCTGTTCTATTCTATTCTACTGTATCCTATTCTATTCTCTTCAATCCTATTCTGTTCTTTTCTGTTCTATTGTATCCTGTTCCGTTCTCTTCTACTCTATTGTACTCTATCCTGTTCTATTTTATTCTATTCTGTTCTGTTCTCTTTTACTCTACTCTATCCTGTTCTATTCTATTCTCGTCTACCCTTCTCTATTCTATTCTATTCTATTCTATTCTATTCTACTCTTCTCTACCCTGTTCTGTTTTCTTCTGCACTGCCCTGGGTTGGGTTTCCCAAAAGCTTCTTAACGCTAAGAGCATCTTAATTAGGAGAGAGAGTATTCATTGTGATGCTCGCTCTACCATTTAATGATGATCTTTGCGCTATGATGCTTTTGGGAAACCCACCCCTGTTCTATTCTATTGTATTCTGTTACCACAAACATCTTGCGCTGTTGACTTGTACTATAAAACTTTTTTTATTGACCTTTAACGTTTTTTTTTTTTTTTTTTGCCTGACCCATTAAAACTGGACCTATGGAGATTCGTTGTTATTGTTGCTGTTTTATTCAGCAGGCCATAAATTGCCTGTATCCTATACTGTACAACAATCCCTGAGAATGTCATCTATTTAGCATGAATAGTTCAAAAATAAACACTAATGGAGCTTTGTAACTTTTTCGATAGCAACTGTTTTCACAGTAAAATTAAGACCACACCCTGTTTTTAAAGCCAAATACAATCCTGAAGTTTTGCACACTGTTTATTAGCAATAGTGACATTATTTCTATAAAGTATGAAGCAATTCTGAGATGGTCAGTTTTTAAAATCTGAAGATTTGTCTTAAATTGAATGTACCCTAAAATACATTGTTACTAAATTAAGCTATATTATAATTAAAATAATTAAAAATGATTCTGACCGGGGCGGCACGGTGGTGTAGTGGTTAGCGCTGTCGCCTCACAGCAAGAAGGTCCTGGGTTCGAGCCCAGCGGCCGGCGAGGGCCTTTCTGTGCGGAGTTTGCATGTTCTCCCTGTGTCCGTGTGGGTTTCCTCCGGGTGCTCCAGTTTCCCCCACAGTCCAAAGACATGCAGGTTAGGCTAACTGGTGACTCTAAATTGACCGTAGGTGTGAATGTGAGTGTGAATGGTTGTGTGTCTATGTGTCAGCCCTGTGATGACCTGGCGACTTGTCCAGAGTGTACCCTGCCTTTCGCCCGTAGTCAGCTGGGATAGGCTCCAGCTTGCCTGCGACCCTGTAGAAGGATAAAGCGGCTAGAGATAATGAGATGAGATGAGATGATTCTGACTGTAACCTTAACATGCAGATTTTTCACATACACATATACTGAGAGAGAGAGATTAAAGGGGAAAAGAGCAGGGCTTCACACACACACACATATTCTGGTTTGAAATTTGCACACCCAAAACTGACACATGTACCCAAACAGGTTGAGAAAGATTGTACTGAGAAAAGTCATTCTTTCTTCTTAGATATGTTCTTCACTTTTGATGATAGAAATGTCAGAGATTGTGTGTGTGTGTGTGTGTGTGTGTGTGTGTACAGTACGGTCAGGGCTTGGTATAAATGCACTAACAGGGCTAAGCCAGAGATGTTATAAGGAAGGAGACAAACCACCCTGAATAGAAATCTATGAGAAAAGTCCAGGAACCAGGAAATATATTAAGGGCAAGCACACAGTTACACGTATAATAGACGTATAGCCTGTGTGGAAAAAAAGAGTAATGTCACCAAATATTTAAGGCGGTTTTTAACAGATTTGACTGATGAGTCTATATATCATACGCTTCAAGGCGACACACTGGCCCCATATCTGTTCATCATTGTACCTGACTATTGCTTCAGGTCTGCAATCAGTGTGAAGAGGAGAGATTGGGATTCACAATCATACCTAGATAAAGCTGCAGAGTTGGTCCATTGAACATAACAGACCTCGATTTTGCAGACGATACTGCACTTTTGTCAGACACTGCTGCACAAGCGCAAGAACTGTTCAGGGGTGGGTTTCCCGAAAGCCTCTTAAGGCCAAGACTGTCTTTAATTACCTCCTAAGATCCATTGTCAAGCTAACGTGGTGTCTCCGAACAACATCGTAGCTCAAGTAGTCCTTTATTATGGCCCTTTTCCACTACCCTTTTTCAGCTCACTTCAGCTCGCGTCAGCTCACTTCAGCCCAACATGGCTCGCGTTTCGACTATCTCAAAACAGCATGACTCAGCTCGCTTCAGCCCTGCTTAGCACCCAAAACTCGCACGGTTTTGGAGTGGGGCTGAAGCGAGCCAAACCGAGCTGAGTGAGGCTGGGGGCGTGAGCAGACACTCCCCTGTGCACTGATTGGTGAGGAGGAGTGTCCTCACATGCCCACACACGCCCCGCGAGCACGCTGGGATCTGTAAACACCGTAAACCCGGAAGAAGAATAATTACGAATTACGAGAATTTCTGGAGCTTTATGCGCCTCGCCTCATATATACGCTCTTGCCAGTATCTGTTGGCATTGTCGGTGATAACAAGCCACAGCACCAAGACCAGCAACACTAACGACTCCATGTCCTCCATGTTTATTGTTTACTATCCGGGTCGTGAGACTACCGCTTAAAAGATCACTGATGTCACTGTTTGCGCCGCTTAACGACATCACGTGACGTCCACCCACTTTCGCTAACTCCACCCAATGTGTCCACCCACTTCCAGCCAGCACGGTTCAGCGCGGTGGTAGTCGAAATGCAACTCCAATAGCCCCACTCAGCTCGACTCAGCCCAACTCAGCACGGCACGGCTCCGCCCAACTCAGCCGCGTTTGTAGTGGAAAAGCGGCAATAGTTTGCTCTGAATTTACGAGAGACCCGGACCACTCGTTCAAAACAATGAGTGACTCACTCACAGCCAAATACACAGAATACGCATGCGCTTCCAAGGGACTCTCACAGTCAACGGGGGGAGACTGGTATTGAATCTGCTGCCGGTGTTCAATTATTTTTCTTGTACATTGCCAGTACATCAAGTTAATTATTAAATAATTATATGAAAAACATTATGAATATATTTCAATATGTTATGGAATCACGTATGGATATCATAATGTCACATTGATATCGCCACATTTCAACATTGTCAACTTGACACTGTGGATAACAGTTGAAATAATCCTGACTGTATGTTTGAGTAACAGTGAAATGAGCGGGCACAGGGAACACATTTACTTAGTTATTTAGTTTATTATTTGCTCATTCTTTCGTGTGAATATTTATTCATTTAATTAAAAAAATACGCTTGGAATAAAAAAAATATTGCCCAAAAATGTGAAATAGTTTCAATTATTAATTACTAGCAGACTACCTGGCATTGCCCAGGTTTTGCAAAATTCTGGGTTGCCCCCAGACTTTCATATCAAATTTGTTGAAGATCCGTCGAGAAATAGTGATGTTAAAGGGGAACTGAAGTCATTTTTAAACTTGATTTATTTCTTAATTAGCATGTGATTCAATGACATTTTCGCTTTTAGTAACCTTATATCGTGACTCGTATTGGCAACCAACTGCAATTAAATATTATACTTATCGGCCTATTCGGTTTTTAGCCGTGTTGAATTTAGTTCGTTTGGTCCACGGCAGGCGTCGCTTATCCGCGCGATCTTCACGAGACTTGTGCGAGACTTCGAAACGTGAAGTGTCAGCCAGGTGTCAGCGCCGCCATTTTGAAAACTTTTTTCCAAACGAAATATTGCACAAAAGTTAATTTAAATGACGATTACTGACGACTTTTTTCAAACTTTCCTGATTGCTATCAAAACAAACAAAACTTCCAGCTTGATTATGTCAGCATTCGAAAGAAGGCACACACGTCTTTTGACAACCCCTGTGTCCGAAATCATTCCCTACTCACTATATAGGGCACTATATAGTGAGGATGCCACTTTGTAGTGCTGTCCGAAACCTTAGTGAGGATTATTTACACCCTATATAGTGCACTCAAAGTATCCCACAATGCATCATGAAAAGTAGTGTACAACGATGGTCACTAGCCAAAGCAATATATCACATTATGCAATGCGGTCACGCTGAAAGAAATCAAATTAAAAGTCTCAAATTTGATTGAATAAAAGGCAGCGGCAAAGAAGAAAGTATTCAGCCTTGATTTAAATAGAACTGAAAGCTGCAGGTACTTTGTATTGATTAATGTGGGAAATACACTCAGTATAATATGGATTTATCACAAAAATACATGCATGTGTTTATTATTTTGAAAACCCACCAGCTGACTGATCTGGCACGTTTTAATTGTGCGACAGTAATGATGTAAATAACAGCACGACGGAGTAGTGTCAGAAAGCGTTTTTTCATTTTACCAATGAGCTCACTATAAAGTCCTGTATACAGTAATTCCCTATATAGGGAGTAGGGAGTAGTGAATGAGTGAGCGATTTCAGACACAGGGAACGTTGACAGATGTCGGTCACTTTGATTTCCGCTGTATGTTTTACTTCCGTCCTACGATGCCTCGCACAGGTCTCAATGAATCTCGTTTACGGCCATTGCTTTGACATATGGACTGATATATTACAGAGCTTATTTCAAACACTCATAACTTGCTCTAGCAGTGACAAAATAGCAATCAAAAATGCATTCCTATATTTAATAAAATTAGATAAATAGAATTTTGATAATAAAAAATTTGCCTTCAGTTCCCCTTTAACCCAAGACAAACAAAAATCCAAACATCTACCACCCAGGGGCCCACTGGGGGCCCAAATATGGAATTTCTGAGTTCTGCCAAATTGTGGCTATCTCCTGTACCTATGTGCCAAGTTTAGTGAAGATCTGTCGAGAGTTTGTGTTGATAAATGTAACGTCAAAGGCATTGAGGGAGGGGGTGGGTGGATGTTGTGCCCCCCAGGGACCTCTCTGGGGCCTGTATATGAATTTTGGTTATATCTGCAAAATTCTGGGTCATCCCCTGACCTACATGCTAAATTTCAATACAAACAAAAAACTTTGCTGCTTATTATATAGACTACATTATATATGTAATGCTTAATCACAACATGATATTTTAACATATTTTAAACATTTTATATTTAATTGGTTTTGGGGTTTTTTTTGGTAAAAAACGAATGCCATGTGCCTCGACTGGATTTAGCAACTACTCGTGCCTATATCGGGGACGTGCATTGCAAAGAAGTTCTTTGGAATGTTGCTATTAAGACTCTTTCTGACAAGTGAGTTTGGGAAAACCACAGACAGAGACAACGTTCATTGCTGAAGAGAGTCTCTCAACTCTCTCTTTAGCCTTAAAGGGCAATGTTATTGAGAAACCTTCCCCAGAAAGGTTCAGAATGCTACACTATGTGTGGGTCTACACATGAATGCCAAGAAAACTCAGCTTATGGCATACAACCAACCAAGTTGTGTCAAAATCCAAACAGTAGATGGCAGTTTTTTAAAGGAAGTAAATGACTTCAAATATTTGGGGTCATGGGTTCAGAGTACTGAACAAGATATCAAAGTTAGAAAAGCGTTGGCGTGGAAGGCATGCAACAAACTAAATAAAATATGGAAGTCTAACCTCCCAAGGCCTCTGAAAGTAAAGCTATTCCAAGCCACAGTCGAAAGCATGCTGCTATATGGTTGTGAGACCTGGACCATTACAAAGAAAATCAGGAAAGCCTTGGATGGGTGTTACACCAGAATGTTAAGAGCAGTTTTGAATGTGAGCTGGAAATCACATATGACCAACAAAGACCCATATGGTGACAGACCTCATCTCACAACTAAAATTGCTACCAGGAGATTGCTTTTGCAGGACATTGTAAAAGGGCAGAAGGGAGCGTGGTGTCAAAATTGGTTACATGGCAGCCTACACAAGGGAGAAGGGCGTCCCATGAAGACCTACATTGACCTACTACAGAATGACACCAGCTATGAGAGCCAGGAGATTGAAACCAGCATGCAGGACAGACGTTTTTGGAGAGCCACCATCAATGCCAGACAGCAAGAGTCGACGGAGTTCATTCATTCATTCTATACATGCAGTTTTTATATCCAAGTGGCCATTGAAGGTGCAGTTATGGCTCTCATCCCATTCATTTAAATAAGGTCCTGATCTTGTTACCCAGAAATAACTGCCGAGTGGCAAGACTTGCCTATAAGGACTTTGGCGAAGCTTCTTGTCTTTCAAAGTTAAAAAGACATTCATATAAGGTTCTCTTTTTTACATCCACATCAGATCATTTGATTAACGTTTTTTTAAAGTGGATTATTTTGGACTTTTGTCAAAACAAGCACCAAAAATGTTAACTTTACAGAATGGTATGAAGAAGTGAGGCTAAGGCTGATTTCTTTCTGGCCCAGACTGTAGATTCATGCAGCCTATCAGTTGCAGTCACATCATGTGATTACACAAAGTGACACACCCCCTAGACTTGATCTCCAACAAGTAATGATTGAGAAAGCGGAAGTAAAATACATTCATGCACATAATGAACATGAATGAGGTAGCTTATTTACTTTATTATATTTTTTCCCCCAAAATGCATTTGATGGAGAAACAGAAAGTTGACAGACTAAACGCACATTGTCCAATAAAAGTACAAATTACACAAGAGGCCAGAGATAGAAACTTTTTTTTTTTTACAGTAAAGTTTACAGCTTTTCTATTTGGCATTTGTATGTTTGGTATTTCGAAGAAATACGGCATGAATTCAGGACTTGAAACACTTAAAAAATTCATGAATCCAGTTGTCTATGTAAGGGAAAATGTACAGTGAGCCAGTCATTATTGCAAAATAAACCCCAACAGGGTGATGCAGGATCCCAACGGCTTCCTGTTAAAGAAATTAATAATTTGACACACAATATTGACTTTAAAATGATTTTATTGTTTCCACTAATGGTGTGGTCTGTAGCAATGGTTTGTTATACAGAAACAGCAGACCATAGAATGTCATGATTGACCAATCAGAATCGAGTATTCGACAAAGCCATGTAATAACTGTGTGTGTGTCTGTGTGTGTGTGTGTGTGTGTGTGTGTGTGTGTGTGTGTGTGTGTAATACATTGCCTGGCCAAGAAAAAAAGTCACCATTTGGATTTAAATAAGCAAATACATAAAAGCCTTTGATTGGATAATTACTGCAGTGATTAATGTGTTTCAACTGCAACAATTCTTTTAACCCAAACTGATGCAGTGAGTAGCTTCTCATTTCTTTAATAATCATATCGAAGATGTATCCTGTGCTCATGGAAAAGATGTTACTGTGTTTCAGAAGGGTTAAATTATTGGCCTGCATCAAGCAAAGAAAACAATTAAGGAGATTTGAGCTGAAATGACTGGAATTGGGTTAAGAACTGACCAACACATTATTAAAACCTGGAAGGATAGTGGGACAACATGTGTGAAAAAATGTGGTCAGAAAATAAAATCTTGACTGACCATGATCAGAGATCAGTTAAATGCTAAGTGAAGTTAAATCATTAAAAATTTGACGGTAGAGCTCACAGCTATGTTTAATAGTGAAATTAAGAACATTTCCACACTCACAATGTGATAAGAACTCACAGGATTGGAACTAAACAGCTGTGTGTCCATAAAAAAACTACTTGTTAGTGAGACTAATCAGGAGAAAAGGCTTCAGTTTGCTAGGGAGCAGAAAGATTGGACTCTGGAGCAATGGAAAAAGGTCATGTGGTCTGATGAGTCCAGATTGACCCTATTCTTGAGTGATGGGCGTGTCAAGATAAGAAGGGAAGCTCATGAAGCAATGCACCCATCATCCATAGTGTCCATTGTTCAAGCCTCTGGAGGCAGGGTTATGATCTGGGGTTGCTTCAGTTGGTCAGGTCGAGTCTCAGCAACGTTATGGGGCAATAAAATGAAGTCAGCTGACACCCTGAATGGACCGAATGACCAGGTTATCATCACATCAATGGATTTTTTTTTTCTTCCCTGATGGCACCAGCATAAAATTTGAGAGTGGTTCAGGAAGCATGAGGAATCATTTTCACACATGAATTGACCACCACAGAGTCCCAAACTTAACCCCATTGAGAATCTTTGGGATGCTGGAGAAGACTTTACAGAGTGGTTCAACTCTCCCATCGTCAATACAAGATCTCAGCAAAAAATGAATGCAACACTGGATGGAAATAAATGTTGTGACATTGTATAAGGTTGCTGAAACAATGCCACAGTGAATGTGCAACATAATCAAAGCTAAATGCAGTCCAAAGAAATATTAGTGTGTGACTATTTATTGGCCGAGCAGTGTGTTTTTCTCCACATCATTCTTATTATTCTATTCCTTATAATACATTGCTCAACCCCAACAGTTTTTCTGGTGAGCTATTGATAGATATTATTAACATTTAATAAAATTGTAAAAAAAAAAAAAAAGTCTGAATCAAGTCCTATTATTATTATTATTATTATTATCCATCCATTATCCATAACCGCTTATCCTGTGCAGGTTCGCGGGCAAGCTGGAGCCTATCCCAGCTGAGTATGAGCGAGAGGCAGGGTACACCCTGGACAAGTCACCAGATCATCGCAGGGCTGATACAGAGACAAACAACCATTCACACTCACATTCACACCTACGCTCAATTTAGAGTCACCAGTTAACCTAACCTGCATGTCTTTGGACTGTGGGAGAAACCGGAGCACCCGGAGGAAACCCACGCGGACACGGGGAGAACATGCAAACTCCACACAGAAAGGCCTTCGCCGGCCACAGGGCTCGAACCCAGAACCTTCTTGCTGTGAGGCGACAGTGCTAACCACTACACCACCCTATTACTTTTTTTTATTATTAAATTAGCTAAAAGGAATAATAATAATTCGAAAAAACTAATACAACTTTGACTAATTCTTAACTAAGTGCATAGTCACAAAATTAGTAGTGGATGTTTTTCTAAAGGCTTCCCAGTTAGTATTAGGTGTTAAGATGTCACAATGAGCGTTAAATGTGATTTAGAAAAAAAAAATTTCCAGTTGTCCAATACATTACAATTTAATACAAGTCACTACAGCTTAAAATAGACAGGATTTTAAATTTTTTTCATTTAACCTTGAAGTTAAACAGAACAAATTCATGCTTGTGGCCTACTGTGGCAAATCTACATGAATGTGATTGAAACACAAACTGGAACAGGAGGGAAAAAATTACAACAAAAGTTGAATAGAAGACAAAAATAAGGACATCATAACATGAATGGAAACCCATAAATAAAAATTGATAAAAGAGCTCATTTAGAGCTTCATAAAATTGTTTTAAAAAGTATTGATTTATAAGTATAGCTGTGCAAAAAGTATTTGATAAATAATGAAATAAAAATAGCTGTTTGGACTCAGAACTGTGGACCTTTTTATAAAAGTGTGTGCGTGTGTGTGTGTGTGTGTGTGTGTGTGTGTGTGTGTGTGTGTGTGTGTGTGTAGGAAAATGAAAGACACTTTTGAGATTTCAGAATCTCGTTTATGGCTTCAAATTATTTATTTATTACTTTTTGCTTTTTATTGCCCACTGTTGGCTTGTCTATTTTTGAGTCAGCTCCACAAGGGGAACAAGGTCAATTTCAAAGGAAGAATCAGCTCTGGGACTTTTTTCCATGTTGTTGTGGTTGATGCTTATCATTTATTTATATATTTGTCTGTTTTCTTGTTCTCTGTCTGAAGGAAGTCTGAGTGCTGGATTTATATGTTTCCTCTTCCTGAGAGACCATGGTGGGTCAAGGCATGTCTCTCTTTTTCGTGTGTGTGTGTGTGTGTGTGTGTGTGTGTGTGTGTGTGAGAGAGAGAGAGAGAGAGAGAGAGAGAGAGAGAGAGAGAGAGAGAGAGATTGATTAAAGTTCCATCCACCTGTGAATGAAAAAAAGGAAATTACAAAGAAATTAAAATAATCTAAATGTCTTCATGGCTGACATGAGAAATGTGACCCAGCATCTAAATATATTTCTTCAAGTGTTTTTTGTTTGTTTGTTTGTTTGTTTGTTTGTTTGTTTGTTTGTTTTGTTTTATTTTTAGTTTAGTTTTACAGTCTTTGATGAATGTTCCTTGTTGAATTCTATTATACAGGGATATTTTTCCATGAAATTTAAGCTGAAATCATTGGCAGTAATGGATATAGCACATAGATGCAGATTATTTCATACGTGGATGCAGTGAGGCTGGAGGCCAGGTGTTAATACTCTTCCTGTTATACAACTAAGTGCAAACAGCCCTGATTCAAATACAGTGAAAAAAGCATGCTGTGTATTTCAGGTTACAGTCAACAAATTTGAGAGGCAAGCTGCTAAACTGATCCAGTCAAACTGGGACAAACAGTGCTGGAGTGATGCAGAAGTGTACGGTGTTCTGGATATTTGGAGCAAAGAAAGAAAGAGTAGGAAGAGGTGGTGGAGGAGGAGGTTTATGAGTAGGAGGAGTAGTACTAGAAGTGGGAGTAGAGGGAGAAGGAGAAGCAGGAGGAGGAGTACAAGGAGTAGTAGGAGGAGGAGGTGGAGTATTAGACATGGGAGGAGTGGGAGAAGGAGTGAGAGTAGGAGGATGGGGGAGGAGGAGGAGTACTAGGAGTGGGAGGAGCAGAAGGAGGAGGAGTACTAGGAGTGGGAGAAGGAGTGAGAGTAGGAGTAGGACGATGGGGAGGAGGAATAGGAATAGTCGGAGTAGTAGGAGGAGGAGGAATAGTAGGAGTAGCAGCAGAAGGATGAAGAGGAGGAGTAGCAGGAGCGAAGGAGGAAGAGGAGGAGGAGAAGTAGTAGAAGTGGGAGGAGAGGAGGAGGAAAAGTGGGAGGAGTGGGAGAAACAGTAGGAGGAGGAGTAGAATGATTGGGAGGAGTGAGAGTAGGAGGATGGGGAGGAGAAGGAGGAGGAGAACTAGGAATGGGAGAAGGAGTGGGAGGAGTAGGAGTAGTAGAAGTGTGAGGAGTGGAAGGAGTGAGAGGAGGAGGAGAACTAGGAGTGGGAGTAATAGGAGTGGGAGGAGTGAGAGGAGGAGGAGGGGGATGGGGAGGAGGAATAGGAATAGAGTAGTAGTAAGAGGAGGAGGAATAGTAGGAGTAGCAGGAGGAAAGGAGGAAGAGGAGGAGGAGAAGTAGTAGAAGTGGGAGGAGTGGGAGGAGGAGGAGTAGAAAGAGTGGGAGGAGGAGGAGTGGGAGAAGCAGTAGGAGTAGGAGTGGGAGGAGGAGTAGAAGGAGTGGAAGGAGTGAGAGTAGGAGAATGGGGATGAGGAGTAGAAGTACTAGGAGGAGGAGGTGGAGTACTAGGAGCGGGAGGAGTGAGAGTAGTAGGAGGAGGAGGAGTACTAGGAGTGGGAGTAGGAGAAGGAGGATAGGGCAGAGGAATAGGAATAGTCAGAATAGTAGGAAGAGGAGGACGATGTGGATGAAGAGGAAGAGGAGGAGAAGGAGGAGGAGTACTAGGAGTGGGAGGAGTAAGAGGATGAGGAAGAGGAGTACTAGGAGTGAGAGGAGTAGGAGGAGGAGTACTAGGAGTGGGAGGAGGAGGAAGAGGAGGAGTAGGAATGGGAGGAGTGGGAGTAAGAGGAGGAAGATGGGGAGGAAGAATAGGAATAGTTGGAGTAGTAGTAGTAGGAGGAGGAGAAGTAGTAGTAAAGTAGCAATATTTGAGTCCCAATGAGATGAACTAAAGGTGCCACCTTTTTTGGTGACAAAGAATGTAGACAGACACATAACCATCAGCTCACATCCATCTTAGCCTGATATTGCTGTGCTAGTATTTTGTAATACCTGGACCTTGGAAACACACACACACACACACACACACACAAACACTCTCACACACACACACACACACTCTCTCTCTCTCACACACACACACACACACTGCAGAGTCAGCACCAAATAGCAGGGCTTTTAAACTGTGTGGCAGAGTGCATTGGTAATTTCCATAAATACACCTGACTTTGCCCTTTCCGAGTATTAGAGGAATTTTCACTGTCTTATTAATGTTTATCCCCCAGAAATGCTAACATATACAAAACACAGCATTTAAAGTTCATTTCCATTTCGTCTCCTCCCAGCCTGTATCACAAACACGAATCACAAGCATATTACATCAGCGCGACTGCTGAAACGCAGGACATTTTTAATGCAGTAACTGTGAAGATTAACAGGAACGTGTCGCCCGTTTTACGTGTGTCTTCATGCATTCAAAGAAAAACACATTTTTCACACCTTACTGGGGATATATCATCAAAGCCTTATTGCACAAATTAGAAACACAAAATAATAATCTTCTTTTCAGCAGTTTCTTATTGCGTAATCTTTTGTTATTATTTAGTAGTTTCTTTTGGCATAATCTTTCATTTTAGGACGTTTTGCTGGTGTGAAATTTTTAGTGCAACCAGTTTCTTATTGTCAAACACATTTTAGTCATTTCTTTTGTGTAACTTTTCATCCATCCATCCATTATCTGTAACCACTTATCCTGTGCAGGGTCACGGGCAAGCTGGAGCCTATCCCAGCTGACTACGGGCGAAAGGCGGGGTACACCCTGGACAAGTCGCCAGGTCATCACAGGGCTGACACATAGACACAGACAACCATTCACACTCACACCTACGGTCAATTTAGAGTCACCAGTTAACCTAACCTGCATGTCTTTGGACTGTGGGGGAAACCGGAGCACCTGGAGGAAACCCACGCGGACATGGGGAGAACATGCAAACTCCGCACAGAAAGGCCCTCGCCGGCCACGGGGCTCGAACCCATCACCTTCTTGCTGTGAGGTGACAGCGCTAACCACTACACCACCGTGCCACCCTGTGTAACTTTTCATTTTAGCTATTTCTTTTTATGATTTTTTTATTTCAGCAACTTATTTTTTTTATTTTAGTAGTTTCTTATTGTAATCTTTTTCATTTACTTTAATCTCAAGCCCCACTATCTAATTAATATCACAGAAAAAAAAGAAATTACTGCAGAAAGTAGTGATATTACCGAATATGCATGCATTATTCAGAATGTACTGATAAACAGACGTATAAATGAACACGAGGCACATGGTCCTCTGCTGAATTTGTCCGCTGGTAGACGGTTGTGGCAGAGTTCCAGACCTACAGCAGATTTACATTTACCTTGATCTTCTGTATGAGATGTAAATGTCAGTTGCTCTGCTCTGTTCCATGTTTTGTACTGTTTGGTGTTCTCAGTCTGAACGATCTCAGGGCTGCTTGACCCTCTGTGCTGTAGTGTAGCTGCGCTCACTTTGTGTAGCACTTGCGCGAATATGAGTTCAGTTTAAAACTTAATTTCCTTCTCTCGGTCTTTTCAGTAGATCTACCAATTCATAAAGTTCATCATGACTCTATTAACTGGGGTCTTCAAGAAATTTTGGATTAATTTGTTCATTCCTTAGGCATGTTTTGTTGTTGCTCTTCTTCTTCTTCATTTTTAAATGAAAATTATACTGTAAAGGGCGGCACGGTGGTGTAGTGGTTAGCGCCGTTGCCTCACAGCAAGAAGGTCCGGGTTTGAGCCCCGTGGCCGGCGAGGGCCTTTCTGTGTGGAGTTTGCATGTTCTCCCCGTGTCCGCGTGGGTTTCCTCCGGGTGCTCCGGTTTCCCCCACAGTCCAAAGACATGCAGGTTAGGTTAACTGGTGACTCTAAATTGACCGTAGGTGTGAATGTGAGTGTGAATGGTTGTCTGTGTCTATGTGTCAGCCCTGTGATGACCTGGTGACTTGTCCAGGGTGTACCCCGCCTTTCGCCCGTAGTCAGCTGGGATAGGCTCCAGCTTGCCTGCGACCCTGTAGGACAGGATAAAGTGGCTAGAGATGATGAGATGAGATGAGATTATACTGTAAAATCATATGGGCACTAACATTCATTTGTTCTCAATAATATACTGCTTTAAAGAAAAATTACAGATGTTTTTCAATCTCATGGATGTTTCCTTGGTAGGACAGGTCCTTCCAAGTTGGGTCCTTCAGAGACTTTGCAAGGCTCCTTCCCAACATCCAGAGAAAGTGTAACATTTAGCGTAAAGTTTTAAACATTAGGTGTACAGATGTGCATCTTCTTCTTCTGTTGGGTTTATTGGCAGCTTGCAGTCATAGTGCATTACCACCAGACTGAGGTGTGAATACTTTTGGGAATATGAATGCTTTAATTTAAAATTTTAAAAAGAAAAAGAAAGAAAATTCATTTCTGTTTTGCAAGACCAGTCATTCTTAGAATAACAAAACAGTTTTAGTCGTGGATTGTGTCCCAGGCGCTAAACTCAGCAGACTATTGAATTACATTACATTACATTACAGGCAATTAGCAAACGTGCAACATACCTGAGCGACATACAACATACCCAGAGAAGCCTGGCAAGCAGTTGGGGTCAGGTGCCTTGCTCAAGGGCACTTCAGCCATTCCTACTGGTCCAGGGAATCAAACCAGTGACCTTTTGGTCCCAAAGCTGCTTTTCTAACCATTAAGCCATGCCTTCCCTTTTAATATAATATAATATATTTCAGATATAATATTTAATATACACCAACGTTTAGAGGGCGGCACGGTGGTGTAGTGCTGTCGCCTCACAGTAAGAAGGTCCTGGTTTCAAGCCCCGTGGCCGGCAAGGGCCTTTCTGTGTGGAGTTTGCATGTTGTCCGCGTGGGTTTCCTCCGGGTGCTCCGGTTTCCCCCACAGTCCAAAGACATGCAGGTTAGGTTAACTGGTGACTCTAAATTGACCGTAGGTGTGAATGTGGGTGTGAATGGTTGTCTGTGTCTATGTGTCAGCCCTGTGATGACCTGGCGACTTGTCCAGGGTGTACCCCGCCTTTCGCCCGTAGTCAGCTGGGATAGGCTCCAGCTTGCCTGCGACCCTGTAGAACAGGATAAAGCGGCTAGAGATAATGAGATGAGACCAACATTTAGGCACTTTAAAGCGAGACGGACTTTCGATCTCATAAAATCTGTGAAATTTAGTTCCCTCTGAAATTTGGTCACTGTGAAATATGTTGATTTCTGTAATTTCATCTCATCTCATTATCTCTAGCCTCTTTATCCTGTTCTACAGGGTTGCAGGCAAGCTGGAGCCTATCCCAGCTGACTACGGGTGAAAGGCGGGGTACACCCTGGACAAGTCGCCAGGTCATCACAGGGCTGACACATAGACACAGACAACCATTCACACTCACATTCACACCTACGGTCAATTTAGAGTCACCAGTTAACCTAACCTGCATGTCTTTGGACTGTGGGGGAAACCGGAGCACCCGGAGGAAACCCACGCAGACATGGGGAGAACATGCAAACTCCGCACAGAAAGGCCCTCGCCGGCCACAGGGCTCAAACCCAGACCTTCTTGCTGTGAGGCGACAGCGCTAACCACTGCACCACCGTGCCGCCCTGATTTCTGTAATATCTAAAAAAAAAAAACAGGCCATTCTGTGGCTGGGAAGTTATTTCATTTGAGGGGATTCCTGAGCAAATAATGTGCATGAAATCACCTCTTCGTGCAGTCAAGCAGACAGAGGAAGTCCGTGTGCGCATGCGGAGGTTTACTTTTTTCTTCTTCTTTTGGGTTTTACAGCAGCTGGCATCCACAGTGTTGCATTACTGCCATCTACAGGTGGAAGACTCCTGTGTCACTCTTTGACCGTGCACTGACAGTTCCATCATTCTGTCGCTAAACGAACAGCTGATCACACCGAGGTGCTCGCTGATTGCCAATATTTATTAGTTTGGTCCTGCGTTTCCTTTCCTTCGCAACATAACATCTTTTCTTCTCGCTTTCTGTTACTGTAGTCAGTCTTTCATGTTTCATTCAAACACTCGTGTCCTCGATTTTTCTCTCCTGTTCCAAATTTGTATCCCACAATGCCTTGCGCAAATGGCGAAAGCCCACCACATGATGCATGATGTAGTATCTTGAATTGGGTCATGGTAAACCCACGCGGACACGGGGAGAACATGCAAACTCCGCACAGAAAGGCCCTCGTCGGCCATGGGGCTCGAACCCGGACCTTCTTGCTGTGAGGTGACAGCACTAACCACTACACCACCGTGCTGCCCCATTCTGATATCTGAAAATGCAAAGTCTTACAAACTGTATTGAAATTCTAACCCAGCCTTTCTCAACCAGGGTGCCATGACACCCTGGGGTGCCGTCTGGCTTTGTTAGGGGTGCGGTCAAAAAATTATATATTCTAACATTGAAATAAATAAAATGAATTAAAATTCCAAAAAACAAGTTACACTAATGCAGATCATCGCCGCCTCATGCATCATCAAAATTTGTCTCACGGCCCCCTTTCCCATGTCACAACGTCACTGCCGGGGTCAGCGTATGGTCAGCGTGACTGCGTATATTTTATATGAGGGTGCCTTGAGAATTTGCATACTTCTGAAGGGTGCCGTGACTGAAAAAAGGTTGAGAAACACTGTTCTTACCAAATAAAGCAAAACAACTGGATTTCCCCAGTTTGTAAATTTCCATACAATGGGGTGACTGTCTAGAAATTTGTTCATGTTGTGGATTGAACCCAAATTCATGCATCAACTCATTGCTGAGCCACACTGAATGCTGAAATCCACATTGAACGACTTGCACGTTTAATATTTATGATTAACAAACAAGCCCAAATTTTATTTTCGAATAAATGTTCCAATTTTTTGTTACTATTTTCACTTTGTTTAATGGTTTCCTACAAGAAAATGGGCGCAGCCTTGCAAAACAGATTGTCAAGTCAAGTCAATTTAAAGACTTTAAACATATGAACTAATAAATTTATCCCTAATGACCGGCGAGTGGCCTAGTGGTTAGCATGGCTGCCTCTTGATCAAGAGATAGCGAGTTCTCCTCATGGCCGGGTCATACCAAAGACCATCATAAAAATGGTGCCTTCTGGCAAGGCATGCTGCAATACAGATGTGAGTGGGGAGTCAAACTCTCACTGTAACCCTAACTATGTAATATAAGTCAGAGGCTGAGGGCTATGAAATGGAGATCAGCGCTGCCAAATGTGCCATGAATGGTGCAGGAAGGACTTTGACTTTTGAATGAGCAAGCCTGAGGCAATGGTGGTGAAGAAAAACTCCCTCAGATGACATGAGGAAGAAACCTTGAGAGGATCCAGACTCAAAAGGGAACCCATCCTTATCTGGGTGATAACAGACAATGTGATTATAAATAACTTGCTTCTATAACAGTGTCCTATATAGTCAAAAAGCATAACTGTGTAACCAGGAAATTCATTATAGTTTTAACATGAAGTTTGTTTTGTTGACGTTATCAACTGTTCATTGATGGAGACTTGAGTGCAACACTGTTCATGACAATTGCAGTCCTAAAGTTATCATGGTGATTATAGCCCTCAGCCAACATCTCATCTCATCTCATTATCTCTAGCCGCTTTATCCTTCTACAGGGTCGCAGGCAAGCTGGAGCCTATCCCAGCTGACTACAGGCGAAGGCGGGGTACACCCTGGACAAGTCACCAGGTCATCACAGGGCTGACACATAGACACACACAACCATTCACACTCACATTCACACCTACGGTCAATTTAGAGTCACCAGTTAACCTAACCTGCATGTCTTTGGACTGTGGGGGAAACCGGAGCACCCAGAGGAAACCCACGCGGACACGGGGAGAACATGCAAACTCCACACAGAAAGGCCCTCGCCAGCCACGGGGCTCGAACCCGGACCTTCTTGCTGTGAGGCGACAGCGCTAACCACTACACCACCGTGCCGCCCCCTCAGCCAACATAGCAAAAGTATCCAGAGCCACCTTCTCAGCATGTCTTTCGACTGTCCATATGAGGCCGTCCTCCACAGGAGCGAAGTGATGAGACTCCAGCCAGAAGTAGGGCATCAGGATGGATCAGTCAGGTCCAAAGAGCAGAAGAGGTCAACATCACTGGTGTCTCAGGATCGACATGTAACTTGAAAGAGAGAGAAACACAGATTATCAGGTTGTCACCTAAAGGTTAAGAAGAGGTTACGTTTAATTTTTGGAAGTTTGTCAAAACAATGTGTAAATATAGTTTTTAACATTACGGTATTATCATGTATGTTCTTTAAAAATGACATACATTTAGAGACATAACATCACTTAACAATACAACCAAATTAATGTTATTTGCATTGCTACTTAGGTATATCATTTATATTTAACAATTATTCTCTGAAGGTGAAGTGAATATCGGTGAATAATAACCGAGTCAAAGTCAAGGTTATTATTCACCAGTATTCACTGAGCCTGAGGCAGATAACTGTTTTCGTATAAAAACACATATGGTTATTTAAAAAATAAATCGTATTTTAAAAAATAATTTATTTCAAACTTGAAAAGCGGCATGCAAATGTAATAAAGGCGCGGTGCAGATTTCTGTTACTTATCTATGCCACGTCACATAAAATACTTTGTTTTGAAATCGCTAAAATAAATCACAGTTCCACCTTCCCTTTGAATAGTTTTAGACCAAACTTCGTCGCATCTTTAATGCTTTCAGGAACAGCATTTTCTTTCATAATTTGTAATTCTTCCTCACTTATGGTGACAAAGTGATCGGCCGCCATTTTGCCGAGTCGCTCGAGGTGATTATCGAGAAATAGTCCGAATTTCTCGACCAAACAGCGCACGCGATTTTCTATAATCACCTCCATATTTATACTAATATTTAATACTGTACTGTTGTGATGTTGAATTGTAAATTTATCATACCATAAGTTTCCTCCAACCCCTCCCCCCCAAAAAAAAGTTTAAAATGAATCTCATCTCATCTCATCATCTCGAGCCGCTTTATCCTGTTCTACAGGGTCGCAGGCAAGCTGGAGCCTATCCCAGCTGACTACGGGCGAAAGGCGGGGTACACCCTGGACAAGTCGCCAGGTCATCACAGGGCTGACACATAGACACAGACAACCATTCACACTCACATTCACACCTACGGTCAATTTAGAGTCACCAGTTAACCTAACCTGCATGTCTTTGGACTGTGGGGGAAACCGGAGCACCCGGAGGAAACCCACGCGGACACGGGGAGAACATGCAAACTTCACACAGAAAGGCCCTCACCGGCAACGGGGCTCAAACCCGGACCTTCTTACTGTGAGGCAACAGTGCTAACCACTACACCACCGTGCCGCCCCTTTAAAATGAGTTGAAATGCTAAATGTATTGTGTCTGTTTGTCAATGAGCAAATCCATAATAGGACCTGAGGTTTTTATTATTTCTATCTATCTATCTATCTATCTATCTATCTATCTATCTATCTATCTATCTATCTATCTATCTATCTATTTATTTTTAAGTTTTCTAGTTGAAGGTTTAATCAAGGTCAGTGAATATATAAAAAGAGAAATACTTTTAGCACTGCTCAAGAACTTTTAAAATTCATATTTGTTTTGTAGCGGCTCTCATTATGATACTGGATCACATTAAAGCTAGACGGCCTTTTGATTTCACAAATCAGTGAAATTTAGTTCTCTCTGAAATTTGGTCATTGTGATATATGTTTATTTCTGTAATATCTCACAAAATATCAGGACATTCTGTGGCTGGGAAGTTATTTAATTTGAGGGGATTAAAGCAAATAATGTGCATGAAATCGCTCACTTCGCGCAGTCAAGCAGACAGAGGAAGTCCGTGTGCGCATGCGCAGGTTTACCTTTGTGTACTGACAATTACTGTACATCATTCTGTCGCTAAACGAACAGCTGATCACACCGAGGTGCTCGCTGACCGCCGATATTTATTAGCTTGGTTCTGCGTTCCGTTTCCTTCGCAACATAACGTCTTTTCTTCCCGCTTTCCGTTACTGTAGTCGGTCTTTCACGTTTCATTCACACACTCACATCCTCCATTTTTCTCTCCTGTTACAAATTTGTATCCCACAATGCCTTGTGCGAACGGGGAAAGCCCACTATGTCATGCATGATGTAATAGCTTGAATTGGGTCATGGTGAAGCAGGAAAAAATAGCGGAGAATTTAGGGCCACGTAGCCTTAAATTCATTAATTGTTCTATTTTTAAAAAAAATTATAAAATTGGAAGTCTGTGATTCGAATTCAGTAGCTTTTGGTCCACTAAACAAAAATAATTAGGTGTCAGGGAAAATTCTTTTTATGACCTGCACTTGAAAAATCTGAAAGGCGGTCTACCTTTAAGACCCATTTACTCTTTTATTTTTAATTATTTTTCACCCACAGTATCACTCAGAGGCAGCTCTTCGTCTGAGCTGTAGTGTCGTAAATTGCACATTTGATTAATATGTAAACAAACTGCCTTTAATCAAATGTAATATATCAATTAGTACTTTATATGAATTAATTAACTGAAGAGACAAACATTTTCTTTATAGCATGTTAACTGGTGGAGAAGAGAAACTAATTATATACGCAGCAGTAATACTTTTATGATTGTAATTACCAGCCATTTGTCAGAACCAATAAGTTCTTTAATAATCAAACCCATTATCAGGGGACTGTTTTACTGCTGTGCTGTTTCTTTTGGATTGTGGATAAAATAGTCAAAGCAGAAATGGTCCTGTGGACAGTAGATATGATGGAAAACAATTACCGATTGAGACACATCATTCTGCACACATTTACTGGGGTGCTTATAAATGTTAGAGTGATAAATTATATGAAGCGTTTCTATAAATGAGAATTTTTAATCCAGTTTGCAAGTTAATTGATCTGACTGATGTTAAAACAATATTCCATCATTGTGTGTTGAGTCTGAGTTTATCCATATTGACAGTAACACATAGAGGAATGTAATAAACAATACAATATCAGGGATTTGTCATTAGGACACAACTACAGTTAGAATTGTGTGTCTTAGAGAGGTACACTCACCGGCCACTTTATTAGTATCTAATCAGCCAATCCCTTGACAGCAGCACAGTGCATCAAATCATACAGATACAAATCAAGAGCTTCAGTTAATCCATCCATCCATCCATCCATCCATTATCCATAACCACTTCTCCTGTGCAGGGTCGCGGGCAAGCTGGAGCCTATCCCAGCTGACTACGGGTGAAAGGCGGGGTACACCCTGGACAAGTCGCCAGGTCATCACAGGGGTGACACAT
The DNA here is from genome assembly GCF_027579695.1 of Neoarius graeffei. Classification (NCBI taxonomy): domain Eukaryota; kingdom Metazoa; phylum Chordata; class Actinopteri; order Siluriformes; family Ariidae; genus Neoarius; species Neoarius graeffei. The sequence goes on along the minus strand of NC_083590.1, from coordinate 27,545,373 downwards.
AGAGACAAACAACCATTCACACTCACATTCACACCTACGGTCAATTTAGAGTCACCAGTTAACCTAACCTGCATGTCTTTGGACTGTTGGGGAAACCAGAGCACCCGGAGGAAACCCACGCAGACACGGGGAGAACATGCAAACTCCGCACAGAAAGGCCCTCGCCGGCCACGGGGCTCGAACCCGGACCTTCTTGCTGTGAGGTGACAGTGCTAACCACTACACCACCGTGCCGCCACACTTCAGTTAATGTTCACTTCAAACATCAGAATAGGAAAAATCATGATCTCAAAGTACGACTTTCTTTCACTGTGGCATGGGTGTTGGTTTGAGCCAGATGGACTGGTTTGAGTATTTCAGAAACTGCAGATCTCCTGGGGTTTACACACACAACAAGAACAGTATACTCAAAATGGTGCGAAAAACAAAAAAGTTCTGTGGGTGGAAACAAACGCCTTGTTGATAAGAGAGGTCAAAGGAAAATGGTCAGATTGGTTCAAACCACCAGGAAGGATATAGTAACTCATAGCAACTCTTTACAATCGTGGTGAGCAGAAAAACATCTCAGCACGCAACAGTAGAAGAACACATTGGGTTCCAGTCCTGCAGCCAAGAACAGGAATCTTAGACTCAAGAACAAGTTCCTATTAAAGTGTCCGGTGAGTGTATGTATATGAACCGTATTTGGTTTTGATGTTAAATGTTAAAAGTGCGATATAAATAAACCTGAATAGAAATGAATTATGGATGAAGTCAGAATGTCAGGTTGATATTAATATTTCTCAGACAGCTACAGTAAATCATGTATTCTTATTTGTATTACATTGCTGCTGTATTCTCCAATCTGATTGGTCAAAAATTTTATCATTACTTTTCTATGATGGTGTGATGCAGAAAGTACAATTGTTCCAGCTATGAATGAGGCAAAGCACATAAACACATTTTATTATTATTATTATTACAACCCCGATTCGGGCGGCATGGTGGTGTAGTGGTTAGCGCTGTCGCCTCACAGCAAGAAGGTCCGGGTTCGAGCCCCGGGGCCGGCGAGGGCCTTTCTGTGTGGAGTTTGCATGTTCTCCCCGTGTCCGCGTGGGTTTCCTCCGGGTGCTCTGGTTTCCCCCACAGTCCAAAGACATGCAGGTTAAGTTAACTGGTGACTCTAAATTGACCGTAGGTGTGAATGTGAGTGTGAATGGTTGTCTGTGTCTATGTGTCAGCCCTGTGATGACCTGGCGACTTGTCCAGGGTGTACCCCGCCTTTCGCCCGTAGTCAGCTGGGATAGGCTCCAGCTTGCCTGTGACCCTGTAGAAGGATAAAGCGGCTAGAGATAATGAGATGAGATGAGACAACCCCGATTCCAAAAAAGTTGGGACAAAGTACAAATTGTAAATAAAAATGGAATGCAATAATTTACAAATCTCAAAAACTGATATTGTATTCACAATAGAACATAGACAACATATCAAATGTCGAAAGTGAGACATTTTGAAATTTCATGCCAAATATTGGCTCATTTGAAATTTCATGACTGCAACACATCTCAAAAAAGTCGGGACAGGGGCAATAAGAGACTGGAAAAGTTAAAGGTACAAAAAAGAAACAGCTGGAGGACCAAACTGCAACTCATTAGGTCAATTGGCAATAGGTCATTAACATGACTGGGTATAAAAAGAGCATCTTGGAGTGGCAGCGGCTCTCAGAAGTAAAGATGGGAAGAGGATCACCAATCCCCCTAATTCTGCGCCGACAAATAGTGGAGCAATATCAGAAAGGAGTTCGACAGTGTAAAATTGCAAAGAGTTTGAACATATCATCATCTACAGTGCATAATATCATCAAAAGATTCTGAGAATCTGGAAGAATCTCTGTGCGTAAGGGTCAAGGCCGGAAAACCATACTGGGTGCCCGTGATCTTCGGGCCCTTAGACGGCACTGCATCACATACAGGCATGCTTCTGTATTGGAAATCACAAAATGGGCTCAGGAATATTTCCAGAGAACATTATCTGTGAACACAATTCACCGTGCCATCCGCCGGTGCCAGCTAAATCTCTATAGTTCAAAGAAGAAGCCGTATCTAAACATGATCCAGAAGCGCAGACGTCTTCTCTGGGCCAAGGCTCATTTAAAATGGACTGTGGCAAAGTGGAAAACTGTTCTGTGGTCAGACGAATCAAAATTTGAAGTTCTTTATGGAAATCAGGGACGCCGTGTCATTCGGACTAAAGAGGAGAAGGACGACCCAAGTTGTTATCAGCGCTCAGTTCAGAAGCCTGCATCTCTGATGGTATGGGGTTGCATTAGTGCGTGTGGCATGGGCAGCTTACACATCTGGAAAGACACCATCAATGCTGAAAGGTATATCCAGGTTGTAGAGCAACATATGCTCCCATCCAGATGACGTCTCTTTCAGGGAAGACCTTGCATTTTCCAACATGACAATGTCAAACCACATACTGCATCAATTACATCATCATGGCTGCGTAGAAGAAGGGTCCGGGTATTGAACTGGCCAGCCTGCAGTCCAGATCTTTCACCCATAGAAAACATTTGGCGCATCATAAAACGGAAGATACGACAAAAAAGACCTAAGACAGTTGAGCAACTAGAATCCTACATTAGACAAGAATGGGTTAACATTCCTATCCCTAAACTTGAGCAACTTGTCTCCTCAGTCCCCAGACGTTTACAGACTGTTGTAAAGAGAAAAGGGGATGTCTCACAGTGGTAAACATGGCCTTGTCCCAACTTTTTTGAGATGTGTTGTTGTCATGAAATTTAAAATCACCTAATTTTTCTCTTTAAATGATACATTTTCTCAGTTTAAACATTTGATATGTCATCTATGTTCTATTCTGAATAAAATATGGAATTTTGAAACTTCCACATCATTGCATTCCGTTTTTATTTACAATTTGTACTTTGTCCCAACTTTTTTGGAATCGGGGTTGTATTATTATTATTATTATTATTATTATTATTTATAATTATTGACCAGTTTTCTGTAAGGAGACATTTATTTAACATTTATGGAAAGAGTCTCCAGTGTCAAAAAAAAAAAAATCAAATAGTCAACGAAGATAAAGCTGTAAATTTGTGGTTTCTGATTTGGGAAAGTTTTCAGGATGGAAGACTTTGTGGTTTTTTTTTTCTTTTGTGTAACATGACTATCTGTATTTAATTGACTTTAGACAAAAAAAAAAGCTGATTAAAGAATTACGGTTTATAGCCGTTATGATGCAAGTTCTAACAGGAACTTCTGTAATTTGTTTTTCAGACAGCCCACAACCTAACATGTTACTAGAAATGGATTAAAAAAAACATATGACGTGACATTATTAGAAAGAAATTATTAGCATTAGCACATATCTGTAATATAAGAGAAATAAAACACTTCAGGACTTCACGGAAAATAATGAACTTCTGAGAGTTAACAGCAACTCCGCTTTGTGTTGTTGATTATTTTTCTATTACAGCACACCCCATGGAGTTTTACTCCTTAAGTTAAAAAAAATGCCATTTCATTTTCATTAGATTTTCAACAAAAGGAATAAGAGCTGTTGAACTACTTTGGTAATTCACCCAGGGTTTTGGAACCTTCTGTGCATAGCAGCTAGCATACATTATTAACATCTGTAACAGCTGGAGAAATAAAGGTCTTGCGTTAGTGATGCAATGTTAATAAGAAAGTTTCGAGGCCTGAGGAAAGACATCTACCATTGTGGAATTTTATTACACCTGGTGCATTTCGGTGGGTCTGGAGATTAGACGAGGCTTGGGTGAGATCTAGAAGGTTGATTTAGTGCAGGAGTGAGTGTGTGTCTCTGGCCCAAGGGCTCACAGTCCGCTGGTCCAGGATAACTGTGAGGATTTATGAGCACAGCAAGCTGTCCACTGGAGCTTTCTTTAATAATGAGATGAGCTTGAGGGCTGAAGCCACCTCGTCCTCTCTCACTCTTATCAGCTCGTGGGCCTTGGGGCCCGGTGATAGGACAGAGCCGCATGTTCCTTTACAACGTTATTCCGTTCCCTCTGGAGGGATTTTCCATCATGCACTAATAGTAAGTGTGCCTGCTAGTATTATAATAGCCAAACAGAACTATGACATCTTTTTAGACCCGTCTGACAGCTCAGTTAATACAACAAACACTTTTTACTCTTTATGTTCTGCACTGAAGTGCATTTTCCCCAAAAGTCAAACAATATAATGTGATATTAAATATTACATTGCAATATTATTCGTAGAAACAGAGAGGCTAGTGAGAGAGCAATTGTTTATAGCTACTATAATGTAAGTAATAACAGGAAGTAAGTTAAAATATATGACATCATTAATTTGCCCCTCTCCCATCCCTGCTGGAGATCTTCAACCAGCGTTGCATCCGCAGAGCCTCCAGCATCATCAAGGACTCCTCGCATCCTTTCCATGGACTGTTTTCCCTCCTGCCATCAGGAAAAAGGTGCAGGAGCATCTGCACCAGGATCTCCAGGTTCCTCAACAGCTTTATCCCCAAGTCTATGAAGATCTTGAACACTCTTGCCCCCATCTCCACTCCACCAATGAACTTCTCTACTAGTGCAATCCAAACCTTTACACACCACACTGTTCACTTACACTCCGCAAGTGCAATTCTGGACTTTACACTTTACATTCCACATCACACACATTTTAGTATGCATAAAAAAAGAACTACTTCAATGAAAATTGCTGCTAAATATAAATGTGTATGTAAATGTGTATGCGAATGTGTGTGTGTGTGTGTGTGTGTGTGTGTGTGTGTGTGTGTGTGTGTGTGTGTTTCAGTCCTTATTTGGAACTAACTCTTTCCATATTTATTTATGTACATTGTTTAGGCTAGGAAGAACCAATTATTTTTGTTTAGTGGACTGAACGCTACTGAATTCGAATCGCAGACTTCCAATTTTATTCATTTTTTAAAATAGAACAATTAATGAATTTAGAGCCACATGGCCTTAAATTCTCTGCTATTTTTTCCTGCTTCACCATGACCCAATTCAAGATACTACATCATGCATGACGGGCAGCACGGTGGTGTAGTGGTTAGCGCTGTCGCCTCACAGCAAGAAGGTCCTGGGTTCGAGCCCCAGGGCCGGCGAGGGCCTTTCTGTGCGGAGTTTGCATGTTCTCCCCGTGTCCGCGTGGGTTTCCTCCGGGTGCTCCGGTTTCCCCCACAGTCCAAAGACATGCAAGTTAGGTTAACTGGTGACTCTAAATTAACCGTAGGTGTGAATGTGAGTGTGAATGGTTGTCTGTGTCTATGTGTCAGCCCTGTGATGACCTGGCGACTTGTCCAGGGTGTACCCCGCCTTTCGCCCGTAGTCAGCTGGGATAGGCTCCAGCTTGCCTGCGACCCTGTAGAACAGGATAAAGCGGCTACAGATAATGAGATGAGATGAGACATCATGCATGACATGGTGGGCTTTCCCTGTTCACACAAGGCATTGTGGGATACAAATTTGAAACAGGAGAGAACGATGGAGGACGTGAGTGTGCAAATGAAAAATGAAAGACTGACTACAATAACAGAAAGCGAGAAGAAAAGACGTTATGTTGTGACGGAAAGGAAACGCAGGACCAAACTAATAAATATCTGCGGTCAGTGAGCACCTCGGTGTGATCAGCTGTTCGTTTAGCGACAGAATGATGTAAATGTCGGTGCATGGTCAAAGGTAAACCTGTAGATGGCAGTAATGCAAGACCGTGGATGCCAGCTGCCGTAAAACCCAAAAGAAGAAGAAAAAGAAGACAATGAAGGTAAACCTGCGCTTGCACAGACACACGGACTTCCTCTGTCTGCTTGAAGGTGTGAAGCGAGCGATTTCAGGCACATTATTTGCACAGGAATCCCCTCAAATTAAATAACTTCCCAGCCACAGAATGGCCTGGGGTTTTTGTTTGTTTGTTTGGGATTTTTTTTTTAGATATTGCAGAAATAAACATATATCACAATGACCAAATTTCAAAGGGAACTAAATATCACCGATTTTATGAAATCGAAAGGCCATATGACTTCAGTGGCAAATTGCTGTGGTTATATGAAGAATGAAACATTTCAGGATGTGCTAACTCTAACAGTACCTCTACTTCACGTTGGGATGCTTCACTCCACCACATAGTTGATTGTTTTCCTATAACTGCATACCCTGTCAAGTTTTATTCCTTACTTAATGTACATGTAGTAAGGCTACAGTTTAGCCAGTTTAATTAACACCATAGACACTTTATCCCTTTGGAAAATGTTCCTTCACCGACAGCTACGAGCACATGGATTTCCTCTAAGATCATTTACAAATCTATTTCATCCAATGTGAATTAAGATGTGAGAAATGAGAGTGACTTTCTACACTATATTCATCAGGTACTGTCTGTGCACAATATTATGTCCTATTGATCCCAGGGAGTTTATCTATTACCATAGCTAAATGCTTTCCAATGCTTTGTCTCTCACTTTATTGAGTAGCATCTGATTTACATCTGGTGGTGTATAACAATGGAGTACAAGATGTTTGTTACTGTAGGTATGTATGTTTGGGAATATTTCTTCTTATATAAGCATTTCTTAAAAAAGGGAAATGACACTTTTTCTTAGTTACCAAATGCTGACTTTATTTCTGAAAAAAATATATTGAAAAGATGACAAAATTATCTTCAGGTCCATATAGTCAAGTCAAGTCAAGTCAACTTTATTGTCAAATATGCTATACATGCTCGACATACAGCACAGATGAAATATCAGTCCTCTCTGACCCACGGTGCAAACAGGCAATGCAATAAATAAAAATAGAATAATTGAAATAAACAATACAAACAGTATAAACACTCTAGATAAGAACTGGACATAGACTAAACACTCATAAATAAATAGAATAATTGAAATAAACAAACACAAACAGGATAAACACTCGATAAGAACTAGACATAGACTAAACACTCATAAAAATAGAATAATTGAAATAAGCAATACAAACAGTATAAACACTCTAGATAAGAAATGGACATAGACTAAACACTCATAATACACACACACACACGCACACATAAATTGAAGCAAATAAACAGTCAAGGGCACTTGAGGTATAGCAGGTAAATATGAGATAAGCAGAATAAACAATAAACTAATAGCTGTATAAACTAATATAATGGTTGAGTTTGTGATGGACCTTTAATAAAATAAAAGCTATCAAATGGGTTTCTACTAGTTTCTTTGCAAATGGTGGAGAGTGACAGTACAGAGGTTTAACTTTGCCAGGGATATAACACAATGCCACTATCTGTATCTGTTTAGTGCTCCAAATATCCATGTCCGTATTTGGATTTAAACCCAACATAAGCATAGGCTTAACAAGAAGAGTTTATTTTTTATTGAATATGAACACGACCGGTGGTGTAGTGGTTAGCACTCTCTCCTCACAGCAAGAAGGTCCTGGGTTCGAGCCCAGCGGCCGGCAAGGGCCCTTCTGTGTGGAGTTTGCATGTTCTCCCCGTGTCCGCATGGGTTTCCTCCGGGTGCTCCGGTTTCCCCCACAGTCCAAAGACATGCAGGTTAGGTTAACTGGTGACTCTAAATTGACCGTAGGTGTGAATGTGAGTGTGAATGGTTGGTTGTCTATGTGTCAGCCCTGTAATAACCTGGCGACTTGTCCAGGGTGTACCCCGCCTCTCGCCCGTAGTCAGCTGGGATAGGCTCCAGCTTGCCTGCGACCCTGTAGAACAAGATAAGCAGCTACAGATGATGGATGGATGGATGGATGGATCACTGTTGGTGAATTACAGTAAAAAGTAAAATCTTGGGGTTTTCAAGTCTCCAAAACTACCATCAGACGCCACCTCCATGCCAAAAGATTATTTGGAAGTTAATCCAGAAAAAAGCCTTTTCTATTAGTTAACATAAACATAATCACTTGAAGTTTGCGAAACACTACTACAACTTTAACTGGAACTGTGTTCTCTGGTCTGATGGAACAGAAATGGAGCTTTTTGGCAATAAACACTCAAGGTGGGGTTGGTGTAAAAAGGACGGCTATAATGAAAAGTACCTGATCCCAACTGTAAAACATGGTGGAAGTTCTGTGATGTTATGGAGCTGTTTTTCCTCCAAAGGCCCTGGAAACTTTGCTAGGGTACATGGCATCAGGGACTCCATGAAACACAAGGACATTTTAAATCAAAGTCTGGCTGCCTCTGCCAGGAAACTAAAACTGGGTCGTCATTGGATCTTCCAGCAGGACAATGATCCGATGTCCAAATCAACACAAAAATGTTTCACTGAGCACAGAATCAAGCTTCAGTCCTGGCCATCTCAGTCCCCTGACCTGAACCCCAGTGAAAACCTGTGGGTGAGATGAACAGGACAGAGAGAGAGAGAGAGAGAGAGAGAGAGAGCACAATACAGGGTCGAGGACCCTGGATGATCTGGAGAGATTGTGTAAAGAGGAACGGTCTCAGATGTCCTGCTCTGTATCTCCAACCTTATAAAATGTTATAGGAGAGACTCAGTGCTGTTTACTGGCAAAGGGGGTTGTGCAAAGTATTAAATGCAGGGATGCCAATAATAGTGGCACGTGTTTTTGTTGAAAATAATTATTTCTTGATGAGGATTTGTTTTTCTCTGAATAAATTTATTTCAATTAAACGTTGGATTTTTCTCATTATTATCAGCGTGAGATTAAGCAACTTTGCCAAAAGGTAAAGCAAGCCAGAGGTGACTTAATTAGGATAGTTACGACAGATTACTGAATGAATGAATGAATGAATGAATGAATGAATGTGGTCCTCATTTTTCCTGCAATCGTCATATCTGACCTCTCGCTCACCTCAAGATTGTAAAAACGTCCTGCTCATGCAACTTTTTTATTTTGTCTCTTGGGATCCCAGTCTCAATGCAAAAGTGTCTCCTATTTTAAAAAAGCATGCCAGTGTGGAACATTGTTCATTTCTAAATAATGTATTCATATCTCTAATGCTTACTTTGTGTTGTTTTGTCTCTGTGCACCAGTACTGAGGCAACAACTATGAAGTTGACAAACTGTCTGTTTTCATTTAAAATGATTGCATCTCAGATCTCAGAGGGTTAACCACAATATAGACAAATCAATGACAAGCTTCAGGAACAGTCTAGATTAAAATCCAATAAGAAGTACATAAAAAAAAAACCTCTGTAAACCTCAGAGACAAAGACTTATGGACAGATGAGATTGGTTCATATCACCCGAAAAAGAGAAAAGTGTGGACCTTGTGATCTAAAGACAGCCTCTTAATCTATGAAACACATACATGTCAACCCCTTTGGGCGTCCACCTGTAGTATCAGAGGAAGAAATCCATAAAATCAACATAAAATCCTTATAGCCTTCGAATCACACCAAACTTAATGAATAAGGAAATATAGCTTGCCTGAGAACTTCGTCCAGCATGTCGAAAATCGCCTAGCCCATGCCGATATTGCATATGGGCATGTCTATGATTCTTGACTTCGCCCCTCTGTTTATGTCGAAGATCCGCACCAAAACGGCCAGTCGCTTGTCCGTCTTTTTGTCATTGGATTCGTCGATCATCAAGGAAAATGGCGACGTCCGGCAGTGCTGGATGATCGGTAGTGTAGCTTCAGGGGCCAAGCTCTTTTTGATTATTTGCGTTGTTTTGGTGAGCCTACAGCTGATAGATTTCGCAATCATACTGTACGTGCAAATTCACGGCAACAGTTCTGTCAGGTGGTCCGCAACAGCTAGCGGCAAATTGTGCTGAGCAATAAAATTACAGATCATAACTTCTGCTCTTATTACACTTGTTGGTTGATCATCGGTCTTAGGCTTTGCAAACATCGTCATTTGCGGCTGATTCTGTTTCTGGTGCAAATTTCGCTGATGTAGTTTGGACCTCATGTGTTCCCTCACATCGTAAACTACAGACGCTGCAACTTTTATATCTCGCACACAAACTGTGCAGTGCGCGTACTCATTTTTCGCCTGAACAATGACACCATTAGTCTCCTTCTATTCAGGAAGATACCGCCCGCCGTATCTCATTTTCTTTCTCGGTGTTCCCATTCTTTCACTCAGCAGACACTATTCAAAATCTCTCAGGTGTAAACAATGAGAAAATCGTTCGAACAATGACCATTTGGCTCGTTTAAATGCAGATCGTGCGCATGACCGGAACGAGCGAAGTCTCACAGTCGCGATACTGCACGAGGCTTGAGGAATAAACATCCGGTTTCACATAGTCTGGGTTATCTGCCCCTGCATACACGCTGTTCTTTGTCTATAAATCGAGCTTTTGTATGTTTTTGCGACGATCAGCTGACGATGTTCAAGTAAGATACACAAAATAAATTTAGGTCAGAAAATACTGAAAATCCATAAGACTTTGTTTATACGCCCGTACGCCCTTGAAATGAGCTAAAATCCGTATAATTTCCAGACAATCCGTATAGGGTGACATGTATGGAAACATGATCATGTTCATGATCAAACATAATCAGGAACTGGTACATCAGCAGAAACTGGCACTTTGGTAGATTTTAAGAAATTCAAATGAAAAGAATTCAGGTTTTGATTTCATATCATACTTGTCACAGTACAAGTCACTCAATCGGAGAACATCATCAGTGTTCTCAAACTGAATTGCTGAACAAGAGCACATTACTTTTTGTTTAAATGAAACATTCAAAGATACGCTATTTTATTCATTGATATTCAGGACGCAGTTTATGCTGGTCAGGGTTGTAGTGGATCCAGAGCTTATCTCAGGTACACTGGGTATGGGGAGAGACTAGACCAGGGGTCATCAAACTACGGCTCGCGGGCCGACTCCGGCCCAACCACCCCCCTTTGACCAGCCCCCCAGCCCCTCTGCCCCCCACCACTTGAACCGGCCCTATGAGGCAATCCCTAAAAGTGGTCATGGCCTATTTTTTTAAATTGCTTTTTGGCAAATAATAACATGTCTGCATCTTGTATTTTGTTGATTTTATCCATTAAAATTGATATTTAGTTATAAAATGAACTATTCATATTTTCCGAATTTTCTCGCGATCAAGCAGTGACAGGCAGCGCACGTGCAGAGAACTGTCAGTGTTCAGGACAGCAAAATGGCTAGCAGTAAGCGAAAAGCTGACAGAGAGTGCAGAGTTTTTAAAGAACAGTGGACCACCGATTATTTTTTCGTTCAGTGTAAGGACCGTGCAGTTTGTCTTGTATGTAAAGAAAGTGTGTCGGTTTTCAAAGAATATAATCTGCGTCGTCACTACGAAACCCGCCACAAAGAGTATGCTAGTTTGCGAGGGCAAACAAGAGAAGACAGGATTCGGAGGATGAAATGCGGACTGGCTGCACAACAGAATGTATTCCTTCACCAAACCCAGATCAACCAGGCTGCTGTCCGGGTTAGCTATAAGGTAGCTCACCTACTAGCTACCCATGGAAAGCCGTTTACTGATGGGGACTTTGTTAAAGTATGCATGCTTGCTGTGGCTGAGGAGGTGTGTCCCGACAAGAAGGATGCGCTCAACGCGGTGAGTCTCTCCGCACCTACTATGACCAGGCGAGCTGAAGATTTGGGGGACAACGTGTATGACCAGCTGAATGAGAGAGCGTCAGAATTCGAGTTTTTTGCTTTGGCCATGGATGAGAGCAATGACGTGCAGGACACAGCACAACTGCTGTGATCTATTGATCTATTGCTCATATTATTATAATTTCACTGTTTTTTAAATGTATTTATTTTATAGGCCTATTTATTTGACCTTTATTAAGTGCCGCACACAATTATTATTAATAATATCAATAGGCCTACCTACAATTTATAATTTTCCACTCACCTTTGCCAGTGTCAATCACCTCAACTAGGCAGATGTTTCTTACCTTGACAGCTTTGATGTTATTTTTATTAGAAAATAAATAAATGGAATATCTGTGGTATTTCAAATTAAAACAAAGTGTGAAGACTCGATTACTACTTTTGCAAACCACTAGTAAAGATAAACAAACATGTGCCAGGAATCAAGGGTTGATATAGTAGTGGGGATATAGTAGTGGGGGATACAGTAGTGGGGGATATAGTAGTGGGGATATAGTAGTGGGGGATACAGTAGTGGGGCTATAGTAGTGGGGGATACAGTAGTGGGGATATAGTAGTGGGGGATATAGTAGTGGGGGATATAGTAGTGGGGAATATAGTAGTGGGGATACAGTAGTGGGGATATAGTAGTGGGGGATACAGTAGTGGGGATATAGTAGTGGGGGATATAGTAGTGGGGGATATAGTAGTGGGGAATATAGTAGTGGGGATACAGTAGTGGGGATACAGTAGCGGGGATATAGTAGCGTGGATATAGTAGTGGGGGATATAGTAGTGGGGGATATAGTAGTGGGGAATATAGTAGTGGGGATACAGTAGTGGGGATATAGTAGTGGGGGATATAGTAGCGTGGATATAGTAGTGGGGATATAGTAGTGGGGGATATAGTAGTGGAGGATATAGTAGGGGGGATATAGTAGTGGGGGATATAGTAGTGGGGATATAGTAGTGGGGATATAGTAGTGGGGATGGCTGTGCCAGGCTAGTAATCTCTACAACACAATGAGGCCTGCTGGTGGTCATATTTGTCTGGGTCATACAATTCTATGTTATATAGCTGACCTGACCCCGGCCCCCCATCACAGTCAGGAACGACAATGTGGCCCCCAGAGAAAAAAGTTTGGTGACCCCTGGACTAGACCCTCGATGAGATGACAATCGATTCCAGGGCATTATACACACACATGCACACCTAGGGGCAATTTAGCATAGCCCGTCCACCTACGAGCATGTTTTTGGTCGGAATCCTGAAAAACACCCATATGAACACAGGGAGGGCATTAGAAATTCCACACAGAACATCATTTGACTTCAGGATCGAACTGCAAACCCTGAACTCACAACACTACCTGCTGTGCTGCCCTATATTATTTTATCCAAAATCAAATTGTAGATATTCATGACAAGATTACACAGACCAAACATTGAGATATTCTGACTGATAGAATGAGTAAAAAATCTGATATCACAATAACTTGAAAGTCAGCAGATGTTACTCTATACTTGTATGGATTGTGATATTACCAAAAGATATTTTAAAACAGGGGCAACACAGTGGTGTAGTGGTTAGCACTGTTGCCTGACAGCAAAAAGGTCCGGGTTCGAGCCCAGTGGCCAACAGGGGCCTTTCTGTGTGGAGTTTGCATGTTCTTCCCGTGTCCGCGTGGGTTTCCTCCGGGTGCTCCGGTTTCCCCCACAGTCCAAAGACATGCAGGTTAGGTTAACTGGTGTCTCTAAATTGACCGTAGGTGTGAATGTGAGTGTGAATGGTTGTTTGTCTCTATGTGTCAGCCCTGTGATGACCTGGTGACTTCTCCAGGGTGTACCCTGCCTCTTGCCCATAGTCAGCTGGGATAGGCTCCAGCTTGCCTGTGACCCTGTACAGGATAAGTGGTTACAGATGATGGATGGATATTTTAAACATAATAGACTACTTTTTTTAATGTAAAAAATCAAGAAAAGGTGTGAAGTCACTAAGAGCTATACAGTAAAACTCAGGAGCCCCGATTCACTAAGATTATAAACAAGAATGCCAATTTCCTCTGAATTTGCACATGCAGATAGTGGGCATGTTGTGAGTGATTTACAAAGAAAGATTGTGCAAATGATGTCGCATGCAAAGAGGAAGGAGGACACAGGGTTTTTTTTGTTTGTTTGTTTTCATTGTGTTAATCGCCTTGAAAGCTCTGGCGAGTTTGGATCTCAAAAAGACAAACCAAAATATGGCACATGGGGTTTTTTTTTGTTTGGTTTAGTTTGGTTTGGTTTTTTTGGAGTTGTTTTCTTTTTTAAATTAAAGAAAGGCAAGTCGAAACATTGTTCAAAATACACTCACTGGCCACTTTAATAGGAACTTGTTCTTGATTCTAAGATTCCTGTTCTTGGCTGCAGGACTGGAACCCAATGTGTTCTTCTGCTGTTGCATGCTGAGATGCTTTTCTGCTCACCACGGTTGTAAAGAGTTGCTATGAGTTACTATATCCTTCCTGGCAGCTCCAACCAATCTGTCCATTTTCCTCTGACCTCTCATCAACAAGGCGTTTGTTTCCACCCACAGAACTGTCACTCACTCATTGTTTTGTTGTTGTTGTTTTTCACACCATTCTGTTGTGTGAAAACCCCAGGAAATCAGCAGGTTCTGAAATACTCAAACCAGTCCATCTGGCATCAAATCAACACCCATGCCACAGTGAAAGAAAGTCACACTTTGAGATCAAACTTTTTCCCATTCTGATGTTTGAAGTGAACATTAACTGAAGCTCTTGATTTGTATCTACATGATTTGATGCAGCGGCACGGTGGTGTAGTGGTTAGCACTGTCGCCTCACAGCAAGAAGTTCCTGGGTTCGAGCCCAGTGGTCAACGGGGGCCTTTCTGTGTGGAGTTTGCATGTTCTCCCCGTGTCTGCGTGGGTTTCCTCCGGGTGCTCCGGTTTCCCCCACAGTCCAAAGACATGCAGGTTAGGCTAATTGGTGGCTCTAAATTGACCATAGGTGTGAATGTGAGTGTGAATAGTTGTTTGTCTCTATGTGTCAGCCCTGTGATAACCTGGCGACTTGTCCAGGGTGTACCCCACCTCTCGCCCATAGTCAGCTTGCCTGCGACCCTGTAGAACAGGATAAGAGGCTACAGATAATGGATGGATGGATGGATGGATGGATGATTTGATGCATTGTGCTGCTGTCAAGGGATCAGCTGATTAAATAACGGCATAAAACAGCAGGTGGATGGGTATGCCTAATAAAATGGCCGGTGAGTGTATTCCAGACATGAATGTAAAGCAAACTGGTGCCAACTGTCATTGCAAATTTAACATGTGTCTATCAATTGTATTAATTTGCACTAACGAGTGACTTTCCGTCTTCGTAAATTACACTGCTGGTGCTAAACTATATTTGCCTCAACACCAGCCTGAATTTTTCAAAGGCAGAAATGCCCTAAATTGCATTTTCTCTAAGGAACGTGTGTGAAAGATTCAATCTTCTGTAATCCCTGTTTAGAATCAGCAAGCACATTTGGTTTATACACACTGAAATAGTTTGAAAATTATGAATTCGAACAGCTGTGAGTAAACAACCCTGGTGTAACATTTCAAGCAAACCCCAAAACCTTGCAAGACGATCCTCAGAACTTTCTAGAGGTTTTAAAAAGAGATGGAATTGGAAAACTTCAACCACGGCTAAAACCCCAGATGAGAGTATTAAAGACTGTCCGTCAAACATGAAGACTTGAGCTGGTGGTTGTGAGTTTCCAAGTGGTGCCTTATAAGCACCAAAACCCACATCATCCATTGGTGATAGTGCTTGTGTGTGAAAATTTTCCCTCTTGCTGTCACTCAGGAATTCTTCCCACTCTCTGCTATCTCTCTCACCACCTTGCCGACTCTGTACAGAGGCAGATAAAGAGAATGGGGAAAGTGTGGGGTGTGGATTGAATTTTATATTAGTTAATAAAGACATATCAGTGTCTTCTCGCTCACACGCTTCCTCTCAATGAATGTGCCTCCCATTTCTGCTATCTAACACTTACTTTATTAGTACAACACAGACATTGGCACTCAAGGGATCCTCTTACAGGTTTCCTGTGTGCTATCTAGTCGGGTCCTATTTTTGTATTTCTTCACGACTGTTCGTTAGCATGTGTGCGTCGAGATGAGGAGGAGTGCTGGCAGGGGCGCCGCCAGAAATTTTGGGCCCCATGAAAGATTAGAATTTTGGGCCCCCCAACTTTGCCCACCCTCGTCACAATTGCACTATTGTCATTATTTGACTTTTGATAGCCCATGGACCTTGAGTTTGTGACTTTGTTATTGCATTTTATGTATAAACCTACCAGGGACTAGATGAAAACTGGTCAGTGACTAATTCTGGTGCATTTACAATCACAAATGAAAATTCAAGATTTTGCCACATGCCTTCTTGTGCTAGAACAATTGGTACAAATGTTACCCCTAAAAGACAGGAAACATCTTATTATAAATTTATTTCAAAGTGACACTGAGTGACATTTCAATTTGATCAATTACGTACGTATTTCTTCATATGTTGTAACCTCTATCCCTCTTTTATGTGTGCTGCGCTTTCTCCAGCTCCTCAATTTGAAACCAATAGTTTAGAACGTGTGAACATTCCACACACGTAACCATGTCAAACACTTGACTGGTGTCCGTTATTAGCAACACTTTAATCTAGCAAACTGTATATGGCGCTCGCTCATTAAAAACTTCAGTTCTAAAGCATTTATGGGTTGTATTGCTGCTTACCTCCTTCTCCAAAGGGGGGTTCAGTGGTTTGGTAGGGCGGAGGTCCCCCTGAGGCTGAATCTGTGCATATTTAGGGCACCCCATTAGTTATGAAACTGGTTATTAGCACTAGTTATTAGCACCAGCATAATGTAATATTTCATCTTGTTTATCACACAAGTCAGTTCAGTTATTAAAATGGAAAAAATGTCACTGTACAAACTGTAAAAGTGTTCTCTTGATAGGCTAATCCAACCACGTTCATACTGTTCATTTACCATTCGCTAATATTTTGAACACACACGTGAGCGATAGCTACCTTTCTTTGGGAAAAACTGAGTGACCAGTTGCCTGCCTCTCCGGTCCCTCTCAGCTTTCAGCTGCCTTTCTTTACGTTTTTGACAGCCACTCTTCATATTTAGCGATCATAGACTGTACGCACTCCACTGCTGGCTGGCTGGCTGCTGCACCGCGACACAGCAGCAAGTAGCGTTGCACTGATCAGCACACAGATTTAACGCATCGCGCTTCTACCAGAACTGGACCGTACCATTTCGCAAAAGGGGGAGGCTTAAATGACAATATGTTGAAGAACTCAAGAAATAGACAACCTTGTTCAATTAGCTCATTTTACCAGATGGACTATTGCATTGTTGTTATTTCAAAAGTCTTATTAAAATCATTAAAAGCATATTATCAGCCCCTTAAAGGGCCCCATGGCAGTGCTGGGCCCCTAGAATTGTTCTAACCTTTCCACCCCTGGCGGCGCCCATGAGTGCTGGTATATCCTCAGAAGTGTTTCTAATGTTTACTGTACAATTATTTTCTCTGTGATCAGTTCTCACAGGCTAATTGGTTTGCTCATATGGATTCTTTGACTGACGGAGCTGTCAGGATAATCACATCTTGTCAGTCGGAAGCAGATTAGGTTAGGTTTTGTGAAAGAATAGGGTACACCATCAAATATATGATTAACCCTAGGTCTGAGTTAGCTAATTAATCCAATTGATGTGGATGCCAAAACTAATCTACAGTATACCAAGAGTTGTCTTTTTCCTTCAATCTAACAATGGCAGTTGAACAAAAAATAGCATTTCCATTCAAAACAAGCCTGACAAAGAACCACTGTTGGACCATTGAGCGAGGCCCTAAAGCAGGTTCTTGCTTAAAGGAACAGTTTGTATTATTGAGAGCCCCCTGCTGCTCTTGACAACAAAAAACAAGGATGAGACTTGCACGGGGTTGGAGTGCTTGATGATTGAGGACGTCATAGCTGAAAAGATCGCTGGATGGCTGTGGAGGGGTGAATGTGGTCTGCAAATGCTACTTGGACGCAAATCAGTGTCTCATTAACACGTACCGGGCTGCTTGGATGAGGTCGCAAGATCTGAAACACCCAGTGACCCCAGGTTACATCACTGATGATGTGTCCAAGTTAATCAGAAGATCTACAGTACTGTACAAAAATCTTTGGCACCCTATTTTTTTTCATACAAACTTTGTTATAGATTTCTATTTTATCTCATTCTCATTATCTCTAGCCGCTTTATCCTTCTACAGGGTCGCAGGCAAGCTGGAGCCTATCCCAGCTGACTACGGGCGAAAGGCGGGGTACACCCTGGACAAGTCGCCAGGTCATCACAGGGCTGACACATAGACACAGACAACCATTCACACCTACGGTCAATTTAGAGTCACCAGTTAACCTAACCTGCATGTCTTTGGACTGTGGGGGAAACCGGAGCACCCGGAGGAAACCCACGCGGACACGGGGAGAACATGCAAACTCCACACAGAAAGGCCCTCGCCGGCCCCGGGGCTCGAACCCAGGACCTTCTTGCTGTGAGGCGACAGCACGTTCGTTCTCCAGCAGAAAAAAAAAGTTTGTATCTGAGCAGCATATTCCATAAGAGAGCACTTTTCAGATTAAAAAAGAAAACATAATGAAGGCTGCTGGGTTTCGGTGCAAAATGAAGACGCGAGTGTGACAAAGTGTCCAGAAGAACTGTGGCTGGTTCTGGAAGATGCTCAATAAAACCTACAGCTCATTTCCGCATAAAACTGCACTCACTGGACCTCAGACTACTATTTTTTTTTAAAGCAAAGGGTCGTCTCACACCAAATATTGACTTTGTTTTATTTATTATGGCTTACTGCTTACTGTTTATAGTATTTTTTTCAATGTTGAAATATTTCATTTCATTATTTTTAAGCCATTTTTGGTCGACAGCATTTCTCTACATGTGCCGAAGACTTTTGTACAGTACTGTACGTAAACAGGTGGAACTGAGGAACTCTGTTAAAGCTGCATCAGAGTTCATTTCAAAGCTAGAAAAAAAATGGAAACAGAAGCCTAAAATGAACAAACTACTCATATCCAGTGCATATAAATATTCCATCCATCCATTATCTGTAGCCGCTTATCCTGTTCTACAGGGCAAGCTGGAGCCTATCCCAGCTGACTATAGGCGAGAGGCGGGCTACACCCTGGACAAGTCACCAGGTTATCGCAGGGCTGAGCATACAATTATTATTATTATTATTATAGGGGAAGATCATGGTGCCCTGCGATGATCTGACTCGTCCAGGGTGTACCCCGCCTCTGGCCCATAGTCAGCTGGGATAGGCTCCAGCTTGCCTGCAACCCTGCACAGGCTAAGCGGTTATAGATAATGAATGAATGGAAACCATGGTCGAATGGTTCAAGAAACAGCTTTAGGACCAAAAGATTGCTGGTTCGATTCCCTGAACCAGCAGGACTGACTCAAGTGCCCTTGAGCAAGGTACCTAACCCCCAACTGCTCTGGTGAGAGTGGTGGCATACCCTGTGTCTGATTAGTCAAAGAAAAACTGATGATGTGATCATCAGTTTGGGCAGGAACCTGACCATAACTTTAAAAAAAATTATTATAGGTCAATAAACATTTTGAAGGTGGGATGGTAGTGCACTGGTTCGCAATGTCACCTCACAGCAAGAAGGTTCTGGGTTCTGACCTGTCAGTTGACTGGAACCTTTCTGTGTAGAGTTTGTATGTTCTCCTCATGCCTGCGTGGGTTTCCTCCCACAGTCCAAAGACATGTGGATGAGGTCAACTGTCTTCTCTAAATTGCCCATAGGTGTGAATGAGAATGTGAGTGGCTGTCTGTCTTTCTGCATTAGCCCTGAAATAGACTGGTGACCTGTCCAGAGTGTATCCCACATCTCACAATATCAGCTGGGACTGGCTCCAGCTCACCCATTATCCACAATGTATAAGTGATGTAGAAGATGAATGAATGAATGAAACATTTTTTATTACAAGCTGCACTTTTAACACACCTCTTTCCCACCCCACATGAATGCTGATGTGCATAAACTCATCAGCCTAATGAATCCATGTAAATGGAAGTAATAGTAAGGCATAAAACATAAACAAAATATTAAATGTTAACCTATAATATTATTTAGTCTAGATACAGAGTCTAAGGATTTACTTTAATAAACAGAGGCATTTTTGTTGCAATACAGACATTTGCAGTCACTGATATTGCACAATACAGTCCTAGAATGAAATGCTCCTCCATTTAAGGTCTCAGACGTCAGTGTCTAGCATTGACAAATAGCTAAGCGCAGATCTTCCATTTAATAAAACTGCTGAGCTACTCAAGATCATGCCTGATGGGAATTTAAATTAGGAATCGCATAGAGACTGCTGCAAAAAAAATGTTTTATTCTGCAGTATCATTTCTTTCAAATATAAATACCTTATCATAGTCCATGCCTCACTTCTGTTCCAGCACACAACCATTTGTTTTCTACAATTACCAAAGCATGCACAATTACAGTACAAAGTGCTCGAACAGAAATTTCTTAGAAGCCAGAGTAGAGCAGGTGAAATCTGGTTGGAATGAGTTGGTGGTTGTAATTCTCTGAGCTTATACAATGGCGCCCCCCAGTGTATGTGTAACACAGCTTACCAAAGCCATCCATATGGCATGAACTACTATTTACTGCACTCCTCAACATGTTGCTTAATATTTCCAACTTTCACTACTCTTAACCAGGTGACGCTCTGTGTGTGTGTGTTAGTTAGTTAGTTGACTTTATTAGTACCCAAAGGTAGATTTGGTTTGCAGTCAAGTGATCTCTGCTCATACAAAACACCCAAACATCTTGGACACACATAACATACAAACATTCCACACTAAACACAAGACATAACATACAAGCATTTCACACTAAACACAAGACAACACCAAAAGTAGTGCATCCTATTTAAAAGACATGGTATCATATAGTTAAAATACCCTAGAAATGTGCCATCACAGTCCATGTTTAGAGGCTATTTTGTTAATTTCTCTAATAGCAGAGGGGACAAAGCTTCCTCTGAAGCGCTTTGTTTTACAGGCAGGTTGGCTGTATCTATAACCAGAGGGTAAGAGCTGAAATTCCTTATTTAATGGGTGGGAGCCATCTTGTAAAATGGATTCCGCTATCCTCTGCAGTTGCCTGTTGTATAAAGATTCAGGGCTAAGCTGTGGCTCTCCAATGAGTCTGCTAGACCATTTAACTATTTGATTAAGTGAGTTTTTGTTTTTCAAAGATAGGTTGTTAAACCAGCATACCAAACAGAAAGATAAAATAGATTCAATAAAAGCACGATAAAACAGAGTCAGTAGGGTTCGGTCAATGTGGAAGTAAGACAATTTCCTCAGACAATACATACGTTGGTTGGCCTTTTTAAAAACAGCTTCACAATTTGCCTCAAAAGTGAGTTTGTTATCGATGATAGTGCCAAGATATTTATATTTGTCCACTATCTCCACACTCTGACCATGTATTTCTGTGGGAATCTGAGTCTGGGGGTACTTCCTAAAATCAACAGTCATGTCCTTGGTCCTTGGTGTGTGTGTGTGTGTGTGTGTGGTGTGGTGTGATGTGATGCTTTGGATGGGTGTATCCCTGAATGACTGTATTCAGGGACAGTTGTTAGTGTTCCTTGGATAAGTAGTAGCGTTCCCAGGATAGGCAGTAGTGTTCTTGGGAGAGTCAGTAAAGTTTAGAGGATAGGCAGAAGTGTTCCCAGGATAAGCAGCAGTGTTCCTGAGATAGGCAGTAGTGTTCCCAGGATAGGCAGTCATGTTCCTGAGATAGGCAGTAGTGTTCCCAGGATAGGCAGTCGTGTTCCTGAGATAGGCAGTAGTGTTCCTGAGATAAACAGTAATGTTCCTGGGATAGGCAGTAGTGTTTATAGGATAGGCAGTATTGTTTATAGGATAGGCAGTAGTGTTCCTGGGATAGGCAGTAGTGTTCCTGAGATAAGCAGTAGTGTTGCTGGGATATGCAGTAGTGTTTATAGGATAGGCAGTAGTGTTCCTGAGATAGGCAGTAGTGTTCCCAGGATAAACAGTAGTGTTCCTGGGATAGGCAGTAGTGTTCCTGAGATAAGCAGTAGTGTTCCCTGGATAGGCAGTATTGTTTCTAAAATATGCAGTAGTGTTTCTAAGATAGGCAGTGATGTTTCTGGGATAGATATTATTGTTTTGGGGATAAGTAGTAATGTTACTGGGATAGACGGTAGTGTTTCTATGATAGGTGGTAGTGTGTCTGGGATAGATAGTAATGTTCCTGGGATAGACATTAGTGTTTCTGGGATAGATAGTAATGTTCCTGGGATAGGCAGTAGTGTTCCTGGGATAGATGCTAGTGTTTCTGGGATATATAGTCATGTTCCTGGGATAGGCAGTAGTGTTTCTGAGATAGGCACTAGTGTTTCTGGGATAGATAGTAATGTTCCTGGGATAGGCAGTACTGTTTCTGGGCTAGGTGCTAGTGTTTCTGGGATATATAGTAATGTTCCTGGGATAGGCAGTAGTGTTTCTGGGATAGGTGGTAGTGTTTCTAGATTAGATTAGATTAGATTAGATTAGATTAGATTAGATTAGATTAGATTAGATTAGATTAGATTAGATTAGATTAGATTAGATTAGATTAGATTAGATTAGATTAGATTAGATTAGATTAGATTAGATTAGATTAGATTAGATTAGATAAGGTAAGGTAAGGTAAGGTAAGGTAAGGTAAGGTAAGATTGAACTTTATTGATCTTTTTGGGAGGGTTCCCTCAGGGAAATTAAGATTCCAGCAGCATCATTACAGGATAAACAGAGAATAGAAAATAGAGAAAAAACTTCTAGCTAAATTAAATTAAGTATTTACATATACAAATATAAAAAGAATAAGATATAGGGAAGAGAGGAACGGAGGAAAAGGGGGGCAGCAGGACAGATATTGCACTTTATATTGCACATTATATTGCACATTGTCCAGTATTGCTTATTGTTAGGCTAGGCTACTGCTCCTTCCCATCCTCTGTCTTCCTGTTACCCCCCAGAGAGGAGTTGTACAGTCTGATGGCGTGAGGGACAAAGGAGTTTTTAAGTCTGTTCATCCTGCACTTGGGAAGGAGCATTCTGTCACTGAACAGACTCCTCTGGTTGCTGATGACGGTGTGCAGAGGGTGACTGGCATCATCCATGATGTTCAATAGTTTGTCCATAGTCCTCTTCTCTGCCACAGTCACCATAGAGTCCAGCTTCATGCCGACCACAGGGCCAGCCCGCCTGATCAGTTTGTCCAGTCTGGATGTGTCCTTCTTGGATGTGCTGCCCCCCCAGCACACCACGGTGTAAAACAGGACACTGGCGACCACAGACTGATAGAACATCCACAGGAGTTTCCTGCAGATGTTAAAGGACCGCAGCCTCCTAAGGAAGTATAGCCTGCTCTGTCCCTTCCTGTACAAGTGGTCGGTGTTGCAAGTCCAGTCCAGCTTGCTGTCCAGCCACAGCCCGAGGTACCTGTAGGAATCCACAGCCTCCACCTCGACTCCCTTGATCAGAACTGGTCGTGACCTTGGTCTGGACCTCCCAAAGTCAATGACCAGCTCCTTGGTCTTCAAGGTGTTGAGCTGCAGATGGTTCCTGTTGCACCACACAGCAAAGTCCCTCACCAGGCTCCTATACTCCTCCTCTCTGTCATCACTGGTACACCCAACAATGACTGTGTCACCAGCGAGCTTCTGAATGTGACACAGCTCCAAGTTGTAGCAGAAGTCCATGGTGTACAGCGTGAAGAGAGGAGGGGCCAGCACCGTGCCCTGGGGTGCTCCGGTGCTGCTAATCACAGTGTCAGACATGATGTCCTTCATCCTGACGTACTGCGGCCTGTCGGTGAGGTAGCTGGAGATCCAGGTGACCAGGCAGGGGTCCACTCGCATCCTGTTCAGTTTGTCCTGAAGCAAAAGGGGCTGGATGGTGTTGAAGGCACTCGAGAAGTCCAAGAAGAGGATCCTCACTGTGCCATTTCCCTTATCCAGATGCGAGTGGGCTCGGTGTAGCGGGTAGAGGATGGCGTCTTCCACACCAACACCTGCCCAGTATGCAAACTGCAGACAGTCCTGGGCATGTTGTACCTGAGGTCTGAGGAGGCTGAGGAAGAGCCGCTCCAATGTCTTCATCAGATGTGAAGTGAGTGCCACCGGTCGGAAGTCGTTCAGCTCGCTGGGCCAATTCGTTTTGGGAACTGGAACGATGCATGATGTCTTCCAGAGGGTGGGCACTCTCCCCAGCTGCAGGCTGAGGTTGAAGATACTTTGGAGTGGTTCACCCAGTTCAGCAGCGCAGGTCTTCAGTAGTTGAGGACACACCTTGTCTGGGCCTGCTACTTTCATGGGGTGAAGCTTCCTCAGTTGACCTCTGACCTGATCTGCAGTAATGCTTGGAGGAGTCTGTGTTGAGGTGGGGGAGGAGGGGGCTGCTGCGATGACTGGGGGGAGGTGTGTTGAGGGAAGAAGGAGAGATGGCTGCAGTGAGGGGGAGGGTGGGGAGGACGTGGGCTGGTTGAACCGGTTGAAGAAGTCATTCAACTCGTTCGCCTTCTCCACTGTCCTCTCAACGACTTTGGTCTTTGAATTGTGGCCTGTGATGGTTTTCACACCTTCCCAGACCTCCCTCATGCTGTTCTCCTTCAGCTTCTGCTCCACCTTTCTTCTGTAGCTGTCCTTAGCTTCCCTCACGCAGCGTTTCACCTCCTGCTGTGCTGCTTTCATTGCCTCCCTGTCCCTGCTCCTGAAGGCAGCCTTCTTCCTGTTGAGGACAGCTTTGACTTCCTGTGTTACCCATGGCTTGTTATTAGGGTAACACCATACAGTCTTAGTGGGGGAAACCACGTCTGCACAGAAGTTGAGATAATCCG
This sequence comes from Neoarius graeffei, assembly GCF_027579695.1. Classification (NCBI taxonomy): domain Eukaryota; kingdom Metazoa; phylum Chordata; class Actinopteri; order Siluriformes; family Ariidae; genus Neoarius; species Neoarius graeffei. The sequence continues at coordinate 27,520,794 of NC_083590.1, read as the reverse complement.
TCAGGCAGCGTGTCAGCCCCTCTATGCCCTCACAGTGTGGGCTAAGCAGCACATCCCAGTCCGTGATGTCATAGCTGTCTCTGAGGGCATCTTCCATTTCAGGGGACCACCTCCTGATGGAGCTAGTTGTTGCAGACTGCCTTTGAACCAGGGGTTGTACTTCGGCTGTAAACAAACCAGGTTATGGTCAGACTTCCCTAGTGGGGGGAGGGGTGTGACTCTGTATGCATCCCTCACATTAGCATACAGCAAGTCAATTGTCCTGTTGTTCCTTGTTGGACAGTCCACAACCTGGTAAAAAGCAGCCAAAATAGAGTCCAAAGTACCGTGATTAAAGTCCCCAGAAATGATCATAAATGCCTCAGGGTGGTGTGTCTGGGATAGATAGTAATGTTCCTGGGATAGGCAGTAGTGTTTCTGGGATAAATTGTAATGTTCCTAGGATAGGCAGTTGTGTTTCTGGGATAGATAGTAATGTTCCTGGGATAGGCAGTAGTGTTTCTGGGATATGAGGTAGTGTTTCTGGGGTAGATAGTAATGTTCCTGGGATAGGCATTAGTGTTTCTGGGATAGATAATAATGTTCCTGGGATAGGCTGTAGTGTTTCTGAGAGAGGTGGTCATGTTTCTGGGATAGATAGTAATGTTCCTGGGATAGGCATGAGCGTTTCTGCGATAGGTGCTAGTGTTTCTGGGATAGATAGTAATGTTCCTGGGATGGGCAGTAGTGTTTCTGTGATAGGCAGTAATATTTTTGGGATAGATATTATTGTTTTTAGAATAAATGATAATGTGCCTGGGAAAGGCAGGAGTGTTTCTGGGATATGCCGTAGTGTTTCTGGGATATGTATAATTGTTTTGGGGATAGGTAGTAATGTTCCTGGGCTAGGCAGTAGTGTTCTGCGAAGATAGGCAGTATTGTTTCTGGGATAGGCTGTAGCATTCCCAGGTTGGCAGTAATGTTCCTGGGATAGGCAGGGTGTGTTAACAGGTTGGCAGTAGTGTTCCCAAGTAGGCAGTAGTGTTCTAGGAGTATGGGTAGGCAGTATTGTTTCTGACATTGGCAGTAATGTTCCTGGCATAGGCAGTAGTGTTGCCAGATTGGCAGTAGTGTTCCCAGGCTGGCAGTAGTGTTCCGGGGGTGTGGGGTAGAGAGTATTGTTTTTGACATTGGCAGCAATGTTCCTTTGATAGGCAGTAGTGTTCTGAGAGAAAGGCACTTGTGTTCTGAGAGAAAGGCAGTAGTGTTCTGAGAGAAAGGCAATAGTGTTCTGGGAGAAAGGCAGTGGTGTTCTGAGAGAAAGGCAGTAGTGTTCTGAGAGAAAGGCAGTAGTGTTCTGCAGTAGTGTTCTGAGAGAAAGGCAATGTGTTCTGGGAGAAATGCAGTAGTGTTCTCAGAGAAGCGCAGTAGTGTTCTGGGAGAAAGGTGGTAGTATTCTGCAGAAGTGTTCTGGGAGAAAGGCAGTGTGTTCTGGGAGAAAGGCAGTAGTGTTCTGGGAGACAGGCAGTAGTGTTCTGGGAGAAAGGTGGTAGTATTCTGCAGAAGTGTTCTGGGAGAAAGGCAGTGTGTTCTGGGAGAAACGCAGTAGTGTTCTGAGAGAAACGCAGTAGTGTTCTGGGAGAAAGGCAGTAGTGTTCTGAGAGAAAGGCAGTGTGTTCTGGGAGAAAGGCAGTAGTGTTCTGGGAGAAAGGGAGTAAGTAGTGTTCTGCAGTAGTGTTCTGAAAGAAAGGCAGTGTGTTCTGGGAGAAACGCAGTAGTGTTCTGCAGTAGTGTTCTGAAAGAAAGGCAGTGTGTTCTGAGAGAAACGCTGTAGTGTTCTGAGAGAAACGCAGTAGTGTTCTGGGAGAAAGGCAGGAGTGTTCTGAGAGAAAGGCAGTAGTGAGTGAAAGGCAGTAGTGTTCTGAGAGAAAGGCAGTAGTATTCTGGGAGAAAGGCAGTACTGTTCTGGGAGAAAGGCAGTAGTGTTCTGAGAGAAAGGCAGGAGTGTTCTGAGAGAAAGGCAGTAGTGAGTGAAAGGCAGTAGTGTTCTGAGAGAAAGGCAATAGTATTCTGGGAGAAAGGCAGTACTGTTCTGGGAGAAAGGCAGTAGTGTTCTGAGAGAAAGGCAGGAGTGTTCTGAGAGAAAGGCAGTAGTGTTCTGAGAGAAATGCAGTAGTGTTCTGAGAGAAACGCAGTAGTGTTCTGGGAGAAAGGTAGTAGAGTTCTGCAGAAGTGTTCTGGAAGAAAGGCAGTGTGTTCTGGGAGAAAGGCAGTGTGTTCTGGGAGAAAGGCAGTGGTATTCTGGGAGAAAGGCAGTAGTGTTCTGAGAGAAAGGCAGTAGTGTTCTGCAGTAGTGTTCTGAGAGAAAGGCAATAGTGTTCTGAGAGAAAGGCAGTAGTGTTCTGAGAGAAAGGCAGTGTGTTCTGAGAGAAAGGTAGTAGTGTTCTGCAGAAGTGTTCTGGGAGAAAGGCAGTGGTATTCTGGGAGAAAGGCAGTAGTGTCCTGGGAGAAAGGCAGTAGTGTTCTGAGAGAAAGGCAGTAGTGTTCTGCAGTAGTGTTCTGAGAGAAAGGCAGTGTGTTCTGGGAGAAAGGCAGTAGTATTCTGGGAGAAAGGCAGTAGTGTTCTGAGAGAAAGGCAGTAGTGTTCTGAAAGAAAGGCAATAGTGTTCTGGGAGAAAGGCAGTAGTGTTCTGGGAGAAAGGTAGTGTTCTGGGAGAAAGGTAATAGTGTTCTGGGAGAAAGGCAGTAGTGTTCTAAGAGAAAGGCAATCGTGTTCTGGGAAAAAGGCAGTAGTGTTCTGGGAGAAAGGCAGTAGTGTTCTGGGAGAAAGGCAGTAGTGTTCTGGGAGAAAGGCAGTAGTGTTCTGGGAGAAAGGTAATAGTGTTCTGAGAGAAAGGCAGTAGTGTTCTGAGAGAAAGGCAATCGTGTTCTGGGAAAAAGGCAGTAGTGTTCTGGGAGAAAGGCAGTAGTGTTCTGCAGTAGTGTTCTGAGAGAAAGGCAATAGTGTTCTGAGAGAAAGGCAGTAGTGTTCTGAGAGAAAGGCAGTGTGTTCTGAGAGAAAGGTAGTACTGTTCTGCAGAAGTGTTCTGGGAGAAAGGCAGTGTGTTCTGGGAGAAAGGCAGTAGTGTCCTGGGAGAAAGGCAGTAGTGTTCTGAGAGAAAGGCAGTAGTGTTCTGAGAGAAAGGCAGTAGTGTTCTGGGAGAAAGGCAGTATTGTTCTGAGATAAAGGCAGTAGTGTTCTGGGAGAAAGGCAGTGTTTTCTGGGAGAAAGACAGTAGTGTTCTGGGAGAAAGGCGGTAGTGTTCTGGGAGAAAGGCAGTAGTGTTCTGGGAGAAAGGCAGTAGTGTTCTGAAAGAAAGGCAATAGTGTTCTGGGAGAAAGGCAGTAGTGTTCTGGGAGAAAGGTAGTGTTCTGGGAGAAAGGTAATAGTGTTCTGGGAGAAAGGCAGTAGTGTTCTAAGAGAAAGGCAATCGTGTTCTGGGAAAAAGGCAGTAGTGTTCTGGGAGAAAGGCAGTAGTGTTCTGGGAGAAAGGCAGTAGTGTTCTGGGAGAAAGGCAGTAGTGTTCTGGGAGAAAGGTAATAGTGTTCTGAGAGAAAGGCAGTAGTGTTCTGAGAGAAAGGCAATCGTGTTCTGGGAAAAAGGCAGTAGTGTTCTGGGAGAAAGGCAGTAGTGTTCTGCAGTAGTGTTCTGAGAGAAAGGCAATAGTGTTCTGAGAGAAAGGCAGTAGTGTTCTGAGAGAAAGGCAGTGTGTTCTGAGAGAAAGGTAGTACTGTTCTGCAGAAGTGTTCTGGGAGAAAGGCAGTGTGTTCTGGGAGAAAGGCAGTAGTGTCCTGGGAGAAAGGCAGTAGTGTTCTGAGAGAAAGGCAGTAGTGTTCTGCAGTAGTGTTCTGAGAGAAAGGCAATAGTGTTCTGAGAGAAAGGCAGTGTGTTCTGAGAGAAAGGTAGTAGTGTTCTGCAGAAGTGTTCTGGGAGAAAGGCAGTGTGTTCTGGGAGAAAGGCAGTGTATTCTAGGAGAAAGGCAGTAGTGTTCTGAGAGAAAGGCAGTAGTGTTCTGAGAGAAAGGCAATAGTGTTCTGGGAGAAAGGTAGGAGTGTTCTGGGAGAAAGGCAGTAGTGTTCTGGGAGAAAGGCAGTATTGTTCTGTGATAAAAGCAGTAGTGTTCTGGGAGAAAGGAAGTAGTGATCTGAGAGAAAGGCAGTAGTGTTCTGAGAGAAAGGCAGTGTGTTCTGGGAGAAAGGCAGTAGTGTCCTGGGAGAAAGGCAGTAGTGTTCTGAGAGAAAGGCAGTAGTGTTCTGCAGTAGTGTTCTGAGAGAAAGGCAATAGTGTTCTGAGAGAAAGGCAGTAGTGTTCTGAGAGAAAGGCAGTGTGTTCTGAGAGAAAGGTAGTAGTGTTCTGCAGAAGTGTTCTGGGAGAAAGGCAGTGTATTCTGGGAGAAAGGCAGTAGTGTTCTGAGAGAAAGGCAGTAGTGTTCTGAGAGAAAGGCAGTAGTGTTCTGAGAGAAAGGCAATAGTGTTCTGGGAGAAAGGCAGGAGTGTTCTGGGAGAAAGGCAGTAGTGTTCTGGTAGAAAGGCATTAGTGTTCTGGGAGAAAGGCAGTATTGTTCTGTGATAAAAGCAGTAGTGTTCTGGGAGAAAGGAAGTAGTGTTCTGAGAGAAAGGCAGTAGTGTTCTGAGAGAAAGGCAGTGTGTTCTGGGAGAAACGCAGTAGTGCTCTGGGAGAAAGGTAGTAGTGTTCTGCAGAAGTGTTCTGGGAGAAAGGCAGTGTGTTCTGGGAGAAGGGCAGTAGTATTCTGGGAGAAGGGCAGTAGTATTCTGGGAGAAAGGCAGTAGTGTTCTGAGAGAAAGGCAGTAGTGTTCTGAAAGAAAGGCAATAGTGTTCTGGGAGAAAGGCAGTAGTGTTCTGGGAGAAAGGCAGTAGTGTTCTGGGAGAAAGGTAGTGTTCTGGGAGAAAGGTAATAGTGTTCTGGGAGAAAGGCAGTAGTGTTCTGGGAGAAAGGCAGTCGTGTTCTGGGAGAAAGGTAATAGTGTTCTGAGAGAAAGGCAGTAGTGTTCTGGGAGAAAGGCAGTAGTGTTCTGAGAGAAAGGCAGTAGTGTTCTGGGAGAAAGGCAGTAGTGTTCTGGGAGAAAGGCAGTAGTGTTCTGAGAGAAAGGCAGTAATGTTCTGGGAGAAAGGCAGTAGTGTTCTGGGAGAAAGGCAGTATTGTTCTGAGATAAAGGCAGTAGTGTTCTGGGAGAAAGGCAGTGTTTTCTGGGAGAAAGACAGTAGTGTTCTGGGAGAAAGGCGGTAGTGTTCTGGGAGAAAGGCAGTAGTGTTCTGGGAGAAAGGCAGTAGTGTTCTGGGAGAAAGGCAGTAGTGTTCTGGGAGAAAGGCAATCGTGTTCTGGGAAAAAGGCAGTAGTGTTCTGGGAGAAAGGCAATCATGTTCTGGGAGAAAGGCAGTCGTGTTCTGAGAGAAAGGCAATCATGTTCTGGGAGAAAGGCAGTAGTGTTCTGGGAGAAAGGCAGTAGTGTTCTGGGAGAAAGGCAGTAGTGTTCTGGGAGAAAGGCAATCGTGTTCTGGGAAAAAGGCAGTCGTGTTCTGAGAGAAAGGCAATCATGTTCTGGGAGAAAGGCAGTAGTGTTCTGGGATAAGTAGTGTGTCTGAGATAGGCAGTAACGTTGATTACAACTAAAATCAGACTATGCCTTACTTACTTACTTATCGCCTTGTTACTCACTGGCGGAACATAGACCATCGACCACAAGCCTCCATCTTTTTTTGATTTAGGGCAGCTTTCTCCAATTTCGCCCAACTTAGACCTTCATTCCTCATCTCTGTCTCTACAGTCCTCCTCTAAGTGTTCCTGGGTCTACCACGCCGGCGCTTACCAGACGGGTTCCATGTTAGTGCCTGCCTGGTAATGTGGTCTTTCTGCTTCCTAAGCGTGTGCCCAATCCATGTCCACTTCCTTCTGCTAATTAGCCTCCCCACTGGTTCCTGGTCGGTCATCCTCCATAGGTCCTCATTGCTGATCTTTTCTGGCCACCATATCCTAAGAATCATTCTCAGACACCTATTGATGAATGCTTGAACTTTTCCGACCATGGCTTTGGTGGTCCGCCACGTTTCTGATCCATAAAGCAGTACTGACTTGACATTGGAGTTAAAAATACATAGCTTTGTTGTTGTCAAAATTTCTCTGGCTTTCCATACCTTGTGCAAGATGTTAAAAGCTGTTCTGGCTTTCCCGATTCTGGCTTTGACATCATCCTCAGTGCCTCCGCTTGTACTAACTATGCTTCCCAGATAAGTAAAAGTTGGAACTTCCTCTATAGTTCCTTTCTCCAGCAGTAGAGGGTCCTTGTTGCTGTTGTTAATCCTAATAAACTTTGTCTTATCCTTACAGACATATAACCCCAGTCTTTTGCTGTCTCCTCCAAGCACTTGTTCTTCTCTTTCATCTGACTACGACTATGTGACAGTAGGGTGATGTCATCAGCATAGTCAAGGTTGTCGAGCTGATTCCACAGAGTCCACTGTATGCCATTTGTCCTTCCTACAGTGCATTCCCTCATTATCCAATCCACAGCTACCAAAAATAAGAAGGGGGATAATAAACAACCCTGCCGAACACCTGTATTTACTTGAAACTTATCTGTTAATTTACCCTCATGTATAACCCTACAGGACATCCCATTGTATGTGTTCCTAATAAGCCTGATGAATTTTTCTGGAATTCCGTAATGCCTCAATAAGTTCCACAAAGTCTCTCTGTCAAGGCTGTCAAAAGCCTTCTGGAAGTCAATAAACGCTACATACAAGGATGAGTTCCACTCCATTGACTGCTCGATTATAATTCTGAGTGTTGCTATTTGGTCAATACATGATCTTTCCTTTCTGAAGCCTGTTTGATGATCTCTGAGCTTCTTATCCACCGCATCTTTCAAACGTTCCAACATTATCCTGTTTAGTACTTTACTGGGCACTGATAGTAACATAATACCTCTATGATTGCCACATACACTTTGATTGCCATTCTTGGGTACCTTAACAAGATAGCCTTCCTTCCAATCATCTGGGACCTCTTCCTCCTCCCAAATCTTTTCTATTAAATGCCCCAGCATTAGCGATGATGTGTCTGCTGCAGCTTTCAGGGCTTCTCCTGGAATTTCATCTGGACCAGCTGCCTTCCTATTTTTCAGTGCCAAGATGGCCCTTCGCACTTCCTGTCTGGTTGGTGTATCACAGTTTACCGGGCGTGGGCTTTCTGCAGGTAGTATCTCTGCAGCGTCTTCAGGAGCGGGTCTATTTAATAACTCCTCAAAATGTTCGGCCCATCTTTTGAGCTGATCCTCCTTATTTGTCAGCATATTTCCGTTTTTGTCTCACACTAGCCCACTATCCTGTTTGTATTTTCCAGCTAGTTTCTTGGTGGTGTCATAGAGCTCCTTCATGTTTTTTTGTGTCGCTGCCTCCTGTGCATGCTTGGCAAGATCCTCGATGTATCTCCTCTTATCCTGTCGTATACAACTTTTAACTTCTTTATGGCACTCCAAATATTGCTGTTGGGCCTGGGACTTCGCTGCTCTTGTGTGACTTCTATTAAGTGTGTCTTTCTTCATCTTTCTATCCCCAGTCTTCTTCAATGTTTCTGATGTTATCCAAGGTTTGTCATGTCGTTTCTTCTTTCCAACAATCTCTTCACAAGATTTGTTCCATACCTGTTTGATGTTTTTCCAGTCTCTTTATGATGTTACTGTCGTCGTCTTCTTCGTCATCCTGTGAATCCTGTAGCGCTTGAAACCTGTTTCGCAAAGTTACTCGGAAGGCATCTGCATACTGTAGTCTTTCTCCTGCAGTAGTCAGACGTTGTACTTGGTCCTGGTGTTTGCTGTCAGTTCGCATCTTTTGAGCTTAAACCTTAATTTCGCCACCACTAAGTGATGATCTGATCCTGCATCTGCTCCCCTTTTCACTCTAACATCCAGCATTGTTCTCCGAAATTTACTGTTGATTCCAATATGATCTATCTGGTTTTCTGTTCTGTGGTCAGGGGACACCCATGTAGCCTTGTGGACGTCTTTATGGGGAAAAATGGACCCACCGATCACTATTCTGTTATCCGTGCAAAGGTCTGCAAACAATTCCCCATTCTCGTTAATCTGTCCAAGCCCATGCTTACCCATTATCTCCTCATACCCTATGTTGTTGGAACCAATTTTGGCGTTAAAGTCTCCCATGAGTACTGTAATTTCTCTCTCCCTCTTCTGGTCTAAAATGTCCTGCAATCTATTATAGAAATCTTCCTTTGCCGTATCCTCGGCATCGTTTGTCGGGGCGTAGCACTGCACAACCCTTAACTTGATCCTATGATGTTTAGTCTTGAACTGAGCTGTGATGATTCTGGAACTGATTGGTTCCCAGCTGGTAAGGGCTTTCTGTGCCTCTCTAGATAACATAAATCCTACCCCCTCTGTATGGTGTGCATTCTCCTTCATATGGACAGAGTATAGAATTAGCTCCCCCGATGCAAGCCTCGTTTGTCCCGCTTTAGTTCATTGTGTTTCACTCAGACCAAGCACCTGCAAATTATACTCTCTCATCTCCTTAGCGAATGTAATTGCTTTACCTCCTTCATACATTGTTCTTACATTCCACGTTCCTATCCTGGTGATCGTCTTTGGTGATAGAAGACTCAGCAGTGTAGATTCCTTTCGGCTTTGTCTACCCTGTGTCATGGTTGCCCTTCCAAAAGAAGGCTCCTCCATCCCATCTTCGAATCGATTTATTCTTCTAGTCGATGTTTCAGTAATCAAAATTATACCACTGAGTGGGGGATTGGCCCGCCCAGCTTCACCAGAGCCCCTTTAGCCAGCGCGTTTCAGAGTTATTCCAGACCGGCCTTCATGGTAACGGCCCGGGTAAAGAACCACCCATCATACTTCACCCGGCCTGGCAAACCCTTACTTTGCCTGTTTCCGTCTCCCACGACAAGGACGAGGGGTTGGACTTTGGGAGACCAGACTATGTCTATATCTCATCTCATCTCATTATCTCTAGCCACTTTATCCTGTTGTACAGGGTCGCAGGCAAGCTGGAGCCTATCCCAGCTGACTATGGGCAAAAGGCGGGGTACACCCTGGACAAGTCGCCAGGTCATCACAGGGCTGACGCATAGACACAGACAACCATTCACACTCACATTCACACCTACGGTCAATTTAGAGTCACCAGTTAACCTAACCTGCATGTCTTTGGACTGTGGGGGAAACCGGAGCACCCGGAGGAAACCCACGCGGACATGGGGAGAACATGCAAACTCCGCACAGAAAGGCCCTTGCCGGCCACGGGGCTCGAACCCGGACCTTCTTGCTGTGAGGCGACAGCGCTAACCACTACACCACCGTGCCGCCCCATGTCTATATCTGTTAATTCTTTTTTTTTTTTACTGCACATTTTTACACAAGATTATGACTTGCACTTTTATTTTTTCGACCCAAATTGATTTTAGTTAAATGTACAGTCCGGAATGATTCACATTCCTCTCACATCACCTTAAGAATGTTTACTAATTTATTGGAACAGTTGTCGGGCGGCACGGTGGTGTAGTGGTTAGCGCTGTCGCCTCACAGCAAGAAGGTCCGGGTTCGAGCCCCGTGGCCGGCGAGGGCCTTTCTGTGCGGAGTTTGCATGTTCTGCCCGTGTCTGCGTGGGTTTCCTCCGGGTGCTCCGGTTTCCCCCACAGTCCAAAGACATGCAGGTTAGGTTAACTGGTGACTCTAAATTGACCGTAGGTGTGAATGTGAGTGTGAATGGTTGTCTGTGTCTATGTGTCAGCCCTGTGATGACCTGGCGACTTGTCCAGGGTGTACCCCGCCTCTCGCCCGTAGTCAGCTGGGATAGGCTCCAGCTTGCCTGCGACCCTGTAGAACAGGATAAAGCGGCTACAGATAATGAGATGAGATGAGTTGTCAAACGTAATTAGACTGCGCATGCGCAAAGTCGTTCTCGCTGTTACTCGTTTCGTTAAGTTCGTCCTTTCGGGCGCTCCGTAGTTCTCCGACATATTGTTTGTTAGGAGCGAGTTCTTGAGGAGCCTGAGGGAGCGAAGATAATTTCCTTTCGATCACCACAGGGTGTTAAAACTACTTACTTTGTAAAGCAGCACGATGGGTAAGTTAACCTATGATCTGGTTTTACACACGTTTGGGTGATTTTTATGGTTTGTAGACCTGAAGCTGACAGATAGCTAGCGCCGTTTAGCCGCCTCATTAGCAGCTACGGTTACTGCGAGCTAGCTAGCGCAGTTCGGTGGAACATCAAATGCCTCTGTGGTGGACATGAAGTCCACTATGTCGCGCGTGAAAGCTATCATTTTTTTCTTAACCTAGTGTCCCTATGTAGGGAGGAAAGGTGTTGTTTGGAATTCAGCCTCAGTGTTGTTTGTGTAGCGAGTTAGCGTCATACTGGAGATTTTTGTAAGGACGCGTGTTTTTGTTTTTTTTTTTTTTTATTATTTTTAATCCTACGGTTACTTTAGTAATTTAATGTCAAACTGTTTGCGGTCAGAATGCAAAATAATTATACGAAATCACAAGTTAATTGCCTAAATATTTGAATAGTTAGCATTGTTCCTAAATTGTTACTTAATTTAATAGTAAACATTCCTGCTATTCTTTACATTACATAACATTACATTCAGGGATTAACCTGAATCAGCAACAGGCAAAGTCTGTGTGATGAATGAAGCTGGTTTTGTGAGAAGAGAAAGTGGCTGATGCATGCTTTAAAAATGTCCCCATATGACGTCATTGCTAATCTGCGTATGAATTGAGTCTTGATTGCGTAACAACACATGAGTATTTTTCTGAAGACACTTAATAGATTATAGCTTGATCTTATGCTGATTTCACGTGGTGATTAGTCATCGTGATGACCATCGCTGACCCCTGCTCTTCTAGTTTCATCAGGGTTTTTTTTTTTTTTAAATGAAGTTGATAAAAGGTCTGAAGAGTCACTAAGTCCAGAAATACCGTTACCTGGTACTCTCATCTCATCTCATTATCTCTAGCCGCTGTATCCTGTTCTACAGGGTCGCAGGCAAGCTGGAGCCTATCCCAGCTGACTACGGGTGAGTCGCCAGGTCATCACAGGGCTGACACGTAGACACAGACAACCATTCACACTCACATTCACACCTACGCTCAATTTAGGCTACGTTTACATTAGACCGTATCTGTCTCGTTTTCTTCGCGGATGCACTGTCCGTTTACATTAAACCGCCGGGAAACGGGAATCCGCCAGCGTCCACGTATTCAATCCGGATCGTGTCAGCTCCGGTGCTGTGTAAACATTGAGAATACACGGATACGCTGTGCTGATCTCTAGCCGGCGTCGTCACTGGACAACGTCACTGTGACATCCACCTTCCTGATTCGCTGGCGTTGGTCATGTGACGCGACTGCTGAAAAACGGCGCGGACTTCCGCCTTGTATCACCTTTCATTAAAGAGTATAAAAGTATGAAAATACTGCAAATACTGATGCAAATACTGCCCATTGTGTACTTATGATTGTCTTTAGGCTTGCCATCCTTCCACTTGCAAGTGGTAAGTGATATGCGCTGGGATCACACACACAGCGGCTCAGTCCCGAATCGTGGCTTGTTCACTTCACTTGCGCGCTCTGTGAGCTGCGCAGGGCCGGAGTGCGCACCCTCCAGAGGGCACTCGCTGTTCAGGGCGGAGTGATTTGGAGCGCAGGATGCCTGCGGAGCCGGGCGTATCCATGTATTGGCGTTGCTGTGTGCACACTAATCGTTTTAAAAATGTTAATCTGATGATCCGCTGATACGGTCTAATGTAAACATGGGCTTAGAGTCACCAGTTAACCTAACCTGCATGTGTTTGGACTGTGGGGGAAACCGGAGCACCCGGAGGAAACCCACGCGGACACGGGGAGAACATGCAAACTCCACACAGAAAGGCCCTCGCCAGCCACGGGGCTCGAACCCAGGACCTTCTTGCTGTGAGGCGACAGCGCTAACCACTACACCACCGTGCCGCCCTCACCTGGTATTAACCGGGATCAAACTACACAATATTTTTCTTTCCTGATGGTCATCATGTCTGATTTGATTAGACAATCATAGTGCCATAAATTCTTGCCGTGTCTTGGTCAGGAGACTGGCACCACTACGAGTTTTGATCCTGACCAATCATCATTCACATCGTCGGGGAGGAGGGTTAAGAAATTGCCAATCAAGGAGCATGTCCGAAAGAGCTATTGAACTAGGTGATGAGAGAGAATTCTCGTACGCTAGACTTCTCATCCCAGATGCCATATCGCTGCTGTTTACTTGTATTGCACTCTGACAATACAATTTTTAGCGGCGCTCCATAAACTCTGCTAACCCATCGAGTTGATTTTTCATGGAGACACAGGGATCCCAGCCGTGTACGTCCATCCAGCCGTCCCCGCCCCTCGTGATTCTGATTGGCTGTTTGATTTTGGCGTGAACTAGAAGTGTGAGTGCGCCTGCATAACTTGTTTTTGTCTACAGATAATTTCATATTTATCAGGTTTTTCCACGAGAACAGCTCAAACAGCGCAACACAATCATCATTTTTCCAAACTTCTTTTAAAAAGATGTCGGAACAAGTTCAGCAAGGAGAGAAAGATGAAGTCAAAACTGGGAAAATAGTTTTGAACGAGGAAGAAAAGGAAAGATGACGTGAAGGAGCGAGAGAAAGGTGAAGAAATCTTTCATAAGAAAAGTGACAAGCTGAAAGAGAGAGAAAACGTGTAAAAAATGAATTAATAGAAATGATGAGTTGTAGGAATTTAATTTAATACAACCCCGATTCCAAAAAAGTTGGGACAAAGTACAAATTGTAAATAAAAACGGAATGCAATAATTTACAAATCTCAAAAACTGATATTGTATTCACAATAGAACATAGACAACATATCAAATGTCGAAAGTGAGACATTTTGAAACTTCATGCCAAATATTGGCTCATTTGAAATTTCATGACAGCAACACATCTCAAAAAAGTTGGGACAGGGGCAATAAGAGGCTGGAAAAGTTAAAGGTGCAAAAAAGGAGCAGCTGGAGGACCAAATTGCAACTCATTAGGTCAATTGGCAATAGGTCATTAACATGACTGGGTATATAAAGAGCATCTTGGGCTACGTTTACACTAGACCGTATCTGTCTCGTTTTCTTCGCGGATGCACTGTCCGTTTACATTAACCCCCCTGAAAAAGCGGGGAAACGGGAATCCGCCAGCGTCCACGTATTCAATCTAGATCGTATCAGCTCCGGTGCTGTGTAAACATTGAGAATACGCGGATACGCTGTGCTGAGCTCTAGCTGGCGTCTCATTGGACAACGTCACTGTGACATCCACCTTCCTGATTCGCCGGCGTTGGTCATGTGACGCGACTGCTGAAAAACGGCGCAGACTTCCGCCTTGTATCACCTTTCATTAAAGAGTATAAAAGTATGAAAATACTGCAAATACTGATGCAAATACTGCCCATTGTGTAGTTATGATTGTCTTTAGGCTTGCCATCCTTCCACTTGCAAGTAATAAGTGATATGCGCTGGGATCTCACACACAGCGGCTCAGTCCCGAATCGTGGCTTGTTCACTTCACTCGCGCGCTCTGTGAGCTGCGCAGGGCCGGAGTGCACACCCTCCAGAGGGCACTCGCTGTTCAGGGCGGAGTGATTTGGAGCGCAGGATGCCTGCGGAGCCGAGCGTATCCGCGTATTGGTGTTGCTGTGTGCACGGCTAACGGTTTTAGTGTAAACGCGAATCGTTTTAAGAACGTTAATCTGATGATCTGCTGATTCGACGTAATGTAAACGTAGCCTTGGAGTGGCAGCGGCTCTCAGAAGTAAAGATGGGAAGAGGATCACCAATCCCCCTAATTCTGCGCCAATAAATAGTGGAGCAATATCAGAAAGGAGTTCGACAGTGTAAAATTGCAAAGAGTTTGAACATATCATCATCTACAGTGCATAATATCATCAAAAGATTCAGAGAATCTGGAAGAATCTCTGTGCGTAAGGGTCAAGGCCGGAAAACCATACTGGGTGCCCGTGATCTTCGGGCCCTTAGATGGCACTGCATCACATACAGGCATGCTTCTGTATTGGAAATCACAAAATGGGCTCAGGAATACTTCCAGAGAACATTATCTGTGAACATAATTCACCGTGCCATCCGCCGTTGCCAGCTAAAACTCTGTAGTTCAAAGAAGAAGCCGTATCTAAACATGATCCAGAAGCGCAGACGTCTTCTCTGGGCCAAGGCTCATTTAAAATGGACTGTGGCAAAGTGGAAAACTGTTCTGTGGTCAGCCGAATCAAAATTTGAAGTTCTTTATGGAAATCAGGGACGCCGTGTCATTCGGACTAAAGAGGAGAAGGACGACCCAAGTTGTTGTCAGCGCTCAGTTCAGAAGCCTGCATCTCTGATGGTATGGGGTTGCATTGGTGCGTGTGGCATGGGCAGCTTACACATCTGGAAAGACACCATCAATGCTGAAAGGTATATCCAGGTTCTAGAGCAACATATGCTCCCATCCAGACGACGTCTCTTTCAGGGAAGACCTTGCATTTTCCAACATGACAATGCCAAACCACATACTGCATCAATTACAGCATCATGGCTGCGTAGAAGAAGGGTCCGGGTACTGAACTGGCCAGCCTGCAGTCCAGATCTTTCACCCATAGAAAACATTTGGCGCATCATAAAACGGAAGATACGACAAAAAAGACCTAAGACAGTTGAGCAACTAGAATCCTACATTAGACAAGAATGGGTTAACATTCCTATCCCTAAACTTGAGCAACTTGTCTCCTCAGTCCCCAGATGTTTACAGACTGTTGTAAAGAGAAAAGGGGATGTCTCACAGTGGTAAACATGGCCTTGTCCCAACTTTTTTGAGATGTGTCGTTGTCATGAAATTTAATCACCTAATTTTTCTCTTTAAATGATACATTTTCTCAGTTTAAACATTTGATATGTCATCTATGTTCTATTCTGAATAAAATATGGAATTTTGAAACTTCCACATCATTGCATTCCGTTTTTATTTACAATTTGTACTTTGTCCCAACTTTTTTGGAATTGGGGTTGTAACAATGTTTGATTTTGAAATCGCTGCGAAATCCTTTGGGATCTGATAAGTTGACCTGAATCCACTCGGTGTTTTCATGAATCGTGTCTTTTTTTTTTTTTTTTTATTTCAAAACATTTTGTTATAAATCCGTAAAGCACATTAGTTTATAGTAATAAGAATAATATGCATGTGAGTTTGGAGAAATTTTTCTCGTGATGAAATTGACATAAGTACATCTGTCGCGTGCGTGTGTGTTTTCATTTGAATGGAAGCTCCGCTATTAGGTGGGACCTCATTTTTATATTCTTCAGGTCTGACGATGGAAATTTGTTGCCTATAACTAAATTGTGTCAAAATCAGGCTGCGCTCATGTAGTCTGATCCTGGCATAAGTTGTCGTCTCTGAAACGCCATGTCAGCAGTTGTTCTCGTCGTGCCAGCTTTTCAGTCTGTGGTCGTGTGTGAGGGTTTTTTTTTTTTTTTTTTTAAATAAAAGCTCATCAGTTGTTCGAAAGTGAAACCACTTGACTGGTCAAATGACCAGTTGTTTTGTGTTAGTGTATATTCTGGACCAATTTATTTATTTTTATTTTTTTTTATATGAAAGTATGTCCCTTTACACACTCATCCAGAAGGGGATTTTGCACAAGGCCATCTGTCTACAGCAGAAAAAAATAAAATAAAACGCGTCTGGAAAAATCCCGAGGGAGTCTGGAGCCAGATTCGTGACGTCACCTGTGGAAGCGCCAGCAGTCTGAGAGAGCTTTGCACGGTTTCAGTGCACAGCCTGTGTAGACCAAGCGCTCCCATTTCTCTCTCATTGTCCGGTCTTTTGGGAAACGATGAGTACTAATCCCATCAAGATTGGTGTTGCTACACCCTCCTACGATACATCTGTTAACCATTTTAATAATTACGCGATAACGTTGAAGAAATTTGCAGAAAACCAGCAGGTCATTTTCTCATAAACAAACCAGCGCTGACGTAGGATTCAGAGGGAGGCGTCCCGCACACGACGTCACGAAAATCAACGTTTGCCGGGAAATCCAAATGCCAAGTTTTTTCACAGGTGGACCAATTCGCCTCAAATGGCTTGATTTCAACTGAATTTTTCTGGAAGGTTAAATTGCGCAAAATGTGACAGATATTTGACCAAAGTTTAATATAAAATAGGAGAATTACATTGATCTCGCTCCTGAATTTACCCGTGATATGCACTTTAATGTTTCACAAAGAAACAGACAACAGCGTGCAGGTCCACGATGAGGCTTCGCTCTTGCTTCATGTCTACCTAAAGGGAGCGATGCGGCAGCGCTGTAGTCCTTCAACTTTCATGCTAATAT
Source organism: Neoarius graeffei (assembly GCF_027579695.1). Lineage (NCBI taxonomy): Eukaryota > Metazoa > Chordata > Actinopteri > Siluriformes > Ariidae > Neoarius > Neoarius graeffei. Next base: position 27,504,360 of record NC_083590.1, on the reverse strand, counting down.
CACCAAGACGTGATCCCTTGCGCTCCACCCCACCTTTGATTTATCCTGTAGTTAATCCTCTTAGACCTTTTGTTGAGGAATAAAACACAAGGGGGGGGTGCTGTTGTAGGAAAATAATCAGTGGTACAGTAGCGCAATGCAACCATGATACTAACTAGAACAGTATGTAAACCTATTGTAGCTGGCACTACTGTCGAGAGAATTAATCAACAACTGTTGACAATCAGATTTGAGAAATTAACAGAATTGTAATAACTTGTTTACCCAGAGAGAGAGAGAGAGAGAGAGAGAGACGGATGTTTAGCTTTTCTTGTATCTGAGTCTGTTTTAAGAGCCTGACTTCAGCGGCATGGCTCCGGTGACTGAAGCCGACGCCACGCTGCTATTTTCGAGGTGCATGTGATTGTGTAACTGTAACGCTGCACTCGCTGAGCTCTTGCTTTACTGGTAAACTAAATCTGTAACGTGGAAAACCTTTTGACCCGTCTCTGTCTCTTAGGAAGGTGACTCAGCAGTCGAGTTACCAGCCGTACTTAACAGGAACGTGCTGAGTCATGATAGTCTTTAGCCACGGAGTATAGTGAGGATTATGGACAGGTCCAGAAATATTGGCACTCTTGATAATGCATGGTGGGGAAAATGTTTGTTTTTTGGAGCTCGTTTGCACGAAGTACTTTTTTCCAAATTTTAAAAAACAAGAACGTTTTGGCAAATCATAATCCGTGGCATTCCTAGTAATGTTTATCAAACCAAATGTTTCCCCCCCCCCCATTTAAGTTCATGTGATGCGCTGAGAATATTTTAAGCGGTCATCCATGGCTTCCTGTTTCATGTGACGGTCCAAAGTCATTCAGTAAAATGGTGAAGTGTGTTGAACTTCTTAAGTAAGGCAGTTGCTATAAAACGCTCGACACACCTGATGGGCTCGTGCTCCGAGGCAGTGATTTAGAAAGTTAAACTGCTCCGTTGTCATGAATCTGCCTGGAAGAGAGAACGCAGACACCACGTCGAAAGAGGAAGATGGAGCAGATATACCGAGACTGTCTGTCTGAAAGGTGACTCGGTCCGGTTGCAGTCTGAGAAAGCGAGTCGATCCTGAATCAATCCCACTGCAGGAAGTGAATCGGGCATGGTGTGTGTTGGGCTGGATTGCAGGGCACGGGTTGTTTTTTGTGTGTGGATACTCAATGCAAAAACTGAGCCAAAGTACAGCAGAAATGTGATGTTTTCAATGATGGGGGAGGGAAAATTAAAGCTGGATGTAGACGCACAGAACTAGTCAGTAAAACGAATCATGTATTGAGTGCCAGCACCATTTTGTCTTTTTTTTTTTTTTTTTTCCCCCCCTTCTATGGTTAAACCTTTTTTGTGCCTCCTGCCTCATATAGACGCAGAGCCACTATGTCGTCGTGTTATAAGAATTAGTGAGTGTAACAATCGTGCATGTGCATACAGGTGTTCTTATTAAAATGGCCAGTGAGCGTATAGAGATCTTGCAGTCACGTGACCGGAAAGTACACAACCGCCATCTTGTCGGTCAAAAACACAGCTGCATACTGCTGCACTCGTGTACAGAATGGATCAATTTCAACCGACGGACTACACGGCTCATTTTTCTAATGAACAGATAACTAGATATATGTCTAAAATAAACAATCTACAGATTTGTGACCCTTATGGATTACCGGACGGAGTTTTCACGACCGGATTTTGAACTGCCAGCGGAATACCCGGACGTGTATAATTACCTCATTAACTTTCCCTCGCTGTTCAGTGGTGAAGCACTGCGTGCTTATAAATCTCTGGACAGTTTTCTTTACAGAAATTAAGGATTTGTCAGCGACTCAGATGTGGCATCTTGTAAACAAGAATCCTCATTGGACGGGTAAGTCACTTAAGTATTGAGTATAGCACTGACCAGCCGATTATAGAATAGAATAAGGTAATTCCAGCTGTAATTCCAAATCGTCCGTCTTGTTTACATGGATCTGGCGTTGGAGAGGTAGAGGCTTAGCAGTGGAGGTTTGAGTGGCTGTTTTCTGAGCTTAGTCAACAGGCCGGCTCTGCCTGTAGCCTCGCTTTTGCTTCTGCTCTCGACGCCGCCTCCTTCGCTTTGCTTCCGATAACAATCCACGGAGACCCCGCTGGTCTCGCTATCTTGTCCGGAATGTTGTGCATGCGATGGGAACCGCTACAAACCGTCATTTTCTGCTGGAAACCAATGTCCAAAGTCCATAACGTTGTAGTGGATATTGAAGTCCGGTACAGACGAACAACACGCAAAAATACACACAAACATAAACGTGCACAGGTAGAGAGAGCTTGTAGCCGCAGCTGTTGTAGTAGAATTGTATATAGTAGGGTTTTCCAGAAGAAAAGGTAGAAGTAAAAGCAGAAGTAGAAGTAGAAGGCGGAAATATGGCGTTTGACCGACAAGATGGCGTCTGTCACAATCTGGATCGGCTGTGACGTCACATGCAAGTGCTCCATACAATTCGGTTCACCGTTCTAAATAAATGGACTAGACTAAAGAAATCGCTTTCAGACATGTTCATGCTTATTACCGAGGGAACGTGCGTTCTGGTTTGCATATTCTGGACCTTTTTTTTTTTGTTTGTTTGTCCCTTTACACACTCGTCCAGAAGGGTAATTTTGCACAAGGCCATCTGTCTACAGCAGAAAAAAATAAAATAAAACGCATCTGGAAAAATCCCAAGGGAGTCTGGAGCCAGATTCGTGACGTCACCTGCGGAAGCGCCAGCAGGCTGCGCGAGCTTTGCACGGTTTCAGTGCACAGCCTGTGTAGACCAAGCGCTCCCATTTCTCTCTCATTGTCCGGTCTTTTGGGAAACGATGAGTACTAATCCCATCAAGATTGGTGTTGCTACACCCTCCTACGATACATCTGTTAACCATTTTAATAATTACGTGATAACGTTGAAGAAATTTGCAGAAAACCACCAGGTCGTTTTCTCATAAACCAGCGCTGACGCAGGATTCAGAGGGAGGCGTCCCGCACGCGACGTCACGAAAATCAACGTTTGCTGGGAAATCCAAATGCCAAGTTTTTTCAGAGGCGGACCAATTCGCCTCAAATGGCTTGATTTCAACTGAATTTTTCTGGTATTGCGCAAGGTAAAAAAAATTGTGCAAAATGTGACGGATATTTGACAAGTTTAATATAAAATAGGTGAATTACATTGATCTCGCTCCTGAATTTACCCATGATGTGCACTTTAAAATGTACTCCAGGTCGTCCCCATTTCCTCGCCTTCTTCAGTCAGCGGTCCCATGTGTGATGGAGATGTGACGCACTTCCGAGTTGTTACAGGAAGTTGTCAAAAAGGGTATTGAGCAGGGCTCGACATTAACGGTTATCCGCTTGTCCGGGACAAGTGATCCTTTGTGTCTGACAAGTTCATCGTCTCAGTTACTTGTCCGATCGGACAAGTGCCAAAATACTCGGGTTACATATCAAATTTATCAGTTTATTCACATGATTTCTGAAGCATCTCACTCGACATATTGTTTTGATGAATCGCCGGAAGTTTCTATTCGGAAAGAGCGATGTGCACATGCGCAATATTCCGCTTGCGAAACCGGCCAATACCGCTTTGTGTATTTGAGCTGAAAAGTAAACGGTCGTTTAACAGACCCTCCAGGATTTCGCGATGTTGCGATTTGCAACTTCAACGCAAATTCAACCAATCCCTGCGAATTCAGGGCGGTGTTGCAATTATATCCAATCACCGCAACTTTTCCGCAAATTTGACCAATCGTTGACGTTGTCTTGAGGTGATGTCAACAAACTACCTTCCACCTTACTTCCGTGTATACGTTCAAGAGAAGCAGCATGTGCGAGTCAGTGTTTATGTAGGTTTAAATTCTGTTACTGAAAGTGTTATGTTTACAGTGAAGCACTGTGTGCACTTTATTTTTTTTACTTAATACAAGAAATTAATGGATGCCAACATTTTTGCCAAAATGGTATTTTATTTTCCATTGTTTAGGCAGCTTCAGCATCATACTGTGAGATTCTGTTCAAACGGTTTTTTTTTTTTCTTCTATGAAGCCTGAGCCATTTATTTAATTAGTTTATAATTATTGTTTAATTTAGTCTTCAGGAGAGACTGCCTGCACACAGTACTAGTATTAATAGTTTTTTTTTTTTCTTACATGAAAGCTGAGGCATTTATATTATATTTTAAGGTAACTTCATGTTGTGCTGTGAGGTTCTCTGCACTTTAACTTTTGAACCAACAGGTGCATTTGGATAAGTAAAGCCTATTTTTCTGCATTTTTGTAGTCCTGGTAATCTTTTATATTGGTAAAGTTGTTTATAGGACCATTTCTCAGTGTCTTGTTTTTTTAATCAATAGTTTTTCGGTAATAATATTTAACATATCACTCAATTTTAATCACAAAAAGAGAAAATCGCAACAATTTCTCGCAACTTTCACTTCCTCCCGCAATGTAATCGCAACAAAAACCTAAACACCGCAACTTTCATCGCAACCATTAAATACCATACAGGAGCCACAATGAATAATTAAACAATTAATCAGTGGAGGAGATATATTCCAAGTTGATAATTTAAAAATGAAAATACTGTATAATTTTAATTTTCTGGTTTTCAATTTCTCAAATTAATGATTGAGTCCAATTTTTTTCTGCAGTGACTAGATTGTTAAAGTAATTCTGGTGAAATTAGTTTATTACAAATAGTTTTTTTTTTTTTTTTTTTTTAAATTTTTCTTCGGACAAGTCAACTTAACTTCACATTCGGACAAGTACATTTCCTTTCAACTTGCCCGACAGGACAAGTGGTTTCAAAAGTTAATGTAGAGCCCTGTTGAGGCCACTGAGCTCTAGCGCCAGGCTATTTCTGGTAAATTAGAGTTTGGGTCATGGCGACAGCGTGTGTATGTCAGCCTCGGTTTGGAGGTTTCAGTTTTGAAAACTGTAAGGTGAGGGTAGAATAATGTAAAGAACAGACACTTGGTATATTTTACTACTTGTTAATTTTTGGATTACGTTTCATTTTTGTGGCTGCTGCCTCATAGTTAATACACATGCTATATTTACTGTATGGACATGGGATCAGAAAACTCTCTTTTATTTATAAGCAGTAGCCACATGGACACACAGGGTACCCTATTTATTTATTTATTTATTTTTCCCTTCCCCTCATATGAAACATTCAAGACTGGTCTAAAGACATAATTAATTATGAACATTACATTTTATTACGACATGACTATTGTAACGTTCTTACGATTTGAATACTAATCTTCGTTTTGAGTAATTTTGTTTTCATAACTTTTTTTTTTTTTTAATACATGCGGATGCTAATATACGTCTGCTTTTGTTAGTTTTTGTTCATATCGTTTTGTTAGAGCATTGAGACGCTGAATTGCTTTGAAACTTATGTATTTAATAGAGCTTTGTTTACTGTTTTTACACTTGTGTATTTCTGACCAGTTAAAAGTTGACGGCCTTTCAATTTCATAATACCGGTGAAATTTAGTCCCCTCTAAAAATTTGGTCATTGTGATGTACGTTTATTTGTGGGGTTTTTTTTTGTTTTTTTTTTAATTATAAAAACCCCACCCAGGCCATTCTGTGGTTGGGAAGTTATTTAATTTGAGAGGATTCCTGAGCAAATAACGTGCATGAAATCGCTCGCGTCGAGCAGACAGAGGAAGTCTGTATGCTGCGCATGCACAGGTTTACCTTTGAGCGTGCACTGACCGTTCCATCGTTCCGTCGCTAAACGAACAGCTGATCACACCGAGGTGCTCGCTGACTGCCGATATTTATTAGTTTGGTCCTGCGTTTCCTTTCCTTCGTATATAACATAACGACTTTTCTTCTCACTTTCCGTTACTGTAGTCAGTTTTTCACGTTTATTTCGCACACTCGCACCCTCCATTTTTACCTCGCCCGGGACGGAGTCCGCCAGGGGGCGAGGTATTGTTTTCGGTGGTGTGGTTTTTTTTTTGTTTTTGTTTTTTTGTTTTTTTGTTTTTTGTTAATTATGTTCCAGGAAAATGGCTGGACTAGTCTTGATGAAACTTTCAGGACAGATGGGCATTGGTATCAAATAGAATCTCCAACATTTTGGGGGTCATCCAGTCAAGGTCAAGGTTTTTGTGACTACTGCTTCATATAGAGGCGGTAGCCACTGGGTGGTCATGGTGTCGGAGTGTAACAATCGTGCAGTATGGTGTGTTCTGATTGGCTGAGAGCAGCAGAGAATCAGAACCATGTTTATTGGCCAAGTATGTTCTCACGCAAGGTCAAGGTCACCCAAAAGGTCAAAATCGTGTTTTGTTTTTGTCCCCCCTCCCCCCTTCTTCCCGCTATATCTTCCTTCATGTTCATCATAAGTGCGACTGGGTGAGGTTTGTTTTGCCTGGCAACACTTGTTCTCATTCAAATTTGTATCTCACAATGCCTTGCGCAAACGGCGAAAGCCCACCACGTGATGCATGATGTAGGATCTTGAATTGGGTCATGGTGAAGCAGGAAAAAATAATGGAGTATTTAGGGCCACGTGGCCTTAAGTTCACTAATTGTTCTATTTGAAAAAAAAACAAATAAAATTGGAAGTCTGTGATTCGAATTCAGTAGCTTTCGGTCCATTAAACAAAAAAAAAATTGGGTTTTGGGGAAGATTCTTATGACTTGCACTTGAAAAATCTGAAAGGCGGTCTAGCTTTAATGAAAAATTTAGGAGTGCTTCAATTTACATTTATATTTCTTGTATTTGGCAGAAGCTTTATCCAGTGACGTGAACTGAAGGGTGCATTTGCATTAATCTCATTTATATAACTGAGCAGTCGAGGGTTGATGGTTTGGCTCAAGGGCCCCAACAGTTACAACTTGGCGATGCTGGAATTTGAACAACTTATGACTTTCCCATCTGTATTCTGGTGTTTACTGCGAGCTGGCTAGTGGTTCACGTGCCCACCTTTCAACCAGGAGGTTGTGAGTTCTACTTGCAGCCAGGTCATGCCAAACACAGTAAAAAAAAATGGTACCTACTGCCATCTGGTGATGCACACCACAATACAGATGCTAGTAGGGAGCCAAACTCTCGCGGTTACCAAAGGACTTGCCAGGGGTTTTTCTAGAAAAATTTAGTACAAGGGCGCCCACCATGGCGAGAGAGTGACGCGACCGGGGGGGTGCCGGTTGTCTGTCCGTCCGTCCCCCCGCGAAGCCTTTGAAAAATTGAGGCTACAGTGGGACATTCTGAGGCTATCTGACAGGGAAATTGTAACAAATTGTCAACATTGAAAAAAAAGTAATCATCTTCTGCCCCGGACAGTCTTTGGCTTTCTTCCGCTTCGTGCCGAGGGATGACATCTTTAAATGCCCAAGTGTCAACAAAAACAACTCGCGAACTACTTCTGTCAAAAGCTCCTGCGCCGGTGGGTGAAAGGTCATTCAGTCTCGAGAAATCTCGCTCTACAAGTCAGCTGACCTTGTATGTAACCCATGTCAAATCTTGCGAGAGCAGCCGCGACAAGTAAACAACTAAACAACATGGCGCCTCAGTCTGGAAAACGCCAATTCGGATTGTTTTTGCACCGTCTGGCGGTGTATCTACTATGATTGGAGTAATTATAACGTATTTGATGATCAGACACATTGTCACGTGGTGTTGCTGGGATGTTTTCACGGAGAAAAGATCGTTTTGAGAAAGATTGCATGTTGTGCAGTAGCATACAAGTGCATGGCCTAAGTGTGACTTGGGGTTCAATTGGCATTTTGGTAAGAGGGCACAGCGCCCCTGTTCCCCGGTTTAGACGAAAGCCTGACTTGCCCTCACCCCACTGTAACCGTAGTTATATAATAAGCGAGAGGCCGAGGGCTGCGGAAACAGAGATTGGTGCTGCCCAGTGTTCCTTGTGACGTGGGAATACACTTCCAGGCCGGTTCATGACATTTTAAAATTTGAAGTTATTCACCTGTGACACAAGAACATCAGGTGCGTAATGGGTCCGTCCCCCCATCATCGTTAATGCCTGGCAATGACGAGATGCCGCTTTTACCCAGACCTGAAAACTGGACTTCAGTGGCTTCGATCTAATCATATCCGAGATGGTGTCTGTGTCCTTTAAACAGACTCCACCTAGATGACGCGTCTCGCAGTGGTGTGTGTGAAGTTCACAATAGAGCTGTTGTATCAGACTGAGCTCGTTCGGACCGGGTTTCCAGACTATTACTGCTAAACACTCTCTTCACACCGCTCTCGAGAGTGCTGATAAAGGATTGTTGTTCGTCCTGTAGTAGCCATTGACGTACGGGTCGACATCGCTCGCACAGCGTGTGCGTCTGTGAACAGTTACTGCTTTCGTAAGCAAAATCTCCCCGTGCGACTGATGCCCCTCTTCTGCTCCAGTTCCATTCCTGATTTAATGTTATTCAAGCATTATTAGAGTTTATAAAATGGTTACTTTCGCAGTTATAAACCCTGTTTAAAAAGCCCTTTCTTTTTTTCGATCATGTCAGGAAGGTGGGGGGGGGGGTGTTTTTTTTTTTTTTTTTTTTTTTTTGGAGATTCAGGTCACATTTCTCTCTTCTGTTCGTCAGAGCCGTCAGCAAGTCCTGCGAAGGATAACTACAGGATGAACCGCTACAAGAACAAAGCCCTTAACGTGGAGGAGATGCGCCGGAGACGAGAAGAGGAAGGCATTCAGCTGAGGAAACAGAAAAGAGAACAGCAGGTAATGCACTCGTTAGCCTTGTTTTAGACGAGAACAAGAAGCAGATCCCGTCCTGTACGTGGGTTACTCTCGGGGTTTAATTCCATACAGAGCAGGGCAATTCCATGTAAATGTCAACCTCACCATGCAAAAATAAAGCAACATGTAATGCATCAAAACCACTCCCAGAGATCTCACCTAGGCCTGTATTTTACAGATGTGAATAAGTTGAACCAATTTGTAACCAAACTAATACGTCACTGTCAGTCTTTCTTTCTTATAATGTAAACCCCAAGCTAAAATCAACTTTGATCATGTACAATTCTATATTATTGCCACAAGCCACAGAAATGTATGCTAAAATCCACAAAACAGCAAAACAATAGCCATCCTAAATATTATTTAAGAACTTTGATAGTTTTAGCTGATATTTAGAGAGTTTTTCAAAGGGTTATGGTGGTTAAATTGCTGATTTTCTAAACATATGCCATGTCTATTTCATACGCGTCACATCCATAACGGAATTTCGTCACATCCATAACGCTGACTTTTCCTTCCGAAACTCTGCATGAAATACAAAATATTTTAAACAAAGATTTTTTAATATTCACCTTGGACCCCTCTATCAAACGGATATCTCCATTTCGACATTAGGTTTACAATTTCACAGAGTTTGATAAAAATGTACAGTCACCCAAGAAAAGTGATATACTTTTTCTGTCACATCCATAACGCATCTTTTATTGGCATTTTCTGGCATGCCCTAGATGTACTATGGGAATTGTTCTTGTTCTATCACTTCTCCAGTATGGTACAGCCTTAAAATATGCAACACCTGTTTAAATACTGGGAGACAATAAAACATGCACTGGGTCATTTGTTGCCATTTTGAGTTCAAGTGTCACGTCCATAACGCTGGAATTGCTCAGCAGCAGTTTTTTTCACCCTGAGAAGAATTCAGCACAAAACGTGTCATGTTTAAGTCCTCAGGATGTGAAAGTGGCCTGTTATCTGTGGTGTCATGTTTATATGGATATGATTGTAGAATATAACACTTTATACAACGACGGTGGTCTTCAAACTTTTTGTAGCCAGGCACTGCTTTAACTCTTAAAGCAGATACGCAGAACCTTTTATTTTTTTAAATACATTTCTGAATGGATAGTATCTCCATCCTTGACTCTTGTATGCTGCATGAATGTGAAACGAATAAAACATTTTTAGAGATAAAATCGGCCGCAAAGTTGGCATTTGAGCTGAACAAGCCAGCCGAGTGCGTGACGTCACAGCGGGAACCGATGCCATAGACCAAAGCCAGACTTGACAGGCGAGACTGGTTGTAATGGCCTGTTCGTTCAGATTTACTGGAGATTCTTCAGATTCCTCAGATAGTAATACATCTGACTGTGATAGTCCTGAAATCGGAGTGTGTGTACATGCTACCGCTATCCACGAAGAACCATATCAGTTCAAACCATCGGAAAGTGAATCCGATAGTAACATGGAGGCCTCCACGTTATGAAATAAAGCTAGAGAACAAAGCCGTCTAGAGAACTGGAAGGAATTGAACTGAGAGTCTCATGTGACTCTCATTAAAACAGGATGGGTGTTATAACTTATGCAACATACATAAACATGCATGCGTTTTCACTGATAAAACCTAGAAGGCTAATTAAATAATCAGAAACTGAGAATCACATTCTGAAGCAAATTAAATAATCTCATACCGGTAACTTAAACACACAATACAAGTTACACATATTAATCTAAATGCAGGTAAACAACGTGGTGTTTTTGTGATGTACCCAAATGAGAGTCGGAGCTTATCCGTCTGTGTTCTCACTTCTTGAAGGCCAACCTTGTGGCCGGTCGTTTTGAAACAATCTGACTTTCAGTTCTTCGTTTATTCACTGCTTCTACGTAAGGGCAAGATGTTGCTGCTGAGGCGAGCATATCCAGCAGAGAAATCTGATGACTGGGCCACTCATTCTCCATACGGAGTACTCCGCCATTACTGCTCCGCTCACACTCTGGAAGACCTGGTGCAACTGAACTTGCTTTCCTTTTCTTGTTTTCTTTTCCTTTAATTGTTGGTACTGCACCCTCTTTCAATACGGGCTTATAGTCAACACTCCTCAACAGATCAGAGGTCTCGTACGAGTCTTCAGTAAAATGTGCAGAGCAGAGGAGAGACCGCTTCATAGGCGCCCAATGTGCCCGTGAACTTCTCGCAAAACGCGTCCAAATCTTTGCAGTTTGAACATTCTTGGGCCATGAATGCAACGTAAATCCACCTTCTGTCGTGTTGCTGCACCGCCAGCAACACATCTCCGTGGCATGGCAATAAACTAGCTCAAAATGGAGGATTGGAGTTGCAGTCAGCTCTGTGTTTTAGCGTAGCGGAAATAGCGACGAGACCGATAGACTTCCTGCTGTGACGTTACGGACGTCAAGGTCATTCACTCAGACCGCGACTTTAATCGTAAAAATTACTATATTAGATTTATTGTTTACGCTTAAAACTATTCCTGTGCCATTCTTGAGGTCTCAAGGCATTTATAAACGAAAAGTGAGGCCATGACTCTGCGTATACGCTTTAAATAAATTCTACAGACGCCTCAACATGGATTTATTTCGTGAGCATTATTTAGATTTTTCAGATTATTTATTTTGGAGCCGTAGAGAACTCATTAGGTCTGAGTTGACTTTGGTGCTTGGACACCAAAATGTAAGAACGTTTTGATAATGTGCTGTGTTTTCCTTGACCATTATACAACCCCTTAGCCTGGCAAGCCAGACTAAATGTGAATATTTAGTCTGGCCTCGATCCATAGACATTTCCGAAGCGGGTAGGAGGAACAAACCGCTGTCTTTCAAACTGTCTGTGCGTATAGGCCAACGCTCTGACCAATCAGCGCAACAGTGACTGTGACGTAGTCAGAGCGACAGAAAGCAGTGGGGGAGGCCTTGAAATTAATTAATTTTTCAAAATGCGTATTAATTAATAAACAGGTTCTAGATATTAAGAAGTTTGGAGATAATGACCACAAGTTTGGAGTCTGTACCACATACACATTTTTTTCCAAGTGTTTTTCAAGGGTTTGCTTAAACTGTTTGAGAGTTTTTATTTAGTGGTGTTTGGTGAAATAATTTCCCTTAAATTTAAAATAACGGGAAAATAAGAAACAATCAAAAAGTAATGTTTCAAAGCTGTTTAATTCTTCATACTGCACAAACTAGCCCCATCCTTTTGGCTACGAGCGGAGCCAGCTGGTAGATCAGACTTTTGCCATAGCCGGTCGGCAAAACAGCGAAAACGTCCTTCTTGAAAAGGAATGAGCGGAGAGCCTCTTCCTGCTCATGTTTCAATGAAAACTCCAAGTCTAATTCTTCTAAAACTGATTCCAAAGCGGAGTCAAACGAGCGCTGTTCACTAGCCGCAGCCATCTTTCCTGTTGCGCTTTCTCCAGCGTCGCGCAGCTTTGTCGTCACTCATGCAAAAGCCCGCCCAAAGAATCCAAACAAAAACCTTGTGTTGTGATTGGCGGGCACGATTTGATGCCCAGGGTGTTTTTGTTTATGTGGTGCGAGGCTAGACCCATTCGCTAGGCAAAAAATATTTTTGGCCGCTAGGGTCTAGTTTACTAGGCTAACAACCCCTGGCAAAAAGTATGGAATCACCAGTCTTGGATGAGCACTCATTCAGACATTTTATTCTATAGAACAAACTGAGATCACAAACATGATACAATAATAGTCATTCCAAAGTGCAACTTCTTGGCCTTCAGAAACACTAAAATAAACGAAGAAAATACATTGTGATAGTCAGCAAATGTTACTTTTATAGACCAAGCACAGGGGAAAAAATATGGAATCACTCAATTTTCAGGTAGAAAGTAAGGACTCGCCCAGTCAATTTCCTTTCCCTAAATTGACACCTGCCTCAGATTAGATCTGCTCGTTAGTCTGCAGTTAGAAACAGCGCAGTTATCACACCTTGGAGGGCTGCTGGACCAAGTGGATTGGCAAGAATCATGGCTCCAACAAGAGAGATGTCTCTTGAAACAAAAGAGAGGATTGTCAAACTTCTTAAAGAAGGTAACTCTTCACGCATGGTTGCCAAAGATGTGGGCTGCTCACAGTCAGCTGTATCTAAGATATGGACCAAGTACAAACAGCATGGGAAGGTTTTAAAGCCAAGCGTACTGGTAGACCAAGGAAGACATCAAAGCGTCAAGACAAAAAACTTAAGGCCATATGTCTTGAAAACCGAAAAAGTACAACAAAACAAATGAAGCATAAATGGGAGGAAGCTGGAGTCGATGTACAAGTATGTGACCGAACCGTGAGAAATCGCCTAAAGGAAATGGGATTTTCATATAGGAAAGCTAAAAGAAAACCATCATTGACACCTAAACAGAAAAGAACAAGACTACAATGGGCTAAGGAGAAGCAATCATGGACTGTGGATGACTGGATGAAGGTTATCTTCAGTGATGAATCACGAATCTGCATTGGACAAGGTGATGATGCTGGAACTTTTGTTTGGTGCCGTTCCAGTGAGATTTATGAAGAGGACTGCCTGAAGAAAACATCCAAATTTCCACAATCCTTGATGATATGGGGCTGCATGTCAGGCAAAGGCACTGGGGAGATGGCTGTGGTTACTTCAATAAATGCACAGGTTTACATTGACATTTTGGACAGTTTTCTTATCCCTTCAATTGAAAAGATGTTTGGGGATGATGAAATAATTTTCCAAGATGACACTGCATCGTGCCATAGAGCAAAAACTGTGAAAGCATTCCTTGGTGAAAGACACATCCAGTCAATGTCATGGCCTGCAAACAGTCCAGATCTCAACCCAATAGCGATCTTACAGTCACGTGACCGGAAAGTACACAGCCGCCATCTTGTCGGTAAAAAACACAGCTGAATACTGCTGCACTCGTGTACAGAATGGATCAATTTCAACCGACAGACTACACGGCTCATTTTTCTAATGAACACATAACTAGATATATGTCTAAAATAAACGATCTACAGATTAGTGACCCTTATGGCTTACCGGACGGAGTTTTCACGACCGTGTCAGTGGATTTTGAACTGCCAGCGGAATACCCGGACGTGTATAATTACCTCATTAACTTTCCCTCACTGTTCAGGGGTGAAGCACTGCGTGCTTATAAATCTCTGGACAGTTATCTTTACAGAAATTCAGGATTTGTCAGCGACTCAGATGTGGCATCTTGTAAACAAGAAAATAACAATCCTCATTGGACGAGTAAGTCACTTAAGTATTGAGTATAGCACTGACCAGCCGATTATAGAATAAGGTAATTCCAAATCGTCCGTCTTGTTTACACGGATCTGGCGTTGGAGAGGTAGCGGCTTAGAAGTGGAGGTTTGAGTGGCCGTTTTCTGAGCTTAGTCAACAGGCCGGCTCTGCCTGCAGCCTCGCTTTTGCTTCCGCTCCCGGCGCCGCCTCCTTCGCTTTGCTTCCGATAACAATCCACGGAGACCCCGCTGGTCTCGCTATCTCGTCCGGAATGTTGTGCATGCGATGGAAATTGCTACAAACCGTCATTTTCTGCTGGAAACCAATGTCCAGTAAGTCCATACAGTTGTAGTGGATATTGAAGTCCGGTACAGACGAACAACACGCAAAAATACACATTAAAAACCGTGCACAGGTAGGGAGAGCTTGTAGCTGCAGCCGTTGTAGTAGAATTGTATATAGTAGGGTTTTCCAGAAGAAAAGGCAGAAGTAGAAGGTGGAAATATGGCGTTTGACCGACAAGATGGCGTCTGTCACAATCTGGATCGGCTGTGACGTCACATGCAAGTGCTCCATAGAAAACTTGTGGTGGAAATTGAAAAAAATGGTCCACGACAAGGCTCCGGCCTGCAAAATTGATCTGGCAACTGCAATCAAAGAGAGTTGGCACCAGATTGATGAAGAATACTGTTTGTCACTCAAGTCCATGCCTAAGAGACTGCAAGCCGTTATAAAAGCCAGAGGTGGTGCAACTGTTTTTCATGATTCCATTTTTTTTTTTTCCGTCTGCTTGGTCTATAAAAGTAACATTTACTGACTTCCACAATGCTTTTTTTATTCATTTCTTTTAGTGTTTCTGAAGGCCAAGAAGTTGCACTTTGGAATGACTTTATTATTGTATCATGTTTGTGATCTGAGTTTGTTCTACAGAATAAAACGTGTGAATGAGTGCTCATCCAAGACTGGTGATTCCATACTTTTTGCCAGGGGTTGTATTACACAAGAAGCGTTCATTTTGGGAGTCGAGTTGGGAGCGTTTTAATGTCTTGGAAGGTCGTTAATATGCACGCTGTGAGGGAACGGGAGATAATTCAGCTTGTAATTTTTTTTCAGCAGAAGACTGAGGAAAACGCTGATATGGCCGAGCCGGATGGAAATAGTCACAGAGGTGCAGGAACTTTACAAAAACGGGGAATTATCCCAGGACTCTGTGTAAACTTCATCCCAACCAGATAGGGCTTGCTTTCTTCCTCCCCCAAGCACTCTGTCCTCCGTTTTTATTTTCTTCGCTCATCCTCCAAATTGCAGAGCTTGACTGGGAGATTTAAAAAAAAAAAAACCCTCTGCAAGGGCGTAGCTAGGATTTTTCGAGGGGGGGGGTGTCACGCATTGACTGGCAGCCTGAGTACATTATGTAACACAAAATAATTCCCATTGCTAGTTTTAGGCAGTTTAGAAACCGGCTCTTCCATTACTGCTGTTTCTTCCACGTTTTCTTGATGCCATGTTCTAGAAGCGACACTAAAACTTGGTTTCGAAGCCACAAAATGCAACTTTGATGGAAAAAATATATATAATAAATTACTTGCCTCTCTTCACGTCGAAAGAAGGAGGAAAGCTTTGCTTGTTTTGACATGGTGAATTATTAACACAAGGAAATACTCGTAATTCACAACTAAAAAGACTGCAGCTACACTGGCAGCTTGACCATGCTTTCTAGTGCGATCGTGGTGCGCTTGTGCAGAACTGTATCAGTCCTTGGCTCTGCACCTGAAGGCACGCCTCGGGCTGTGCATGCCTAATGAGCTCCGGCATGTGCGCCGTTAACAGAACACTTGTCTTTAATCAATGAACTATGTTTGGGCTATTTAAGGACCGCGCCCATGCAAGAACGATGCGAAGTATTGCACCACGTCTAGTGTGCCTTACTGAGCCTCGTTCCCTGCCCCTGTTCTTGTTGACCTCCTGGTTTTTCGACTCCTGTTTCTCGTCCCTTGATCTTGTATAGTTTTGCCTCCGATATTCTGTCCGGGCCTCGATTGACCTCCTGCCTGTTTCCTCGATTACGACTGTTTGCCTATTTCACACACTTTATGCTCTTATCGCTTCTTCTTTTGGCTGCTCCCGATTTGGGGTCGCGACAGCGGATCTTTCATCTCCATTGCTCCCTGTCTTCCACATCCTTCTCTACCACACCTGCCCCTTTCATGTCCTCTCTCACCACATCCATGTATCTCCTCTTTGGCCTTCCTCGTTTTCATGTGCCTGGCAGCTCCATCCTCAACATTCTCCTTCCCACATGCTCTGCATCTCTTCTCAGGATGTGCCCGTACCATCTCAGTCTCATCTCTCTTAGCTTCATTCCCAAGCTCTCCACATGTGCTGTCCCTCTGATGTGCTCGTTCCTTATCCTGTCCAACCTCCCATCGCAAACCTTAACATCCTCAAATCCGCCACCTCCAACTTTGCCTCCTGTCTCTTCGTTAAGGCTATGGTCTCCAATCCGTACATCACAGCTGGTCTCACTACTGTCTTATACATCTTACACTTTTGCTGGGACTTTCCTATCACAAATGACTCCCGAAATCCTTCTCCAACTGTTCCACCCTGCCTGCGCTCTCTTCCTCACCTCACTATCGCAGCCCCCATTTTCCTGCACAGTCGACCCCAGGTACTTGAATTCACCAACTTTCTTTACGTCTACTCCTTGCATCTTCACTACACTCTCATCCCCATTCTCCCCATTTTTAATGCACATGTATTCTGTTTTGCTCCTGCTCACCTTCATTCCTCTTCGTTCCAATGCATCCCTCCATCTCTCCAAACCCAACTCAACCTCCTTTCTACTTTCACCACATATCACAATATCATCCGCGAACATCATGTTCCATGGTGACTCTTGCCTCACTTCGTCCGTCAAGCTATCCATCACTATGGCAAACAAAGGATTCAAAGCAGATCCTTGATGGAGTCCCACCTTCACCTTGAACCATTCAGTCGTTCCAACTGCACACATCACTGCTGTTTCACTGTTCTCATACATGTCTTGCACCGCTCTAATATACGTCTCATTCACTCCACTCTTTCTCATACAATACCATATCTCATCTCTCGGCACTCTATCGTACGCCTTCTCCAGGTCTACAAACACACAATGTAGCTTTCTCTGGCCTTCCCGTTAACATTCTTGGAGCAATAATTGCATCCGACGTGCTCTTCCTTGGCATAAACCCGTACTGCTGTTCACAGATTGCTACCTCTCTTCTCAATCTCACCTCCAATACCCTTTCCTATAGCTTCATGGTGTGGTTCGTCAGTTTTATTCCTCTGTAATTACTGCAGCTCTGTACATCTCCCTTATTCTTGTATATTGGGACTAGCACACTCTTTCTCCATTCATTTGGCATTTTCTCATTCTCTAGGATCTTATTAAACAATCTCGTTAGGAACTCCACAGCCGTCTCACCCAAACACCCTCCAAGCCTCAATCGGGATACCATCCGGTCCGACTGCTTTCCCAGTCTTCGTTCTTTTCATGGCTGCCCTCACCTCATCCTTACTAACCAACTCTGCTTCCTGATTTGCTGTTTCCAACGAATCTGACCTTTTCTCTTTTGGATTCTCCTCATTTAATAAATCCTCAAAGTACTCTTTCTTTCCACCTTCTTAATACACTCTGTTTATGCTCATATCACGCTGCGTATTATTTAACACATCTGCACCTACGTCCGCCTCTCTGGAATCAATTTTGTGCCAAAATGTTCATACAATACTTTTGAAATATCAAACAAAAATGACAAATCAAAATACAAAGTCAATTTTTTTTTAGACTGGCAAACAAATTATTCGTGTAATCGTGCAAAATCCCAGTTTATTACTCTTCAGAAACCTTTTATTTTTGTTCCGTGTCTTTCTCAGTTTTGCTTGACGTCATTTATTTTGGTTGCGATTCCAGATTTCTCGTTTGCGCTCCCTGACTTTTTGCTTGCAGTTTTGGCACAAACTTCAGGGTTTTTTCTAGAAAAATTTAGTGCAAGGGAGCGAAGCGGGGGGGGATGGTGCCGGTTGTTGTCCCCCCTGTGCAAAGCCTTTTGAAAAATGCTCCAATGGGACATTCTGAGGCTATCTGAGAGGGAAATTGTAACACATTGTCTGTCAGCATTGAAAAAGAAGTAATCTTCTGCCCCGGACAGTCTTTGGCTTTCTTCCGCTTCGTGCTGCGGGATGACATCTTTAAATGCCCAAGTGTCAACAAAAACAACTCGCGAACTACTTCTGTCAAAAGCTCCCGCGCCGGTGGGTGAAAGGTCATTCAGTCTTGAGAACTCTCGCTCTACAAGTCAGCTGACCTTGTATGTAACCCATGTCAAATCTCGCGAGAGCAGCCGCGACAAGTAAACAACTAAACAACATGGCGCCTCAGTCTGGAAAACGCCAATTCGGATTGTTTTTGCACCGTCTGGCGGTGTATCTACTATGATTGGAATATTTTTGGAGCAATTATAACGTATTTGATGATCAGACACATTGTCATGTAGTGTTGCTGGGATGTTTTCACGGAGTCGGTAAGGGGGCGCACGCCGAGAGTAAGAGGGCGCAGTGCCCCTGTTCCCCCGTTTAGACGAAAGCCTGAACTTCGTGTGGGTGGGCTGTCCAGGAACGCATTCCCATTGGCTAACTTGTTTGACTGACAGCTATGCTCAGCCATTCCCTACTCGGATTCTGGCGGACTGTTTGACGAGTGACCGATCCATTGACGGTAAACAAGGATCGAGTGGACTTCAGTGGCGACTATGATATTGAAGTTACACTTCGTTGAATTAATTCAGTATCATAGTCGCCACTGAAGTCCACTCGATCCTTGTTTACCGTCAATGGATCGGTCACTCGTCAAACAGTCCGCCAGAATCCGAGTAGGGAATGGCTGAGCATAGCTGTCAGTCAAACAAGTTACCCAATGGGAATGCGTTCCTGGACAGCCCACCCACACGTGAAGTTTGTGCCGAAACTGCAAGCAAAAAGTCAGGGAGCGCAAACGAGAGCTGGAATCGCAACCAAAATAAATTACATCAAACAAAACTGAGAAAGACGCGGAACAAAAATAAGGTTTCTGAAGAGTAATAGACTGATATTTTGCACGATTACACGAATAATTTGTTTGCCAGTCTAAAAAAATTGACTTTTTGTATTTTGATTTGTCATTTTTGTTTGATATTTCAAAAGTATTGTATGAACATTTTGGCACAAAATTGATTCCATCCGCCTCTCCCACACACTCTGACAAACTGGGTTTTCACGCCCAAACCACAGGAAGTCATGGTTATAGAAACCTTAATGAGGCTGAGGTGGTGATCTAGTTTAAAAAAAAAAAAAAAAAAAATTAGGAAAATTACACTGGGCGCTTTTTATGCCTCCGCCAGTGTAAGGTGCAGGAGGCGTTATGTTTTCGGGTTGTCCGTGCGTCCGTCCCGAAACTTTGTGAACGCGATATCTCAAAGGCTAATGAAAGGAATTTCACCAAACATGAACTGATTAGATTTTGAGATCAAAAGGTCGAAGATCAAGGTCACTGTGAGGTCAGATGTCTGTCCGAAAACCTTGTGAACACACTATCTCCAAGGCTGATACAAGTAATTTCACCAGGTCACGATTACGGTGAGGTCAAATGTCCATCCCCAAATCACAACTTAAGGCATGTAGTCTACCGGGCGGAGGAATCCCCATCAACACCGTTGGCGTCGAGTTCTATCTAGTTCTCATATTTTTATGCTGCTATTGAAAAAAAAAAATGTATGGTCCGACAAAGGGTCACGGGCACCCCAGGACACACACACCCAGCTATGCCCCTGCTCTGACTCTTCGAAAGTAAAGATGTTAAACACTTTTTTTTTTTTTTTTTTTTTTTTTTTTAAATCTCCCAGTCAAGCTCTGCAATTGGGGATGAGCGAGAAAAATAAAAATGGGGGACCGAGTACTTAGGGGAGGGGAGAAAGGAAAAAAAATGATTTAAACAATGTTGAACGTCTTTACTTTGGAAGAGCCAGAGGGTTTGTTTTTTTTCCCTCCTCCCCCTTTCTCCTCCTTTAAAAGAGCAGTGAAATCAACCCCGCCTTGCAGCCACTTCCCATAAGATTACATCTGAAGGTGTGTGCTGATTGACTGGAGGAGGGGGGAGGAAACATTGTGAAGGTACTCGAAGTCTGCAGGTGTAACATCTCGCTGTATGTTCATGTATGCCACGATATCACCTTTTACTGTTCTCAATAAATGCAGATCGTCATACTTGAGAAAGTTCGTCGACTTTGATTCGTTTGCGTCTTTATCGAAGGTGAGCCGGAGATGCAAATCCATCACCTTTATAGCGCAGAGTAAACTTTTGGCCCTTTTCCACTACCCTTTTTCAGCTCACTTCAGCCCGACACGGCTCGCGTTTTCGACTATCTCAAAACAGCACGACTCGGCTTGCTTCAGCCCTGCTTAGCACCCAAAACTCGCACGGTTTTGGAGTGGGGCTGAAGCGAGCCAAACCGAGCTGAGTGAGGCTGGGGGCGTGAGCAGACACTCCCCTGTGCACTGATTGGTGAGGAGGAGTGTCCTCACATGCCCACACACACCCCGCGAGCACGCTGGGATCTGTAAACACCGTAAACCCGGAAGAATAATTACGAATTACGAGAATTTCTGGAGCCTTATGCGCCTCGCCTCATCTATACGCTCTTGCCAGTATCTGTTGGCGTTGTTGGCGACAACAAGCCACAGCACCGAGACCAGCAACACTAACGACTCCATGTCCTCCATGTTTATTGTTTACTCTCCGGGTCGTGAGACTACCGCTTAAAAGGTCACTGATGTCACTGTTTGCGCCGCTTAACGACATCATGTGACGTCCACCCACTTTCGCTAACTCCACCCAATGTGTCCACCCACTTCCAGCCAGCACGGTTCAGCGCGGTGGTAGTCGAAATGCAACTCCAACAGCCCCGCTCAGCTCGACTCAGCCCAACTCAGCATGGCACGGCTCAGCCCAACTCCGCCACGTTTGTAGTGGAAAAGCGGCATTTCTCTCTGATCCTGCACGATCAGCCACCCTGGTATGTTGCACCGCAGTTCACCCTGCTGCCTCTCTGTGCTTTCTGCAGCTGTTTAAGAGGAGAAATGTGGAGCTGCTGAATGAGGAAGGAGGAATGTTTGACAGCCCTCTCATGGACGCTTATGTCAGCTCCAGCACGGCACCGGTGAGTCCGATACATGACCCGCATAACGTCTCTTAATCATGAGCAGGACTGTTTTATAGCTACTATTGCTGCTGTTTTAAGATTCATTGTGGAGCACAAATGAACGTATCAGCATGTCCTGTGCTGATTATCCCCCCCCTCCCCCTTTCTCCCGCCTTTTCAGGAAGGAGTCATAACGAGAGACATGGTGGAAATGCTCTTCTCAGACGATCCTGAACTGCTACTGGTTACCACTCAGAAATTCAGAAAACTACTGTCCAAAGGTATCCAAGACGCACATTATTAGTTAAGACCGAGGTTGAAGTCTCGCTTCTGATTGGTCAGAAGGTGTTGATTTTAGTTTTCTAGAACAGCAGTTCGAGCAGTAGTGCTGGCCAGAATGAAAAGAAATCGTAGGTTTATATGAACGCACTTGTTCGGATATTATTTTCTATAGTACCTTCCTGTTCAGTCTTGCATGGTGGATATTTAAGTTATTCCATGAAATCGAGCCATACGTGAGCTGATAGCCGATGAGGTGCATAGCACGGAGTTGGCTATAAGCCATGTACGATGAGCTTGAGTAGAATAACTTTTAAAAAAAAAAAAAATTCTATCCACATTCACTGGATTTTGAGAAACAGAGCATCTTTTTGTGTTTTGCAAATTCAATCAATAAAAACTTTTATATAAAACGTCTGACAATTTCCGCTTAGGCGAGCGACTTAAAAACCAATCGATGGCTGCGTGACTTGACTTTAGTGGGGTTGTGTGGGGTTTTTTTTTTTTTTTTGCATTAGAAAGTGCCATCTTGCTGTCGTGGTGAGGTATAGAATAGCTTTAGACGTTTATTTAATTCTTCTTTGGACATTTCAGTTCTGTAATTTTCAAACTTCTTTTGAGCCAGTCTAAAAAAATTTTTTAAAAATTCAACAAATTTTAATGCATAAAGATGAATGTAAATGACCTGGCAAAATGACAGTAGCAATTTGTGAAAAATACGATGATGGTTCTTGAAAAATAAGATGCGTTCTTAACATCAATATATATTGTTTACCAGCTGGGAGGTCCGTATGGTGAAATACCGTGACCGAGGTCTTGAAAGTTCTGGGCCGAGGTCAATATTCAAGGCCGAGGTCACCGTATTTCACCATATGGACCGACCTTAAGCTGGTAAATATATTTATTTTTTTCTTTACCAAATTCTAACAGAAAACGAGAGCGCCCGAAAGGGAAAACCGAGCCGAGCCGCCATTTTGAATCCTCATTCACGGCTGTAATGCAAATGGCTTCCTCCTCGGTATACAAGTGCACTTCCATGGCAGGAAAAAAACTATATTTTGCTGCCTATGTAGTCCCCTATTTATACAAATAGGAGTCATTCAGGATTCAGCCATGTTTTTGCTCGGTGTTAGCAAGTTAGAGGTTTTTAGCTTTCTCCTGAAATGTTTATTTCTTCTTCCTCAGGGGAGTAAAACTCGCTTTCGCTGTGAACACTGTCGTTATCGCTATCCATGCTGTAAAATTAATGCTAGTCTCCTGAGAAATGCTGGCAAAAATTTATAAGATTTTTGATAATCTTGTAAATAAATCTTATTTAAAAAAAAAAGATAAGTGTTGACACAAAATGCTACCATGTTTGTTGTGAACGAGCGAGTCGCCAGAGGTCTGTAACTGGGGTCTGTATCGTAGGATACGGACCTGCTCCCCAGCCAATCGGAGCGCAGGGTTTGATGTAAACTGCACTGGGAAAAAAAAAAATTATATATATATATTTTTTATTATTTCATCCTTGGTTGGTTCAGCAACATGCACCACCATTTTGTTTTTCTCTACTCACAATATATGAGCTGATGTATATTGCCGACTCCTGGCCTAGTAGTAGAGTAGCCAATCAGAGCGCCCGATTGCTCATATCCAGTGACTGTGGATAGAATAACCCACATAATCCAAGCCCAACAATGAGCAGATTTTGTAAATGTGTTTTCTATTTAACACACATCCTTGTAATTGGTGAAGTTTTCTGTTGGGAGACCTTTTTGGAAGGAGTCTCCGGTGTCGGGGCTTTAGAACAGTCAGAGGGAAAGCTGTAACTTAAGTTTTCTGCAACAGGAAAGTCTTCAGGACCTTCTGCTTTCATGGGTTCTTGTTAACATAGGACAAGCTGAAATCATTCTTTCTTTAAAGCAAGACGGCCTTTCGATTTCATAAAATCAGTGAAATTTAGTTCCCTCTGAAATTTGGTCATTATGAGACATTTATTTCCGTAATATCTTAAAATATCAGGCCATTCTGTGGCTGGGAAATTATTTAATTTGAGGGGTTTCCTGAGCAAATAATGTGCATGAAATCCCTTGCTTCGCACAGTCAAGCAGACAGAGGAAGTCGGTGTGCGCATGAGCAGGTTTATCTTTTGGATTTTACAGCAGCTGGTATCCAATGCTGCATTACTGCCATCTACAGGTTTACCTTTGAGCGTGCACTGACCGTTCCGTCATTCTGTCACTAAACGAACAGCTGATCACACCGAAGTGCTCGCTGACCGCTGATATTTATTAGTTTGGTCCTGCGTTTCCTTTCCTTCATATGTATAACTGTCTTTTCTCGCTTTCTTTCCGTTACTGTAGTCAGTCTTTCACGTTTCATTCACACACTTGCATCCTCCATTTTTCTCTCCAGTTTCAAATCTGTATCCCACAATGCCTTGCGCGAACGCCGAAAGCCCACCACGTGATGCATGACGTAGTATGTTGTATTGCATCATGGTGAAGCAGGAAAAAATGGCAGCGAATTTAGGGCCACATGGCTCTAAATTCATTAATTGTTCTATTTTAAAAAATAAAATTGGAAGTCTGCGATTTGAATTCGGTAGCTTTTTGTCCACTAAACAAAGATAATCGGGTGTCGGGGGGAAATTCTTCTTATGATCTACACTTAATCTGAAAGGCAGTCTAGCTTTAACTTTGTGATGCAAGTGATACCGTGGATGTTCCATAATAGTGAATGTAACACTAAATGGGGGGGGACCACAAACTTGTTTTTGGATAAATAAAAAAGGATGTGCTTTTGTAAGAAAAAAAATTGCACATGACACGACTTCGTCACTGGATTTTTTTTTTTTTCCCCCTTTCTTTCTCCCCTCCTTGTAACGGGCTTTTTTTTTTTAATATAATATGCCTCTTGTTTCTCATTTTTTGCCTCCTGGTCTTGCTTGTTCTAATGCGCATGCCAAAATAAGTAAGCAATTCCTGGTTGTTCTCACGCAGAGCCAAACCCACCCATCGATGAGGTTATCAGCACTCCAGGAGTCGTAAACCGATTTGTAGAGTTCCTTGAAAAAAGCACTGATTGCACGTTGCAGGTAAAACTGACCGTTAGTGCAAATCCCATACATAATCCTCTTCTCCTTAAGGTGTCTTTAGTCATGGTGTTAAAATCTGTGTTTATGTACAGTTTGAAGCGGCATGGGCATTGACCAACATCGCCTCTGGAACATCTCAACAGACTAAATTTGTGATCGAAGCGGGTGCCGTGCCAGTGTTCATCCAGCTGCTCAACTCCGAGTACGAGGACGTCCAAGAACAGGTACGGAGTTGGTAAACTGAGGATGAAGGCAGCAGCGTTTCTGTAGTGTGCTCGCTCTCGGTGTATTCATGGGTTAGTTCGATGTGCTCCAGTGAAGCTGCATGAGCAAAATTAATTCTCTTAATCATATTGAAATGAGTTGCAAATTAGGTTTGGTCCAAATACAAAACCTAAAGCGTGGGAATAAATTTCTCTTGGGTTCTGTCCAACGTTTAATTAATGTTTTAAAGGTTTTGCTCACTCGCCAGTCACTTTAATCATGTGGCAGTGCATAACATCATGCTGATACAACCATGTCATTAATAATACCAGTCAAGTTTGGACGCGTCTTCTCCAGTAGTTTTTCTTTATCCTTATTAAGTCACTTCACGTCTTAAAGTAATGATCAGCGTCGTGTCTCTTTTACTTGGGCTACATCCACACGACAACGGCAATGAGGGTTGTTTTTTTTTTTTTTTTTTAATATCGCGTCCACATGGGCAACGGATCAGTAAAATATCAGGTTCATATGGCAACGCAACGCTTGCTGAAAACGATGCAATACACATGCCACACCTCTACGTGCGCTGTAAGACGGTCCCTTCGGAGACACCAGAACAATAGAAGTAGGACGCATGCACATAAACCCCTTCTTCTGTAGCATCAGCCACATAAAGTTTTGATTATTAGTCAGTAGTGTAAAATAGTATCTATTGTCTAAGACACTTATTTATATTTCATATTAAAATGTCTATGTAAATTAATACATAGAAAGCCTGGCCAGGCGCTGAACGTTCTTCTGCCTTCACTTTAAGAGAAATTCAGGGCGAGCATGAGCCTAGATTCTTCACTGTCACACGCGCACACCTTCTCACTCCCTTTAAATCACATGCTCGTTTTTTGAATGGAGACGCGGAAAGAGGAATGAACGGGGGTAGATGGAAGCCGGTACGCCAACATTCTGATATCCTCCAGAATTCTTTAATGGTCCGGAATAAATTGAATGCTACACGTTGATGGATTACTTTGTTCTTCTACGCCCTTTTTGAGGAATGTATTGTCGGACTTAAACCAACATCTGAAGAGGTGAGATCGCTCCTTTTTTTTTTTTTTTTTTTCCTTTTTCCCCTATTTTTGCTGGCAGGATTGTCATGTGGTTGTGATGTCATCGTAAACAAATCCGTTCTACTCATCCAGACGACTTCACAATGGCACCGCTGCCAGATTTTTCCACTCTGGAACCTGTTCTCAAAAGATTTGGTTTTGGGGCACCCAAAACGCCGGTGCCGTGTGGACGCCAGGCCGAAACGATAAACAATTTTATCAGATTCACCTGAATCCGTTGCCGTGTGGACAGGGCCTTAGTTGAGCGGTTCTTGACACACATGGATTACTCCTAGTTGTGGAATAGGGCTATTAACTCTTGACCCCTTAAAGCAGTTGCTACAGCCACCCTTGTATACGTATATACTGTTTATCCTTAGAACATATTTACAAGGAAAAAAAAGTCTAAAGTCAAGGTTTTGTTCATATCAGTTTTCTCCTTCATTATGTTGAAACAATCATGACACCTCATACATTTTTGAAAAGAGGGCATGATGCCGAATACAAAAATCACTCGGTTATGTTTCAACATTCACCAACTCTCAGGTCGTGTCTGAAAGGTGAGGAATACCTGTGTGAAAACCAATCTTCACATTTTACATGATGAATTCATGTCAAATGGTGTACAATAAATGACTACTGCAACTTTACAAAGATGCTTTATATGACGTTCAGTTATCTTTTCAAAATTCATACATTTTATCATATTCACCTGGGATACCTGTAAAGGGTAAAACACACATGTAGAGGCAAATTCAGAGTCGTCAAATGTCATTATGGTGCATACACGCCGGCGTCATATGTCATCATTATGATATGGGATATACACGGGGTCGTCATTAAGGGGTAAAGAGTTAAAGGAGACCTGAAGGCTATTTTATTTTTTTTAAATCAGAATTCTATTTCTCATTTTATTAGGGCCCGAGCCCTATGGGCGAAGGCCCTATTGTTCTTGTAAGAGTTCACTATTCTTCTTCTTCTTCTTCCGTCGTCGTCTTCTTTATTTTTCTCCGCTGTTGGGCCATTTTCGGGGCGCTTGCCATGGGCGAAAACGCACGAAATTTGGCACCAGTTCCGAGAATTGCCACCGCTACTCAGAACCAGAAGCCCAAACTTGGCCGGGGCTCAGGGCCTCTATAGCGCCCCCTAAGTCGTTGTGATTTTGGCCTCCCGCATTAAGGTGCCTGGGTGCCATGTAGTTTGTAGTAGTGGTATGCCATTCGGTACGCATATGTATCTCACTAAGCCGGACAAAAATGTAATGCCAATGCATTAGCCACGCCCAACAGGAAGTGAGGTAGTTTCACTTTTGTGCGAAATGCATGGCCACGAAGACGGCGCAACTCCTCCTAGACCGTTCATAGGAATGTCACCAAAATTGATACCCATCATCTACAGACATGGCTGACAAAAGTTACTAAATACGTTTCACGTCGGATAAACCGTTCAGAAGTTATACGTCAATCAATTTTCACTTCACAATTTTACATGCTAAAAAATTCATAAATCTTCTACTTGCTCAAAACTGCTCATACTTCACACGCTAATCACTCATTGGGCTTCTGACATGGTACCCAATTTCTGTGATATTTCGCCACTGGGGGCGCTATTTTTGGGCAAAAAATCCAATCTTTCCTCAAATTTGGTCAAACTTCACGGCCACCCTCTTACTACCTCCCATGTCATGTATACCACATTTTGGGAATTTTCGTCCATGGGGGGCGCTGTTTTTGGCCGACGCAATTTCTCCAAAATGGGTTTTTGGTTAATAATTCCATAATGCTTTTCCTTCACTCCACTACCTTGTGATAGAACGTTGCTGTTGTAGACACTTATTTTTCCAACTCATAATCGCTCATGTACAGCATAGCGCCACCTACTGACATGGGAAAAACCAAAAAATTTATTCTTCAAAAATCTATATCTCATCTTCTATTTACTCAATTTTCATCACACTTCATACGCAAACTCTTCATAGCTCACCTGACATACACGCCAAATTTTGTGCACTTTCGCCCCTGGGGGTGCTGGTTATGGCAGAAATGATATTGCAGCTTCTGATTTGTCAACCTTGGCAAGCAAACTCTTTTCAAGACCCTTATTGAGGCGCTTGCCATGGTCGACAACGCACGAAGTGCGAGACCCTATTGTTGCCATGTGTCCAATTCTGTGCTTTGTCGCCATTGCGGGAGTAATGTCTCTTGCCGCAGATGCTGTGGAAGGTTTTTCGCAGGGACGCATGCCCCCGCCCCCCTTGGCCGCTGGCGCGAGGGCCCGTCGAGGCCGCTTGCGGCTTTAATTCTTCCGTCTTCTTCTTCTTCCGTCTTCTTCTTCTTCTTTATTTTTCTCCGCTGTTGGGCCATTTTCGGGGCGCTTGCCATGGGCGAAAACGCACGAAATTTGGCACCAGTTCCGAGAATTGCCACCGCTACTCAGAACCAGAAGCCCAAACTTGGCCGGGGCTCCGGGCCTCTATAGCGCCCCCTAAGTCGTTGTGATTTTGGCCTCCCGCATTAAGGTGCCTGGGTGCCATGTAGTTTGTAGTAGTGGCATGCCATTTGGTACGCATATGTATCTCACTAAGCCGGACAAAAATGTAATGCCAATGCATTAGCCACGCCCAACAGGAAGTGAGGTAATTTCACTTTTGTGCGAAATGCATGGCCACGAAGACGGCGCAACTCCTCCTAGACCGTTCATAGGAACGTCACCAAAATTGCTAGTCATCATCTACAGACATGGCTGACAAAAGTTACTAAATACGTTTCACGTAGGGTAAACCGTTCAGAAGTTATACGTCAATCATTTTTCAATGCAGAATTTTACATGCTTAAAAATTCATAAATCTTCTAATTGCTCAACACTGCTCATACTTCACACGCAAATCACTCATTGGGCTTCTGACATGTGACCCAATTTCTGTGATGTTTCGCCACTGGGGGCGCTATTTTTGGGCAAAAAATCCAATCTTTCCTCAAATTTGGTCAAACTTCACGGCCACCCTCTTACTACCTCCCATGTCATGTATACCACATTTTGGGAATTTTCGTCCATGGGGGGCGCTGTTTTTGGCCAACGCAATTGCTCCAAAACGGGTTTTTGGTAAATAATTCCATAATGCTTTTCCTTCACACCACTACCTTGTGATTGTACGTTGCTGTTGTAGACACTTATTTTTCCAACTCATAATCGCTCATGTGCAGCATAGCGCCACCTACTGACATGGGAAAAACCAAAAAATTTATTCTTCAAAAATCTATATCTCATCTTCTATTTACTCAATTGTCATCAAACTTCATACGCAAACTCTTCATAGCTCACCTGACATCTACACCAAATTTTGTGCACTTTCGCCCCTGGGGGTGCTGGTTATGGCAGAAATGATATTGCAGCTTCTGATCTGTCAAACTTGCCAAGCAAACTCTTTACAAGACCCTTATTGGGGCGCTTGCCATGGTCGACAATGCACGAAATTTGGCGCCTTTTTCTTAGACTGCCACCGCTACTGAGAACCAGAAGCCCAGATCCAGGCGGGCCTCAGGGCCTCTATAGCGCCCCCTCACTCGTTGTGATTTTGGCCTCCCGCATTAAGGTGCCTGGTTGCCATGTAGTTTGTAGTAGTGGCATGCCATTCGGTACGCATATGTATCTCACTAAGCCGGACAAAAATGTAATGCCAATGCATTAGCCACGCCCAACAGGAAGTGAGGTAATTTCACTTTTGTGCGAAATGCATGGCCACGAACACGGCGCAACTCCTCCTAGACCGTTCATAGGAATGTCACCAAAATTGATACACATGATCTACAGACATGGCTGACAAAAGTTTCTGAATACGTTTCACGTAGCATAAACCGTTCAGAAGTTATACGTCAATCAATTTTCACTGGAAAATTTTACATCCTTAAAAATTCATAAATCTTCTAATTGCTCAAAACTGCTCATACTTCACACGCAAATCACTCATTGGGCTTCTGACATGTTACCCAATTTTTGTGATATTTCGCCACTGGGGGCGCTATTTTTGGGCAAAAAATCCAATCTTTCCTCAAATTTGGTCAAACTTCATGGCCACCCTCTTACTACCTCCCATGTCATGTATACCACATTTTGGGAATTTTCGTCCATGGGGGGCGCTGTTTTTGGCCGACGCAATTGCTCCAAAATGGGTTTTTGGTAAATAATTCCATAATGCTTTTCCTTCACACCACTACCTTGTGGTAATGTCTCTTGCCGAAGAAGCTGTGGAAGGTATTTCGCGGGGACGCATGCCCCCGCCCCCCTTGGCCGCTGGCGCGAGGGCCCGTCGAGGCCGCTTGCGGCTTTAATTAAATATTGGAATGCATTTTTGATCGCTATTTTGTCGCTGCTATATCAAGTTCTGAGTGTTTGAAATGCGCTATGTAATATCAGTCCATATGTCAAAGCGATGGCCGTAAACAAGATTCGCTGAGACCTGTGCGAGACATAGTAGGACGAAAGTAAAACGTACAGCGGAAATCAGTCACCAACATTGTCAAAAGACATGCGCGCCATCTTTCAAATGCTGACGTAATCAAGCCGGAAGAAGTTTTGTTTGCTATCAAAACAATCAGGAAAGTTTGAAAAAAGTAGGCAGTCATTGTCATTTAATCTTGGTTTTTGTGCAATACTTCGTTTGGAAAACAGTTTTCAAAATGGCGACACTGACACTTGATGTTTTGAAGTCTCGTGAAGATCGTGTGGATAAGCAACGCCTGCTGTGGACCAAACGAACTAAATTCAACATGGCTAAAAAAAACGAATAGGCAGATAAGTATCATATTTAATTGCAATTAGTTGCCAATACGCGTCACGATATAAGGTTACTAAAACCGAAAATGTAATTGAATAACACATTAATAAATAAAGCAAGTTTAAAAATGACTTCAGTTCTCCTTTAAAATAAGGATAAGTTATTTACTACTTCCTAATCCTTTCCGAACATTATGGTGTTACTGCCTTGTGGCTACGCTATTCTGTTTGACTGATTTATTCCGAACAGTAAAGATATTTATTTAAAAAAAATGCAATAATCAAAATCAATCAAAAAAAGACCTTTTTTATCCCACAATGGGGAAAATATAATTTTTTTTTTTTTTTTTTTAAAGATATTTTTTTGGGCTTTTTGCACCTTTATTGGATAGGACAGTGTAGAGACAGGAAATGAGCGGGAGAGAGACGGGAAGGGATCGGGAAATGACCTCGGGCCGGAATCGAACCCGGGTCGCCCACATTCATGGTATGGCGCCTTAACCACCTGAGCCACGACGCCCCCATAATTTTTTTTATATATATATATATATATATATATATATATATATATATATATATATATATATATATATATATAAATATATAAATTTTTATTTATTTTTTTTTAATATATACCCAAGATGAATACTAAAAAGAGGAATTATGAAGTAGATGAAACACACTTGTTGCACATATCAGGTACTCATAATTGCGAAAGAGAGAAAAAAGTAAAACAATGCAACAGCTATTGACAGACATACAGATGTGAGTCTTCTGTGATTGTGGTAAAACAGGCCAAATCGCCAGGTCCACAAAAAAAAAAAGCTGGCTCCGCCACAAATAGCACTTTAGTACGATAATGTTTTATTTACAGTGCACCCAACATACAGGCAAACATGCAAAAGTTGCCAAGAGCGGTGAAAAGCTATATTGTAGATTATATAATACAAAAAACTTTAATAAATTACAAATAATAATTAAAGACGTAGGAGAAATAGCACTTCCACAAAATATGGAACTTTTAGAGCCACAGTCTACATTACCCTTGCTGTCCCCTCTCACTCTCCCATACACTGAATGAGGATCCCCTTTTAGGCCCTCAGCCCCTCCCCTGGGTCATACCAACCCTGCACATTAATCAATTATTGTCACAAAAGGCATAATGGATTACATGTGCAGCAATAATCTCACATTCATATAAACACTGCACATTACCATAAAAACTATTGCACTTTTGCTCATCTAGCATGTATAAATAACACATTCACTGAAACCCCCCCCCTTCCCATAGTATAGTCCAATCCCATGATGCATTGCGCAGGCCAGACGCTACTAAAGTAGCCCCAAGTTTGAACTGCTCGGTTTGGCTCTCATTTCCCTGCATTGGAATTACGCGGACCATTCAAACAACCCACCAGACACGCCAAACACAAAATACAAGAAGACACAGAGCGCTCAAAGAGAAGTACAAACAACATTCAACAACGACCGTTTTATCGTGTATGGCATAGCAAATTGTTTAAAAGTACGAACCACTAAAGATGAAGGCAATGTGTGTGTGCATGCATGCATGTGTGCCTGTATGTTACTCTCCGCTACTAACTTTAGGTGTGCACCCCCACTGTCGTAGCCGTGATATTATTGTTTAATGAAAGTAGCGTGTAAACAGGAAAACAACAAGCGTGTGTTATGTGCTTAATGAAACAATAGGCAGCGCTACAGATGCCGCTCGTGAACGGAGACAGAGGCCTCCGTCACAGTCTGCGGTAGCAGTCCTTCACACACTTGGTAGAGCTCTGCAGTCCAGTGAGCAAGTCCTGTAGGGGCTGGGAGTCGTTCTCAATCATAGATGACAGCTTAGCCATCATCATCATCCTCCGCCTCCTCCCACCCACTGGCTCCAGGGGGCAGCCCAGCACAGAGCTTGCTCTCCCAGTAAACCACGCCATGGAAGATGGCTGACGCAAAAAGACCAGAGTCTCCACAGCAGATACAGCCCGCTCTGACCATTTACTGTTTGACCTTAAATGCATTAAGAAGGCAAGAAATCCCACTAATCACCTTTTGACGAGCCACCTGTTAATTGCAAAGCGTTCTGGGTGACTACCTCATGAAGCTGGTTAAGATGATGCCAGTAGTGTGTAAAGTGTCAAGGTAAACGGTGGCTGCTTAAGTTCTTCAAAAAATATTGTGGGTTTTTTTTTTTTATTTTTAATTTAAACACTTTCTTGTTGACTACATTAACATATGAACTATGTGTGGAATTTTCATAGTTTTGGTGTCTTCAGTATCGTTCTAGGATGTAGAAAATAGTCAAAATACAGAAAAATCTATGAGGAGGTGTCCAAACTTTTGACTGGTACTGTGTGAGAGAGAGATGACTCTGACTCAGATACAGGAGAGATGTTTTAGAACAGACTGGTATGGTTTGAGTGAGTATTTTCAGAAACTGCTGATTACCTGGGATTTTTTTTTTTTTTTTTTTCCCCACCGGCAACAGTCTTGAGATGATGCAAAATGGTGCGAAACCCCCCCCAGCTGCAGCTCTGGTGAATGAGATCAGAGGAGAGTGGCCAGACTGTTGAAGGCTACAGTAACTCAAAAAAAGCATCTCAGAACGCAGAAAGCATCGTATCTTGAGGTGCAACGGCAGAAAACCGCATCGGTTCAATATATTGTGCGTTCTGAGATGCTTTTCTGCTGTTATGTACAGTATTGGGATGCAATTCGGTGGTTGTTGCTTTTGTTTTGATTGTTTACGTGCAAATCCGTTTGTTATGGCTGTGATCAGCCTGTTCACGATTGCACGTCTAGAACATACCAGAGTAACTCGGACTGTTTGGGATTTTGCAGCGGATTGCTGACTGCGCTGAATTGCGTATGATGCAATGCCGGTCTTTCCAGTCCTGTCTGGGAAGTTCGGCAGACTATATAAACGCAGCCAGGTGAAGTCCACGCCTTTTGTGTTTTGAGGTCCCGGGAAGGAGCTGGGATTTCCTCTTGGGTGTGGTCTCCATGACGGTGTTTTCAAAAATTCGGATGTCATCCTGATGACCACATCTTTGTGAGATCCGCGGACTTGAAACCTGCTGTCAACAAAACGCATGCGGGATCATTTTTCAGACTCTCTGCTTCAGGATATTTCATGGACTCTGGCTGACCACCTTCATTGGATTCTTTGCTTTAGGATCTCTCATGGACTCGCCACACACCAGTGTAATCTGTGGTTGGTAGAAGAGAGCAACTGGACTTGCTTGAAAAGTCTTGAAGACGTTTCGCCTCTCATCCGAAAGGCATCCTCAGTTCTGCCTGTCTAATAGGGAGTATCAAGTATTTATCCTCTCATGGATCATCATAGAATCCGAATCAGAATGCTGATGGCTGCATTGTAGGTGGCTGATAAAAGATGTCTTCGACACCCACCTCTGTTCAGTGATGGTCGTTCCAGGTTGACAAATGAACGATCCTCTCTGGCTAAGATGTCTGCCAGTTTTCTGGAAGTCCTCTCATACTCCCGCACCAGTTGAAGGGATCTCATCCCAAAGTGCGTAGAAACATATCAGTGAAGATACTCGGTCATCTAGGTACATCAGGGGTGGGCAATTATTTTTTCCATAGGGCCACATGAGAAACAAATTTTGTGGAGGGCCGGACCATAAGGCTGAACTAAATTCTGCATAATTAATTGTATTTCTTTATATAAAGCAATAAATATCATTGTTTTTACAAGCTGCTAAGACTGGTAAGAGTATGGAAAAAACGAGGTTGCCTTACAAAAAATGTCATTTAGTCAAATCAAATTTCCCAAAACAATGGTTAACAAAATGTGAACGTTTGTACCTTTTTTTTTTTTTTTTTTTTTCAAGTCACATTCACCCCAAAACACAATAAAGACATCAAAATATTGTCTTTCTACTCCAAATATCAAACAAGATACATCATCTTATAATAATAATGCCCACATTTGTAGTCTAATCACCTCATTTGGTGTTTTTTATTTGTTCAGTGAGAGAAATCTAGTCTTTGTTGGTCTTTAATGAGTGCATCAGAGTCAGGTTGAATGTCTGAGGTGGAGATGCGAAACACAGCTGACAGATGATCATCAGTCCATTCGGTGTAGGAATCAGATCTACAGATCGGCTCGGGCTCCGGCGCCTGCTGGTGACGTCACACTATGTGATTGGCTGGACCGTTTGAAGGATGACGTACGAGTTTGTGGTTGGTCTGGACAAATTACAGAAGTAGTTATCGCGGGATTAGGTTTCATGGGATTTCATGTCATGTTCATGTCGTGCGCATTGCGTTTTTGTTGAACACAACTTCAAAATAAAAGCAATGCACATTCAGTCCATGCATGAGGTAAAATTAGAAAATGCGTTTATTTTGTAACTTCTAATTAACCTTACGCGGGCCGGTCAGAATGAACCAAAGGGCCGGATGTGGCCCGCAGGCTGGAAAATGCCCAGGTCTGAGGTACATAGTACCTGAGGAAGCCTTTCGGATGAGAGGCGAAACTTCAAGACTTTTCAAGCAAGTCCAATCGCTCTCTTCTACCAACCACAGATTACTATGTACCTGGATGACTGAGTATCTTCACAGATATGTTTCTACGCACTTTGGGATGAGTTCCCTTCGACTGGTGCGGGAGTATGAGAGGACTTCCAGAAAACTGGCAGACATCTTAGCCAGAGAGGATCGTTCATTTTTGTCAACCTGGAACGACCATCACTGAACAGAGGTGGGTGTCATCGGCCACCTACAATGCAGCCATCAGCATTCTGATTCGGATTCTATGATGATCCATGAGAGGATAAATACTGGATACTCCCTATTAGACAGACAGAACTGAGGATGCCTTTCGGACGAGAGGCGAAACGTCTTCAAGACTTTTCAAGCAAGTCCAGTTGCTCTCTTCTACCAACCACAGATTACTATGTACCTGGATGACTGAGTATCTTCACAGATACACACCAGTGTGTTTTTTGGTAGCGCTGTTTGGATGTTGTCTCTTGTGTGGTATTTTTATTTTATTCATTTTCTGGAAGCTTTTTTTTTTATTTAATGAATCCACAAGCTGTGTTGCGTGTCTACAAGCCAAAATATAGAACACTGCTCACCATGGTTGTAAAGAGTACCTATTATTATCCCCCGCTGGCCGAAAGGCCCAAAGGGGGATTATGTCGTGGCAATGTCCGTCCGTCCCAGGAAGGGTGCTCACCTTCTGAAATCGACTCCTCTCACAATTTATGGAGGAATTTCAAGGAACTTGACAGGATTCTTTGTCAGTAATGCGCACGTTGTAATTCAGTTGCATTTTACCAGAGTTATGGCAGAGTTGCCAGCGGGGGATATTGTGCTCTCAGACCACTCTTGTTTGAATTCTCAGTTCTGATTGGTCAGAAGGTGTTGGTTTTCTGTAACAGTTGCTCTGACAGTTTGACTGCAAGATAAATTGCAGGTTCATGGTTGTGCACTCGGGTATAATACTTTTTTATTGTATGAAGTTTTATTGGAAAATGCCGAACCTTGGTGTGGTAACGGTATCAACACCTTTTTATTGTTGATCATTTTCCTGTTACAGCACATCCCATATTGTAGTTTTATATATAGTATTGCTATCAGTAGGCAGATCAGAGACTCGCTGGCCGTGCTGTGAAAATTATGCATGCCGACGCTTATCTAAGTTTCCAAATCTGTCACTGCTTAACTCTTAGTATTCGTCTTATCATCTCTAGCCACTTTATCCTGTTCTACAGGGTCGCAGGCAAGCTGGAGCCTATCCCAGCTGACTACGGGCGAAAGGCGGGGTACACCCTGGACAAGTTGCCAGGTCATCACAGGGCTGCACATAGACACAGACAACCATTCACACTCACATTCACACCTACGGTCAATTTAGAGTCACCAGTTAACCTAACCTGCATGTCTTTAGACTGTGGGGGAAACCGGAGCACCCGGAGGAAACCCACGCGGACACGGGGAGAACATGCAAACTCCACACAGAAAGGCCCTCGCCGGCCACGGGGCTCGAACCCGGACCTTCTTGCTGTGAGGCAACAGCGCTAACCACTACACCACCATGCCGCCCCCTCTTAGTATTCACTACAGAAAATATTCATCATTTAAAGAGTGTATAATTTCTGCTTTCCAAAGAAATTAATCAGGTTAAGATCTGTTTAGTAATTTGGGAGTAACAGCAGGTTGAAGTTGGTACAACAGAGTAAAAAAACTCTGCTCACAGGACGTCTGCCAGTGCTTTTTGCGTCATAGGAAAGGTGTCGGTGTCTCTCTCTCTCTCTCTCTCTCGATTGGTTTCCGACTGGATTACTTGTGAATATCAGTCAGAGCTTTTATAGGGATGTTCTCTCGCTCTCACTGTTTCTGATGTATCCAGCAAAATTTTTTCATCTGCTAGTTTTGATGTTATGATTCACAGTAGACTTTGAAGTGAGTTATCGTAGCTTTACCTACTTTTTTTTTTTTTCAAATCAAACCGATTTCATGTAAATAACCATTTTGGAATATAAATGTGGATGTTTTGAGGAAAAATATTGATCCTGGTAGTTGGAATAAGACTTTTAAAAACCGGAAGTCAGAATTGTCCATTTCAATTCAATTAATTGGAATTGTTTATTGGATGTGGATCACATGGATTTTTTGTTTCTTTTTCCTTCAAGGTTCACCTTGAAATCTGTGAATATCGTTTATATTCTTTAACATACACTATTAGGCCCTACTTTTGAGAAATACAGTGCACAAAGATGGTATTAGAAATAATCTTTTACTTTTTTGAGTGTCCAGATTTATACATTTTCATAAATAGCAATTTTTTTTACTAATTTTTAAAATTTTGTGTTCGGTATACAACCATCCATGTTCTTGCCAATTTCCATGTAAATATTTTTGAAAAATAAAAATTATTTGGGTTGAATTTTAATTTTCATCTGATTATACCTACGATCAGCATTCAAATGAGTGTGTTTTTTGTTTTTTCAGGCGGTGTGGGCATTGGGGAATATTGCAGGAGACAGTGCCATGTGCAGAGACTTCGTACTGAACTGTAATATCCTTCCTCCACTGTTAACGTGAGCGCTGTTGCACGGCACCACAGTGAAAACATTTTGAACATTCAGTTTTACATGTTTGGTTTTGCCTGATGCCCGTTTCTCTGAATGACGGTACGGTTCGTCATTGTGCTCCACATTCAGGCTGCTGACCAAATCTGCTCGTCTCACAATGACCAGGAATGCTGTGTGGGCGTTGTCCAACCTCTGCAGAGGCAAAACTCCACCCCCTGATTTTGAAAAGGTTTGTCTTTTGAGCTTAGTCTGCTCCTCATCACGTCATAAAGAACAGCCTGTCCCACGCTACGCTTGCTTTACTCTCCGTTTCAGAATGGCGTTAATAAGTAACTGTGTGTGTCAGTCTGCGCACACTTCCTGCTGTTCTCTTCCTTGTTTTGTCCAGTTGGGCGTGACATGGTTTAGGAGATGGAGAGATTTTTCTCAGTCCTGTGCCTGCCAGCCTGCATTCCACAACCCTGAGTTCCAGAGAGTTGGACAAAATGTTCAGCAGGGGATTAGTTCAGAACCTTTTTTTTTTTTTTCATCAAATAAATCCACCCTGAATAACTTGCATAGTAATCATTATATAGGAACATGAGACCTTCAGTGGTGAGATTTATTTTTATTTTATAATAAATGCTTGCTTTGAGGGTTTTTTTTTTTTTTGGTTTGTTTCCCCTCCAACATGGTCTCTCTCTACTTCAGTTCAGTTCTCTACCTAGATTGTGGCCCGAATACCTGCTGATAGTAGTGCAGTCAGATTTGGCTCTTATTTCATGATAGACTGGTACTAAAATTAAAAAAAGTGCTTATTTAAGGAGTTAGACATTTTTGAGACAAAGTCGGCAAACAGTCTTATTTTGTCAATTTGGGTGTGCCGAATTCAAATCTGCAATATGCCGAGCTCTATCTGACCTCTGTTGACCTCTAGAGGTCATTGAACTTTGGGCCTGTAAACGTCTCAGCTGAACCCAGTTTCTCAGCTTTCTAAGGAATGAAATGTACTAAAATGATTAATGAAGTTAGCAAATGGCCTTGTTTGTTAAATGTTTGTGTGCTGAATTCATTTTTCATTTGTAAAACGACATATGACCTCTGATAACCTCAAGGTCATTAAACTTGGCCTATAGGCCTATGCATTTAACAGCATTTTTAAACTGACTTTACTCCCCCAAAAAGAATATGAACAGACAAAAAACAAATAGAAAGGAACAAATACAACATTAAATGCCAGTCCATGTACATGTGACTTACTTTTCACAATGAGAATGCCTAGGCGATCACCTTACATAACATTGCATTACATTTAGTGGTTATTGTTTATACAAAGCTACTGAAAAAAGGACCGATTCAGCAGCATACAAAATGTGGGGGTATACAGGTTAATCAGGGTTAGTATATATGAAAGTTTTTTTCTTTGTTTGTTTTTTGTAAAGGCTTTACCCCGTTTAAAACAAAAAACAAAGAAAAAAACTCTCATGTATACTAACCCTGATTAACCTGTATAGACCCTTTTCAGTCACGTGACCTTCGTAAATGCGACCACCATTTTGGACATGTAGCGGACTTCGGCTCGAATTGGTTTGAATGCAAGGAGGGCGACAAACGGAGAACATTACAAGAAAAAGGAGCGAGATGCAGAAAACACCTTCGCTATCCAGCGACGTAGGGCATTTACAGGGCGAGCAGAGGGAGAAATAACAGTAACGACACATTAGCAACGCCGTACAGAAATAACGGTTTATGGCACAGACCCTTTTGGTTCTCGCTCATCTAGCTGCTACAATGACTGATTAGACTGCAACAGTAATACCTAACACACATTTAAGTATCCGTCGTAAAGACGTGAAACTCGTCGAGTGACGAGTGTGTTCATTGATAAGCTAACACAATCTAAAAGTAGACATACCATCACACTGCCCTGGCGCTGTGTACAGTTTCCCTTCTATGGTTTGTGCACTCACTATTTGCCATTACTTTCTCCAACCGTTGTTAGAGATTACAGGGAACGGCCTGGATTTAAGAAACAAATACATGTTCCTCTTATTTTGAACACTTATTTATAGGCAGTGCTTAATTTGTAAAGTGGGAGGTCCCGGAGCGCAGAGGATGAGGGGCTCTGGAGCGGAAAAAAAGAGGAGAGGGGAGGGGGGCGCGGCGCTGCGCTTCTGGGCATGTTTTGTAATAACACTGCAAATTAAGTTCATCTGCAGATATTTTGTGGATGTCGTTTCATGAGAGAAATCACCAACAAGACAGATATCAAAATCAGACATTAACACTAAATAAACTTGCATTTTTTTGTGTTATTATTATTATTATTTATTTATTTTTTGGTTACATAGTCAAGAGGTGTCGGCTCACCGGATCCAGTGTAAATAGCTGCCGGAGCCAACGCCCGAGGTTCCGGAGCGCGCTCCGGCTTGCTCCCCCTCAAATTAAGCGCTGTTTGTAGGACACTGCCTCTGATCTGTCCTACAGTCTACCAACAGCAAAGGAACACAACGCTAGCTAATAGCTACTACAGAAGAACAGAGGTTACAATGGGTTATTTTAGCCTATTTGGTTACACACTCGCCGCCACAGAATGTTAACAGCAATGTAATGCCTTTTCTGGCTAATTTTATTCGTCTTACCTCCAACAAAGTGGTCACTACACAAGCGTTGGTGTGCTGCTATCCATCTTCTCCGTCGGTCAGCATCTACCGGGATCTGCTAAAATGATAACCCTTGCCTTGTTTGTTGATGGTTACTACATCCAGGTGCACAATATAGTGGCATGATGGAAGTCTTGCTGAAAATAAACACTTTCTTTGCTGCCGTTTCTCAATGTTGGCTGTGGTAAACTACTGGTAGTACACGTCCAAAATGGCGGCCGCGTTTGTCGTGACGTCACGTGAAAAGGGTCCATACCCTGTATGCCCCCACATTTTGTATGCTGCTGAATCTGTCCTTTTTTCAGTAGCTTTGTATAAACAATAACCGCTAAATGTAATGCAATGTTATGTAAGGTGATCGCCTCCGCATTCTCATTGTGAAAAGTAAGTCACATGTACATGGACTGGCATTTAATGTTGTATTTGTTCCTTTCTATTTGTTTTTTGTCTGTTCATATTCTTTTTGGGGGAGTAAAGTCAGTTTAAAAATGCCGTTAAATGCATAGGCCTATAGAGATCTTGCAGTCACGTGACCGGAAAGTACACAACCGCCATCTTGTCGGTCAAAAACACCGCTGAATACTGCTGCACTCGTGTACAGAATGGATCGATTTCAACCGACGGACTACACGGCTTATTTTTCTAATGAACAGATAACTAGATATATGTCTAAAATAAACGATCTACAGATTTGTGACCCTTATGGCTTACCGGACGGAGTTTTCACGACCGGATTTTGAACTGCCAGCGGAATACCCGGACGTGTATAATTACCTCATTAACTTTCCCTCACTGTTCAGTGGTGAAGCACTGCGTGCTTATAAATCTCTGGACAGTTATCTTTACAGAAATTCAGGATTTGTCAGCGACTCAGATGTGGCATCTTGTAAACAAGAATCCTCATTCGACGGGTAAGTCACTTAAGTATTGAGTATAACACTGACCAGCCGATTATAGAATAGAATAAGGTAATTCCAGCTGTAATTCCAAATCGTCTGTCTTGTTTACATGGATCTGGCGTTGGAGAGGTAGAGGCTTAGCAGTGGAGGTTTGAGTGGCTGCTTTCTG
Organism: Neoarius graeffei; assembly: GCF_027579695.1. NCBI lineage: Eukaryota > Metazoa > Chordata > Actinopteri > Siluriformes > Ariidae > Neoarius > Neoarius graeffei. Next base: position 27,462,924 of record NC_083590.1, on the reverse strand, counting down.
AGCTTAGTCAACAGGCCGGCTCTGCCTGTAGCCTCGCTTTTGCTTCCGCTCCCGGCGCTGCCTCCTTCACTTTGCTTCCGAAAGCAATCCACGGAGACCCCGCTGGTCTCGCTATCTCGTCTGGAATGGTGGTGGGTTTTTTTTTTTCTCTTCTTCCTCGTCCGGAATGTTGTGCATGCGATGGAAATCGCTACAAACCGTCATTTTCTGCTGGAAACCAATGTCCAGTAAGTCCATACGGTTGTAGTGGATATTGAAGTCTGGTACAGACGAACAACACGCAAAAATACACACAAAAACCATAAAAACCGTGCACAGGTAGGGAGAGCTTGTAGCCACAGCCGTTGTAGTAGAATTGTATATAGTAGGTTTTTCCAGAAGAAAAGGTAGAGGTAGAAGGCGGAATATGGCGTTTGACCGACAAGATGGCGTCTGTCACAATCTGGATCGGCTGTGACGTCACATGCAAGTGCTCCATAGGCCAAGTTTAATGACCTTGAGGTTATCAGAGGTCATATGTCGTTTTACAAATGAAAAATGAATTCAGCACCCAAACATTTAACAAACAAGGCCATTTGCTAACTTCATTAATCATTTTAGTACATTTCATTCCTTAGAAAGCTGAGAAACTGGGTTCAGCTGAGACGTTTACAGCCCCAAAGTTCAATGACCTCTACAGGTCAACAGAGGTCAGATAGAGCTCGGCATATTGCAGATTTGAATTCGGCACACCCAAATTGACAAAATAAGACTTTTTGAGACAAAGTCGGCAAACATGCCTTTGGGTGTGTCAATTCTGGATTTTGGTACCAGTCTCTGACTGATTTTAAGGAGAGTGATGCAGCAGCGCTTTAGTACTTCGGTTTGTCCAAATCTCTCGCGGAGTACATTTACATGCACACTATTTTTAACAATTATTCACTGAAGGCAAAGTGAATATCGGTGAAGGATTAACCTAGAGGAAGTCGATATTCAGAGCCTGAGGTGGATAATTGTTTAAGTACAAATACGCAGGTGATTTGAGGGATTTTTTTTTTTTTTTTAAATAAAGATGTCTTTATTTAAAACTTCAAAAGCGACATGCAAATGTAATCACCAGTGCATGCAGACTTGTCACATAAAATACTTAGTTTTGAAATGGATAAAATAAATCACAATTCCACCTTACCTTTGAGTAGTTTTAGACCAAACTTTGTAGCATCTTTAGTGCTTTTTGTTTTAGAAACACATTTTCTTTCTTCATTTGTAATTCTTCCGCACTTATGGTGACTGTGATCGGCCACCATTTTGCCGAGTCGCTCGAGGTGATTGGTTGAGAGATTCTGATTATTTCTGGATAATCAGTGCATGCGATTTCCTATGATCACCTCCGTATTTATACTAATCTGTTATTATTCCGAAATTGACGGTATTCGTTATTTTATAGGTAGTCATGGAACCACCATATTCCATCTGGATATTCTGAATTTAGCATTTTCCGATTTAAGACGTGGAATATGCTGATGTTAAGGTTTTAAGAGCGATCTTTGAACATGTATTATTCCGAATGCACTGTATACGTGTCTGGGGTTTTTACAGCCTCTTGCCTGTTTATGGTTGGCTCTGTGCGTTGTACACAAACCAACATGGGGGTGGGTTTTTTTTTTTGTTAGTTTGCATGGCTGCATGTAAACAAGAATATTAGTAAAATATTTAGGATTATTCTGACATGCTGTATATGCCGGCTAATTAAATATCTGCTCTCGAATCCACATGAAGTATTTTGTGTAAACATTTCCTAAACATGACACTTTTTTTTTTTTTTGCTTTTTAAAGGTAGACAGCCTTTCACATTTTTCAAGTTTAGGTCTTAAAGAATTTTCCCTGACGCACAATAACACTCTACTGGACCAAAAGCTACTGAATTCGAATCATAGACTTCCAATTTTATTAGGTTTTTTAAATAGAACAATTAATATATTTAGGGCCACATGTCCTTAAATTCTCCGCTATTTTTTTTCCTGCTTCACCATGACCCAATACAAGATACTACGCCATGCATGATGTGGTGGGCTTTCGCTGTTTGCAAGGCATTGTGGGATAAAAATATGAAACGGGAGAGGATGATGGAGGATGCGAATGAAACGTGAAAGACCGACTACAGTAACGGAAAGCGAGGAGAAGAAATGTTGTTTACCAGCTGGGAGGTCCGTATCGTGAAATACCGTGACCGAGGTCTTGAAAGTACTGAGCGAGGCCCTCTGGGTCGAGTTCAGTATTCAAGGCCGAGGTCACGGTATTTCACCATACGGACCGACCTTAAGCTGGTAAATGTTTTTTTTTTTTTTCTTTACCAAATTCTAACAGAAAACGAGAGCGCCCGAAAGGGAAAACCGAGCCGAGCCGCCATTTTGAATTCTCATTCACGGCTGTAATGCAAATTGCTTCCTCCTCAGTGTACAAGTGCACTTCCACGGCAGGAAAATTACATTTTGCCGCCTGTGTAGTCCCCTATTTATACAAATAGTCATTCAGCCATGTTTTTGCTCGGCATTAGCAAGTTAGATGTTTTTAGCTTTCTCCTGAGATGTGTTCTTTTATTTCTTCTTCCTCAGGGTAGTAAAACTCGCTTTCACTGTGAACACTGTCGTTATCGCTATCCATGCTGTAAAATTAATGCTATTCTCCTGAGAAATGCTGGCAAATTTACAAGATTTTTGATAATTTTATAAGTCTTATAAAAAAAGATAAATGTTGACAATAAATGTTATGTTTGTTGTGAATGAGCGAGTCGTCAGAGGTCCGTAACTGAGGTCCGCATCGTAGGATACGGACCCGCTCGCCAGCCAATCAGAGTGCAGGATTTGATGGAAAACGCACCATGAAAAAAAAAGACGTTATGTTACATATGAAGGAAAGGAAACGCAGGACCAAACTAATAAATATCGGCGTCAGCGAGCACCTCGGTGTGATCAGCTGTTCGTTTAGAGACGGAATGATGGAACTGTCAGTGCATGCTCAAAGTAAACCTGCGCATGCACAGCACATGGACTTCCTCCGTCTGTCTGACTGCGCAAAGCGAGCGATTTCATGCATGTTTGCTCGGGAATCCCTTCAAATTGAATAACTTCCCAGCCACAGACTGGCCTGATGCTTTGAGAGATATTACAGAAATAAACATATCACAATGACCAAATTTCAGAGGGAACTAAATTTCACCGATTTTTATGAAATCGAAAGGCCATCTCGCTTTAAACCTCGAACATTCGCAACCCAGGAGAATTTGGTTTGCTAAAAATATCCAGTTTGTTTGCGCAACAGGGGAATTTGTTTGAGTTTCATGGTAGTTGGATGAGACCACCAGCTCAACACATCCCAGCTGTACAAGCTTTCCATTCTGAAATGTCTCTTGGGCTTTGTTTGCGCTGCAGGTGTCTCAGTGCCTGCCCGTACTGTCCCGCCTGCTGTTCAGCAGCGATCCCGATCTCTTGGCTGACGCTTGCTGGGCTCTGTCCTACCTCTCGGACGGACCCAATGAGAAAATCCAGGCAGTGATCGACTCCGGAGTCTGCAGACGGCTCGTAGAACTGCTCATGTGAGTCTTGATTGCGTCTTAATTTTGCGTTCTTGCAGTACAAATCTATATGACAGGACGCGACGTGATGTTCTGCGCTTTTTTTTTTTTTTTTTCCCCTTGTAATTTTCCAGGCACTCCGATTATAAAGTGGCGTCTCCGGCATTGAGAGCCGTTGGGAACATCGTCACTGGAGATGATATTCAAACGCAGGTGAGTGTGAATGTTTTGTTGGTGGGAAGTGTAACTGATGAAATGAAATTTTGTCTGGTGTTGGTTTGACTCCTCCCCCGCTTTGTTAAAGGTGGTACTGAACTGCTCGGCTCTCCCATGCCTCCTTCACCTGCTTAGCAGTGCAAAGGAATCCATCAGGAAGGAAGCCTGCTGGACCATTTCCAACATCACAGCAGGAAACCGAGCTCAGATACAGGTACGCGCACCTCCCCGCATCTGGGGTGCACATGGGTTATTTTTAAATTACACACACACACACACACACACCACCCAAACAGAGTGGACTATAGAACAGTTCTCATTAATCAGTACATCACGTGTTGCCTTTCTTTAGACGGTCATCGACGCGAACATCTTCCCCGTGCTGATCGAAATCCTCCAGAAAGCTGAGTTTCGCACCAGGAAAGAAGCCGCATGGGCCATAACTAACGCCACATCAGGAGGCACGCCTGAGCAAATCCGGTAAAAAAAAAAAAAAAATTTGAGGACGTACACTTGGATAGCTTCGTCTGACTCTTTATTTCTCTCTCTTACCCAATCATGTGTTTTAGCACAAGGTCCCGGTTACAAAATTAGCCAGCCCCATTCTTTCCCAGGGTTTTTTTTTTTTTTTTGGTCTTGTTTATCCGCTGAAATGAGGCACGAGGGCTGCGACAGCGAGTCCTTGCTTAGGATCCGATTACAAGAACGAAATTTAAGCCTGCAGCACTTTTCCCTAAGTGCAGTAAATGCATTTCAGTCTCGTAGTGTCCCCTGGCTGCTTGGTTATCCGTCCAGATTACATGGACCATGTGTTGCAAAAGTCAGAGGCTTTTGATTTCTCAAAACCTGCTTGAAATGATTTCAGTCCTGTGCATGGATGTAGATATTCTTGAAAGGAGAATTTTCCCGCTGCCCAAAAGCCAGCCGGGGGTCAGTACGCCAGGGCCTCTGCCTTTGGCTGCCACCCAATCCATAGTGCACCGGACCCTTATGGTACCTCCTGCGGGTGGTGGGTCCACAGGAGAGTGGTTCCGTGTTGCTCATTCGGGCCGGGCCCTGCGGATATCAGCCCGACCACCAGGTGTTCGCCGACGAGCCTCTCCCCCAGGCTTGGCTCCAAATCCCTGGTCCGGGCGAGTGTACTCGGATACCTGTTTTTTCTTTCATAAGGGTCCTTTTTGAACCGCTCTTCATCTGACTGCTCATCTAGGACCTGTTTGCCTTGGGAGACCCCGACCGGGGCAATTGCTCCGACAACACGGCTCCTAGAATCCCTGAGGCACTCAAACCTCTCTACCACGTTAAGGTGGTGATTCAAGGAGGGGTAAGAAGCTTGGTCGTTCGAGAGAGACTGAGTAGAACCGCTGCTCCTCCACATCAAAAGAAGTCAGTTGAGGTGGTTCGGGCACCTTGTTAGATGCCCCCGGACACCTCCTGAGGGAGGTTTTCTGGGCATGCCCCACCAGGAGGAGACCCTGGGGCAGACCCAGGACATGCTGGAGAAGTTACATCTCTCTCAGCTGGCCTGGGAACGCCTTGGTATTTCTCCAGAAGAGCTGGTGGAGGTGGCCGGGGAGAGGGAAGTCTGGGCTGCTCTGCTTAGGCTGCTACCCCCACTACCCAGATCCGGATAAGCAGTAGAAGATGGGTGAATTTTCCTGCTGCGTTCAAAAAGAGAATCTCAACACAAACAGCATTTATGGAGAAATTCTCTTCATCTCTGCTAATAACGTTGTATATCAAACAGTTCAGGGATAACATTGTGTGTGTGTGTGTTGCAGTGGTGAACCGTTACTATTAGAGCTGGGACTTGAGCTCAGCCAAAACTTAGCCAGACACCAAAAAAGCAACAGGGCAAAGGATTTTGCAAGGGATTTGCGGCAGGCTGCCAGGTCGCATCGTTGTGTGTAGCTGTCTGTTGATTTTAAAAGTAACTCTGTAAATTACACAGGAGAATGAATACTTAAGTGAAAAATACGTGTGTGTGGGGGGGGGAAGAAGAGTCTGGAGACAGGAATCCTAGTTTCTCGGTCGTTAGCCTGTGCTACTTGCGCTCACTGGCTTGACTGCTTTGTTAGCATTCGCTAACACTACTGATGAACGCTACACCGGCTGGAAGGTGACTTCACTGCAGTTTTTAAATTTAATGCCACCTCACCTTCAGCGTTTGTGTGGATTGGAGAACAAAACCATGCGTTTTCTAAAATGTGTACATGAGGACTGGGCCTTTACACGCACGTCAGTAGTGTTTCATTTCCAAATAACAGTCGGCTCAAATCAGCTTCACTGTAACTTTAATAACTAGACTTGATAACGGACCATGTTTAGATGAGGATGTCACTCTCGGCATCTTTGATAATTCGGCCATTCTAATCTGTCCCAAATTATATGACTTATTACTGGACCTCCTCGCAAGACCAGTGCATCTCAGAGTTAAAACCACTTTCCCCCCTCCCCCTCTCTCCAGTAAATGAATCTTCAAATATATTTGCTGTCATTGCACTTCCATTCCTCACTCCTTCTGTTTTTCTCTGTAGGTATCTGGTGAACCTGGGCTGCATTAAGCCCCTGTGTGATCTGTTGACTGTGATGGACTCGAAGATCGTGCAGGTCGCTCTCAACGGACTGGAGAACATTCTGAGACTGGGAGAGCAGGAGGCCAAGCAGAACTGCAGTGGCCTCAACCCTTACTGCAGCCTTATAGAGGAGGCCTATGGTAACGTGTTCTCATTAGCATTAAATACGTGGTAGCCTACTGCAGGGGTCACCAAACTTTTTTCACTGGGGGCCACATTGTCGTTCCTGACTGTGATGGGGGGCCGGGGTCGGGTCAGCTATATCACATAGAATTGTATGACCCAGACAAATATGACCACCAGCAGGCCTCATTGTGTAGTAGAGATTACTAGCCTGGCACGGCCATCCCCACTACTATATCCCCACACTACTATATCCCCACACCTATATATCCCCACACCTATATATCCCCACACTACTATATCCCCACACTACTATATCCCCACACCTATATATCCCCACACCTATATATCCCCACACCTATATATCCCCACACCTATATATCCCCACACTACTATATCCCCACACTACTATATCCCCACACTACTATATCCCCACACTACTATATCCCCCCACTACTATATCCCCACACTACTATATCCCCACACTACTATATCCACACTACTATATCCCCCACTACTATATTAACACTTGATTCCTGGCACATATTTGTTTATCTTTACTAGTGGTTTGCAAAAGTAGTAATTGAGTCTTCACACTTTGTTTTAATTTGAAATACCACAGATATTCCATTTATTTGTTTTCTAATAAAAATAACATCAAAGCTGTCAAGGTAAGAAACATCTGCCTATTTGAGGTGATTGACACTGGCAAAGATGAGTGGAAAATTATAAATTGTAGGTACGCCTGTTGATATTATTAATAATATAAATAATAATTGTATGCAGCACTTAATAAAGGTCAAATAAATAGGCCTATAAAATAAATACATTTTAAAAAACAGTGAAATTATAATAATATGAGCAATAGATCAATAGATCACAGCAGTTGTGCCGTGTCCTGCACGTCATTGCTCTCATCCATGACGAAAGCAAAAAACTCAAATTCTGACGCTCTCTCATTCAGCTGGTCATACACGTTGTCCCCCAAATCTTCGGTTCGCCTGGTCATAGTAGGTGCGGAGAGACTCACCGCATTGAGCGCATCCTTCTTGTCGGGACACACCTCCTCGGCCACAGCAAGCATGCATACTTTAACAAAGTCCCCATCAGTAAACAGCTTTCCATGGGTAGCTAGTAGGTGAGCTACCTTATAGCTAGCTCGGACAGCAGCCTGGTTGATCTGGGTTTGGCGAAGGAATACATTCTGTTGTGCAGCCAGTCCGCATTTCATCCTCCGAATCCTGTCTTCTCTTGTTTGCCCTCGCAAACTAACATACTCTTTGTGGCGGGTTTCGTAGTGACGACGCAGATTATATTCTTTGAAAACCGACACACTTTCTTTACATACAAGACAAACTGCACGGTCCTTACACTCATAGTTCGAATTACGTGGGATCCAATGGGAGCTGAGCTCCCATTCCCTCAGGCTCCCATGAAAGAAGCAAACTTAATTTTCTGTGGAAGTCTCTCAAATACGTCATATATCGCCATAATAAGCTTGAATAGCCTATATCACCATATAAATAAAACTCATTTCATTTCCGATCACCATGCAGCCATAACTTTGTATTGAACGTGTTATTAAACCGCAACATGTACGACTGTACTTCACCACCACACCACTATGCGCGCAAACCGAAATTTGCAGCCTGCGAAATCGAATGTGAAGTTAAGTCCGAAGAAGACTTGTCCTCTAGCTCACAACGATCTTCCTTTGTTTTACAATATATATAATTATATATATATATATATATATATATATATATATATATATATATATACAATATATAATTTGTTTAAATATATATATATATATATATATATATATATATATATATATATATATATGCAACACCGTGTGGGTGCGTGCATGCGCGCGCCTGTGTGTGAAAGCTGTGCACTGCAGTGCGCAAAAGTGCGCTGGTCCAGGAGAGCGAGTATGCATTGCTTTTTTTTTTTTTTTAAATAGAGACCCCCATAGGGTCAAATTTATAATTCGAACCCTGCTTACACTGAACGAAAAAATAATCGGTGGTCCACTGTTCTTTAAAAACTCTGCACTCTCTGTCAGCTTTTCGCTGACCGCTCGCCATTTTGCTGTCCTGAACACTGACAGTTCTCTGCGCGTGCGCTGCCTGTCACTGCTTGATCGCGAGCATATGACGAAAATTCGGAAAATATGAATAGTTCATTTTATAACTAAATATCAATTTAATTGATAAAATCAACAAAATACAAGATGCAGACATGTTATTATTTGCCGAAAAGCAATTTAAAAAAATAGGCCATGACCACTTTTGGGGATTGCCTCATAGGGCCGGTTCAAGTGATGGGGGGCAGAGGGGCTGAGGGCCGGTCAAAGGGGGGTGGCGGGCCGGATCTGGCCCGCGGGCCGTAGTTTGGTGACCCCTGGCCTACTGTGTAAAACACGCATCACAGACTGTTATCTGATTACAGACTGACTCGGGCTGGTGTCTGTTTCGCTACAGTACATAACGATCCAGTAACTTGGATCAACCCTTGACGCTCTGTGTGTAGTGAAGACAGTAGCGAAGTTTACGTCTTTCGGCAGACTGAGTTTATAAAACTGACTCTTTATCCAAAATGTTTGTAGGAAGATGGCCGAGGTAAGATTGGAAAGTGAAGTATATCATGTTGGGAGGGGGATATTTGGGGTATTTCGCTGTCAGACGCTAGCCAATCATGGGCGTTTGTGAGCTCATGTATGTGGAAGAGTGAAGATGGCGGGAGTTATGTGATTTCTGGGCGCGTTATGCTGCACTGAGATGTAGCATTTAAGAGCAGTTTGAAAAGATGCAGTGGCTGCGTTCACGTGTCTCCAAGGAAGCACGTGTTGGCCTTCATCCTCATTTCATTTGCTAGCTGTTGTGCAAGAAAGAACTGGTGAATGAATGGGAATTGGTAAATGACCAAACTGAGAGAGTCGGGGGGGGGGGGAATGCTGTGAGTTCTTTTAATTAAATAAGTGAAGAGTTTGGTTCCAAAATGCAATAAACGCCAAATTTTGAAAAATTGAAACTCCCACCCCCAAACCATCAGCAGTTATGGTATCTTATTCGTACCATATCCAGTTTTCACCAAAACACGATATCTGCCATTGATTTCCACACTGCATTACGGCCTTTCATTCCAAAACGCAACAAGCGCCATCGCCAGTTTTTCTCAAAAACAGACACATCCATTTGGCCAATCAGAGGCCACCATTGGCGTGAAGTATTCTAAGATGGCTGTGCCCATGAAATAGGAACTCGCTTCGGTACTTCTCACATTTATTGGACAATTCCACTCTGATTTACGAAGAAATTGGATAAAATCGGTCATGAAGGAACACGGTTAAATGCACTTGAAATAGAAAGGGATATGGAGCGTTTTGTGGGAAAATGCCGTGGCGTAGATATGCAGCGACTTGACAATTACTTGGTTCAGTTAAAAGCTGTTAATTAGTTCGGGATTTCATTTTGGAACTTATCATTAAGGAGCTAGTCAATACATTTTAAAACAGGGTGCAGTGGTTTCCCTTTTATCACTTCCTGTAGTCAGAAAAAGTGATTTTTCTCAAAATAGTGGAATTGGATCTACAGCGTTTTGGAACCCAAGTGTTTATACAGGAGGCTTTCATCATGGTGTTTTTCAGAGAGGTCCTGCACATATATAATCATATCTATCTAATAAAAATTTGTACAAATAAAAACTAAGAGCAAAAATTTCTAAAATAATATAAAATGTCTCATATACAGTGGTGCTTGAAAGTTTGTGAACCCTTTAGAATTTCTATATTTCTGCATAAATATGACCTAAAACATCATCAGATTTTCACACAAGTCCTAAAAGTAGATAAAGAGAACCCAGTTAAACAAATGAGACAAAAATATTATACTTGGTCATTTTATTTATTGAGGAAAATGATCCAATATTACATATCTGAGAGTGGCAAAAGTATGTGAACCTCTAGGATTAGCAGTTAATTTGAAGGTGAAATTAGTGTCAGGTGTTTTCAATCAATGGGATGACAATCAGGTGTGAGTGGGCACCCTGTTTTATTTAAAGAACAGGGATCTATCAAAGTCTGAGCTTCACAACACATGTTTGTGGAAGTGTATCATGGCACGAACAAAGGAGATTTCTGAGGCCCTCAAAAAGCGTTGTTGATGCTCATCAGGCTGGAAAAGGTTACAAAACCATCTCTAAAGAGTTTGGACTCCGCCAATCCACAGTCAGACAGATTGTGTACAAATGGAGGAAATTCAAGACCATTGTTACCCTCCCCAGGAGTGGTCGACCAACAAAGATCACTCCAAGAGCAAGGCGTGTAATAGTCGGCGAGGTCACAAAGGACCCCAGGGTAACTTCTAAGCAACTGAAGGCCTCTCTCACATTGGTTAATGTTCATGAGTCCACCATCAGGAGAACACTGAACAACAATGGTGTGCATGGCAGGGTTACAAGGAGAAAGCCACTGCTCTCCAAAAAGAACATTGCTGCTCATCTGCAGTTTGCTAAAGATCACGTGGGCAAGCCAGAAGTCTATTGGAAAAATGTTTTGTGGACGGATGAGACCAAAACATAACTTTTTGGTTGAAATGAGAAGCGTTATGTTTGGAGAAAGGAAAACACTGCATTCCAGCATAAGAACCTTATCCCATCTGTGAAACATGGTGGTGGTAGTATCATGGTTTGGGCCTGTTTTGCTGCGTCTGGGCCAGGACGGCTTGCCATCATTGATGGAACAATGAATTCTGAATTATACCAGCGAATTCTAAAGGAAAATGTCAGGACATCTGTCCATGAACTGAATCTCAAGAGAAGGGGGGTCATGCAGCAAGACAACAACCCTAAGCACGCAAGTCGTTCTACCAAAGAATGGTTAAAGAAGAATAAAGTTAATGTTTTGGAATGGCCAAGTCAAAGTCCTGACCTTAATCCAATGGAAATGTTGTGGAAGGACCTGAAGCGAGCAGTTCATGTGAGGAAACCCACCAACATCCCAGAGTTGAAGCTGTTCTGTATGGAGGAACGGGCTAAAATTCCTCCAAGCCGGTGTGCAGGACTGATCAACAGTTACCGCAAACGTTTAGTTGCAGTTATTGCTGCACAAGGGGGTCACACCAGATACTGAAAGCAAAGGTTCACATACTTTTGCCACTCACAGATATGTAATATTGGATCATTTTCCTCAATAAATAAATGACCCAGTATAATATTTTTGTCTCATTTGTTTAACTGGGTTCTCTTTATCTACTTTTAGGACTTGTGTGAAAATCTGATGATGTTTTAGGTCATATTTATGCAGAAACGTAGAAAATTCTAAAGGGTTCACAAACTTTTTCAAGCACCACTGTAAACATGTATGAAAAAAATTAAAGGATGTATGCAGAACCTTTTTTATTTTTAAATAAATTTGAGTGGATAGTACCACCCTTGACTCATGTATGCTGCTTAAATGGGAATAAAAAAATATTCTTGAGTTAAAATCGACCGCAAAGTTGGCATTGGAGCTGCCCCGCTGAGCCAGCCAGCCCTGAGTGCGTGACGTCACAGCGGGAACCGGTTTTAAGGCCGAGGCCTTTGACAGCTATAGACCAAAGTCATATAAATAAAAATTTACGGTGAAAGTAAGAAATATCGTTACCGTCTTGCTCAACTAAGACTGATTTGACTTCATTGATTGCGGGTTGACTCTCATTAAAACAGGATGGGTGTTATAACTTATGCAACATACATGTACATGCATGCATTTTCACTGATAAAACGTAAAAGGCTCATTAAATAATCAGATGAACTGAGACAATCACATTCTGAAGCAAATTAAATAATCTCATACCGCTAACTTAAACACAATACAAGTTACATGTATTCATCTAAATGCAGGTAAACGTGTTTTTGTTGTTTTGTATCCAAATGAGAGTCGGAGCTTACGCGTCTGTGTTCTCGCTTCTTGAAGGCTGACCTTGTGGCCGATTTTGTTTTGAAACAATCTGACTTTCAGTTGTTCGTTCAGTTCTCTGTTCATTCGCTTCTTCCACGTAAGGGCGAGATGGCAGCAATATCCAGTTTAGAAATCAGACGGCTGCTCCACTAAAACCTGGGATGGAATGTCACTGGTTTTAGCAACAACCGCGGGGAGGTCCCTGCCTGAGCGATATGTTCCGTCCCGGGTTTTACCAACAACCCTCTGCTCACACTCCGGGAGGTCTGGTGCAACTGAAGTCACTTTTCTTGTTTCATTTTTCTTTAATTATTGGTACTGCACCCTCTTTCAGTACGGGCTTATAGCCGACGCTCCTCAACAGATCAGAGGTCTCGTACGAGTCTTCAGTAAAATGTGCAGAGCAGAGGAGAGACCACTTCATAGCCGTCCAATGTGCCCGTGAACTTCTCGCAAAACGCGTCCAAATCTTTGCAGTTTGAACATTCTTGGGCCATGAACACAACGTAAATCCACCTTCTGTCGTGTTGCTGCACTGCCAGCAACACATCTCCGTGGCATGGCGATAAATTAGCTCAAAATGGAGGATCGGAGTTGCAGTCAGCTCTGTGTTAGTGTAGCGGAAATGGCGATGAGACGTTACGGACGTCAAGGTCATTCACTCAGACCGCGACCTATATAAATCACTTTAATCGTAAAAATTATTAGATTAGATTAGATTGATTGTTAACGCTTAAAACTATTCCTGTGCCATTCTTGAGGTCTCAAGGCGTTTATAAACAAAAAGTGAGGCCATGGTTCTGCGTATACGCTTTCAACTCATCTTGGAAACTATTTGAAATCAAGGCTAGATGCTGGTCTTACAATAATATCTAAATTATTCCAGTCAGCAGCCGCATGAATTATAAAATGCTGTTAGTACACGCAAGTGTAAATCCTGACGGTGGCGTGTATAATTATGTATACTATCATTCCTAGTAAAATCAAAGCCTATCATATTAAGGCATTTTTATATAGTGATGGCGACGGCAGAGGTTAGCTAGACGTTTCCATTTTAACTCCTTAAGAGCTTGAGCGTCAGAAAAGTACTTGGGTTGGTCTAAAATGGATCTTGCAGGATTATTTTGTAATATTTGAAGATGTTGCAGGAGTCATTTATTTTTATCCCCCCATACGAAAGCGGTAATATAAATAAGGCTAGTAGGTGCTTAACACGGCGCAGCACGCCAAGCCTCTGGCAGACTTTTGTGCTTCGGGCACCTGTATGACCAGACCAGGTCATTTTCGTTTAGTGTAACATCTGAATATTTAAGATTCTTCGCGCTCAAGTAGCTGACCATGGTGGAATACACAGGGTGTTTCCAAAAAAATTTATATTTCAGTCTAATAACGTTGCCGATTCTCGTTCAATTGACCTCAAATTTTAACAGCATGTGTGGAAACGGGTCATTCACTGGAAAAGACGTCTTGTGCATTGGTACGCTCGAGCAAGACTGTGCAGCGTGCATTTATGAGAGAATTCTGGAAAAAATCCACCAGCTCAGGGCTCGACATTAACAGTAGCCCGATTGCCCGGGGCAACCATTCAATAGATTCGGACAACCAGACTCTCTCAAACGCTTGCCCGATCGGGCAACTACCCAAATCTGTCAACTTGCGTAAAAAACAATGTTTATTCATTCATATGATGATAATTCCATCACGATTTGCGATTGTTTGACTCTGAAAGACCGCGTCCATGTTATCATTACGGGATGTTCGACAACTGGCGGAATTCACATTTGCACATCGCGGGCTTGCAATGCAGTTTCCCATTGCGAATAATTATCGCATAGTGCATATTCAGTGTTCTATTGGTATGTCCTTCACTACATGACTAGGACTACGTTCAGACTGCACCCTGAAATGACCCATATCCGGTTTTTTTCCCCATATGCGACCTGTATCCGATTTGTTATTGACAATCTGAACGACACGGATCCGATTTTTTTCACATGCGACCCAGGCCGCTTGGATATGTGGTCCTAATTCCGATGCATATCCGTTATTTTCACATGCGACTGCAGTCTGACCAGACAGGTCACATTCATGCGACCTACACGTCATCAACAAGAGACAAACGTCACTATTCTGCGTTGGCTAATCCCGCCTCTTTGGTGGAAAACAACTTTTGTACAGTTTTCAGAATTTAAATAGACTTTTATAGAACTGATCAAGCTAATGGTGGATTTGGTAGGGACCTGGATGTTGATCTGTTAGCCTGATTAAATAAAACAGTTTCTATAACTGATTTATAACTTAAACCATCCTGTATTACAAGATTATAAGATTGTTCTGGAAATTTCCAGTAATTTGACACCTTCGGTCTCATTAGTCTGCTGCCCACATTAATCAGATTATTGTGCGAGTTCAGCCGCCGCCACAAAAACCACATCGCCAGGTCTCGCCTCATCTCCATGCTTTACTTGCAAACTTGAAGAGTGCGCTTTTTTTTTTTACGTATTACGTAGATGTGCTTATTACGTGTCAATTTGCGCATGCGGGACACTTTTGGGTCGTTTTCCGTTCATATTGGAGATCTCATACAAGTCTCATATAATTGGTAATGTGAACGGCCTAACAAAAAAAATCCGATTTCACAACAAATCGGATATGGGTCATTTCAGGTTGCAGTCTGAACGTAGTGTAATTACCACATTACTCACACGGGGCGCTAGTGTCAATGCTTGTTGATACAGACAGCGTCTGAGAAGGTTGAGTAATAAATAAAAAAAAAAAAAACGTTAAAGTCACAAACTTTGGCATTATGTCTGGTTTGGAGAAATTTGGTTTTAAAATAAATACGAATGATAAGAAAATCAACAAAATAAGCTTTGAAGAGGCATTAGTAGAGCATGTGTGTTTGTGGCATACACTACTGTTCAAAAGTTTGGGGTCACCCAGACAATTTTGTGTTTTCCATGAAAAGTCACACTTTTATTTCCCACCATAAGTTGTAAAATGAATAGAAAATATAGTTGAGACATTTTTCTGGCCATTTTGAGCATTTAATCGACCCCACAAATGTGACGCTCCAGAAACTCAATCTGCTCAAAGGAAGGTCAGTTTTATAGCTTCTCTAAAGAGCTAAACTGTTTTCAGCTGTGCTAACATGATTGTACAAGGGTTTTCTAATCATCCATTAGCCTTCTGAGGCAATGAGCAAACACATTGTACCATTAGAACACTGGAGTGAGAGTTGCTGGAAATGGGCCTCTATACACCTATGGAGATATTGCACCAAAAACCAGACATTTGCAGCTAGAATAGTCATTTACCACATTAGCAATGTATAGAGTGGATTTCTGATTAGTTTAAAGTGAGCTTCATTGAAAAGAACAGTGCTTTTCTTTCAAAAATAAGGACATTTCAAAGACTACGTTCAGACTGCACCCTGAAACGACCCATATCCGTTTTTTTTTTTTTTTGCCCATATGTGACCCTGTATCCGATTTGTTATTGGCAATCTGAACGACACAGATCCAATTTTTTTCACATGCGACCCAGGCCGCTTGGATATGTGGTCCTAATTCCGATGCATATCCGTTATTTTCACATGCGACTGCAGTCTGACCGGACAGGTCGCATTCATACGACCTACACGTCATCAACAAGAGACAAACGTCACTATTCTGCGTTGGCTAATCCCGCCTCTTTGGTGGAAACTTGAAGAGTGCGCTTTTATTTTTTTTATTATTTTTTTTTTAAACGTATTACGTAGATGTGCTTATTACGTGTCAATTTGCGCATGCGGGACACTTTTGGGTCGTTTTCCGTTCATATTGGAGATCGCATACAAGTCTCATATAATTGGTAATGTGAACGGCCTAACAAAAAAATCGGATTTCACAACAAATCGGATATGGGTCGTTTCAGGTTGCAGTCTGAATGTAGTGAAAGTGACCCCAAACTTTTGAACCGTAGTGTATTCAAAGGAAAAAAGTATGTAATATTTGGGCAACCATGTTCTGAGTTCGGGCAACCGGATTTCTACAAATGGTTGCCCATTCGGGCAACCATGTCTCAAAGTTAACGTCGAGCCCTGCAGCTGCAGTGCAGATTTGGACACTGCACAAAAAGTTCAAACAGGAAGGCTGTGTGTCTCTCAGGCAGCGCACGTGTTGAAAATTTGTGAAATCGTTCATGGAATCCACTTTTTTTTTTTTTTTTTTTTTTTTAATTTTGAGGAATAAATTTTATATTGATCAACATTAAGCCTGTTCAGTTTCATTCGCTGAGACTATGTAGTTTTTGGGATATTTACATCTGAAATATCAAATTTTTCGAAACACCCTGTATTACTAAAAGAGCTAAGCTTGCCTGTCCGACCGAATATTAAAAATTTACATTTGTCTCTAAAGTCGAAAGTTGATCATTTAAACCAGTTGCGTCATCTCATCTCGTTATCTCTAGCCGCTTTATCCTGTTCTACAGGGTCGCAGGCAAGCTGGAGCCTATCCCAGCTGACTACGGGCGAAAGGCGGGGTACACCCTGGACAAGTCGCCAGGTTATCACAGGGCTGACACATAGACACAGACAACCATTCACACTCACATTCACACCTACGGTCAATTTAGAGTCACCAGTTAACCTAACCTGCATGTCTTTGGACTGTGGGGGAAACCGGAGCACCCGGAGGAAACCCACGCGGACACGGGGAGAACATGCAAACTCCACACAGAAAGGCCCTCGCCGGCCCCGGGGCTCGAACCCGGACCTTCTTGCTGTGAGGCGACAGCGCTAACCACTACACCACCGTGCCGCCCCCACTTGCGTAATCAGCATTTGTAATTGCTCTTTCTAACTTTTGCCATGCGAAATACAATCCCACGTGTCCACCTGTTAAAGGATCACGTTCTGCCTTGTTTTTCTCCTCTTCAGGCCTGGACAAGATCGAGTTCCTTCAGAGCCACGAGAACCAGGAGATCTACCAGAAGGCCTTCGATCTCATCGAGCACTACTTCGGCGTGGAAGAAGACGACGCCAGTCTAGCTCCGCAGGTGGACGAGAACCAGCAGCAGTACCTTTTCCCTCAGCAGGAGGCCCCCATGGAGGGCTTCCAGCTCTAATCAACCTCCCAACACTCGGTTAGACTCCCTCCGATGCGTCCAGGTCCTTCCCGTGCCCGTAACCTGTACTGCAGGCCGTATCCCACGTGCCCTCGGCACATTAATCTTGACAGACTGAGAGGAAGCGCGCTGCTTGCAGATGAACTTTACCACTGTTTTCACTCATGCGAGACTTCAGGAGCTTGGTTTTTAGTTCGTTTTATTCTGTCTTCAGTTTAGTGCCACTTATACATAGGATCTGGGTTAATAATAATAATAATAATAATAATAATAATAAATCCTTTTCTAGTCTAAAACTACCTTCCTGGGCACACATTCCCAACACAATCTCATAAACCTGTTTTTTTTTTTTTTTTTTCTTTTCTGCTTCATTAACCTTGGTTTATTTTATTTAATTTTTTTCCCTCCCTGCACGTGCAGGCCGTTTTTGGAAAATGATGCGCTTTTGATGGTTTTTGGCAAGTTGTAATTGAACGATACACTTTTCAGAGGCTTTGACACTTTAAATAGTGCTGTTTGGATTTTTTTTTCTTCTTCTTCTTTCCTCTGTTTCTTCGTCTCTAATTTTTGGTTTGGAAATTCTTCCTGCAGTGCTGAAACTGATATCCAGGCTAGTGGTATTTGAAAGGCAGAATAATTAGTGGTGTGCAGTGTTCTGAATACCAATAGATTTTGCAATCCCGTTCGATTTATTAATTTAAAGAAGAGGAGTGTATAGTGTAGGGCTGGGGTTTCATCAGGCTTTAGAACGAAATTGAAATTTGGCTCGTCTCTGTATGTGTGTGTGGGGGGGGCAGTTCTGTACCAACACACCCGTTCTGCTTTCCTTTTAAGTAGTTTGGGGTTCGGTTCATTTTTTTTTTTTTTTGCGCTGTAATTGCAGCCTGGTGTCAGTAGGTGGCGCAGACTGTGTTAAGGTCTTTTCCGAGTCGCGCCTTTGCACTTGCACGGCGTTAGATCATCATCAGTGTCGGTGTATCCATTGCCAGGTTTTCGATTCTGTCACTCCGTGATTACCGTTCCCCAGCTGCGCTTGTCCTTACACTCGTGTTGCTTGGGATTTAGTGTTTTTGTTTAGTATTATTTCCACTTGCTGGCGATTTTAATAAAGATGGCAAGGGATGCGTAAACAAAGAAGGAAAAAAAAAAAAAACTAGCCTGTAGGTGAAAAATTTATAAATATATGTATATTGTACACACACGAATATCTCTATCATTGCACACAACAACATGAAGGAGGAAACAGCTTCTAGAACAACTCTGATTTCCTGCTAATGCACGTTCGTATGTTTAATATGAATGTGTTCTGGGACTCTCGGTACTGCACAGAGGCCCAAATGCGACGTCCTGTCTTCTTTTCGTGCAGCTCGGACGATTCGAATCTAAATTTTGAGTTCCGGAAGCGTTTTTCTCCTCCATGTACACTACACTGACTCGTGCATGCGTGTGCGTGTGTGCATGCGCGCGTATCTGGGTAAAGGTCGAGACCGATGAGGAACGAGACGGTGACTGACGGATGTTCTGTGAAGTGGCGGGCGGGAAGTTTAGATCGCGATCTGGTAGCTTTAATCAGTCCTGGTGTTGGGGGTGAAACTTTATAGTATATAGTTAGACGAGTATGTGCTCTACGTACGTGTGTGTATATACCTGTATAACACATTTATGTCGTCCACTTTTGGTGTAATGCATGATCAGCATCGAGGACGGTGCATCCATGAGTTTTTGGTCAAGCTGAGCTTTTTTTTTTTTTTTTTTTTCTTTCTTCCTTCCTTCCCGAAATTGTGCGTGAACCTTAATTCTCCTGAACAGTGCTATCACTCAGCCGAGAAGATCCGATTCATGAAATGAACTGGAAATTTCAGATCCGTTTGCATTTTCATGCCAATTCTGTTTATATATTACACAATCCTGAGGCTTGTTTCATCAGTGTACAGAGCGAATCTTCTGGTGAACGATGGCATTCCATGGAGGTTCATGTTGGAGCGCGAGCGCTGTTTTGCTAGCTGAAAAGTTGACTACAGTTAAAGGAAACGGTTTAAACCGTTCGCGCTGTCGTGTCCCGTAGCGGTTCAGATCAGCTTGTGCGTAGCGTGTGAAAACGTTAGCCGTTTCCCGTAACATGGCATAAACATTTTACACGCAAGTTTAGTTTCAGCGCTCGACTTGAAGGAAAAATCCACCCTGAGTGACTTTTTTTTTTTTTTAATAGATTTATTTGATCTTCAGGAAGTTAGTTTACATTTGTCATTGATGCACTAGCGTTTTCACAGATTCCTACTCATGCCATTCGACGACTGCTGCTGATCGTGGTGCAGTCTGAGTTAAATCTCGACAATGATTTGATCTGCACATCTGTCCCACCTCCTCATCTGGACACACCAGATCAACTTCCATCACGTTGCCGTTTTTGATCATTAACTCAGCGTTTACCGTCTATGACGTTGAACATGCTGGAAAACGATGTGTGAGATGAAGCTCTTGCTCTTTCGTTTGTCAGAGCGAGAACTTTTTTTTTTTTCACACCTATTATGACACTCTTTCACGCCCGTCAGTCCAGTCTGAATCGTTTTAGCTTGTTTTCTCATTACATGCAGTTAAACCAACCAAAAAAAACTGAGGGGTGTGTAGGCGTGAAGACACATTTGACTTTCACTAGTCAGAAATGCATCAATGGAGAACGTGAGCAAGCTCTTTACCAGGTCTGTAGACATGATGACTCGCCTGAGCTTGGACAGCATCGAGCCATGCTTTTTTTTTTTTTTTTTTTTAAATTACGAGGAAACGATGACTAGTTTAATAGATTTTGCATCTTCGCTGTGTTTTTTTTTCTTCAACACCGCGAAAGGGTTCGATCCAAACCAGACAAAACGCTGCATGTGTGAAGGCGTCAGTGACTCACTATGACCTCGGTGCAAGCCACACCCCCAAAATCTCACAGGAATTTAAAAAAAAAAAAATTAGCACCAGAATTACTTAACACATCACAAGTAGTTTAAAACGTGTTTCAGGGTGGACTTTTCCTTTAAGTGCAAGTTTTTATGATCTAAAATGGTTGAAGCTCTTCAATCCCTTGCTTTGATGAACAGCACAATTTATCCACGGAGATCAAGTAAGGTTTAGTTGACCGTAAATGCCGATACTAGATTAAACGGAGCTTTGTGTGCATTTTTTTTTTTTTTTTTTTTGGTTAAATGCCGCTTGACCAGATTGCGTTGCACTTGAAGGGATTCTGCAGCTGTGTGTACACGTGTAGATAAAGGGGTTACTGGGGAAAATAGGTTGTTATTATTAAGCGTATACGTGACTCTTCTCTGTCCGAGACTCTTGCTGGAGGGGGCGGGGCTAATCAGTGGCTCATGACACAAAGAATTATTCAAATTTTTTTTTTTTTTGTACAAAAAAAATGCAAATGCACTCCTTTTCACAAAAGTGCCAATCAGACCAACGAAGACTGGTGGCTGATGTATATCGATTCGTCTGATTAAAATTTTTTTTTTCCTCATTTCTTTATTTACTTGAATGTGCACGTATTTGTGCAGATGTTGCTGCTCTATTTTCATATCTTATAGTAATCACATGAAGCGGTTACATTATCTTGAGTAGTTTCTGTAGACATGTGAC
The DNA here is from genome assembly GCF_027579695.1 of Neoarius graeffei. Lineage (NCBI taxonomy): Eukaryota > Metazoa > Chordata > Actinopteri > Siluriformes > Ariidae > Neoarius > Neoarius graeffei. The sequence continues at coordinate 27,441,779 of NC_083590.1, read as the reverse complement.
GGTCTGCTGTTTGTACACCAAATTGGTAAACTTAAAAAAAAATTTAAATGCTAATTTAATTTAAATTATGCTGGACTAATTTTTTTTTTTTCCTTTTTTTTTTAAATCAAGGGGTTCGTTTTTGTTTATTTGCTTTGATGGCACCCTTTTCATACTGGGATCCAGATATCATAGGAGAAATGTCCTTTTCCTGCAGCGCTGTCTTTATGATGCTTACATTTATACAGTTCTGTAAAACCTCTAATTCTACAGCAGTGTATAAGCAATCAGGTCTCAATCGCTGCAAATTTCGATCGAAACAGGTTTAACTTTCAGGGAAAGAACGCAGGTGGAGCAGTCGCCTGCAGCAGCCGCTCAAAAATCCGTCACGTGCAGGGATTATACCAAGCTTCGGTTCAGGCTGAAGCATGTCCTAGAGAGAGATTATCAGATCAGGGCTTCAGAAATCGAATACAAGTCGCATTTCAAATCAGAAAATTATGCAGACCTGTTGTGGACAAGTTGTTTATCGGCACAATTTCCTGATGCTCTCCCTGATTAAACACTGACTTCCAAGAAGTGCAAAAATTGCTAAAGGCCACATGTACAGCCGAGGCTTTCTGGTCTTCCGTCCTAGATCTTGTAGATGATTTACTCTTTATCTTCGAGACTTTTTGTCTCCTCCAAATCTGCAGCCTAATGCTTGGCTCTATCGATAAAAATGAGTTTAAAAAAATAAATTAAAAGGCAAACTCGTATGTTTACAATGCTACATGTTTATACATAACTGTCAATCCAGTCATCTTGCCCTGGTGGAGTTTTGTGTCCTGGTCCTGTAATTTTTTTTTTTTTTTTAACGTATTTATAAATTTCTTTTCCTCCTTTTGCCAACTACTTCCCATCTCATACTGTGACTGACTTGACTTTACCGACCGTTTGAATGAATGAACGACACACATGAAAACCATGAACATGTACATTAACAATACTGTACAAATGTTTTAAAGAGATTTAAAAGGTTTGTTCAGAATGGGAATAACATGCAAAAAAGAATAAAGAAAAACAAATATTGCACTGTCTGAGCTGTTTGTTCACTTTTTTTTTTTTTTTTTTTTTTGGTCGTTGTAATATTTTAACACATCATAACTCCTTTCTATCTTGTCAGATTGTCTTGAAAGCCAGCATGCATCTGGAACATAAAATGGGGGCCCACAGGGTGATTAGGGGGCCAAGAATCGCTAATTATCCGTGTAAAGAGATGTCGCCCCGTGGGGGGGGAGGAGGGACGCAGTATATTTTCAATAAAGTCTTTAAGGCACTTGTCGAAGGTAGAAACTTGTGTACACACACACCATATCTTACAGAAACCACTCGATTCTTCGGGGTGTGGAGGTTTTAGGTTTAGTTAAGATCTTCATACTAGCAATAAAAGCAATGTTTCTTGCTATACTTGGTGGGGGAGTTTGTTGTGAAATTTTTTTTTTAATGTTTACATCTAAACTGAACAAAAAAGCATCATTTTATTTATTTTTAAATTATTCACTCATGCTCCAGTTTCTACCCCATGTGCTTTCCCATGCTGTTTCAACACATCTGCGCTTTCCAGCACAGGAGAACAAACCGCTCCTTTAATTACTTTTTAATGATTTGTTCCATTATAGTTGCAGGGTGGTTTTTTTTTTTTTTTTTTTTTTTGTTCTTCCTTTGTGCAGTCAATACCGCTAACTATGGACTTTTTTTTTTTTTTTTTGGCCGGGGGACACGTACCGGTATCTCATAAGTATGATTCTCATTATGACTTTGTATCGAATAATTGCGATACTGTCATGGCGTTATAATAATGGCTTACTAATTCATATTGTCTGATTATGACTTAATATCTAATTGAGTGTGTCATAATGACTTGGTATCTCAAAATAATGAAATACGAGAACTTGAGTCATAAAGTTCTCGTATTTCATTGAGATAGCTGGTCATATTTGAGATACCAAGTCATAATTGAGAAACTCTTATTTAATCATTTATCCGTAACCGTTTATCCTGTACAGGGTCGCAGGCAAGCTGGAGCCTATCCCACCTGATTATGGGCGAAAGGTGGGGTACACCTTGGACAAGTCACCAGGTCATCACAGGGCTGATGCATAGAGACGAACAACCATTCACATTCACACCTACGGTCAATTTAGAGTCACCAGTTAACCTAACCTGCATGTCTTTGGACTGTGGGGGAAACCGGAGCACCCAGAGGAAACCTACGGGGAGAACATGCAAACTCCACACAGAAAGGCCCTCGCCGGCCACGGGGCTCGAACCCAGAACCTTCTTGCTGTGAGGCGACAGTGCTAACCACTACACCACCGTGCCGCCCTGATGTTAATTATATACATGTATAATGTTCGCGAAGTCAAACAAACACTGATTGTCTTTTAATATGAAATAAAATCTTTCTCCATTTATCTTGATGGAAAGTGAAGCAGCATCTGTCAAGCTGGAAAACTGAATCAAGATGAGCGCACCAGTGAAAAGTTTACTGATATTACTGTATGGAGGAAAAAGGGCTTCCAGCAGGAGGTAGTTAATATTAGAGTTCAAAACACTGACACAACTGTCATCCTGGAGTCATAAAATGACTAAAGATTGGTGTGTGTGTGTGTGTGTGTGTGTGTGTATATAAAACATGGTATTAGTAATAAATACCAGTGTCACACTGCCAGATGTCCCCAGGACCTTCTTGGAAAGATGATGGAGGTCCTGAATCATAAGGATGTGTATCCATGCTGGGGGGAAAAAAAAAAACCTGCTTTGTTTAACTAGTAACCAGCTGCAATAACGCACACCAAACTGGTAGACCACTTTTTAAAAGCTGGTATTTGCTGATAGTAAAGAAACATTATATACACACACACAGTGGTGCTTGAAAGTTTGTGAACCCTTTAGAATTTTCTATATTTCTGCATAAATATGACCTAAAACATCAGATTTTCACGCAAGTCCTAAAAGTAGATGAAGAGAACCCAGTTAAACAAATGGGACAAAAATATTATACTGGGTCATTTATTTATTGAGGGAAATGATCCAATATTACATATCTGTGAGTGGCAAAAGTATGTGAACCTTTGCTTTCAGTATCTGGTGTGACCCCCTTGTGCAACAATAACTGCAACTAAATGTTTGCGGTAACTGTTGATCAGTCCTGCACACCGGCTTGGAGGAATTTTAGCCCGTTCCTCCATACAGAACAGCTTCAACTCTGGGATGTTGGTGGGTTTCCTCACATGAACTGCTCGCTTCAGGTCCTTCCACAACATTTAGATTAGATTAAGGTCAGGACTTTGACTTGGCCATTCCAAAACATTAACTTTATTCTTCTTTAGCCATTCTTTGGTAGAATGGCTTGTGTGCTTAGGGTCGTTGTCTTGCTGCATGACCCACCTTCTCTTGAGATTCAGTTCATGGACAGATGTCCTGACATTTTCCTGTAGAATTTGTTGGTATAATTCGGAATTCATTGTTCCATTAATGATGGCAAGCCGTCCTGGCCCAGATGCAGCAAAACAGGCCCAAACCATGATACTACCACCACCATGTTTCACAGATGGGATCAGGTTCTTATGCTGGAATGCAATGTTTTCCTTTCTCCAAACATAACGCTTCTCATTTAAACCAAAAAGTTCAATTTTGGTCTCATCCATCAACAAAACATTTTTCCAATAGCCTTCTGGAGTGTCCACGTGATCTTTAGCAAACTGCAGACGAGCAGCAATGTTCTTTTTGGAGAGCAGTGGCTTTCTCCTTGCAACCCTGCCATGCACACCATTGTTGTTCAGTGTTCTCCTGATGGTGGACTCATGAACATTAACATTAGCTAATGTGAGAGAGGCCTTCAGTTGCTTAGAAGTTACCCTGGGGTCCTTTGTGACCTCGCAGACTATTACATGCCTTGCTCTTGGAGTGATCTCTGTTGGTCGACCACTCCTGAGGAGGGTAACAATGGTCTTGAATTTCCTCCATTTGTACACAATCTGTCTGATTGTGGATTGGTGGAGTCCAAACTCTTTAGAGATGGCTTTGTAACCTTTTCCAGCCTGATGAGCATCAACGCTTTTTCTGAGGTCCTCAGAAATCTCCTTTGTTCGTGCCATGATACACTTCCACAAACATGTGTTGTGAAGATCAGACTTTGATAGATCCCTGTTCTTTAAATAAAACAGGGTGCCCACTCACACCTGATTGTCATCCCATTGATTGAAAACACCTGACTCTAATTTCACCTTCAAATTAACTGCTAATCCTAGAGGTTCACATACTTTTGCCACTCACAGATGTAATATTGGGTCATTTTCCTCAATAAATAAATGAGCAAGTATAATATTTTTGTCTCATTTGTTTAACTGGGTTCTCTTTATCTACTTTTAGGACTTGTGTGAAAAGCTGATGATGTTTTAGGTCATATTTATGCAGAAATATAGAAAATTCTAAAGGGTTCACAAACTTTCATGCACCATTTTGTGTGTGTGTGTGTGTGTGTGTGTATCTACAGTTAGGCCCATAAATATTTGGACAGAGGCAACATTTTTCTAATTTTGGTTCTGTACATTACCACAATGAATTTTGAACAAAACAATTCAGATGCAGTTGAAGTTCAGACTTTCAGCTTTAATTCAGTGGGTTGAACAAAATGATTGCATAAAAATGTGAGGAACTAAAGCATTTTTTAAACACAATCCCTTCATTTCAGGGGCTCAAAAGTAATTGGACAAATTAAGTAATTGTAAATAAAATGTTAATTTTTGGCGGCACGGTGGTGTAGTGGTTAGCGCTGTCGCCTCACAGCAAGAAGGTCCTGGGTTCGAGCCCCAGGGCCGGCGAGGGCCTTTCTGTGTGGAGTTTGCATGTTCTCCCCGTGTCCGCGTGGGTTTCCTCCGGGTGCTCCGGTTTCCCCCACAGTCCAAAGACATGCAGGTTAGGTTAACTGGTGACTCTAAATTGACCATAGGTGTGAATGGTTGTCTGTGTCTATGTGTCAGCCCTGTGATGACCTGGCGACTTGTCCAGGGTGTACCCCGCCTTTCGCCCGTAGTCAGCTGGGATAGGCTCCAGCTTGCCTGCGACCCTGTAGAAGGATAAAGCGGCTAGAGATAATGAGATGAGATGTTAATTTTTAATACATAGTTGAAAACCCTTTGTTGGCAATGACTGCCTGAAGTCTTGAACTCATGGACATCACCAGACGCTGTGGTTCCTCCTTTTTAATGCCCTGCCAGGCCTTTACTACAGCGGTTTTCAGTTGCTGTTTGTTTGTGGGCCTTTCTGTCTGAAGTTTAGTCTTTAACAAGTGAAATGCATGCTCAAATGGGTTGAGATCAGGTGACTGACTTGGCCATTCAAGAATATTCCACTTCTTTGCTTTAATAAACTCCTGGGTTGCTTTGGCTTTATGTTTTGGGTCATTGTCCATCTGTATTATGAAACGCCGACCAATCAGTTTGGCTGCATTTGAGCACACAGTATGTCTCTGAATACCTCAGAATTCATCCGGCTGCTTCTGTCCTGTGTCACATCAATAAACACTAATGACCCAGTGCCACTGGCAGCCATGCATGCCCAAGCCATCACACTGCCTCCGCCGTGTTTTACAGATGATGTGGTATGCTTTGGATCATGAGCTGTACCACGCCTTTGCCATACTTTTTTCTTTCCATCATTCTGGTAGAGGTTGATCTTGGTTTCATCTGTCCAAAGAATGTTCTTCCAGAACTGTGCTGGCTTTTTTAGATATTTTTTTTAGCAAAGTCCAATCTAGCCTTTTTATTCTTGAGGCTTATGAGTGGCTTGCACCGTGCAGTGAACCCTCTGTATTTACTTTCATACAGTCTTCTCTTTTATGGTAGATTTGGATATTGAAATGCCTACCTCCTGGAGAGTGTTGTTCACTTGGTTGGCTGTTGTGAAGGGATTTCTCTTCACCATGGAAATTATTCTGCGATCGTCCACCACTGTTGTCTTCTGTGGGCATCCAGGTCTTTTTGCATTGATGAGTTCACCAGTGCTTTCTTTCTTTCTCAGGATGTACCAAACTGTAGATTTTGCCACTCTTAATATTGTATCAATTTCTCGGATGGGTTTTTTCTGTTTTCGCAGCTTAAGGATGGCTTGTTTCACCTGCATGGAGAGCTCCTTTGACTACATGTTTTCTTCACAGCAAAATCTTCCAAATGCAAGCACCACACCTCAAATCAACTCCAGGTCTTTTATCTGCTTAATTGAGAATGACATGACGAAGGAATTGCCCACACCTGCCCATGAAATAGCCTTTGAGTCAATTGTCCAATTACTTTTGGTCCCTTTAAAAACAGGGTGGCACATGTTAAGGAGCTGAAACTCCTAAACCCTTCATCCAGTTTTAATGTGGATCCCCTCAAATGAAAGCTGAAAGTCTGGACTTTATGTCCATGTCCATTATATAACTATAACCTGAATATGTTTCAGTAAACAGGTAAAAAAAGAAAATTTGTGTCAGTGTCCAAATATATATGTATCTATCTATCTATACACACACACACACACACACACACACAATACTTAAATAAAAGTCAAATATATAGATATCAATTACTGACTATTTTAGTCAGGTAATAAGGGAGGTGGAAAATAACTACCAGCTGCTAAAGATCTCCATAACTTATGGCAAATATAGAAAACATGTTTAACATTTGTTGGAGTCTCTGGTGTCGGTGCTTTCAATAATTTTTCCGCCATGAGAGAGCCTTCAGGACAGAGGAACTTGTGCTTTCTGGTTTCTCAGTAACATGACAAGCTGTGATTTTTTTTTTATTTTTAACTTCAACAGTGAGGGAAAAAGAGAAATGCTTAGGAGAGAAAGGCTGTTTATAGCTTCTATAATGTAATTGATATCAGGAACTAACTTGTCTCACAGGCATGCCACAACTTTAAACATAACGTCATTTATTAATAAATTAGAAATTGTAATCGTCAACAATTTTGTTTTTATTCCTGGTAAAAGGAATGAAATTCTTCAGAATGTACTGTTATAGGAAAACGACGCTTTACGGAGAGCTGCACTACATCACCTTGCTGTTGATTATTTTCCAGTATCAACATGCTCTGTTGTGTTTTATTCCATATGTAACTTTACTTGTGATTGAGATATACAGTACATATCCAAAAGTATGTGGACCATCCATATGTGGTTCTTCCCCAAAATGTTCCCACAACGTTGGAACAACATGCTGTAAATGTATAGAATGTCTTCGTATGCTGTAGTATTACAGTTTCCCTTCTCTGGAAGCAACAGGCCCAAAGCTTTTCCATCATGGCAATGCTCCCGTGCACAAAGCAAGCTTGGTTTGGTCAGGTTGGAGTGGAAGAATTTGGGTGTCCTGTATAGAACCATGACCTCAACCCGACTGAACACCATTGGGATGAATTAGAACATGGACTACACCCCAGGCCCAACATCTCACCCAACATCAGTGCCTGTTGTGCTAATGCTCTTGTGACTGAATAATCACAAATCCCTACAGACACACTCCAAAATCTAGTGGAAAGACTTTGCAGAAGTTTTTAGTTAGTTTAGTTTAATTCCTTGACTGATGTCGTAGGGGTGCCATGCTGGAGAGGGCAATCAGTGACCTCCAATGTTCTCAGTCTTCCGCCAATCGCAGCAGTATGTTGGGGGCTTGTCTGGACCACTCCTTTATATTGTCAAGCCAGGATTTACGCTGGCATTCTCTGCGGCGTTTTCCTTCCACTGTTCCCTGGAGGATGGTCTTGGCTAGTGAGTCATGGCAGGTCACGTGGCCGTACCAAGCAAGCTTCTTTGCAGAAGAGTGGAGGTTATAATAACAGTGAAGAGGGAAGAAATCTGGAATGGGATGGCCAAGTGTCCACAGACATTTAGCAGATGGTCTTATCCAGACGCTCTTATGACCGGCAAGTGGCCTAATGGTTAGCGTGCCCGCCTCTCGATCGGGAGATCGCGAGTTTGATTCACGGTCGGGTCATACCAAAGACCATCATAAAAATGGTACCTACTGCCGTCTGGCAAGGCACGCTGCAATACAGATGCGAGTGGGGAGTCAAACTCTGGCAGTTACCAGAGGACTAGCCCCCTACTGTAATCCTAGCTATGTAATAGGTGAGAGGCAGAGGGCTATGGAAACAGAGATCGGCGCCGCCCTATGCGTCACCTGGCGTGGGAAGGACTTTGGTTGGCTTATCCAGAGTGACGTACAACAGGATCCTGACATACCATACCCAGAGAGTATTTGGGGGTTAAGTGCCCTTGCTCAAGGGCACATGCATGTTCTCTCCATGTCAGCATGAGTTTCCCCCACAGTTCAAAGACGTGGTTAGGTTAACATGAGGCAGCCTTAGGTTGATGTGCCCTCAAGTGAGGCACCTAACCTAACCCCCAACTGTTCCCTGGGTGCTATAGCATGGGGCTGCCCACTACTCTGTGTGTGTGTGTGTGTGTGTGTGTGTGTGTGTGTGTTTACTGCTTCAGATGGGTTAAACACAGAGAGGAAGTTCACGAGTGTACATGTGATGAATAAAGTTGTTGTCATCCATTCCTGCTGGTCCAGGGACTCAAACCAGCAACCTGTTGACACCAAAGCTACTTCTCTAACCTCTGGGCCATGGCTTCCTTCATAAAATAGATACATATAGTGTATCTATTTTAATTTTTCAGAACTGTTGTAGAAAATGGGGCAGCATGGTGGTGTAGTGGTTAGCACTGTCGCTTCACAGCGTTCGAGCCCAGCGGCCAACGAGGGCCTTTCTGTGTGGAGTTTGCATGTTCTCCCCGTGTCTGCGTGGGTTTCCTCCGGGTGCTCCGGTTTCCCCTACAGTCCAAAGACATGCAGGTTAGGTTAACTGGTGGCTCTAAATTGACCGTAGGTGTGAATGTGAGTGTGAATGGTTGTCTGTGTCTATGTGTCAGCCCTGTGATGATCTGGCGACTTGTCCAGGGTGTACCCCGCCTCTCACGCATAGTCAGCTGGGATAGGCTCCAGCTTGCTTGCAACCCTGTAGAACAGGATAAACAGTTACGGATAACGGATGGATGGATGACCTGGTGACTTGTCCAGGGTGTACCCCGCCTCTCACCCATAGTCAGCTGGGATAGGCTCCAGCTTGCTTGCAACCCTGTAGAACAGGATAAACAGTTACAGATAATGGATGGATGGATCACCTGGTGACTTGTCCAGGGTGTACCCTGCCTCTCGCCCATAGTCAGCTGGGATAGGCTCTAGCTTGCCTGTGACCCTGTAGAACAGGATAAACGGTTACAGGTAATGGATGGATGACCTGGCTATTTGTCCAGGGTGTACCCCGCCTCTCGCCCATAGTCAGCTGGGATAGGCTCCAGCTTGCCTGCGACCCTGTAGAACAGGATAAACGGTTACAGGTAATGGATGGATGACCTGGCGACTTGTCCAGGGTGTACCCCGCCTCTCGCCCATAGTCAGCTGGGATAGGCTCCAGCTTGCCTGCGACCCTGTAGAACAGGATAAACGGTTACAGATAATGGATGGATGACCTGGCGACTTGTCCAGGGTGTACCCCGCCTCTCGCCCATAGTCAGCTGGAATACGCTCTAGCTTGCCTGCGACCCTGTAGAACAGGATAAACGGTTACAGGTAATGGATGGATGACCTGGCGACTTGTCCAGGGTGTACCCCGCCTCTCGCCCATAGTCAGCTGGAATACGCTCTAGCTTGCCTGCGACCCTGTAGAACAGGATAAACGGTTACAGGTAATGGATGGATGACCTGGCGACTTGTCCAGGGTGTACCCCGCCTCTCGCCCATAGTCAGCTGGTATAGGCTCCAGCTTGCCTGCGACCCTGTAGAACAGGATAAACGGTTACAGGTAATGGATGGATGACCTGGCGACTTGTCCAGGGTGTACCCCGCCTCTCGCCCATAGTCAGCTGGGATAGGCTCCAGCTTGCCTGCGACCCTGTAGAACAGGATAAACGGTTACAGATAATGGATGGATGACCTGGCGACTTGTCCAGGGTGTACCCCGCCTCTCGCCCATAGTCAGCTGGAATACGCTCTAGCTTGCCTGCGACCCTGTAGAACAGGATAAACGGTTACAGGTAATGGATGGATGACCTGGCGACTTGTCCAGGGTGTACCCCGCGTCTCGCCCATAGTCAGCTGGGATAGGCTCCAGCTTGCCTGCGACCCTGTAGAACAGGATAAACGGTTACAGATAATGGATGGATGACCTGGCGACTTGTCCAGGGTGTACCCCGCCTCTCGCCCATAGTCAGCTGGAATACGCTCTAGCTTGCCTGCGACCCTGTAGAACAGGATAAACGGTTACAGGTAATGGATGGATGACCTGGCGACTTGTCCAGGGTGTACCCCGCCTCTCGCCCATAGTCAGCTGGGATAGGCTCCAGCTTGCCTGCGACCCTGTAGAACAGGATAAACGGTTACAGATAATGGATGGATGGATGTTGTAGAAAATGTAAAATAGCACCATGTGATGGGTTTTTCTCAGGACACCATACATGTTTATTGTAGCTCTAGAAATACTTTGATAAAGTGAGTATTTATTTATTTTTTGTTCATTTCTGCTTTATAAACCCAAGGGTTCTTTATTACAAAAACCGAGCCTGAAAAAACACCACTAAGAATCTCAGTGTTTGCTGTTTTATTTTCCTTTCTGTCTCTTTGGTGCTTCTTTTCCCTCCTCAGTGTGGTCGCAGTTTCGGCGGAAACCGGATTTTCCCTCCTCCAATCAGCTTTCAGGCTGCTCTTTCTGTTTCCGGTGACCGTTGGCAGAAGAAACAAGTCCATCTGCAAACATTCCTGAGAGCGCTTTAACTTTCCGGTAGGGTTTTTATACTTGCTGTTATAAACTAAGAGCAGGCGGACATGATGTAAGTGTAAATGTACAGTTAGAATAAGTTTACACTGTTGGCCGCTGTTTTTAATTTGCTTTGGTTTGGTTTTAGCTTGAGAGCTTAGCTAACCTACCTAGCAAGCTAAACAAGTTAGCTCGTTCGGCTTGTCAGGAAGCTAGCAGGCTAACTAACATCAGGATATTAGCATGAGTATATGTGTGCCTTTGTGTTGATAGCTTTACATTCGGTAGTTAATAGACTGGGAGACTAAACCATTAAAACTACGAGAAATAAGAATCAATTAGGAATTAGCTGGGTAGATAACTTAATAACCAGCATGTTTATTTATAGAAATTTGAGGCTCTCTGTCTTGCGAGCCTTACTTTCAGTTTAGCCAACTTGTCTGTTTCTGATTGAGTATATATATATATATATATATATATATATATATATATATATATATATAAACCCTTGTCTTCATTAGACTTAATGATCAGTTTCGTTAATTCTTTTCAGGGGAAAGGAGCTGATACAGGCTTGAAAAGTCCCTAGAGGTCCCCATGTGACGCACTGAACTAATTTACATATTCATTAATTTATCGCGATAATTTGCATATTAAAATGAATTAACATGAACCAAGCGAGCACACTTGGAATAAAAATAATGCCATCAGAATAGAAAAAAAAATAATAGATTACAACGTATAGTCTTTAGTCATAGCGACACAAATGATTTTACAAAAGAAAAGTCAAATTAGCTTTGACTTATTTACAGAATGGTATAATTTGTATCAAGAAAGCAGATAAAATGAAAAATGAAGGAGGGATAGCAAGTCGTCAAGGAATAGACACAAAGGAAACGGTTATAGAAGAAATAAATCACTTTTATTACTTGTAAATATCAAAAAGAAGAGAGTTTAACACAAGTGTGAAGGTGGGACAGACAGTGGTGGTGGGAATGATTGGTAGATATGAACACTGGTGATCAGTAACTGATTGTTGGGAACAGTGTTCATTAGTGATTAGTCTTGGGATCAGTGGTGGCTGGTGATTGGTTGTTGGGAATAATGGTGATCAGTGAATTTTTGTTGGGGACAGTGGTGGCTGGTGATTGGTTATTTGGAATAACAGTGACCGGTGACTGGCTGGTGGGAACAGTGGTGACCGGTGACTGGCTGGTGGGAACGGTGGTGACTGGCTGGTGGGAACGGTGGTGACTGGCTGGTGGGAACGGTGGTGACTGGCTGGTGGGAACGGTGGTGACTGGCTGGTGGGAACGGTGGTGACTGGCTGGTGGGAACGGTGGTGACTGGCTGGTGGGAACGGTGGTGACCGGTGATTGCAGGCCTTTCAATTACATAATTTGGGTTACACCCTGTATTTCTGAATTAGGGCTTCTTCCATTGTGATCCAGGGTAATTTGGGCTTTTCTGCACGCACAAAGTGCTGTTTTCCCAGCACTCTGTGCTTAGACCTGCTGCTGCTACAAGGTTATGAATAAATAAAGAAATCTATGAATGTTATTTTTACCTTTATTGCAAAGTGTCTACAGCATTAATCCCTCTTGATGTACATGACAAAAATAATTAGAATACAGTTAGGTAGTCTTTAAAAGATGTGTTGGGGCCTGAGGAGAGCCTGGAGGAAAGGAACCTGTGGATGAAAAAGCAAGTTCAGCACTGTTGCCATCAAAGAGACAAACCTGTAGCAGACCTGCGACACTAAAGTGATTTTCAGTAAAGAATCGGTAATGCAATTCACAGTATGTCGTCGGGTAAAAGATCTTAGTTTAAATCAGGGGTCACCATACTTTTTTCTCTGGGGGCCACATCGTCGCTCCTGACTGTGATGGGGGGGCCAGGGTCGGGTCAGCTATATAACATAGAATTGTATGACCCAGACAAATATGACCACCAGCAGGCCTCATTGTGCAGTAGAGATTACTAGCCTGGCACAGCCATCCCCACCACTATATCCCCCACCACTATATCAACCCTTGATTCCTGGCACATATTTGTTTATCTTTACTAGTGGTTTGCAAAAGTAGTAATTGAGTCTTCACACTTTGTTTTAATTTGAAATACCACAGATATTCCATTTATTTATTTTCTAATAAAAATAACATCAAAGCTGTCAAGGTAAGAAACATCTGCCTAGTTGAGGTGATTGACACTGGCAAAGGTGAGTGGAAAATTATAAATTGTAGGTAGGCCTGTTGATGATGATAATAATTGTGCGGCACTTAATAAAGGTCAAATAAATAGGCTGATAAAATAAATACATTAAAAAAAAACAGTGAAATTATAATAATATGAGCAATAGATCAGTAGATCACAGCAGTTGTGCCGTGTCCTGCACGCCATTGCTCTCATCCATGGCCAAAGCAAAAAACTCGAATTCTGACACTTTCTCATTCAGCTGGTCATACACGTTGTCCCCCAAATCTTCAGCTTGCCTGGTCATAGTAGGTGCGGAGAGACTCACCGCGTTGAGCGCATCCTTCTTGTCGGGACACACCTCCTCGGCCACAGCAAGCATGCATACTTTAACAAAGTCCCCATCAGTAAACAGCTTTCCATGGGTAGCTAGTAGGTGAGCTACCTTATAGCTAGCTCGGACAGCAGCCTGGTTGATCTGGGTTTGGTGAAGGAATACATTCTGTTGTGCAGCCAGTCCGCATTTCATCCTCCGAATCCTGTCTTCTCTTGTTTACCCTCGCAAACTAGCATACTCTTTGTGGCGGGTTTCGTAGTGATGACGCAGATTATATTCTTTGAAAACCAGCACACTTTCTTTACATACAAGACAAACTGCACGGTCCTTACACTGAACGAAAAAATAATGGGTGGTCCACTGTTCTTTAAAAACTCTGCACTCTCTGTCAGCTTTTCGCTGACCGCTAGCCATTTTGCTGTCCTGAACACTGACAGTTCTCTGCGCGTGCGCTGCCTGTCACTGCTTGATCGCGAGCATATGACGAAAATTCGGAAAATATGAATAGTTCATTTTATAACTAAATATCAATTTTAATTGATAAAATCAACAAAATACAAGATGCAGACATGTTATTATTTGCCAAAAAGCAATTAAAAAAAATAGGCCATGACCACTTTTGGGGATTGCCTCATAGGGCCGGTTCAAGTGGTGGTGGGGTAGAGGGGCTGGGAGGCTGGTCAAAGGGGGCTGGCGGGCCGGAGTCGGCCCGCGGGCCGTAGTTTGATGACCCCTGGTTTAAATGAAAGGCCAGTGTCTAAGACTATCATCAACAAGACGCCCAAGCTCCAAGTCACTGATTCCACCCACACTTACACAACTGTGTGCATTTAAGATGCAAGTTATATCTTAAATACACACAGTTGTGTCCCAAATAGCTCTCTTTTATTCAGTCTTTTACCTGATTTAAATCATATGACACTAGGTATCAGAGAGATGTTGCAGTTGAGGTCAGATAATGTGGGATACAGGGCTATATTTAGGTTTTTAAATGATAAAGGAATTATTAGGAGAATTTAGCACAATAGAGTAGTAAACATTCTGATTCACACTCCAGTCCAGAAGGTGGTGGTAATGCACCTAAAAGCTGTTTGCCAACCGCCATAAAAGATGATTTACCTCATGTGGAAATCCCGCTCTGGTCATTGGTACGTGAGTCTCGCTTCTCCACGAAATCACGGCGTGCCAGTTGCCGTTGATGGAGAATTCATGCTCTGCGCTAAGCTTACAGCTAGTTCCGGGTTCGTCAAACTGCATGGGAATGATGCGGATTTCGCATCAATTACGAGAAATGCATGCTAATTCTTGCTAATTTCAGTGTTTTTAAAGAAGAAAGTCAAGACATTGGGTTTTATGCAGCCAAGTTTATTTAATCAAATATTTTTTTTTTTTTACTTTTGGTAGCATATTTTGGGCGCTTGACCTTAATTTGGGCACCTTTTTAATTTGGGGGCCAAGGACGTTATCTGTTGCAGGTTTCATGTCATTGAAAGGCCTGGATTGGCTGTTGGGAACAGTGGTGATTGGTGATTGGCTGTTGAAAATAATGGTGACTGGTGATTGGTTGTTGGGAACAATGGTGACCAGTGATTGGTTGTTAGGAATAATGATGATCAATGAATTATTGTTGGGAATAACGGTGACCGGTGATTGGTTGGTGGGAATAATTGAATTCACAAGCCCACTTCAGTCAGTCTTTATACGCTGGTGGTGAGTTGAGTGAACCCTGAGTGAACCTGCTCTCTCAACCCATTTAACCAGCAGCAGTGATGTGAGCTGGAGAGCCGTATCGAGTGCAGGACAGTTGCTCATATCTGCTCAAAAAAACCTCACTAGATTTGTCTCTAGGTGTTTTTTTTTTTTTTAAATACAGTTGCTAAAGAGGTCTAAAACGCCACCAGATTTAGAGCCAGTCACTAAGATGGTAGCACTGCTGTAACTCTGTGATGACCGCTCTTAACAGTGTTATATGATTGAAAACTGTGTGCGTGCGTGCGAGGACATTGATCTCGATTGCTTGTTCACAGTTGATAATGAAGAGGCAGGACAGTGAAGACAACAGTGGAGAGTCTAGCGCAGAGGGCACATCAGAGACTCTGGTGACTCCTGAAGGCACCGAGAGCCCGAAGGAACAGAACACGCTGACGGATAGCTCTCCAGCTGTTAACTCGGAAACGGATGACGCCTGTAAGAGATCGTTATTGTGAAGTTTTTAATAATTCCATATTCATATCATATGGGATACACTGTGTTGTAAATGGCAGTAGTATAGCATTTTGTTTAGATCATATTTTTAAACCAACCATAATTCCATGCATGCCAAGATAAGCAGATTTCCTACATGTTTGATTAACATGGCATGTGAGTAACTTGTCCTTTTGTCCTGTCTGTAATTGTTCTCATCATGTGCTCTGTGGCTGAAGCTGGATCTCAGTCTGCCTCTCGTGATGTGGCTGAGGAGCTCAGCAGACAGCTGGAGGACATCCTCAGCACGTACTGTCAGGCGGATGGCAGCGAGGACCCGGCTGTACCTAACGGCCAACCTGACGGCGCTGAGGTCAACGGGCTGGCAGACAGAGAGGACAAGAAGTCACACGCCAGTCTGAACGGCAGCAGCGGTGCAGAGAAGGACCAGAAGAAGCTGCAGGAGAAAAAGAAGGTTAAAGGGCTGGGTAAGTGGATTTTAGGGGTCAGATGGGAAACTTTTACATTTATTTGTTTGGAAGGCACTTCTGTTTAGAGTGACTTTTGATCCAACAGGAAACTGGACAGTTGAAGATTGGAAGTCGTCCAATCTTCAGCTGTCTAGTTTGGGTGAGCCCATTGTAGCCTCCTGTTCTTGGCTAACGAGTGAAAGCTGATTGTGGTCTTCTTCTATTGTAGCCCATCTCGTCCACCTCAAGGCTTAAATGTGTTGTGTATTTTGAGATGCTTTTCTGCTCACCTCGGTTGTAAACAGTGCTTATTTGAGTGACTTTAGCCTCCCTGTCAGCTTAACCCTCTGGGGTCGAGAGCTTTGTCGGCGAAGCTCAGCAGGTTTAGAATGAGTAGGTCATGTCTTTAGATAAATATCTTTGCGAGTTTTTATCATACAAGCATGATAAACATATTGACAAACTTTATACTTGACACTTTTCTATGTGCCTACTACCAAATAACATTTTTTTTTAAATTACTTAAATTAGATGAAACATAAAACTTGTCACCTTACTCAGTCGCACCGGAGTTGGAGCGCCGAGCGCCAACTTAGACATTTCATAAAAGACTATTCACATGGCAACGACAGAATAATCACTTTCACTCTTTCGGTTTCAATTGGTTTCTCTTTCGTGGTGGGAACGCCCACCGTCAACATGATAAAATCTGTCAGACAAAGTTTAGGTTATTTGGAGGTAAAACTTGTTGCGAGATGGCATGCAGGTTTTATGCGCTCCGGATGATTCAGGATTCAGTTCAATCTTGAGAACTGCGACACTGATAATAAGTGCTCTCCCCCCCCCCCCCCCCCCCCCCCCCCTTTAAACTTCAACTCGACCCAGCTGAAGATCAACTCGAGTAAGTGTAAATATTTCTTCTATTTATTATGAGCAGATCAGTTGATATGCATGTGCTGTAGTGCATACACAGGAAAAATGACTGAGCAGTTTTTCCAGAATGAAAAGTATTTTCTTCCAAAATAGTTAATTTTGCTTTATTTTGAGTTGAGAGAGTAAAATTTGGAGTGGGAGCAACATTTCAGAGTAATTGTGTAACAGAGTTGGTTGTGGCTCTGAACTGAATAAAATGGTACAAGAGTGAATTTCAAGACACACTGAAAAGAGTCAAATACCAAAATAAAGTCAAATACCAGATAAATAAAGCAGTTTTAGAACTGTGCTGGAATGTGTGGAAAAAAAACATTACCTTGCCCATTGTGACTTGACCTGATGGGATTAGGAGTTGGCAGTGGGAGGAGTTTTCACTCTTCTCATTGAATGGAATGGAATTTTTTACCCTTCTCACTGAATACCCCTCCTACTGCCAACCCTTTATCCCAAAGCAATAAAGGTTTTCGACCCACGTGACCGTTGCCATGTCGACAAGTAGATGGCGCCATTTTGGCGGTCACAACAATGGCGACTCCCGCTAGCCCAAGATCTGGGTTATCGAGCGACATTACACTGTCAGTATGCTACTAAACCTACGTAAATTGAATAACTTTAAGAAGTAGGCTACTACTTTTAATATTTAAATAGAAAAACCTACTTTAAAGGAACAGTCCACCGTATTTCCATAATGAAATATGCTCTTACCTGAATTGAGACGAGCTGTTCCGTACCTCTCCGAGCTTTGCGTGACCTCCCAGTTAGTCTGACGCAGTCCGACGCGCTGTCACTCCTGTTAGCAATGTAGCTAGGCTCAGCATGGCCAACGGTATTTTTTGGGGCTGTAGTTAGATGCGACCAAACTCTTCTGCGTTTTTCCTGTTTACATAGGTTTATATGACCAGTGACATGAAACAAGTTCAGTTACACAAATTGAAACGTAGCGATTTTCTATGCTATGGAAAGTCCGCACTATAATGACAGGCGTACTAACACCTTCTGCGCGCTTCTGTTGTGGCAGCTAACTGCACAACACGTATCAGGCATTCTACGATAAAAGTAAGCAATGAAGAAGATGGATATTACAAGCATTGTTTGCTGATAAGCGTGGCTTTGTTTGACCTCCAAAATGGCGGCGTAAACAGTATCACGTGACCCTATGACGTCAGGTCGAAAACCTCTATAGGACATACGTTTTTTGATGGAGCAGATTTAAGTTTTTGTGCTTGATCCATTCCTAAAGGCCAATTTATGCTGACAACCCAGTCCTCGCAGATAGCGTCGCAGACAGTGTCTGCGTAGCCCCCCCACCTTCGCAGACGCTCTGCGTGCACCTCCCCAAAAATTGTGACCACAGACAGCGCCGCAGACAAGAGGGCTCTGATTGGTCCACTCTACATCCGCTGTACACGCACTTCCGCTTCCCTACTTTCCCGGTTTGGTTTGTTTTCACGACCGCCATTTTTAAAAACACAAGCGAAGATGGAGCAGCACGAAGAGCGGTTGATCGAGGAAGTGAGGAAGTACGTACATCTATACGACTCCAGTTCTAGTCATTATAAGTAACCGGAGGATAAACACTCCACTAACCACACCCACCAACTACTCCTAGCGACTTCGCGCCCCCTTGCGTTGTGGTGGTGAATAACATCGCGCACGCCTATTACTCCCCGCTCAACGATAAATTACAACTGTCTGCGAAAAGCTATCTGCGAAAGCCTTGTCGCAAGAGCATGCAGAGGCCTTAAGACTGAACAGAATCACCTCAAGTGATCGAAATGGTTCTTCACACATTCCAACATAGTTCTAAAACTGCTTTTTACAACAGCTTCATTTTTCTGTTATTTTCTTTAACAGTACAATCACGACATACATACTACACAGATATTATTGTAGCTGAACTTGTGCTAAATACAAAAAAAGGTCATATGACTTTGAAAATACTGCTAGGATATGTTGAAACTGACAAAATCAGATCATGCCATAATCATTCGAGTGCCAGAAAATACCCTCAGACCCCAGAGGGTTAAACCAGTCTGACCATTCTCTTCTGATCTATTAGAATAATTTTCTTCTAATACAGTATCATGAGAATACCGTACCCTGAGATAAATTCATAACATTTCACTTGTTTTGGCGCTAGAATATTACCAATATGTTCAACAATTTTTCTAAAATAAGCTCCTGTGCGTTTCATTAAACCGTTTACGCAGTGCTTTTTCAACTCCTTTATAGGTAAGGAAATAACGCTGCTTATGCAGACGCTGAACACACTGAGCACCCCCGAAGAAAAACTTGCTGGTCTGTGCAAGAAGTATGCAGAGCTGGTAAGTTTGTCATCCTTTGGAGTTGTTTCTGTTTTAAGTGTGAGTAATGTATACGATAAAAATTACTTATACAGTGGTGCTTGAAAGTTTGTGAACCCTTTCGAATTTTCTATATTTCTGCATAAATGTGACCTAAAACATCATCAGATTTTCACACAAGTCCTGAAAGTAGATAAAGAGAACCCAGTTAAACAAATGAGACAAAAATATTATACTTGATCATTTATTTATTGAGGAAAATGATCCAATATTACAGATCTGTGAGTGGCAAAAGTATGTGAACCTTTGCTTTCAGTATCTGGTGTGACCCCCTTGTGCAGCAATAACTGCAACTAAACGTTTGCGGTAACTGTTGATCAGTCCTGCACACCGGCTTGGAGGAATTTTAGCCCGTTCCTCCTTACAGAACAGCTTCAACTCTGGGATGTTGGTGGGTTTCCTCACATGAACTGCTCGCTTCAGGTCCTTCCACAACATTTCGATTGGATTAAGGTCAGGACTTTGACTTGGCCATTCCAAAACATTAACTTTATTCTTCTTTAACCATTCTTTGGTAGAATGGCTTGTGTGCTTAGGGTCGTTGTCTTGCTGGATGACCCACCTTCTCTTGAGATTCAGTTCATGGACAGATGTCCTGACATTTTCCTTTAGAATTCGCTGGTATAAGTTCTAGAATTACAATAAAATTTCGAGGAGGCTTATGAAGTAACGCTGTGCTTTTTTAGTTCTGGGTGAAAATTGCTTAGTTTTGAGGTCTAAGGTGTGAAAATCGGATAAAATCACAAATTTTAGACCATTATATGAATACGGATATCCATGGAATTCAGAGACATTAGCTCGGAATAAATGTTCTGTTATATTTACAGAAATCCTATTGTGCTTTTGAGTCTTTTGAGTATATTAGTGTGTTCGTGGGACTAAAGCCTAGGTCACAACCGGACGTACGATTTTTTGGCCGTGCGATTTTTGGCGTTTCCCAAATCGCTGCGTTTTTTTTGTTCGTGGAGAAAGACGCACGTTGGCCGTAAGTTTGTCTTGCAACCTGAAAAAAACGTAAGCACCCATAGAGTTTGTTTGACATGACAAAGAACCTCTGCGGCCAGTCTACGGCTCGAAAATCAGCACGTCACACGCGCGCCCTCCATGCGTTTCTTGCGTTTTTTGCACGTAGACGGGCCGTAGGAGCACGTACGGCCGGTTGTGACCAAGGCATTACAGGGATACTGTGACATTTAAGATCTCAACTTGACACACACTCGCACCGTGTGTCCCGGGTAGCTGCAGGACCTGGACTTTGTTAATAAACTGGAGTACAGAGCCCTTTGACAGGCTGCATGCTTGGCACTGCCTTTTCAGCTGATTGATTTTATACATCAGAGTCAGCTCAGCCACACAGAGAACAATAGCAGGAAGTACGCCGAAGACTCACCACGCACTCTTGTTTTTGCTGTAAAACATTGGATATTTGAATATGACCTCATTCTCATGATGATAATTATAATCATCTTTATTGAACATGTTTCACCATTGTGCCAGCAATCTGTTTGGATGTGTATCCCATTCGACCACAGCACAAAGGTGCTTTGTTCGAGTCAGAGCTGGTGACTGGGGAGATCACTGAAGCACACTGAACTCATTGACACGTTCTTGAGAACTTGTGCTATGTGACATGGTTCATTATCAGGCTGGACGTATCCATTATCCATTATTAGATGGGTAAATTGTGTACGTTTGTAATGTAATACAAATGTACGAATAAAAATAATACATTTTATTTATAAGCGCCTTACAAGACACTCAAGGACACTGTAGAATGAATAAAAACAACAATAAATAAAATCAACATACATGAAAGAAACAATGGAGAGTGTAATAGAAGTTAAAATGAGTGAGCAGTCTTAAACAGGTGAGTTTAGACTTGAAGATGGGGAGAGAGTCAGAGTTACGGATATGAGGAGGCAGAGAGTTCCAAAGGTGGTGCTGAGGCGGACAGAGGGGACAGTGAGATAGATGGAAGAGGAGGAACGAAGGGAACGGGCTGGAGTGCCGGCGTGAAGGAGGTCCGACAAATATGGAGGGGCGAGGTTGTGGATGGCCTTGAAGGTATACAGGAGGAGTTTGAATTCTATACGTTGCTTGACCGGGAGCCAGTGGAGTTGCCGGTTGGTGGGGGTGATGTGGTGATAAGAGGGGTTTTAGTGATGATATGGGCAGCAGAGTTCTGGACCAGTTGGAGTTTATGGAGGGACTTATGAGGGAGGCCAAAAAGAAGAGAGTTGCAGTAGTCAATCCGGGAGGTCACAAGGATGGAGGCTGTATGGGGGGTGAGAGAGGGGCGGAGTCGATTAATGTTACGTAGCTGGAAGTATGCAGAGCGGGTAATGTTACTGATGTGGGATTGGAAAGATAGTCTGCTATCAAGGATGACACCCAGGCTCTTAACCTGAGGAGAGGGGGAAACTAAGATGTTGTCAATGGTGTCAGTTTTAAGCCTAGGTCACAACCGGACGTACGATTTTTTGGCCGTGCGATTTTTGGCGTTTCCCAAATCACTGCGGTTTTTTTGTTCGTGGAGAAAGACGCACGTTGGCCGTAAGTTTGTCTTGCAACCTGAAAAAAACGTAAGCGCCCGTAGAGTTTGTTTGACATGACAAAGAACCTCTGCGGCCGGTCTGCAGCCAGTCTACGGCTCGAAAATCAGCACGTCACACACGTGCCCTCCGTGCGTTTCTTGTGTTTTTTGCACGTAGACCGGCCGTAGGCGCACGTACGGCCGGTTGTGACCGAGGCTTTAGACAGTATGGATTTGGTGCCAATGAGGAGGAATTCAGTTTTATTGCTGTTTAATTTTAGGAAATTTGAGGTGAACCAGGATTTTATTTCAGATATGCGTGAGGAAGGGAGGGAGACAGGAGTCTGGTTTGCAGAATAAGTAGAGCTGAGTGTCATCTGCGAAGCAGTGGAAATGAATGTTGAATTTGCAGAAAATGTGGCCAAGGGGAAGGAGGTAGATGATAAAGAGAAGGGGCCCCAGGACAGAACCCTGGGGCACACCTGAAGTGACAGGAGAGGGGTCGGATTTAAAAGTTTTAAGCTGTATGAACTGAGTATGGTCTAAGAGATGGGGGGGTGAAACCAATCCAGGGGGGTATGAGTGATGCCAAGGGAGAAGAGTCGGCTGAGGAGGATGGGGCGCGAGATGGTGTCGAAGGCCGCACTCAGGTCAAGGAGGATGAGGATGGAGAGTAACCCGGAGTCAGCTCCAAGGAGGGAGATCGTTTGTAATTTTTAATAGGGCAGTTTCAGTGCTATGCCAGGGGCGGAAGCCAGACTGGAAACACTCATAGAGGCAGTTTTGAGTTAAGTGTGTGTGTGTGTAGCTGGGTGGCGACTATTTTCTCAAGAATTTTGGAGATGAATGGTAAGTTAGAAATGGGGTGGACATTATTGTAGTTATGGGGATCTGAACCAGGCTTTTTCAGTGCTGGAGTGACTGCTGCAGTTTTGAATAGTGATGGAACAGTGCCAGTGAAGAGTGAATAATGGCAGATATGAGGGGAAGCAAAGAAGAGAGGCAAGATTTGACCAAGATTGTGGGCATTCAAACAATGCTTGATTTTCTATTAAGCAACTCGATGTGTAGCAAGAAATTATTCCCCTCACCATCAGTCTGAACTGGTGACACAAGGCAGGTTGGGTCTTTTTTTTTTTAACAGCTTTATTGGCCTTCAAGCAACAAAACTACAAATTTACGTGCAGATGAAACAAAACCCTGGGGGGGGAGAAATGGTAGGTGTGAACGGGACCCAGAGTCCCATGCAAGGCACCTTCCTCCTAAAACATTAAAAATCTCGAAGGACTTGGACAAAAGAAAAACACAAGTCTGTTGTTGCTGGTGGCAACCACAATTATGACAGAGGCTCCACGAGCAAGGCCTGTCAGTATGAAAAACATTAATTAACTCATCCGTGTACACATTAGTAACAAGTAGTTGCTTGTTATATACAGTGGCATGCAAAAGTTTGGGCACCCTTACTGAAAATGTCTGTTACTGTGAAAAGTTAAGTGAGCAGAAGATGAACTGATCACCAAAAGGCATAAAGGTAAAGACGAGACATTTCTTTTCAGTGTTTTCTGCAGGATTTGTGTATTATTTTTGTTTTGTACAATTGGAGAGTGAAAAAAGAAAAGGAACACCATGCGAAAGTTTGGGCGCCCCAATACATTTGAGTTCTCAGGTAACTTTTACCAAGGTTCCAGACCTTAATTAGCTTATTGAGCTGTGGCTTGTTCAAATTCTTCGTTAGGAAAGGTCAGATGATGCAGATTTCAAAGCTGTCTGACTCCTCAAACTTGTCCCTAAAATCAACAGCCATGGGCTCCTCTAAGCAACTCCCTCGCATTCTGAATAATAAAATAATTGATGCTCACAAAGCAGGAGAAGGCTACAAGAACGTAGCAAAGTGTTTTCAGGCAGCTGTTTCCTCAGATCGTAATGTTATTAAGAAATGGCAGTTAACAGAAACAGTGGAGATCAAGGTGAGGTCTGGAAGATGAAGAAAACTTTCTGAAAGAACTGCTCGTTGGATTGCTAGAAAGGCAAATAAAAACCCCTGTTTGACTGCAAAAGACCTTCAGAAGGATTGAGCAGACCCTGGAGTGGTGGTGCACTGTTCTACTATGCAGCGACACCTGAACAAAAATGATCTTCATGGGAGAGTCATCAGAAGAAAACCTTTCCTGCGTCCTAGCCACAAAATTCAGTGTTTGAAGTTTGCAAATGAACATCTAAATAAGCCTAATGCATTTTGGAAACAAGTCCTGTGGACTGATGAAATCAAAATAGAACTTTTTGGCCACAGTGTGCAAAGGTATGATTGGAGAAAAAAGGGTGCCAAATTCCAGGAAAAGAACACCTCTCCAACTCTGAAGCATGGGTGTGGATCGATCATGCTTTGGGGTTGTGTTGCAGCCAGTGGCACAGGGCACATTTCATTGGTCGAGGGAAGCATGGATTCGAATAAATACCAGGAAATTCTGGAAGCAAACATCACACCATCTGTAAAAAAGTTGAAGTTAAAAAGAGAATAGGTCCTACAATAAGACGATGATCCAAAACGCACCTCAAAATCTACAATGGAATACCTCGAGGCCCAAGCTGAAGGTTTTGCCCTGGCCCTCACAGTCCCCTGACCTAAACATCATTGAAAATCTGTGGATAGATCTCAAAAGAGCAGTGCATGCAAGACAGCCCAAGAAACTTGTAGAACTGGAAGCCTTTTGCAAGGACGAATGTGTGAAAATCCCCCAGGTAAGAACTGAAAGATTATTAGCTGGCTACAAAAAGTGTTTACAGGGTCAATCTCTGCTTCAAATCACCCAATGACCTAAACCCCAAGTCTCTAGATTTACATGAAATTTGGGGTACATGTCGGGTTTGACCCATAAAGTCCACATGTAAAATTTTAGGTCCATGCGACCAACGGTTTTGGAGATAGGGGGCGCCGTTTTTTCACGATTTTCGCGAAAAAAGGGCATGGCCGCCAACATAAAAGGGGTCATAACTCCTGAACTAGCAGCCCGATTGAGACAAATGAGGTATCATTGGAAAGCTGAGAGCCCAAGGAATCCAAATATGCCCTTATTTGCAACATTTGGAGCATTTTAGGGGTGATGACCCTTTGACCTATATTTTGACCTTGAAATTGACAAAAAAGGTCACGTGACAGGCGGGCCAGACAAGGTTGATTTTGTACCCTAGTAAGTTACCTACAATATATCCAAAAATTGGAGATGTATTCTTTTTTGTTTTGGAGTAATCAAAAGTTGAAATTCATGCATCCTGAGCACTTCAGTGAATAAGTCAAAATAATTGGCTTCAATATATACACAATATGCATGGTATGTATACATGTTAGTTTTCCACCAACATTCAAACTTTGGACTCCCTTGAAAGGAAGTGGTCGCCCCACATTTTCATGAAGAACATGCTCAAGAAGTTAAAACAAAAGAAACCATTCTCATCTTTCTCTTACTTTTACAGTCTAGGAATGAGTGAAGCATGTAAGTAAATCATGAATGAAAGACTTGTGCTCAAGCACCTTTGAAGACTTCAAAAGAGATTTTTAAGTCGACTGTTATTAATCCAAGTTGCTGATTGTTTTAAAAACAAACTCTATATTGGGTCTGATGCATGCACATGCATGTTTTGGCCTACAAGGTTTACTCATATGTTGTGTACATGTACTCGATCGGTCACCGTGATCACCTGAAAATTGCAAAACTGTGTGCTGACTGGGCAGTGAATGAGGAAACCTTGTAGACTACTGGATTCAGAATGACATTGGACAAGACTATGCATTTGAAGTAAAGAAGTTCATCCATTAACTAAAGCTCAGACTCTGTGATTGTCAAAACAGTTAGAGTGGAGGCCCATATGTACTTAAGTTTTGACATTATGTGCGTTTCTAATGACTTATTCACTGAAGTGCTCAGGATGCATGAATTTCAACTTTTGATTACTCCAAAACAAAAAAGAATACATCTCAGATTTTTGGATATATTGTAGGTAACTTACTAGGGTACAAAATCAACTTTGTCTGGCCCGCCTGTCATGTGACCTTTTTTGTCAATTTCAAGGTCAAAATATAGGTCAAAGGGTCATCACCCCTGAAATGCTCCAAATATTGCAAATAAGGGCATATTTGGATTCCTTTGGCTCTCAGCTTTCCAATGATACCTCATTTGTCTCAATCGGGCTGCTAGTTCAGGGGTTATGACCCCTGTTATGTTGGCAGCCACGCCCTTTTTTCGCGAAAATCGCGAAAAAACGGCGCCCCCTATCTCCAAAACCGTTGGTCGCATGAACCTAAAATTTTACATGTGGACTTTGTGGGTCAAACACAACTTGTACCCCAAATTTCATGCAAATCTAGAGACTTGGGGTTTAGATTCTTATTTTTTTTGGGTGATTTGGTACAGAATGACACTACAAGCTGTGATACTTGCCAAAGGGGGTGTTACTAGGTACTAACCATACAGGGTGCCCAAACTTTTGCTTCAGGTCCTTTTCATTTTTTGGCATTTTACACCTGTAAATGATGGAAATAAAAATGTAATCTTGCGGAAAATATTAAAGAAATGTCTTCTTTACCTTTATGCCTTTTGGTGATCAGTTCATCTTCTGCTCACTTAACTATTCACAGTAACAGACATTTTCAGCAAGGGTGCCCAAACTTTTGCATGCCACCGTATAAAACTCCTTAGTCTGTGTTACTAATCTGATCCTTGTACACATTGAGGTTCATGGATGCATGAACCTCACATTGAGAATCGCTGCTTTAAATAATTATTAGGCTGATATTAAAGTTCATTTCTTAAAATGCCCCGTTGTGTCATTTAGCTCGAAGAGCACCGCAACTCTCAGAAGCAGATGCGAGCTCTGCAGAAGAAGCAGGCCCAGCTGATCCAGGAAAAGGACCACCTGAGGAACGAGCACAGCAAAGCCATTCTGGCCCGGAGCAAGCTGGAGAGTCTGTGCCGTGAATTGCAGAGACACAATCGGACACTGAAGGTACACACTTCAACGCACAAGTTACAAAACGTCTCTCCGGCCTACATGCAGTCACCTTGAATTAAGTGTACAGGAGGTGTGATTTTTGGAATTTTGCCAAAGTATGTGAAGAAGTAGCAGGAAGTAACGTGAATTATGCTGCCTGCATTACACAGATTAATCTCATTACTTGAGAAAATTCAGACCTGCGTACTAAACCACATCACGTGCACCTGCCTAGTAATGGTGTACAGACCAACCGTTTAGTGTAGTAGTATGCAGTTTGGGGTACAGCTCAAGTGTTCACTCGGTGTGCGTTTCTGAGGATGTAATTAAATGCTGCTGTTTCCTCTGCGTTATGAAAATAAAACTTTATCCTATACATCAGGGGAAAGAGCAAAAACGTCCCAGTCGCGCCGCTGTGTCTCTGATGCCAGCACTGTGTGAACTAGCCGACTGTAAAATAAAATACATTGCCGTGAATAAAATGGTCTCTTCTGTTCACGTTAGATGCGTTTTTATTACCGAATCAGTCATGCATTTTCATATTTGATGCATGTATTTTAGTCTCCAGCCTGCGAAACGTGTTCAGCATGAACCTGATGGCGTTAGAACGCATGCCAAGATCAACAGAGCAAGAAGATGCACTCCATAGTGGGGAGAGGACAGAGTGAGGGAGCAGACGCCAAGGATGACTCCCTCAGATATGTTCAAAGTGTCTGAGTCCAGATTTACTGGCGATTCTGACCAGGAATAATGATCATTACAGGAACGTTAGGATGACGCGATCGGCTCAGAACCGTCATGTTCCGAAGCGTTTGTCTCCTGACTCAGCGTTCAACAAAACAAATCCCGCACATTTTTAAATTAAATACAGGGTGTCCAACGAGTCAGGAAGTAATAAGGGTAGAAACGACTTAATTTTGTCATTTATTGTTTGCAACGCATGTTCCACATGTTCCGATTGATGTTTTGAACAATATTTGGTTCGCTGACATTTCGCTGCACATTTCACACAAATGGCCAGACGTGGAATGCATTGTGGAGATTTTTTTTTTTTTTAATTTTTATTTTAGCGACGTCTGTCTGTCCGTCCCAGGAAGAGTACTCACCTTCTGAAACCAACTCCCAGTGTTCTCCACGGGCGTTTTAAAGTGGCACACCACCACATTATAATTCTGGCCCGCCACCCTTCCCTTGGCTAAAAAAACTCACCAAAAACGTAACTTCATTAGTATAGACCAAATAAACCGTAAAGTATTCGCTTGATTATAATTTTGTTACTATTTAATACGCAGAAGACCATTAAACGAATGCATACGGGGCTACCTGAAGTGGCCACGCGACTGCAATCGAAAACCAGGCCGGCTGCATACAGATCGTGACCCAGAGTTGTGCAGATTGAGGTCCATCCCTGCGTTACGCTACACCGCACCACATTACACTCTACTGACACATAGTAACGCTGGAAGCTACAAGCTGCAGCAAGCCAGCAGCTAAATAACTTTATGGGTGCACACGCAGCGTTATTGTGCAACGGTTACGCTTATCTATCGTCTTTTCTGACCATACACAGTTACAGTGATCATATAACAACTTCTATCTTCTTTTGGTATTACTGGCTTAGCTTTAGCCTGGTTTCAGTCATATCTAGCAAACAGGCAACAGTTTATTTCTATAGACCCCTTTCACATGACGTCACCGCGCTGCGAGATTTTGTTAGGCGCCATATTGGAAGACCAAGTACATGCACTCACAATATAAAACAAAGTACGAGCGAGAGTAAAGTGACACGATGGATGATAATTCGGGTTATGTGAGTACATTACCAGTTGCAGAAAGGGCACGGTATGTGGAGAAACTGGCTGTGATTGATGGGTTTGACCCATATGATAAGACTCAGAAAAAATTATGTGAATCCAAGCACACAGTTTAACGCAAAAGTTCGTTTATATCCCGACCTTGTCAGCTGTCAGATTTATGTTAATGGACCCGGTAAGCTGGTAAATAATATATATATATATTTTCTTTACCAAATTCTAACAGAAAACGAGAGCGCCCGAAAGGGAAAACCGAGCCGAGCCGCCTCACGGCTGTAATGCAAATTGCTTTCCTCCTCGGTATGCAAGTGCGCTTCCATGGCAGGGAAAAAGAAACTACATTCTGCCGCCTATGTAGTCCCCTATTTAAACAAATAGGAGTCATTCAGGATTCAGCCATGTTTTTGCTCCGCGTTTTTACTCGACCAAAGTTATACAGTATTATGAGCTTTAAATTGCATAAATAAAACCATTTGGTGAAACTTTGAAGAAGAGATTGTACTGGTTTAAAGTTTTTACCGAACGTTTTCATGTCGACTCCAATTAATACACTAGTAGAATCGATGACTAGTTTAGGAGGCCAAAACTTTTTTCAATTTTTGACTGTACCAGCCTGAAAAAACTTGGGACAGTCAAATGGAAAAAAGCAAGCTGGTCATGTTGTACTGGACTAATCTATGACTGATGAGTATAGTAAGTGATACTAGTACTGATACAATAAAACAGACGACTGTAATCTGGTAGGCAGCACGATTTATATTATTTCTCCGTGTCAGATACATAAGGAGGACCGGACACCAATTCTGCCATCTGTTTGCTACCCAGACATTGTAAACTATTTGTTGTTTACACCCAGTGCCTACACTGCTGATGACTTGAAGGCCTACAAAGGGCTACAGGCTTACAATTATGTTGTTAGTGGCTTGGTTCGTGATATTACAGCTGTTATTAAGAATAACCTACACATAGTTATGGCCAAGGTAATTTTGTTGATATCTTTTAATAATATATCTTTTCAGTTGAAAAATTAATACTTTTTGTTACTATTAAGGTATCCATAATTTAGGTTAATTTATCCAAATTATACATATGTATTTATGAGATATGCCTACACAACAACTATGCTTTATTTATATAATAGGAGGGAGAGCAAGCCCCAAAACATCCTTTATTATTATTATTATTATTATTATTATTATTATTAAATTGTAGAAGTCTGGGAGGCTTGCTCCTCATACAGTTATCAACTTGGGGCCAATTTAGCATGTTTTAAATCTGAATTTCTTGCGTTTGCTTACCTCAAAGTGTCCGCAGATCATGCACAGACTTATCCATTATATCCACAGTTTTTTTGCCAAGTCTCACACAGGTTTCTTTCAAGTCTACTGTTGGGCCAATAAATCATAAATAAAACAGCTCAGATTTGTTTGTTTAAGTCGTTTGCCACTCCACTTTATTCTCGTGGGTTCACATACCGCTGCCGTTATTTTCCCCTAATCACGAGTTTGTTGGTCTTCCAAAATAGCGCAGGGTCTGTTTACTTCCGGTTTCGGGTGACGTCAGTGAAAGGGGTCTATTGGTGTTCATAAATCATCCACTGCTACTGTTGCTCAAGGTGTGCCTCAGGGTTCTGTCCTTGGTCCCCTTCTTTTTATATTATATGTTTCTCCTATAGGCCAGATTATTTGTAACCATGGCCTTAACTTTCATTGTTATGCTGATGACATTCAAATCTACATCACTATCACCCCTTCCGTAGCCTCTGTTCAGCTGCTAAGGACTTGCATCACTGACCTTAAGCAATGGCTGCATAAGAACTGCCTTAAACTTAATGCGAGCAAAACGGAGGTTCTATTAGTAGGTACCAAAAGACAGGTTCTGAACTTCTCCAGTTTTACTATTGATGTTGATGGTGTGTCTATTTAGTCCTTCCCAAGTTATAAAAAACCTTGGAGTTCTCTTTGACTCCACGCTTACGTTTGAACTCCATCTTAAACTAATTACTAAGAATGCTTTCTTTCACCTTCGCAATATTGCACGTCTCCGCCCTTTTCTCTTGGAAACTGATGCCAAAATGTTGGTCAATGCGTTTATCTTTTCTCGTCTTGACTACTGCAATTCTCTCTTTTATGGTCTCCCTGCCACATTGCTCAATCGCCTGCAGTACATCCAAAACTCAGCAGCTAGAGTCCTCACACTCACCAAGCGCACTGCTCACATCACTCCTGTTTTACACCAACTGCACTGGTTGCCAATTATTTCTCGGCTGAAATACAAAATCTTGCTTTTAACCGATAAAGCTCTTCCTGGTTTCGCCCCTTCCTATCTCTGTGAGCTAATTCATTTGTACTGTCCCTCCCGTTTCGTCAGATCTTCTGTCTGTGGACTTCCGACTGTTCCACGTTTTAAACTGGCATCTATGGTGCCCCTTTTCCACCAAAGCAGTTCCAGGGCTGGTTCGGGGCCAGTGCTTAGTTTGGAACCGGGTTTTCTGTTTCCACTGACAAAGAACTGGCTCTGGGGCCAGAGAAACCGGTTCCAGGCGAGCACCAGCTCTTTGCTGGGCCAGAGGAAAGAAGTGCTTACGTCAGCGGGGGGGGCGGAGTTATTAAGACCAACAACAATAACAAGACCACGAAAGATCGCCATTTTTAAGCGACGAGAAGCGGCAGCTGTACAAACGCGAAGTCGGCCATTGTTGTTGTTGTTGCTGCTGCTGCTTCTTCCGTGTTGTTTTTGCTTCGATATTCGCGCCAAGGTTTATGCAAACGTAGTAACGTAACTGACGTATACAGTGACGTAATGACGTGGCTTCCCTTAGCACCGCGAGCTATGGAAAAGCAAACTGGTTCTCAGCTGGCTCGCAAGTTGAACGAGTTGTGAACCAGCAGTGGCTCCGAACCAGCCCTGGAACTGATTTGGTGGAAAAGGGGTCTGGGTGGCAGATCCTTCAGTGTTGCTGCTCCTAAACTTTGGAACTCGTTACCACAATCGCTTCGTGACTGTTCCACTCTCTCTTCCTTCAAAGCTAACTTGAAAACTTTTCTCTTTACCTCACACTACTCTTCCTAGTGTGGCCTTTTTTTTATTTAACTCCTCTGTAAAGCGTCCTTGGGTTTGTGAAAGGCTCTATATAAATTGAAATTATTATTATTATTATTATTGTATAACAGCGCACACACACACACACTAGTTAAGTTCAGGTCTTTTATTTTACGTATCCGTGATTGTGTAGGCGAGAGCTGCATTTTCCCGCTGCTTCCCTGTGGTTGTTTACTGCAGGACTTCCGGGTTCCTGGGTCAAAGGACCGGAACTACGGAGGCCGGAGTGGCTTTGCAGTGCCGGTCTCGGGCACGCGCACCAGCTTGTGCATGGATTGGAGTGGTTTCACCTGATTAACATTTAATTATGTGTGTTGTAGAACATGTATGCATTGGGTACTTGGTTTATGCATGGAAGTTCATTTATTTTTCGCACACAGAAAAAAAATTATTTAATTCAGGGATGCGCAACAGGCTCAACTGAAATGTCAAGTGAGGCTCACATTGACAGTAAAGATGATATGTACAGTAAGAATGTGTTAATTGTTTGTAAAATGATTTTAACAATGATTTAGCATTTCCTATCTATTTATTGGCCAGTTTCATTGTCAAAAAATGCCCAAAGTCCGTCAGCTTCAGGGGGACGAAGACCCCCCTACCAGGGCTCTGCCCCTGGACCCCATTAGGGGCCTAGGTGGCCCCCAAACCCCCGCCACCACCTTTTATTTTTGAAAAGTGTAGAACACGGAACTCCTCTCTCAATTTTTGGAGGAATTTTACAAAACTTGACAGGATTCTTTGTTATATGTCAGTAATACACATATTGTAATTTCATTCAATTCAGTCGCGTTTTACCAGAGTTACAGCCCTTGATTACCAAACTTGTACTTTGACAGTTTCACAAGGGTGTATTAAGCACTTATAGCATAGGTATAGTTGCCAGCGGGGGATATTGTGCTCTCGGAGCACTCTTGGCTTTTTTTTTTTGTGCTGTAAAACACCTAATATAGCTCTTTAACTCTTAAATCACCTCAATCATACATTGGCTTAAAAAAACAAAACACACACTGATGCCATGTACACACGTAGCCGGGTATTTTTAAAACCGAACATTTCCCCCCCTCCGTTTATAAAAATGTTTTATCCACACCACCTCGTCTTCGAAAAAAATCCCTTCCACACATAACCGAACATCTGCGTTTTCAATCACATTCATAAGCATTCCAAACCTGTAGATGGTTATTTCCCCAAATCCTCCCCCCTAATCACATTGCCTGTGCTCTTGGAGCAGTAGTTGGGCTTCTAAAATTAAACATGTAAATAGCACCTGCACAATAATTAACGCTTTCAAGGCACTACTCCGATCCATTACTCTTTAGCTAGCCGCACACTACGCCGATTTTCAGCGTACTGAGCCAACTGAAGTCGCGAGTCAGGCATAAAGACTAGTTTTCGATGGTACCGACTCATCTCACAGCCGATTCGAAAAACTAATCGGGAGCCAGACTGATCGGCGAGAGTCGCTAGCAATAGCCAATCATATCTTTCGCATATAACACGTGACATCATTAAACACAATTTCTAGCGCGAGAAATACGTGTTGGCAGCACCTAATGCAGGTATATACTGTAATTCCATAGACTGAAGCTTTATCCATAGACACAGTGGGCTGGAAAGCCACTCTGCTCAAGTTGTGTGGCTGAATTCCAAATCGCTTTAACTCCCCTATATAAGTGCACTATTTAAGGTTGGGAATAATAGCTCATGCAGCCTAGATAGTGCGCTACATATTCCTTGTTGTGTCATTTGTAATTCAGCCTGTAGCATCTTCAAGTGTTGGATTTAACAGTAACTATATCCAATAGCCAAACACAAAGCTATTAAGTTGTCACGTGTCGCTTCAATCGCGACTGCACTCGTCAACAGTCGGGCGATATGTGCGTGCCCTGTCGGGAGTCGGCTCGGTACCGCGTGGATCGCCGTGGTGTGCGGCTAGCTTAAGTCCATGCTTAATCTGGCTTCTGCAGTAAACAAAGGTTGCATGTTTGACGTCAGGGCAGATTTGTTGTCATTTTTTTTTGGCGCAGATTGTGATGTTCTAAAACGCAAAACTCCGGTTATCTCTGTCTACACGAAAAGGCATACACGGAGTTTTCAAAAATCTTCACTTTGCCCGGAGTTTTTTTAAATATTCGTTTTTGATGTGTTTTCATGTGGATGACAGGCCAAAACGTAGAAAAAATATCTTCGATTTAGCAGATACCCGGCTACGTGTGGACGGGGTCTGAGAGTCATGAACTCTGCCCAATTCGGGAGTAAAGGGAAAACATTTTGTCATTTCTATACAATCTAAAATCACGTTTATTATTAGTTCAAGATACCCGCGTCAATATAAGACAGGAAAACTTTGAATGATGATGAATATTTACATTAAATCAACAGCAATATTAACCTTAAAACAGTGGTGTGTTCTTTATCCTAAAGTATACACCAGCATAACCATAACATTGGTATAATGGTAGGCTATAGGCACGGAGTAGAAGTGTTCTTTTACCCCTGCATCGTTTTCTTTCGGATATTAAAAGGCTCTTGGTTGTACATCATAACCTGTGAACGATGACTTCGCCGTGCTCTTTGCCCGACTGATGCGCGTACGTCGCACCTCTAGCTGTCCCGTCTGAACCCGTAGTACTGTGTTTTGCTCGTTCTGGCAGGAGGACGGGGTGCAGCGTGCTCGTCAGGAGGAGGAGAAACGGAAGGAAGTGACCTCGCACTTTCAATTAACGTTGAACGACATCCAGGCACAGATGGAGCAGCACAACGAGCGCAACGCCAACTTGCGGCAGGAGAACATGGAGCTGGCAGAGAAGCTCAAGAAGCTCATCGAGCAGTACGAGCTACGGGAGGAAGTGAGGACTGAATAAAGAAATCAGGCTGAATTACCGAATACCTCCGAAAACCGTATTGTGATACAATCGCTCATGATATTGATTTGATATGATGTCGTCATGTTGCCACGCCCTGTGTCATGTATATATTCTCTGCTGCAGCACATAGATAAAGTTTTCAAGCACAAAGATCTACAGCAGCAGCTGGTCGACGCGAAGCTCCACCAGGCTCAGGCACTGCTCAAAGACTCGGAGGATCGCCACCAGAAAGAGAAAGAGTTTGTGAGTTTCCAGAGATCTTGTATTTATGAACAGAATATTAGTGTTAAAATGGACACAGAATGCATTCCTCATAATGTAGGGTTGACCCCGCCCCCAATATTACTGAGTAGTCATGTGTGTGTTTCAATATTTAATCACCGTTTTTTGTTTCTGTACCCAGTCAAGTTTTTGGATCACGCGTTTAACAACAGACATTGTCACAAAGCAGCTTTACAGAAAATGAAAGACTTAACATTTTATCCCTAATAAATTTTTTTTAATCCCTGCTTTAATTTTTCTTTATCTGCAGCTGCTGAAAGAAGCCGTAGAGTCCCAGAGGATGTATGAACTTATGAAGCAACAAGAAGTTCATCTGAAGCAGCAGGTGAGGATCAGGCTCTGGACACAGCAAAAATGTGTTAATTATTATACTAATTTAAAAAAAATAATAATTCATACCCTGTTATGGTTGTAAAGAATTCCTTCTGTTTACAGTGGTGCTTGAAAGTTTGTGGACCCTTTAGAATTTTCTATATTTCTGCATAAATATGACCTAAAACAACATCAGATTTTCACACAAGTCCTAAAAGTAGATAAAGAGAACCCAGTTAAACAAATGAGACAAAAATATTATACTTGATCATTTATTTATTGAGGAAAATGATCCAATGTTACACATCTGTGAGTGGCAAAAGTATGGGAACCTTTGCTTTCAGTATCTGGTGTGACCCCCTTGTGCAGCAATAACTGCAACTAAACGTTTCCGGTAACTGATGATCAGTCCTGCACACCGGCTTGGGGGAATTTTAGCCCGTTCCTCCGTACAGAACAGCTTCAACTCTGGGATGTTGGTGGGTTTCCTCACATGAACTGCTCGCTTCAGGTCCTTCCACAACATTTCGATTAGATTAAGGTCAGGACTTTGACTTGGCCATTCCAAAACATTAACTTTATTCTTCTTTAGCCATTCTTTGGTAGAACGACTTGCGTGCTTAGGGTCGTTGTCTTGCTGCATGACCCACCTTCTCTTGAGATTCAGTTCATGGACAGATGTCCTGACGTTTTCCTTTAGAATTTGCTGGTATAATTCAGAATTCATTGTTCCATCAATGATGGCAAGCCGTCCTGGCCCAGATGCAGCAAAACAGGCCCAAACCATGATACTACCACCACCATGTTTCACAGATGGGATAAGGTTCTTATGCTGGAATGCAGTGTTTTCCCTTCTCCAAACATAACGCTTCTCATTTAAACCAAAAAGTTCCATTTTGGTCTCATCTGTCCACAAAACATTTTTCCAATAGTCTTCTGGCTTGTCCACGTGATCTCTAGCAAACTGCACACGAGCAGCAATGTTCTTTTTGGAGAGCAGTGGCTTTCTCCTTGCAACCCTGCCATGCACACCAATGTTGTTCAGCGTTCTCCTGATGGTGGACTCATGAACATTAACATTAGCCAATGTGAGAGAGGCCTTCAGTTGCTTAGAAGTTACCCTCGGGTCCTTTGTGACCTCGCCGACTATTACACGCCTTGCTCTTGGAGTGATCTTTGTTGGTCGACCACTCCTGGGGAGGGTAACAATGGTCTTGAATTTCCTCCATTTGTACACAGTCTGTCTGACTGTGGATTGGTGGAGTCCAAACTCTTTAGAGATGGTTTTGTAACCTTTTCCAGCCTGATCAGCATCAACAACGCTTTTTCTGAGGTCCTCAGAAATCTCCTTTGTTCGTGCCATGATACACTTCCACAAACGTGTGTTGTGAAGATCAGACTTTGATAGATCCCTGTTCTTTAAATAAAACAGGGTGCCCACTCACACCTGATTGTCATCCCATTGATTGAAAACACCTGACTCTAATTTCACCTTCAAATTAACTGCTAATCCTAGAGGTTCACATACTTTTGCCACTCACAGATATGTAATATTGGATCATTTTCCTCAATAAATAAATGACCAAGTATAATATTTTTGTCTCATTTGTTTAACTGGGTTCTCTTTATCTACTTTTAGGACTTGTGTGAAAATCTGATGATGTTTTAGGTCATATTTATGCAGAAATATAGAAAATTCTAAAGGGTTCACAAACTTTCAAGCACCACTGTACGTACACTTTATATGATTCTATGTTTTTGTTTGGTCTACTTCTTTCAGTTATCATTATACACAGAGAAGTTTGAAGAGTTTCAGAACACGCTGTCTAAAAGCAACGAGGTGTTTACAACCTTCAAGCAAGAGATGGAGAAGGTATTTAAAGATAGAAACCTGAAGACACTTTTCTTGTGTTCATGAAGGTGGACTAAACCTTCGCCCTCTTAGAGGTGGGAGATCTGTATCGTCTGCGGTAATATCTTAAATGTTGTTTTGACGACGTGCAATTTGACATTATCGAGTATTTAAATTATTTCGGGAAAAAAACAAAACAACGAAAGGCGCATCGAAGCTCCTCATTCACTGAATGCGTACTGCAGAAGCCATACAGCAGGCAGGATTCAGTCACATGGTCTTAGTGATCATGTTATCTCTCAACAGCAGCCTTGGCGGCGGCAACACATGCATCGGAGTCGCGCATGGTTATGCTAATTCGGAGGAAACATGCAGGAATCTCCGCCCCCCGCAACGACCTCATTGGATGAGTTCGTGGTGAGACGTGGGTCTACTGCTCTATTGTGGAAGTGGGTCGGTTTCGACAAGACTGACGTAGATCAAAATACAGCTATATGCAAGATATACCGAAAAACTGTCGCCGTGAAACTGACCTGTTCCACTACTTGCGAACTAACCGCACGAAAGAGTATGAGGAATATGAAAAACTTCTCGACTCCGCAAGCCAGCGTGTGCTGTCGTAACAATACTTGGTATTTTGTCTATTTGATTTAAAATTGTCATTAAAATGTAAACAAAATCCACAATTTTAAGGATATCGTCCAATTATCGTTATCGTCAAAATTTTAAAAAATATCGATGTTTATTTTTTGCCCATATCGCCCACCCCTACGCTCTTGCGTTGGGTTTGTTGTTGTAATGACGAGCTAACATTATCTCTGCAATATTAACCAAGGTTTTAGTTCTGATGGGATGAAACGCTTTCTCTCTCAGGCCATGGTCACACTACAGCTCGCAATGGGTTTGCGAATCCTTGGCGATGGAAAAATTGGTAGCATAACTGCCAATCGTGCTATACACGGCAAATGTTCTCTGAATTTCGGAACTTTTTTGGTGTCTCCAGCTCATGAGTGGCCAAAAACGTTACAGAATATTTCAGTGCGTGCATTGAAATTTGGTGGTGACGTTTTCGTCGGCAAACTAAGCAGTGAAAACTCGCAGCTGGGTTCGGGAAGCTCCGGGAACCTTCATCAAGCCTCTCGAGATGTATTTGTCTCGAATCCATATCCCCGATACTCACGGGAGCCTCATCAACACAGCGGCTTGGCATAGCCTAACCTTCGCTAAGACTTAAAAAGTGCATTTACATTCAGGGATCCTTCAGAGTGCGTTGTGTGCGCATTTGGGACCCGGTCATTATGGGAAACACCTGATGCTGATTTGAGCGCAATCAGCACTTGCATATAAGGACGCGGTTTTAATAGAGACTGTGAAGAATTCTGTCAGGTATGCGGCGGTAGAGTGCAGGAAGTGTGTTTATTAGCAGGCGCGATGTTTACAAAAACAAAATGTCGGAGTAACAAAACCGAAAGCAGAGTCAACGTGACAGTGATGATGATGATAAAACTTTGCAAAGCCTCTGTCCCCTTATATGCGCGTGCTGATTGCGCTGAAAATCAGCATCAAGTGTTTTTCATAACGACTGGGTCCTGTGAGTGAGCGCAGCCGCTCAAGCACGAAGGCATGACAGTTTAAGGTCATAGGTAAAGGTTTTCAATTTATGCACATTTTGAAACTTTATATGTTAAAAAAAACCTCTAATTTTCTTCTGGTCCCAAGAAGTATTGTTAATAAGTAATAATTAGAATAAGTTTGCTCGGCGATTTTCGTGACCACTCGGCGCGTGACGTCATTCATGGCAAACAAACCGCTTACTTGCATTGCCGTTCGGCTTGAGTGCAGACGTGCGTTCGGGAATTTCCAAAGGAAAAACCGTGCCTTATTGTTGTGCGGTGAACTGTAACAACGGGACCGGTTCAGGAAGAAGTTTTTACCTTTTTCCGAGAGAGGAGAAGAGGCGGAGAGAGTGGATTGCGCGCGCGAAGCGAGAGGGTTGGCAGCTGGGTAAATACGCCACTCTGTGCTCCGATCACTTTTTGAAGAATCCCCATCTGTTGGAGAGTTTAGATGTCAGTGTCGAACAGAGAAGGCTCAACCCTGACGCTTTTCCGACAAAATTCGAACACGAAATCAAGCAGTCAAAGAAGAACCGGAGCAGCAACGTTCAAGCAAAAAGGAGAAGATGGGAAACATTTTTACCTTTGCTTGCAACTGACGAGTCAAGAGACATTTCCTCGCTTAGAGTCGGCTATAAATCGTATACTGCTTGTATTACTTTTAGCAGTATAAACGCATCCACATTATATTATAGGAATTAAGCGTTTGCCCATATGGTTTAATTATTCTTCAAAAGGGCTCTTATTTAGTATTACGACGAAAGTAAGAATTTTTCATAACTACCAGGATAAATCGTTTGGGCGCGAGTCTTGTTGAGGTCCGGCGTCACCGCAATCAGAGTCGGCCGAGTTGCTATCCGATTCCGAGGCCGTACAGTCAAACCAGTGAGCCACGTTCACCGATTGCTTCGCCATGGCCATAGGTTCATACATGTATGGTTTCACCTCTCGATGTTTAATTTGCTGAGTTCCTGCTTCAAAATCGCTATCGCTTTCAGACATTTTACACAACCTCTCACGACCAAAGTCCGTACACGTGTGCTCGGTTCGCAAGTAATCACAGAGCTGCTCCCGGTCTGTTTGCCTTGAATGACGTCACGACGACGGTCCCCTGGCGGTAAAAGTGCGCATAAGTGAGATGTAAACAAACCTTAGGAACTTGTGCAAACCAGTATATTTTAACCATTTTATTCAATTTCAGGGGGCAAATTAGACACCAGGAAGATTTGAATTCGCTTTTTAGGTCGTTCTTCTAGACAATAAAGTTGATATTCTACGTTCCACCTCCGACCCTTGCCTATGACCTTTAAGTGTTCACCTGCTGTGTGACGGCAACTTTTAGCTCACCTGTATATCGCCATTAGGGTGCATCAGTTGCCCCCTAATAGGGCTGGGCGATATGAGAAAAAATTATATCACGATATATTTTTTCAAAATTTTCAATAACGATATATATCACGATATAAATCAAATCACCATTTTTGTATTTTCTTTAATTTTCTGCTCAAAATATGAACATTACAAATTAGTAGTTCCTTCCTAATTAACAAAAATAGCTTAACAAGCCTTCAAGTTTCACAGAACCAAAACAAACTGGATGCACATTCTTTTGTTCTTTTTATTCAAATGAATAAACTGAAACTGAAAAATAAAAACTATATACCATTTGTTAATCATTTGTGCAAATTCTAGCAGCTTTCAAATAAACAAAGACATATTGACGTGTAAACCTTATGCTGCAAGGAGAAAAAAAGTGCAATCCTGTACGTCAGTGTGTCTAAGGTTTTGTGTAACACTTTGTTGTATGTCCGATTTTAAATATCCAAAATACCTCCACACAACCGAAGATCTCTGGCCCTTCTTTTCAACGATGTCCTCCAGGGCAGTGCTCTGACTTTCCTGTTCAGAACTCCGGTCAGTCGGCTTCTCGCTCATTTTTATAATCGCTTTGTTTCACGCTTTGTTGGAGAAATGCCGCGCTCCTGCAAACTTCACCACAGCCATGCTGTGCGTTGCTGCTACACGTGTTTGTGTGTGCACGCAACCTAACTTGACGTGGCTGTCTTCCAACTGATTGGTTACGTGCGGTACTGTTTAGTTATGATTGGCTATTCGCGTGTCTGTCAAAACTTCGGATGAAGTAATTTTATTGAAGGCGTAGGCTTATCGTAGGCATATCGTACGTGTCTAATTTCTAATCGTAGAGATTTTATATCGTGAATAACATCGTAATCGTAAAATCGCCCAGCCCTCCCCCCTAAAAATGAAAAGTTCCTCCGATCATGATGCATTTTTGTTTTTATGCTCCTTTTGGTAAGAAAACACACTGGGTGAAATATTTTGACACAATTCCAAAGTTTAATGGTGGCACCAGGAGCTCAAAGTTATGGAAAAAGCTGCTATTTTATGACTTTTATGACAAAATTTCGATCACTTTTCATGAAACATTATGGCACCTTATAGAGTATACCAAATATCTTAGATACACATTTTTAGTACATATTCTAAATATATTATCATCAAGCACAGTTTGAGTTTTAGCTGTTCATTGAATCATTGTTCAACTACTTTTAAACAATACAAATGTATTATGAATCACATTAATGCTTCTCAATCCCTTGCAAAGGTTCTTAACATGATCTCTGGGTCACAAGAAATCAATAAATGGAGTCCAACACTGTGATTCAAACCTTACGCGAAAACATAAAATAAGCGTTTTTTGGCAAAAAATGAACCTCATGGTGCCACTATTAGACTTTTGAATATGGTCAAAAATGTTTACAGCATGTCTTTATTGGTGAAAAGGAACACCCAAACAAAAATGCATCAGATTTTATGAACGTGAGGGCAACTGATGCACCCTGATCGCCATGTGTTACCGCCAAAACGCCTCATTTTCATCGATAACACTGGTCTACAAGGAGAGAGCCTCGGAAATGAAAGTAGCTACATTTTACCAGAATTGGGTCACGAATGAAGGAAAATTAAGTCCGAAGTGTTAATTGGCTCCAGTTTCCAAGATAGAGCTTCATTTCAAATCACCATAGAGTTGCCACTGTTGTTCCTCATACTCTATACACCTCAGCAGCTGTTTCATGTCTTCATATGTTTCTTTCACGTGGACTGCATGCCCGACAGGAACGGACGGCAAAACATTGCTATTGTGCAATAAAACAGCTTTTAGACTCGTTTTAGATGAATCTCTGAACTAGGGCTGTGCGATATATCGAATATACTCGATATATCGCCGAAAATTCTGTGTGCAATACATAAAATTATTATATCGTAACTATCGAGTATTTTATGGTCATCTTCCGACTTGCGTTTGTTTTGTGTTTGTTTAAAACCTTTCCCGGTGGTTTTCTCCCTGTCCCTCAGGTGAGAGGCTGCCTAAGGGTAAAAAAAACAATAATGTCACGCACTCGCCAACCAATCCCGGGCGACATCTCAGTGCTGAAAGGAACTTCCGGGAAGATTTTCTAGTTTCGGTTGTGTTGCCAGATTGGGCGGTTTTAAGTGCGTTTTGGTGGGTTTTGAACATATTTTGGGCTGGAAAACGTCAGCAGTATCTGGCAACACTGCCGGCGGGAAGATTTCCTAGTTTCGGTTTACAGCGCTGACTCAGTTCGTTCAATCGCTGGTGTTGCATAGGCTACCGTGTAAGCTCTGTCAATTTCAGTGACACATTAAGAATGGAAGCGGACAAATTGGTTCCTAAAAGAACTAGTAAGGGGTCAGTCATCCGGCATTTTTTTGGATATCGCGAGGAGGATGTGGAGCAGCAAGTGCCAGTTTGTAAAGTGTGCAAAAAAAACCTGTCATCACGAAAGGCAGCAGCACTACAAATATGTTCCATCACCTGAAAACTCACCCGGTACAGAACAAAGAGTCTGTTCAACTCCGAACTACTTGCCCACAAGCTAAACAAATGACCATAGCGACCTCGTTCTCCAAAGCCCCCCCATATGAGAAACCGAGTCAGAGATGGAGAGCTATAACGGATGCAATCACTAACTTCATTGCCGAAGACATGATCCCAGTTAGTATAGTGGAAAAACCAGGCTTCCAAAAATTACTACACACACTCGATCCCAAACATGA
This sequence comes from Neoarius graeffei, assembly GCF_027579695.1. Classification (NCBI taxonomy): domain Eukaryota; kingdom Metazoa; phylum Chordata; class Actinopteri; order Siluriformes; family Ariidae; genus Neoarius; species Neoarius graeffei. Next base: position 27,399,007 of record NC_083590.1, on the reverse strand, counting down.
GCTGCCTGGTGGCAGACATTTTACAGAGAAGGCAATAGCGGAATTCTACACATCTGAGAGGCAGCGCCAGAAAACACTCAGTTCAAAAGTGTGCAAAGAGAGAAATGATGTTTTGCAGATCTCTGTCTTCTCTCCCTCAGTCTCTCTCTCTATTGAGAATGTTCCAGTGGTTCTCAGTAGTCAGGTTAACAGCTTGGAGATCTATTTTTTTTTTTAAAATAATTTAATGAAGGAGCACTTTTCTTATTTAGGCTAAATGTCTTTCTCAGTGTCGAGCTTGCACTTTATTGGTTTGAGCTCTGAGTAGCTCTGTATTGTATTGTCCCTTTGTTGCAATTTTCAAGATTGTTTTTGCAGTTTGTGCCACATCTTTGTTGAATAAAAATAGTCTTATTTCAATTCAATTGTGATTAATCACCAACATGAAAATTTAAAATGTGTTGTTGAAAACCACCTGTAAAGTTAACCAAGAATGTTATTTAATCTGCAGGGATTGTAGTGAAAACAGTAAGCATGCACCGATACCGATACTGGCATCGGCATCGGCCCCGATACTCCACTAATATACTCGTACTCGTACTTGTCAAACAGTTGCCGATACCATGAACCGATACCAGTGCCGATCCCATGCGCCGATACCAATGTTCCCCGCAGCGCTTTTTGTTCCATTCGAGAGAGAAAAAAAAAACTGAAGCATTGTTGAGCTCAGGCTTGAGCATAATATGATAGGCTATACCATGCGCTGATAGTGTTCCGTGAAGCGCCTTTTGCCAGCATCCGTTCGAGGAAAAAAAGCCTCTCCCAGGAAAAAAATTGTAAATCTCAAGCATTGAGCGTAGGCTAATTTCGTCAGAAGACAAAAAAAATTGTTCGACAACAACCCATTTTTCCATGACGAAGATGTTTGCGTAGTCATGAAACAGTGCCGTCACAACATCTTTCCCCAACACTGTCATTTTAAACATCTCTCCACACTCCACTCCCTTTCGCTGCCATACGCAGATAGGCCTATGCTAAGATCCCCAACGTTGTCCTTTTTTAATGTTGGCTATTCGCCTAGGTAAGGGTTTTGTAGGACTAACAAACAAATGAAAATCGGATTTTTGTATAGGTGAATCCAACCGGCAGAGTTTTTAAGTACGAGTCCAACCGGGAGAGTTTAAGAGTGAAGAGTGAGAGCTTTAAGAAATGGCTGATTGAGTTTTCCAGCTTGTTTCAGTTGAGGGCAACGCTAAGACCAAGGAAATTGACGTCCCATCTACAGGTATGGAGCTCCACGAGCACGGGATGCGATGTTGCGTTTGGTTGTAACGGCTGAGGCTTCTTCTCTATACACTCGTTCATGACTAGTTGTCTCCCTCTGCTGGGTACTGAATGTCAGTGCGCAGAGTTGTAGTGGGTGGTTGTGAGCATTGCGGCGGCCCGCGGGTGTTAGATTATAGATATGTAGGTAGCCTATATTTTAATAACATCAACAGTATCGGTATCGGTAGTACTCGGTATCGGCAAGTACTGAAATGATAGTACTCATACTCGTATCGGTTTTCACAAATGTGGTATCGGTGCATCTCTAGAAAACAGTAAAGAGTAAAAGTTAGATTTCATGGGGGTCCTTTAGAGGAGATTTAAGTATATCGAGATATATATCGTATACCGTGAAATGGAGAAAATGTATTGGGATATTCATTTTTTCCCATATCGCACAGCCCTACTCTGAACAATCTCCGTTCATCCGGATCGTGAGAAATGTCAAGGGCCGTCATTAAGCCATCGATATCATTACAAAAAACCAAATCACCTTCCACTAAGAAATACTGACATCACTCTGCAAGAGGTTCCACTGTTGTAATCTGGAGCCCAGTAGCTCTACCTTACTCTTGGGCAACTCCAAATCCCTGACCAGATCACTCTGTGAAATTAGATGCGGTTCAGGAGGAGCATACGGCGGGCTAAAGTCTGGGTCCGCTGACGTCGATAGCCCCGGATCAGCTGCAACGTCTCAATCATCTGAGTCTAGAAAGTAGGATTCTGGTGGATCTTGAATTGGCAAGACCTCACCATAGGGTACAGGACGTGGTGCGGATGGAATGCTTGGATATTCCACGTTCCACCACTACTTCTTTCTTGAGATCCTTTTTGCAATAATAGCAATCGCTACTGTGATTGGTGGGTTCCCTCTACACCATTGGGACTGCAGAAGGCATAGACTTTCTTCTTGTTTAGCCAGTGACGTTGATAAGTTGCACATGTAATGCAACAATAATGAGGGGCCCAACTCTTGTCCTGATCCCCGATTTTGCATCCAAAATATAGGTGGTATGCCTTTTTTATGGATGCAAACGGCGCGCCTTTTGGCGGATGCCGCCTTTTTCACGGCTGTCTGGGGGACTTGTGTGAATCGTGCAGATCTGATGAGTTGTTTTTTGTTTTGTTTTGTTTTTAGGGGGGGCGTTGGAGTGTCTGATTATAATTTCATCAAAGTAAATTCTGTATTAAAATTCCTAAATAAGCAAATGCCGTTACAGTCCATGAAACATGGGAAGTATGAGAAGAAAACAGTAAATCAGAAAGCTGCGCACGTAAAGCCAGTTGGCTGCGCGCCATTACCTGCTGCCGGCTGCACTTCACTGCACGCGCAAGGATTTCCATCAGTCCAACGTAAGTTACGTAATTGGCTTTACGTGCGCAGCTTTCTGATTTACTGTTTTCTTCTCATACTTATACTTCCTATGTTTCATGGACTGTAACGGCATTTGCTTATTTAGTAATTTTAATACAGAATTTACTTTGATGAAATTATAATCAGACACTCCAACGCCCCCCCCCCCCCCCCCCTAAAAAAAAACCTCATCGGATCTGCACGATTCACACAAGTCCCCCAGACAGCCGTGAAAAAGGCGGCATCCGCCAAAAGGCGTGCCGTTTGCATCCATGCTTTTTTAAAAAAATTTTATTTATTGATTTATTTTTTACCACTGCCGTCATACTGCACTTTTGAGATGTGAATGTAACGTTGCCACAAATGTAGCAGAAGTGTTCTGTATTGTTTATACAGTTTCGAAGCGTTTTGGCTTCTGAGGGGAAAATATCACGTGACTGTTCCTTGGAAATGTTAGGCAATGACACTTTCACGAGCCACCAAATGTATGATGCGTAGATCTGGCCAAGACGAATGTACTCTGCAGTAAAAGACCAATAAATTACAGTTAGGTGATGATCTTCAGTCTCAAAGTGAGGATTAAATTTATAAACTTTCATGTGGTACCATTTTAATTGTTCTACCGTACTTTTGTCAAGAATTTATGAGGCATCATGATGATCAGACATCCCTCTCCCCTTGTAGGCAAATATACTTGCCTGTGTAAGGGTGTTTTCACACTTGGTCCCTTTCAGCCATCTAACCGAACTCAGATCGATGACTCAGCATTTTTTGCGCATATGTGAACACTCCAACCGTACCCAGACCCCTTTAAAGCGAACCGAACTGAGACCACCTCAGGAGGTGGTCTCAGTACGGTTCGCTAAAAATCAACGGTACGGTTCGCCTAATCTGCGCATTGTGAACAAAAAGCGCACCGGGTTCACTTCGCCTTTTTCACTGTAGTTTAACCTTCTTCGTTTGCCGTAGTTGGTCACGTGACTGTAGCAGGGAAACTCAACTTCCTTTTGGAACTTACCACAGCCGCTTTACAGTTCTCTGAACTTCTTTGTAGTCTCCTCAGCCGTGTTTTGTGCTCATAGATAGCTGGAATAAATTTATTTTCCTTAATCTGCACTATTTTGACCAAAGAATACAGCAGGGCAAGCATGGCAGCAGACATTTTGATTCAAGAGAAAATTACCCAGAATTCCGTGCACTGGGGGTCTGAGGGCTCTAGAGGACCTGGTGTGAACAGAAAGAGGACTGAGGCCCCATCAAAGCTTAACTGGACCAGAAAGAGAACCCAGTCCTCTTTGTAATAAATTCAGTGTGAACACTATCCCTACATTCACACTGCAAGGCTTAATGCTCAATTCCGATTTTTTTGTGAAATCCAATTTTTTTGTGAGGTCGTTCACATTAACAAACATATGCGACTTGTATGTGATCCTCAGTATGAACGAAAAGCGACCTAAAAGTGTTCCGCATGCGCATTGCAGGATACAACGACGTCACACGCAGTGAGCATGGCCAGTGTTTACGGAAGTAACCTAAAGTTTCCTGTGTATGACAGTAGCCAGCATGGAGTACCTGGCGATGATGCAGTTGTTGTTGCGACGGAGCCAGAACATGCACAATAGCCTGATGTTAAGGAGGAGGTTGAGAAGGAAGAGGGCAAGGGTTTTGGCTCAGGCGTTCTGCGGGGTAGTGACTGCAACCTCCGTTCAAAGGAACATCAAAGCCATGTTGTTGTAACTTTTTTTGAGAGACCCGCCGCCTACTTCAGCGCAGAATAGTGACGTTTGTGGCTTGTTGATGACGTGTAAGTCGGATGAATGCGACCTGGCGGTTCAGACTGAAGTCGCATATGAAAAGAGCGGATAGGAATCGGAATTAGGACCACATATCCAAACGGCCTGGGTCGGATTTGAAAAAATCGGATCTGTCTCGTTCATATTGTCAATAAAAGATCGGATACAGGTCACATATGGGCGAAAAAATCGGATTTGAGTCACTTCAGCCTGCAGTGTGAACGTAGTGAAAAAGAACCGAGTTCTTTTTCTGTTGGTCCACTTTTTGGTCCACTTAAAGAGGACTGAGTCTGGTTCCTTTAAAGGGGACCAGGTGTGAAAACACCCTAAATCTTTATCGTGAAATATCTTGAAAACATGAGCCAACCAGCACCTTTATCACCTGTTTTCTAATTCATCTAATCAAAATGGGTAAGAATTAGCACGTTTCATCTCGGATGTCAAGAATTTCCAGACCAGTGTAACGCATCGCAAGCTGTAGTGTGACTGGAGCTTTAACGACTGTGCATTCTCCTTCAGATGACAAAGAAGATTAAGAAGCTGGAGAAGGAGACAACTATGTACAGGTCCCGATGGGAGAGCAGTAATAAAGCGCTGCTGGAGATGGCTGAGGAGGTGTCGGATTTAATTACAGCTTCTTGTACACACTATTAGCAAAATATTATTATTATTATTATTATTATTATTATCATTATTATTATTTTGTCTTGTGTAGAAAACCCTTCGAGATAAGGAACTGGAGAGCTTGCAGGTGAAGGTGCAGAGGTTGGAGAAGCTGTGTCGTGCCCTGCAGATCGAACGCAACGAGCTGAGCAAGAAGGTTCAGGACCTGAGTAACCCAGCGGACGGCAGGGGCTTGGAGACGGAGTCCAAATCATCACAGCCAGCCACAGACTCGGCAGAGTGTAGCCTCAGCCATACAAACGAGCCAGAGCCAGAGACTCCGCCCACCGCCCACTCTCAGGAGTGTCACTGCAGTCCCGTCCCCGGGGCCGAGTCGCAGAGGGAGGCATGTTCAGCCCAGGACTGAGGTAATGGTGCTGTCTGTGGGTTCGAACCACTCACAATCTCCCCAGCAGCTCTCCGTCGCCGAGCTGTTTCGGCGTTTTCGGGGCTTACCATTCTGTCAGGGAAGATTGTGCCTTTGAGATGCTGTGTTTTTACTACCCCTCCGTTTATTCCTCTTTTTCCATCGCTCTGAATAGTTCCCGTTTGTGAGAAATCCTACGCTAAGAGGCACCGAGCATCACCGCTGCTTTGGAATGCTATCTCTGGAGTGCTCTCATCCTCATCGTAGCTATATTTAATCGTTCGCCTCGAGTCTCGTCCTGAATAAAAAAACTAAGAATTTAGACAGATGGTAAACCAGGTAAACCGCTTGAGCGCACACCATGTTATTGCTTATGAAATTAACAGCAACTGTAGTGCAGCGAGATATTAATTCATCACGTGTAGCGTCAGGCTTGTATTTTTTTTTTCTTTTAATTTATACACACATTTTAAGGGTCTGTACACATACTAGCCAGTGTTTTTTCTCTGTAACGATCATGTAATCAATATTTTCTGTTTATCACAATCATCTAAGATTATTATTATTTGTTTAACTCTTGATTTCTGCTTTGCAATCTGCACTCGGTGAATGTCGCATTGAACTCGATGCCATCGAATCAGGGGCGAGTTTCCCAAAAGCCTCTTAAAGCTTAGAGAATCTTAACTGTGTGTGTGTGAGAGAGAGAGTGTTCATTGTGCTGCTCGCTCTACCACTTAACGATGCTCTTTGTGCCGCGGTGTTTTTGAGAAACTCAGACCAGGTCTTTCGGAACCAGATTCCCCGCTTTACACAGCAGTGAAATACGGTCACTTGAAACATGAGCCGCTGTGTTGGGTTCAGGTTTATTTAAACTTATTCTCCCCCCTCGTGATTATAATGAAGATGCATTTAAGTTATTCCATGACATCGAGTCGTGCATGAGCTGACAGTTGACGAAGCGTGTAGCGCCAAGTCGGCTATAAACCGTGTACGACGAGATCGAGCGGAATAACGGAGTTATTCTATTCACATTCACCGTGTTTTGAGAAACAGCATTTTTATTTTTTGCAAGTTCAATAAATACAAAAACGTCCGACCAAATCATTTCCGCTTAGAATGTAAACGAACCGGCGGAATGACGGGAGCAATTTGTGAAAAATGCGATTAATAATTCTTGAAAAATAAAATACTTTTCCATGTTTTTTTGCAGTTTTGTTTTCAAGTATTTTTTTTTTTTTAAAGATATATTTTTTGGGCTTTTTTCAGCTTTATTATTGGATAGGACAGTGTAGAGACAGGAAATGAGCGGGAGAGAGAGACGGGGAGGGATCGGGAAATGACCTCGGGTCGGAATCGAACCCGGGTCCCCGGATTTATGGTATGGCGCCTTATCCACCTAAGCCACAACGCCCCCGTTTTCAAGTAGTTTTTATTTCGTCCTCAGTTGGTTCACACTCGTTTTTCTCTACTCATGGTATATGAGCTGATATCCTAGTAGTAGAGTAGCCAATCAGACCGCGCGATTGCTCATATAGCGTGAACGCGGATAGAATAAAGTCTAATGTGTTCATGTAGTCTATTCCAAACTCTGTTTACTGTGCGTGTTTTTGGGTGATTTTTTTTTTAAGCATTCAAGTGTAGATTTTGTTTCACTCCACAGATCTTTGCGTTTCGAAACACCACCTTTTAAATCTACAATTTTACATTTTATTTTCTCCAACATCTGGTAATTTGGCAGGTTTCAGCTCTTATAAAGCAGTGGTTCTCAAAGTGGGGACTGCAAAGCAAAGGCAGGAGGTCTGTGGCTCACTTGCTGCTTTTTTTTTTTTTCCTTTTCCTCTCTCGTTACGGTGGTGGAAACAAACCATGATGTCACATTAGATTTAGAGGTCCAGTTCCCAAAGTCGACTCCGACCGAACGTGTTCTATCAGAGTTCAATGGCTTCTAAAACTATCGTTGAAGAAATTTGACTGATATAGCGGTCCCCGGAATTCCGGTTAAAGGGGGTCCCTTGCTCCAAAATGTTTGACAAGCACTGCTCTAAAGATTATTCCAGAATCCAGAAGAGAGCATGCACTTGAACGAGGCCATGAGCGCTGAGTTTATTACATTATTCTGTCTCTCATACAATTTAATCATGCGTTTCGTCATAGTGGACCATTATTTTCACCTTTTCTTATGTTTAAGCTCTGACTGTACGTCTCTGTATGCGACAGCTTGGGCTAGTACATTGTGGAGATGTTTAATTTACAACCCCGATCCAGTTTGCTGTGTGAGCAGGTGAAATAAAGAGGCTCTAAAATGGGAAAACTCTATGCAATCCTAGTGCTGTTCATCCTCTCTGTTAAGTGTTAACATACTAGCAAAGGAATGTACATTTACATTTTAATAATCTCATCATGGCTTCAGAGTAAAGACGGCTGCAGGTGTGAATCCGTGTCTTGTTTTATTGTTCTACTATACCAGGACATCATGAATTTTATTGCTTCATTAACCTGAACACGAAATCTCCATGAGGTCCTGCAGGAGTTGAGTGAAAGCCAGGATCCACACGGATCTTGTTTATCTACATTCCATCTTTGACACAATAACAACATGCCACATTTCATTAGCTCCTACTGCTCATTAATGCTGGACACACCCACTGTCATTGAAGGTACCAAAGATCTTTTAATTTGTTTGATTGGTTTGTTGTTTTTGTTTTCACACCCTGTAAACATGGTTTGAAAAATTAAATATATTACACAGATTAATCTGGTTGTGAGTCTGAATTCATTGTTTTATTTTGTTTAGATTAGAACCTGCCACATAATTAGTGATTTTTTTTTTTTAATTGCTTTATACTACGGTGATGCTGACTTCTGATCAGTGATGGGAATTTCGGCTCTTTTTCGGGAGCCGGCTCTTTTGGCTCTTCTTACTATAAGGAGCCGGCTCTTTCGGCTCCCAAACGGCTCCTGAGATTTTATTTTTGATTTAATTGCTGCAGTTAACTAGTTAATTACATTATTATTTATATTTTACCAATAGGATGTTTTCCATTTTATTTTTTAGTTTTTGTAGCCATTGTAAAGCTTTGTAAAGTATAGCAGTGGAACAATGTTCTAGCTATAGAAATAAAACTTACTTACCAATTAATAAATTATTTTCTCACAAACATAATGCAAAACTGTGTTATATTACCAATATAAAATACACAGAAGACATCAACTGTTTATCCTTTATGGCTTTATTTCACACTCGACCTTGAACAAAATGCCACAAAATAAATTATGAAGTATAAATCAGGCCTGAGAAACTATGAAGCAAAGTTGGAAATTATTTTAACAAACACAGAACAATGTGCAACAAAATATTTTATTAAATAAAATATTAAATAAGTATATAAAATAAGTATGTTGTAGACCACAGATTAATCTGGCCATGCCAAGGCGGTTGCCGACCGAACCTGTCAATTTATGAGCGACAATTTATATCATGAGCTTTAGGAATTCACGGCAACAAAACAATGATCATGGTTGTCAAATAGACAATCATCCTTCAGCTGAGCTGAACTCTCTCTCTCTCTCTCTCTGAGGCACCCAAGGACAAAAAACTAATTCGGCTCCCACCGAAGAGCCGGCTCTTTGAACCGGATCATTCGCGACCGACACATCACTACTTCTGATTGGTCAAAAGGTGTTGAGTAATTTTCTCTAACAGCAGCTCTGACAGTCGTGACACCTATAATTCAAGTCGCAAGTTTATATTAATTTTTTTTTTTCCTAATGCAGTGGGTTCAGGAAGGATTCAGATCTATTCAGTTTGTGCACATTTTATTGTGGTCCAGATTTAATTTAAAATGCATTAGTTGTTTTTTAGCCATCAGTTTAAACAAAAGAAAAAAAATAATTTTTTGGAAATGGATTACAAAATAAAAATTGAAATCTCTTGTTTAAATAATGAGACCCTTTATTGAGTACTTTACCGAAGCACCTTGGCAGTAATAAGAGACTCGTCCCAAAGTCAGTGCTGTCTTGGTCATTTTCCTGCTTGAAGGTGAACCTTCACCCCAGTCTGAGGTTGTGTGCATGCTTGAGTAGATTTTCTGCAAGGAACTCTGTATTTTACTCCATGCACATTTCCCTTACTTCTGACCAGTCGTCTCGTCCCTGAAGCAGAGAAGCATCGAATTAATATGATGCTACCACCACCATGCTTCACCACAGGGCTGGAATTACAGTGGTGCTTGAAAGTTTGTGAAGCCTTTAGAATTTTCTATATTTCTGCATAAATATGACCTAAAACATCATCAGATTTTCACACAAGTCCTAAAAGTAGATAAAGAGAACCCAGTTAAACAAATGAGACAAAAATATTATACTTGGTCATTTATTTATTGAGGAAAATGATCCAATATTACATATCTGTGAGTGGCAAAAGTATGTGAACCTCTAGGATTAGCAGTTAATTTGAAGGTGAAATTAGTCAGGTGTGAATGGGCACCCTGTTTTATTTAAAGAACAGGGATCTATCAAAGTCTGACCTTCACAACACGTTTGTGGAAGTGTATCATGGCACGAACAAAGGATGTTTCTGAGGACCTCAGAAAAAGCATTGTTGATGCTCATTAGCAGGGATGAGAATTTTCCGCGGAATTCCGAGTTTTTCCCACTGAAAATGTCATTTTTGTGAAACGTGTAAATCCGTTGAGAAAATTTCGGGGGGGGGGGGTGGTCGGTGTGAGGCCAGGGTTCCCGCGGGTCCTTAAAAAGTCTTAAACACAACTTTCGGTTTTCAAGGCCTAAAAATGTCTTAAATTGTTTGGAATGACTGGAATTTTGGAAAGGGAGGTATTAAATTTAATATTGGACCGAACGAGTGAAATGTCTCCATCCGGTTTGGGGTATTTTTTTTTTAACCATAATTTTAGAAGTGACCAGCGTAGCTTTTGGGGGCAGCATTGGCTCTGTGCGTTCCGTAGATCAAGAACTAACGTTAGGAGGCTACTGGAGGCAGTGCGGTGGGTGTGAAGAGTGAGAGATACGCAGGTAGCTTACGCGGGCGCTAGAAAGCGTTGATAATTATGGGAAGATGTCTGTTTAACGACAAGTGGTTGGGGGATGACAGATACCCTCAAAATAAGGAGAAGAATCGTTTGCGATAAAAAGCGCTGGATCGCACAAATGTGTTTAAAGAGGGTACCGCAGCGCTGGGGACACGCCCACTGGGAAACTGGCTTTTCACCGACACGAGGCGCGCGCACGTGTGTGTTAGAGGTCAAGCGCTCCGGAGTGAAACGCAGGGGGGTTTGCGTATGCGCACAAGAGTCAGGTGGAAAATGGGGTTTATAGGAAATAATAATAATAATGATTAGCATCATTTTTTTTACATAATTAACATTTGTTTATTATACCAAGTTTAATATAAATATATAAACAACCTTTATTTCAAAACTCAATTAAAAAGAACTCCAGAAAATACAATAATTCTAAATATAGTACAAATAATTTGTACAAGTTTTTTAGTTTTATTACTTATCGTCTACAACAGTGTTAATATAATAAGAATAATATTAACAACCACTAATAATAATTAGTAGTAATAGTAATTATTGATTATTAATCATTACTACTTATGAATTAGTTATTAATAAGTACTAGGGATTATTAAATGTTATAAAAGTAAGTTTATAAACGTTTTAAACCATCAGTGAATTTGAAAACATTCATTCATATTGTGTGTGTGTGTGTGTGTGGGAAAGTTGGCAGACATTTCGGAATTTTTTTAAATGTCCCCTTCTCATCCCTGCATCAGGCTGGAAAAGGTTACAAAACCATCTCTAAAGAGTTTGGACTCCACCAATCCACAGTCAGACAGATTGTGTTCAAATGGACGAAATTTAAGACCATTGTTACCCTCCACAGGAGTGGTCAACCAACAAAGATCACTCCAAGAGCAAGGCGTGTAATAGTCGGCGAGGTCACAAGGACCCGAGGGTAACTTCTAAGCAACTGAAGGCCTCTCTCACATTGGTTAATGTTCATGAGTCCACCATCAGGAGAACGCTGAACAACAATGGTGTGCATGGCAGGGTTACAAAGAGAAAGCCACTGCTCTCCAAAAAGAACATTGCTGCTCGTCTGCAGTTTGCTAAAGATCACGTGGACAAGCCAGAAGGCTATTGGAAAAATGTTTTGTGGACAGATGAGACCAAAATAGAACTTTTTGGTTTAAATGAGAAGCGTTATGTTTGGAGAAAGGAAAACACTGCATTCCAGCATAAGAACCTTATCCCATCTGTGAAACATGATGGTGGTAGTATCATGGTTTGGGCCTGTTTTGCTGCATCTGGGCCAGGACGGCTTGCCATCACTGATGGAGCAATGAATTCTGAATTATACCAGCGAATTCTAAAGGAAAATGTCAGGACATCTGTCCATGAACTGAATCTCAAGAGAAGGTGGGTCATGCAGCAAGACAACGACCCTAAGCACACAAGTCGTTCTACCAAAGAATGGTTAAAGAAGAATAAAGTGAATGTTTTGGAATGGCCAAGTCAAAGTCCTGACCTTAATCCAATGGAAATGTTGTGGAAGGACCTGAAGTGAGCAGTTCATGTGAGGAAACCCACCAACATCCCAGAGTTGAAGCTGTTCTGTACGGAGGAATGGGCTAAAATTCCTCCAAGCCGGTGTGCAGGACTGATCAACAGTTACCGCAAACGTTTAGTTGCAGTTATTGCTGCACAAGGGGGTCACACCAGATACTGAAAGCAAAGGTTCACATACTTTTGCCACTCAGACATGTAATATTGGATCATTTTCCTCAATAAATAAATGACCAAGTGTAATATTTTTGTCTCGTTTGTTTAACTGGGTTCTCTTTATCTACTTTTAGGACTTGTGTGAAAATCTGATGATGTTTTAGGTCATATTTATGCAGAAATATAGAAAATTCTAAAGGGTTCACAAACTTTCAAGCACCACTGTAGATAGTTGTTGAGCAAAGAAGAATCTTCAAGAGAGGGAAAGATTTCAAATGAAAACTCAGAGAGAAATATTAGAAGCTGGTTAGGATGTGACTGATTTCATGTGAGCATCTGTGTGCCTTTTGGTTATTTTTGGGACCCATTTTATAACATTCTGGGAACGTTCTACTGTATTTTGGCTAACAAAGTCAACACTCGGGCGGCACGGTGGTGTAGTGGTTAACGCTGTCGCCTCACAGCAAGAAGGTCCGGGTTCGAGCCCCGTGGCCGGTGAGGGCCTTTCTGTGCGGAGTTTGCATGTTCTCCCCGTGTCCGCGTGGGTTTCCTCCGGGTGCTCTGGTTTCCTCCACAGTCCAAAGACATGCAGGTTAGGTTAACTGGTGACTCTAAATTGAGCGTAGGTGTGAATGTGAGTGTGAATGGTTGTCTGTGTCTATGTGTCAGCCCTGCGATGACCTGGCGACTTGTCCAGGGTGTACCCCGCCTTTTGCCCGTAGTCAGCTGGGATAGGCTCCAGCTTGCCTGCGGCCCTGTAGAACAGGATAAAGCGGCTAGAGATAATGAGAAGAGATGAGAAGTCAACACTCATTTGGCAACTGACAATAAATGTTTGCTACTTGGAAGAATCTAAAATCTGAAACATCTTTTTCACACTTTTTTTTGTATACCACATCATTCTATACATGTTCCATATGTTATGTCAGAGTTTTGATGACTTCAGTATTGTTTGATAATGTAGAAAATAGTCAAAATACAGAAAACCCTATTAATGGTAGGGGTGCACAAACTTTGATTGGTAGTGTGTGTGTTAAAAAAAAAGTGTTAAAAACATACAGTTAGGTCCATAAGTATTTGGACAGAGACAACATTTTTCTAATTTTGGTTCTGTACATTACCACAATGAATTTTGAACAAAACAATTCAGATGCAGTTGAAATTCAGACTTTCAGCTTTAATTCAGTGGGTTGAACAAAATTATTGCATAAAAATGTGAGGAACTAAAGCATTTTTTAAACACAATCCCTTCATTTCAGGGGCTCAAAAGTAATTGGACAAATTAAATAATTGTAAATAAAATGTTCATTCTTAATACTTGGTTGAAAACCCTTTGTTGATAATGACTGTCTGAAGTCTTGAACTCATGGACATCACCAGACGCTGTGTTTCCTCCTTTTTAATGCTCTGCCAGGCCTTTACTGCAGCTGTTTTCAGTTGCTGTTTGTTTGTGGGCCTTTCTGTCTGAAGTTCAGTCTTTAACAAGTGAAATGCATGCTCAATTGGGTTGAGATCAGGTGACTGACTTGGCCAGTCAAGAATATTCCACTTCTTTGCTTGAATAAACTCCTGGGTTGCTTTGGCTTTATGTTTTGGGTCATTGTCCATCTGTATTATGAAACGCCGACCAATCAGTTTGGCTGCATTTGAGCACACAGTATGTCTCTGAATATCTCAGAATTCATCCGGCTGCTTCTGTCCTGTGTCACATCATCAATAAACACTAGTGACCCAGTGCCACTGGCAGCCATGCATGCCCAAGCCATCACACTGCCTCCGCCGTGTTTTACAGATGATGTGGTATGCTTTGGATCATGAGCTGTACCACACCTTTGCCATACTTTTTTCTTTCCATCATTCTGGTAGAGGTTGATCTTGGTTTCATCTGTCCAAAGAATGTTCTTCCAGAACTGTGCTGGCTTTTTTAGATGGTTTTTAGCAAAGTCCAATCTAGCCTTTTTATTCTTGAGGCTTATGAGTGGCTTGCACCATGCAGTGAACCCTCTGTATTTACTTTCATGCAGTCTTCTCTTTATGGTAGATTTGGATATTGATATGCCTACCTCCTGGAGAGTGTTGTTCACTTGGTTGGCTGTTGTGAAAGGGTTTCTCTTCACCATGGAAATTATTCTGCAATCATCCACCACTGTTGTCTTCTGTGGGCATCCAGGTCTTTTTGCATTGATGAGTTCACCAGTGCTTGCTTTCTTTCTTTCTTTCTTTCTTTCTTTCTCAGGATGTACCAAACTGTAGATTTTGCCACTCCTAATATTGTAGCAATTTCTCGGATGTTTTTTTTTCTGTTTTCGCAGCTTAAGGATGGCTTGTTTCACCTGCATGGAGAGCTCCTTTGACTGCATGTTTTCTTCACAGCAAAATCTTCCAAATGCAAGCACCACACCTCAAATCAACTCCAGGCCTTTTATCTGCTTAATTGAGAATGATATAACGAAGGAATTGCCCACACCTGCCCATGAAATAGCCTTTGAGTCAATTGTCCAATTACTTTTGGTCCCTTTAAAAACAGGGTGGCACATGTTAAGGAGCTGAAACTCCTAAACCCTTCATCCAGTTTTAATGTGGATCCCCTCAAATGAAAGCTGAAAGTCTGGACTTTATGTCCATGTCCATTATATAACTATAACCTGAATATGTTTCAGTAAACAGGTAAAAAAACAAAATTTGTGTCAGTGTCCAAATATATATGGACCTAACTGTAAGTTTAATGTTTTAGATTCTTCAAAGTAGCCAGTGTTGTGTGGTGTTGACCTTTTGGTCGTCACCTGGAATGCTTAAAGAAAAGCCAGTGAATTAGGAGGTGTGTGTCCAAACTTTTAGCTGATATATAAAACACACACACTTAATTTCTTTATTTATTCTGTCTGAGTCTTTTGATAAATGAAACCCAGCCGGAACGCTCGAGTCCGGAGCTTATTTTCTTCACGTCATTATTTCTGAAGAACAGGAAGTTAGACGTTCCCTTTTCCGTTTTAACCCGGCGCTTGACAGCACGCGCATGGAGTATTGATATAACTTGTGTGGACTAATAAAAGGATATTTATCAAGAAGGCACACAGTGAGCGGGATTAGTAAACATGGTGAGTGCGCAGATTTGAGCTCGGGCTTTTTAAAACGCTGATAAACTCCGGTAAGACGCGGCCGTTTATTACTTTATCAGAGCCGCTGGGGTGAACTGGGCCTCTCGAGCTAGGGCCGAATTTTAAATGACTCCTGACTCCCTAGATACGTCCACTACATGGTGGATTACTCTGCAGGCTTTTACAGCCTATGTAGTGCACTGGATGTCCAGGTGTGAGCTGTTTGGAATAAAGCCTTGTTTGTGTAAAAGCTGGTTAGCGCTGCTAAATCTCATGATTGCTAATTCAGCGGGGTTTTATTTCGTTTTCTTTTTACATTTACGAAAAACAAAATGGCTGGTTTTCTTGTTTAACAGAAAGAAAATAGCAAAATTATCTGTCAGTGAGTGTTGGTATGTAGCATAGCGTTGTCTATTTAGCGGTTATTTAGTGCTTTATGCTAGTTAGCCTGTGCTAAGCTAGTCCTGCTAAGTGTGTGTGTGAGATAAAATTCCATGGATTTAGCTTTTTGTCTTTGCTCAATTCTTCTATCTTCACTGTTGAAGCACTAATTACCAAGGCAAATTACTTTTATGTGAGGACGGACTTGGCAATAAACGATTCTGATTCCGATTCCGATTCTCTGTGTGTGTGTACACGCATATACGTGCATTTTATATATATATATATATATATATATATATATATATAATATTAGTGTGTGTATCCTATCTATCTATCTATCTATAAAATGTGTGTACACACGCACATGTATACACGTATAATGCATGAATATACGTGTATACACACACACACACACACACACTCTCTTTATATATAAAATGTGTATGTCTGTGTGTGTTTTGCAGAGGTGGACAAAGTACCCAACTTCATTACTTAAGTCAAAGTACAGATCCCACTGGTTAAATGTGACTCCGATACAAGTGAAAGTTCTCCAGTCAAATTTTTACTTAAGTTAAAGTCCTGAAGTGCTTGCTTTTAAAAATACTTAAGTATTAAAAGTACATTTTCTGTCAACGCGTCGTTGTATTATTACCACAACGCTTACAAAACCTAACGCCCTGACCAAAGACAGAAATGTGAATTTGCAAAACGAACGCATGGTGGTTTAACGTTAAGCTAGCTAGTCAGTGAAACTCCACCTGATCTGCTCTCAAACTCGAAATCATACTGGGTAGCTAACGCTACTAGAAAAGAGATGTCTACATTCTGTTTATTTGGCAAGATTATGCTAAAACATATATTTCTGAAAGGACTTCAGATAAGTTAACATTATTCATGTTAGCGTAACTCCGTTTTTACACGCTAACAGTGTCCAAGTGAACTAGCTGTGTGTAAACGTTAGCCGTGGACAAGGCGATGGCAACTTGGCAGGTAAATCTATGGAGCACTTGCATGTGACGTCACAGCCGATCCAGATTGTGACAGACGCCATCTTGTCGGTCAAACGCCATATTTCCGCCTTCTACTTCTGGTTCTGCTTTTACTTCTACCTTTTCTTCTGGAAAACCCTACTATATACAATTCTACTACAACAGCTGCAGCTACAAGCTCTCCCTACCTGTGCACGGTTTTTATGTTTTTTGTGTGCATTTTTGCTAGGGCCATGACGGTTAGGCGAGTATCCGAATCCGGTTCAGTCATTTAAGCCTTTCGATTAGAATACTGACGAGTCGGTTAATCGATATAACGAATATACATATTGCTTATCATTAATGAAACAGTAGTTCGTTTATGATTATGAAAAACATACATACCCTATGGTTTTTACGCTGGAAAATAGAGTTTATTTGTATAAAATCCAAGAATTTTTTCTACGGCGGCCATTTTGCCATCCCATAATAATGCGAAGTCTCGCGTGGTTTTGCGCGGGTAATGCTCGTTTCCGGGTCACTTCAAAAGCACATGAAAGAAAGTTGGCAACACATTTTTTGTTGATAAGTCATTTATTTTATTGCCTGCAAAGGAAACATATGTCAAAAATTAAGTAATGCAATTATTATGATGAAAAGGTAAGTGTTTAATATGATATAAGTGAGGATACATGTTGTACAAATGAACAAGTTTCGGGTAAACCGAAATGAATAGGTTATCAAACTCGGTTAACCGTAATCGCGAATATGCTAACCGTCATGGCCCTAATTTTTGCGTGTTGTTCGTCTGTACCGGACTTCAATATCCACTACAACCGTATGGACTTACTGGACATTGGTTTCCAGCAGAAAATGACGGTTTGTAGCGATTTCCATCGCATGCACAACATTCCGGACGAGATAGCGAGACCAGCGGGGTCTCTGTGGATTGTTATCAGAAGCAAAGCGAAGGAGGCGGCGCCGGGAGCGGAAGCAAAAGCGAGGCTGCAGGCAGAGCCGGCCTGTTGACTAAGCTCAGAAAACAGCCACTCAAACCTCCACTGCCAAGCCTCTACCTCTCCAACGCCAGATCCATGTAAACAAGACGGACGATTTGGAATTACAGCTGGAATTACCTTATTCTATTCTATAATCGGCTGGTCAGTGCTATACTCAATACTTAAGTGACTTACCCATCCAATGAGGATTCTTGTTTACAAGATGCCACATCTGAGTCGCTGACAAATCCTGAATTTCTGTAAAGATAACTGTGCAGAGATTTATAAGCACGCAGTGCTTCACCACTGAACAGCGAGGGAAAGTTAATGAGGTAATTATACACATCTGGGTATTCCGCTGGCAGTTCAAAATCCAGTCGTGAAAACTCCGTCCGGTAAGCCATAAGGGTCATAAATCTGTAGAACGTTGATTTTAGACATATATCTAGTTATGTGTTCATTAGAAAAATGAGCCGTGTAGTCCATCGGTTGAAATTGATCCATTCTGTACACGAGTGCAGCAGTATTCAGCGGTGTTTTTGACCGACAAGATGGCGGTTGTGTACTTTCCGGTCACGTGACTGCAAGATCTCTATTGAAAGTCATTTGACTAACCAGACTGCATAGCGATTGCAACGTTATCGCTAGCTCTAAAAGCACAGACAACTTCATTGCAAGCTTTCTTTTGGAATAAAACATTTATATACCTCAATATGCTTCTGCACATTGGACGGCAAGTTTTTGGCAAACAAAGCAAACGTTTAAAACGAAACGAATCTTTAATCCTTTCAGAAAACTGAAACACGGGTTCTAGGTATGGCCATGAGTGTGTGTGCATTCTCCAGAAGAACCGCCTCCTTCCATTCTGCCATCAACTGATCGTGTTAAATAACGCTGCTGAGAAATCACTGAGCTTGATTTTGTACAGTCTATGGACGTGACGTGACCCTAGTGATTACTGATCGGCTGTCTCAGTGTCACCTGCGAAAAAACCATCACGTTTTAGAAAAGAAAAGAAAAACACATCCACTTTCAAAGCTGCTTCATAGTAACGAGTAACGAGGACCTTGATAGAAATGTAGTGGAGTGAAAAGTACGATATTTGCCTTTCAAATGTAGTGAAGTTAAAGTCATAAATTAAAAAAAAAAAAAAATTCTCAAGTAAAGTACAAATACTCAAAGTGTACTTTGTTACTGTCCACCTCTGTTTTGTGTGGATACTGAGAAATTATGCCGCTTTTCCACTACAAACGCGGCTGAGTCGGGCTGAGCCGTGCCGTGCTGAGTCGAGCTGAGCGGGGCTGTTGGAGTTGCATTTCGACTACAACCGCGCTGAACCGTGCTGGCTGGAAGTGGGTGGACACATTGGGTGGAGTTAGCGAAAGTGGGTGGACGTCACGTGATGTCGTTAAGCGGCGCAAACAGTGACCTCAGTGATCTTTTAAGCGGTAGTCTCACGACCCGGATAGTAAACAATAAACATGGAGTCATTAGTGTTGCTGGTCTTGGTGCTGTGGCTTGTTGTCACCGACAACGCCAACAGATACTGGCAAGAGCGTATAGATGAGGCGAGGCGCATAAGGCTTCAGAAATTCTCGTAATGCGTAATTCTTCTTCCAGGTTTACAGTGTTTACAGATCCCAGCGTGCTCGCGGGGCGTGTGTGGGCGTGTGAGGACACTCCTCCTCACCAATCAGTGCACAGGGGAGTGTCTGCTCACGCCCCTAGCCCCACTCGGCTCGGTTTGGCTCGCTTCAGCCCCACTCCAAAACCGTGTGAGTTTTGGGTGCTGAGCAGGGCTGAAGCGAGCTGAGTCGTGCTGCTCTGAGGTAGTCGAAACGCGAGCCATGTCGGGCTGAAGTGAGCTTGAAGCGAGCTGAAAAAGGGTAGTGGAAAAGGGCCATTAGTGTCGGCAAGCCATCTCTCGGCCTGTATGATGTGGAGAGATCTAAACCCTGTACATACACCAAGACCTCCATGAGGCCTACTGTGGAAAAATTCAGCAGACCTTTCTGACGTTTCTTAGTTGTTGGGGGGAAAAAATAAATCAAAATAAGTGTGAAAATGGCCAACTTGGCTTGTCCCACCCACCTACAACCTTAGTTTGAACTAACAGTGTTATTTCTCCACTGAAAGCCCGCAGACCACATGACCCTCTGTGCACGTCATGGATATGAGTGCGTTTAAAGAAAATACAACACAACTCGATGCAGCTTTCAATCATTTCGACTGCAGCTCAGCCAAAGTAGGTGTTCCATACACTTGCGGTCAACTCTGTGGCGGTGCTGAATTCAGTCCCAGCGTCGAAGCGGTTACTCAGACACAAGGTTCGCCTGCCTCATGTTCTCTGGCAAGACAACAGAACATCATCTCGTACACGCGATCGTCATGTGTCCTGGTTTTGGTACGTTTTTTTTTTTTTTGCGTAGAGTTGAGTGTGTAAAAATTGAAGCGTACCTTTTTTACGTGTCAACTCTGTGACGGTGATTACATCTGTGTGATTTCACTGTGTTAAGTCGTCAGTATGATGAAACAAAGTGGCAGCTCACTCCCTTCACGCAGGCAATTAATAGGTTGATCCCAATGGACACGGCAAGCCAGAAAGCGCAAAGTTTGTCAACTATGTTGCGTCTAATTGAAGGTAGATGTCGCATTGCCAGTGCAGTGCAGGCTACAATAATTCCACCATCAGTGTCTACTGAGGAAGCCAAATTCAAGACAACGAGCCATTTGATTTTGACTTTAAAGGAGGGGGTGCACAAAAAGTAACAGGCCTAGCTTGGTCATTTTAAATATTTTGACTACGTTTAGTCCCAAATTAAGATAAAAAGTTACAAGTTAGTATTTTCCGTCATTTCTACAAAATAATTCAGGATTACAGCCACCAGGATTGTATTACAGGAAACGATGGTAGCTGGTCTATCTGTCACATCGTTTAGTGTTTCTCAACCACTGGGACGCGATCCATTAGTGGACCGCAGAAAGTTGAAGCTAATTTTTACTCGTAGTAGGGTACAATTGCTGGGTTGCATCCGCTATCGCATCCGCCTCGTTAAGTTAGGGTCAGACAACAACTCGCGATGGATTATCGATGAGGCATTTTGGTGGCGATGCATGGCGATCTACACGTGAGCTAAAAGTTGTGGTCACACAGCAGGTGAACACTCGACGATCACACGTTTGCGCACTCGAGCGTTCACGGAGTGCGTTGTGCATGATCTTGGGACCCAGTCGTTATGGGAAACACTTGACGCTGATTTGAGCAAAATCAGCACGCACAGGTACGGATGCTGTTTTCACAGAGGCTTTGCAAAGTATCATCATCATGGTCACGTTTGTTTCTAGCCATGTTTATATCACTGTATAAATACTCTGCTTTAGTTTGTTTTTGTAAATATCACGCCTGCTAATGAACACTCTTCCTGCACTTAGATCCGTCTATCTTGTAGTGTCCTGATCCCCAGATCTTTAACCCAGACACACATAGAAAGTTGTACTCCTCCATGCTCTTCCAGGTTTTCATCTGTGTGTCCGTGTAGAACGATGTCTGAGGTAGTTTGAGATGTCGGGGAACTCGATGGATGGATAATTTCCCAACTCGTAACTAAAAAATCCTTCTTTGTTAGTGTGTAAGGATCGAATCCCATTGAGTGGTTTCTGTAGTCGCTTCTTGGTTTTAATAACTTGCTTGTTTTCTAAACACAAACATGGCAGTAAGTTCTTGTGTTAATGGACCAGACTCCACTTTTGGATCATTAATCCGTTTTGACTGAGAATGCCCTGCATGCACGGTTTGGCTTCTGGCACATCCGTACAGTTTTAAATACAAAACCTACAATTAAGTTTTTCTTCATTGCATTTATTTAATTCCTGGGCTCCCACCTGTAACAGGGAGTGATGTTCAAAATCAAAGTCCTTCCCACGCCATGTGGCACATCGGGCGGAACCGATCTCCGTTTCCGTAGCCCTCAGCCTCTCGCCTATAGAGATCTTGCAGTCACGTGACCGGAAAGTACACATCTGCCATCTTGTCGGTCAAAAACACCGCTGAATACTGCTGCACTCGTGTACAGAATGGATCAATTTCAACCGACGGACTACACGGCTCATTTTTCTAATGAACAGATAACTAGATATGTCTAAAATAAACGATCTACAGATTTGTGACCCTTATGGCTTACCGGACGGAGTTTTCACGACCGGATTTTGAACTGTCAGCGGAATACCCGGACGTGTATAATTACCTCATTAACTTTCCCTCGCTGTTCAGTGGTGAAGCACTGCGTGCTTATAAATCTCTGGACAGTTATCTTTACAGAAATTCAGGATTTGTCAGCGACTCAGATGTGGCATCTTGTAAACAAGAATCCTCACTGGACGGGTAAGTCACTTAAGTATTGAGTATAGCACTGACCAGCCGATTATAGAATAGAATAAGGTAATTCCAAATCGTCCGTCTTGTTTACATGGATCTGGCGTTGGAGAGGTAGAGGTTTAGCAGTGGAGGTTTGAGTGGCTGCTTTCTGAGCTTAGTCAACAGGCCGGCTCTGCCTGCAGCCTCGCTTTTGCTTCCGCTCCCGGCACCGCCTCCTTCGCTTTGCTTCCGATAACAATCCACGGAGACCCCGCTGGTCTTGCTATCTCGTCCGGAATGTTTTTTTTTTTTCTCGTCCGGAATGTTGTGCATGCGATGGAAATCGCTACAAACCGTCATTTTCTGCTGGAAACCAATGTCCAGTAAGTCCATACAGTTGTAGTGGATATTGAAGTCCAGTACAGACGAACAACACGCAAAAATACACACAAACAACATAACAAACATGCACAGGTAGGGAGAGCTTGTAGCCGCAGCTGTTGTAGTAGAATTGTATATAGTAGGGTTTTGTAGAAGTAAAAGCAGAAGTAGAACCAGAAGTAGAAGGCGGAATATGGCGTTTGACCGACAAGATGGCGTCTGTCACAATCTGGATCGGCTGTGACGTCACATGCAAGTGCTCCATTACCTAGCTAGGGTTACAGTGCGGGGCTAGTCCTCTGGTAACCATGAGAGTTTGACTCCCCACTCACATCTGTATCGCAGCGTGCCTTGCCAGACGGCAGTAGGTACCATTTTTATGATGGTCTTTGGTACGACCCGATCGAGAGGTGGACACACTAACCACTAGGCCAACTCGCGGTCAAGGGAGTGATGTTGCGTCCCATTAATACGCTTTACAATAGATTATTAGATTCTAATAGAACAGATGAGCCAAAATAATTGGGGATCTTTTTTAATGGGCCCCGACTCGTTACAAGTCTGAATAGGTGGGCCTTGAAGCAGAAAAGGTTAAGAACCCCTGACGTCTTATGAAATATGTGATTAGTGTTGTATACTGAAAAATATAAAAGCATTTGAGCGCGGCTCTGCTGTGGACCTTTCACTTGGCACGTCGTACTATCATTTGGCAATACTTAGACCAAAGCCCAACCTATTTCATTTTTGCCAAATTGACCGCCCTTAATTTCTCAGTATTCACAGAAACACTGTCATATATAAAAATACATACGTGTGTGTGTTATATATAATAAAACACTTCGGGGCATGCTGATTAGGAAAGTAATCACCGATGGGGTGGCGTGTTTATTACACCAGGGTTTTATTCCTCTTATACCCTGTCCACACTAGGGATTTTGTACCGATACGATACTATTTTCGTACCGCAACACCTGTCTACACTAGCAACTATACCGGTACTGTAGCGGTATAACTGTATCGGTACGAAACCCACAAATGTATGGGTTTCGTACCGGTACAGTATCGGTACTGTAGCGCTTTGCTGTAGTGTGGACTAGGGATCGACCGATATGGGGTTTTTTTTTTTTTTTTTTTTTTTCAGGGCTGATACCGATTATTATGGAATTGGGATGCCGATAACCGATATGTGCAACCGATAAATGTAAACATTATAATTCACATGAAATTAAACATGGCACACACTGACAAAGACCTTCATATCCATGAAATGTATGTTTAATTGTAAAATTGAACATGAAATTTTGTGCAGGGAGATGCCAGCAGCATTTGTACAATAAAGTCAAACATTAGTTAGAATAAAATGAGAAATAAAATAAATATTCACCAATAAAATAAATCACTCCCTACTATATTACAGCTCACCATTTTCAGTGGAAAATACACTCTGGATTCTTTTACACTAAGAACTAAGTAAGACTTACCAACTTCAAGTAGTTTTTAAATAACAAATCAAGTGTAGGGAGCTGCCTGCAGCATTTTTTAAAAAGTAAAATCAAACATAAAGTCGGCGATCACTCCCTATTATGTAACAACTTAACAAGTAACCATCTACGGCTCTGCTCCTTCAAGAGTATATCGCTTTCCGAATCAGAAGCGCTAGCGAGGAGAATCACTTGCGCAAGAATTATAAACATTACAGCGCAATGTGAAGTAGCATAAGAACATTTAAGTCAAGAGTTTAATTGATGTATTTCGTTCATTACCGTTTATCCAAGCAAGTGTGCATCCACGACACGATTAATTACTGAGCCCACAACAAGCGTCCTGACAAACTCCCTACAGTATTACACAGCCTGCTAGCACCATATCACACCTGGCGTGTTTAAATGTTCAAATAGCGCTTTATAAAGTTACCTACAAGTGCAATGTGCTTTTTGAGCACGAGTCACGTCATGAAGTTTACTCATCACCATAACAAATAGCCAGTAGGCTTGCGCTAGCCTACAGAACACAAACACTACATTTTATTTCGTCTTCCCTTGACCACCTCTCTGTACGGCTGTCATTCTACTGTTCGAGTAGAACTACTGACACATTCACAACGTTTCCAGACGGGGATTTAAAAATGACTGCAGCCTACGTTATGCTGTTTCAGCGAGACTAGTTGGTTGTAGGCTAATTCAAGTGCTTCCTTCCGTAAGCTAAGTTTGCCCGGCTACACAGATGCAAATGGACAGTTTTAACGAGTAGTAGATGAAGAATGTAAACATATAATGATGTTGTGCTTTTGCAACTTGTGTGTTTGTGACTTATTGCGGCAAAAGCAGCGTGTCCTTACCTTGAAGTGGGATCTGCTTCTGCCCGAGTGCCCGTACGGCCACCTTGAAACAGTTCACAGCGGTTAGCTACGCGTGTTGATTGGCTGTATCCCTTGTGCCGCTTCTGCCCGAGTGCCCGTACGGCCGCCTTGAAACAGTTCACAACAAATCAGATGTTGTGGTGGGCGGGACTGTGTTCTTGAACTCAGAGAGGCGAGTGCAGGAAAGGACGTGCAGTGACAGTCACGTTAGGAACGAAATGGCTGCAAAAAGGCATGTTATCGGCATATCGGTGGAAATTATGTCCGATACCGATAACCCTAAAAATGCAGAATATCGGCCCGATATGTCGGCCAGGCCAATTATCGGTCGACCCCTAGTGTGGACAGATGAAGCAGTTCTGTATCGATACAAATATAATGTGCAAGCGCAGTGAACCATTCCTACATCTTCCGGGTTATTCATACAATACAATACGCCCGTGCTTTCCAGCTGTAAATAAAACGTCAAAATGGCTCAAAACGACCGTGGAGCTACATGGAGCAAAGAAGGGAAGGGGGGGAGGAAGAGGGGAAAAAGGAGGGGAAGAGAAGGGAGGGGGGAGAAAGGGAGATTCGTTTTCTTTGTTTTTTTTCTCAACTGCCTTGCGCATTTTATACGATTCGACTGAATAAATGACCAGCAGGAATACAGACTGTACACTGACAACAAAAAGCACACACGCTGTTTCATCCGCCATATTCTCGGAAGGAAGTTACTCGGTAACCACGGAAACATTTCGCGCACGCGCATTTCAACTTCCATGAAAGAAAACCGCAAACATTTCTTGCTAGTGTGGACAGATGCACTAAACTGTACCGGTATACTTTGTATCGATACAGTTATACCACTTTCGTACCGGTATAAGTGTGAACGCAGCATTATACCACAACGGTATGACGACAATTACAGTTTTTCCAATTCACTTCTGCCAGAAAAAGCACTGAACAGAACCCTGTACTGATATGAGCTTCTGTCCAGCTTAGATTTATCATCAGTAATGCATCTTAATTTAAGATTCCTAGACAACCCAAAAAGTCTGCCCTGCCATGCAAAGAAAGTAAGCATGCTGTATAAGGCGTCACCCTCTCTGTGTGTGTGTGTGTGTGTGTGTGTGTGTGTGTGTGTGTGTGTGTGTGAGAGAGAGAAGACTCCCATGTTCTCATTTCTTTGTGGGTTTCTTTCGTCTTGGCTCTGCCGTCAAACTCTGTTTCTCCAACAGGCTTCAGATCCACTGACCTGGATAAAGCGCGCTCTGAAGATTGAACGGTTTAACTCCGGCTTTGGAAACAGGAAATAAAATAAAATAAGAGGAGCTGCTTGTGTGACTGCCAGCAAACGTGAAAGCAGTCGTATTGATAACGCTGTTCTTTGTTTTGGGCAGAAACCCATCCTTCTGCAGGGCCATGAGAGGTCCATCACTCAGATTAAATACAACAGGGAGGGCGACCTGCTGTTCTCTGTGGCCAAGGACCAGGTACGTGGGCTCAACTTGGACTTGATTTGAGTTTAAAGTCGAGGTCTTTGAGTTGTTATTAGTCCAGGAAACTGCACACGCAGGATATTCATACAGAACATCTGCTACACAACATGTATGAATGTAAACGCAATATCAAGTATATCCAGCGCAACAAAACCTTTCAGGAGACCAATATGGTATATTTTACTCAAGAAATGTTGAGTAGACAAATGATGGGGCCAGCCTTAAAAAAAAAAAAAAAAAAAAAAATCCGTTTCCTGTCCACCGGGTGAGCAAAAAAATTTTCAGTAGGGAGGGAGGAATTTTTTTTTTATTATATAATCATATATATATATATATATATATATATATATATATATATATATATATATATATATATAATGAGTGATTCCACGCTTATGGGTACTGAAACGGGGACATGAACTTATTTTTAAAAATTCACCTAAAACCATTTCTTTTTTTACCATCAGGTCACAAAACATGTAATCTTTAATGAATGATATGTTAAAAGATAACTTTAATTTTCTGAGATGTAATAAAAACATATTTATATGCCAAAGTCAGAACGTAACAGAAGTGTTGTGGACATATAGATTCTCAATTTTAACAATGTAGAATTACTTTTTGAAACATAGGAAGGTGATGTTTTAGCAAATATAATTAATAAACATGTGTAGTAGAATAAACATACACATTCTTTCAATAAGATTAACATGGTATATAGCTAGATTGTAATTAATTTGTAACAGACGCGAGATGGACAATCGCAACAGAAGTAATGGAACAGACATCATTTTGGAACTCATAGGCTTGACTTTGGCATATAAATGTGTTTTTATTACATCTCAGAAAATTAAAGTTATCTTTTAACATATCATTCATTAAAGATTACATGTTTTGTGACCTGATGGTAAAAAAAGAAATGGTTTTAGGTGAATAAGTTCATATCCCCATTTCAGTACCCATAAGCGTGGAATCATTCATATATATATATATATATATATATATATATATATATATATATATATATATATATGGATGGATAAGAAATCGCAATGCAGTGTTTGCTTTTTCTTTCAGTACTTTTTTATTACAAAAGTAGGCACATTTAATAAAATATGACCGTTTAATCAACTGAAACTTGTACAAAAACTTTTTTATTTGCTACAGACAGTTTTTAATTCTGTCCAGCCAACCTGCATTAGTTCCGTAAACGCATTTTTTTTTTTGTTGTTCGGTTCCGTTCTCATTTTGAATAGATCTATTAGGTTCTCCTACAGATCTGTCAGGGTCATTAACAAAGTAGGTAATGAATTTCGCATAACAAAACTCAAAAGCTGTTTGTAACGTCTCGGATGGATCAAGATCAAACGAATTTTCCAGTAACGGTTTGTGACGGTCCGACACACGGACTTTTTGTCGTTCTAAATCGAGCGTTAGGCCGAGTTCGGATGAAATTACACTATTAAAATGATCACTGGATGATTTGTTTTTCTGAATCTTTACTATTTTGTTGTTCGCTAGTAGAGGTCGACCGATATGGGTTTTTGTAAAGCCGATACCGATATTTAGAGGTCAGAGTCAGCCGATGGCCGATATGAGCTGCCGGTTTTTAGGGCCGATATGCTATCGTATTGTCCCTAATTGGCATGCTAAAATATCATACTAGTAAGAGGACGCACAACACTTATAAACTTAACACAATTTATTGAAAATTGAACACTGAAAAAATCAACATATGAAATAAATATAAAATAAATAAATACCAGTTAAGTCAAAGGCTACTAATGAAATACTACTGAACTCTGAGTCTGAAATATTCAATATATAATCAACATAAAAATAAATATGAAATAAAAATATATTAGTGCTGCAAACACACTAGTAACACAGGACGTACTAGGCTAGTACGTCCTGTGTTTGTGTTACTAGTGTGTTTGCAGCACTAGTTCAGATAGTTACTTCAAAACGGCAAAATACATGTTCAAGTTATACAGTTTCACTGTGGAACTTCCTCGCCTTGAACTTTCACACGCTTCCGTTTCAACAATATAAAACTCCGTCTCCCAGCATGCTGTGCAGGAAACCGGAAATAGGAACTGCAGAGGTCTAGCATCGGCCTC
The DNA here is from genome assembly GCF_027579695.1 of Neoarius graeffei. Classification (NCBI taxonomy): domain Eukaryota; kingdom Metazoa; phylum Chordata; class Actinopteri; order Siluriformes; family Ariidae; genus Neoarius; species Neoarius graeffei. The sequence continues at coordinate 27,370,636 of NC_083590.1, read as the reverse complement.
TGGTTCACAATCAAATCAAACATGTATACATCGCGAAAACGAATGGACATGGGATGGCAATGTTCTAATATGTTCACAGGTTAGTTTTGCGTCCTCTTTTTGTTAACTTTTCACCCATACCCCTTTTCCACCAAATCAGTTCCAGGGCTGGTTCGGAGCCGGTGCTGGTTCACAACTCGTTCAACTTGCGAGCCAGCTGAGAACCAGTTTGCTTTTCCATAGCTCGCGGTGCTAAACAGAGCCACGTCATTACGTCGCTGTATACGGAAGTTACGTCGCTACGTTTACATAAACCTTGGCGCGAATATCAAAGCAAAAACAATGCGGAAGAAGCAGCAGCAGGAACAACAACAATAATAATAATGGATGACTTCGCGTTTGTACAGCTGCTGCTTCTTGTCGCTTAAAAATGGCGATCTTTCGCGGTCTTGTTATTGTTGTTGGTCTTAACAACTCCGTCCCCCCCGCTGACGTAAGCGGTTCTTTCCTCTGGCCCAGCAGAGAGTTGGTGCTCGCCTGGAACCGGTTTTTCTGGCCCCAGAGCCAGTTCTTTGTCAGTGGAAACAGAAAACCCAGTTCCAAACTAAGCCCTGGCCCCGAACCAGCCCTGGAACTGCTTTGGTGGAAAAGGGGCAATAGACTGTCCGTTACTACAGTTTAGATCGGAACATAGCGGTCGCCAGCGTTAAGGGGGCTTACATAGTCGACGCATTCCCGATGCACTCGCGGCCACAAGGCTACGCATCACAACGTTTCGTTTCGAGAGGAATTCTACAACTCCGATGCAGCTGAAATGCTATTCGTTTTTCCTTTCGCTAAATGAAGCAACACATCACAGATTACAACTATCATGAGAGCAAATATACGACTTTAGGACATTGAAATGTAAGAATTGAAGCCTTACCTGTAGGCTATCTCTGCTGACTCCTGAAATGTTTGTTGGCTTGGGTCTTTTGCACGCCGCGTTCTACGTAGCTGTCGTGCCTGACTTCAAATCGGCGCGACCAAATAAGAAAATCGTCCAATGCCGATGCATTAAAAAATGGCAAAAATCGGCCGATTAAATCGGCCGGCCGATAGATCGGTCGACCTCTACTCGCTAGAATACCATTTTGCGATTTCACACTTAAGCAAATGTTTGAAAACTCCAGATCTTCTTCCTTCATGGTGGCTGCTCTTTTTCTTTTTTTGTGCCGCACGGCGCATGCGCAGAGCTGATTCAGTTCTATATTCTGCGTGGAATGCGTAAATGTCAAGTTCGATTTTAGATTTACGAACCCGAAAAAAATGTCGAAAAACTGGCGTTAAAAAAAATTTCAACCGCACAAACGGCACTCATATTATTCAAAACAACCGGTGGACCGGAAACAGAACATTTTTTAATAATGGCCTAGTGATACAAATACAAAATGCACATTAACATGAGGAAGTGGAAAAACACTTCCACTGCGATCCAAACTCGGAATGTGTTATTTCGATTCCGGTTTCTTTTTCCTGGTGCGTTTGATGTGATGTTTTTATTGACTTGTGTGTGGTGATTTAAAAAAATTTTTTTTTTTCTCCCCCTCAGTTTGTCAACGTGTGGTATTCGGTGAATGGTGAGAGGCTCGGCACTTATAACGGCCACACCGGAGCCGTGTGGTGTGTGGATGTCGACTGTATCCTTCACTGACGCTTGTTACCTTTTAAAACTTTTGTCGAGACAGAAAACCTTATTGATCCTTTATTGAAGGGAAATTTTGACAAGTACAGATAACATTATGACACCAGATATTAAGACGACACTTATCTGTAAGTACAGTAGAGGCGTACACTGTCCTGTGGAATGAAGTGATGTATAGATACAGTACTGTGCCACTCTGTTATTTTTTTCATACAAACTTTGTTATAGATTTCTGTTTTATGACTGCTACGTTATCGAGTCGGTACAAAAACATGTTTGAGTTCCAAACGTTCGTTTCATTTTCCAGCACAAAATTAAATATTAGAGGGAAAAAGTTTGTATCTGAGCAGCATGTGACATAAGAGAGCACTTTTCAGATTAAAAAAGAAAACATAATGAAGGCTGCTGGGTTTTGGTGCAAAATGAAGAAGCGAGTGTGACAGTCAAAGTGTCCAGAAGAACTGTGGCTGGTTCTGGAAGATGCTCAGTAAAACCTACAGATCATTTCCGCATAAAACTGCACTCACTGGACCTGAGACTAAAGCCGAAAGGCCCGAAGGGGGATTATGTCGTGGCGATGTTCATCCCGGGACGGGCGCTCACCTTCTGAAATCAACTCCTCTCACAATTTTTGGAGGAATTTCACGAAACTTGGCAGGATTCTTTGTTATATGTCGGTAATACGCATATTGTAATTTGGTTAAATCCGGTCACATTTTTACCAGAGTTACAGCCCTTGATTAACAAAATTAGAGTTTGACAATTTCATGTGAGTGTGTGTTTCTTCTGAAATCAACTCCACTCAATTTTTGAACAAATTTCATGCAACTTGGCAAAAGGCCTTGTTATATGTCATTAGTACGCTTATTGTTTGTTTTGTTCAATTCGGTCGCATTTTCCCCAGAGTTGTGGCTCTTGATTAACAAAATTTTATAATTTGACAATTTCATGAAGGTGTGTTTTCCTTCTGACATCAACTCCTCTCACAGTTTTTGGACGAATTTCTCGAAGCTTGGCAAAAGGCCTTGTTATATGACGGTAATACACATATTGCGATTTAATTTCGTTTGTGAAAATTTTCCCAGAGTTTTGATCCTTGATTAAATAACTTACGCTTTGACAGTTTCATGAGGGTGGACGTTCTTCTGAAATCAACTCCTCTCACAATTTGTGGAGGAATTTCACCAAACTTGGCAAAAGGCTTTATTATATGACAGTTCTACGCAGATTGAAATTTCATTTAATTTGGGCAGATTTTACTAGAGTTATAGCCTGGGCCCGCCCATCCTAAGCGTGACGCAACACGAGGGCTTGTTGTGAGCTTAGTCTGGCCAGGCAAGCTATCTACAGCTCTTCCAAGCTCCCGAAAAATCGGGAACCAATCAACTTTGAGCATCTCCAACGGCCCTGGGTAGAGGCGTGTTCAAGGCACTGACGTAGTAGAACTGCGACCAGAAGCCATAGATTGTTTACAGAATCTATGCCGGAAGCGCTTCATTCACGCTTCCGCATCTATTACGCATAGATTCTGTATTGAAAGCATTCAACGGGAAGTTCTCATTGAAAACGGAGCAAAGAGCAGCCCTGGAGGTATTTATTGAAAGGAAGGCCGTTTTCGCCTTGCTCCCGACCGGCTTCGGTAAGAGTTTAATCTACCAGTTAGCCCCGTCGCGTCACATACATCAGAGGAAAGAGTGATGTGATTGGTTTAAGCTTCGTCACAGCCTTTTCTGGCTTCGACCAGTAGCAAACTGAGGCATTTCAGGGAGGCGGGTCAACCACGGGCTCTGGGAAACGGTTGGGCTGAATATCTTGGCCAGACCAATAGCTCGTAGAGCTTTGAAGTCGCGTTAGCCAGGCTACTAGAGTTATGCCCTTGATTATTAACAAACTTATACTTTGGAAATTTCATCAAGGTGTGCTTGCTTTCTGAAATCAACTTCCCTTACAATTTTTGGAGGAATTTCATGTAATTTGGCAAAAAGTTTTTTTTTTTTTTTTTAATCCCCCGCTGGCTGAAAGGCCTGAAGAGGGATTATGTCGTGGCGATGTCCGTCCGTCTGTCCCAGGAAGGGCGCTCACCTTCTGAAATCAACTCCTCTCACAATTTGTGGAGGAATTTCATGAAACTTGGCAGGATTCTTTGTTATATGTCGGTAATACATGTTGTAGTTTCGTTAAATTCGGTCACACTTTACCAGAGTTACAGCCCTTAATTAACAAAATTATAATTTGACAATTTCATGAGTGTGTTTTTCTTCTGAAATCAACTCCACTCACAATTTGTGGAGGAATTTCATGCAACTTGGTAAAAGGCTTTGTTATATGACCATTATATGCAAATGTAAATTTTGTTTAATTTGGGCAAATATTCCCAGAGTTATACCCTTGATTATTAACAAACTTGTACTTTGGAAATTTCATCAAGGTGTGCTTGCTTTCTGAAATCAATTTCCCTCATAATTTTTGGAGGAATTTCATGTAATTTGGCAAAATTTTTATTTATTTTTTTTAATCCCTCGCTGGCCAAAAGGCCCGAAGCAGGATTGCCGTTGTGATGCCTGCCCGTTCCAGGAAGGGTACTCGCCTTCTGAAATCAACTCCTCTCACAATTTTTGGAGGAATTTCACAAACCTTGGATCTGTAGATTTTTATATCTTTCCTGTTTGTAAATTTTGTCCATATCTTGTAAATTTGTCAACCCTTCTATCTATAGATCATCTTTTATGTAAATCTCTTTTACGTATGTGTATATTGAGGTCCATTTTGCAAGGCAGTGCACTGAATTTCGTTGTGTGTCTTACACAGTGACAATAAAGCAATCTTGAATCAGGGTTCTTTGTTATATGTCGGTAATACGCATATTGCGATTTCGTTCAATTCGGTCGTGTTTTACCAGAGTTCTGGCAGAGTTGCCAGCGGGGGATATTGCACTCTCGGAGCACTCTTGTTTTTAAAGCAAAGGGTCGTCTCACGCCAAATACTGACTTTGTTTCATTTATTATGGCTTACTGTTTATAGTGTATATATATATTTTTTAATGTTGAAACATTTAATTTCATTATTTTTAAGCCATTTTTGGTCTACAGCATTTCTTTACATGTGCCTAAGACTTTTGCACAGAACTGTGTATATACTGTATATGTGTGAGAGAGTTTGGGGGGTAAATAAATAAAAAAAATTATTAATCATATTACACACACATTAAAGCTTTGTGTAAATTTGCCTTAATAAGCTGAAGGGGACACAAAACACGTGTTGACTGGATCCGCTGATAACAGCTGCAGACTCTGGGACTGTGAGACAGGTTGGTTACTTTCTCTTCTGTTTCTACCACTAACGCAGTGATGACACGACACACTTGAATATCACTGTGTGTGTTTTGTATATACATTTCACATTCATGCAATCGACCAATCATGTAGCGGCAACACCGCGCATAAAATCGTGCAGCTCCAGGTCAAGAGCTTCAGTTAAAGTTCACATCAAACCGTGTGCTCCTGAGGTCGCTTGGTCTTTTTCCAGTCTTCAGCTGTCCAGTTTCATCGAACCTTCTGCTCGTGCTCTTGTAGCTCATCACTCGCTGTGTTGTGCTTCTGGAGATGCTTTTCAGCTCACCGTGGTTGTAAAGAGTGGTTATTTGAGTTACTGTAGCCTTCGTGTCAGCTTGAATCAGTCTGGCCTGTGCTACGTGACCATATGCTCACTCATTTCCCTTAATCTGTATTCATGCATTTAAACAACTAGCATTTATGATGATGGCTTCAGTTTTTACCGTAGCAAAAGGCCATTATTAAAAAATGTTCTGTTTCCGGTCCACCGGCCGGGTGAGTGCCGTTTGTGCGGTTGAAATTTTTTTTTTTTTAATGCCGGTTTTGCGACATTTTTTTCGGGTTCGTAAATCTAAAATCGAACTTGACACTTACACATTCCCAGGGCTTTCCACTAAGGCTCATACTAGCCAGCCATGACAAATAAGCAGCCAGCCGGGGGAGGGGGGAGTAAACACAAAATAAACTCCTGTGCATGCAGTTCCCAGGATTAAATGTATTTTCCACAGACCATTTATTTATTCACTTTACTCAAATACAAAGTAAAATGGCAGCAAATCTTCTTTCTTTTCTTGCGTATTGCATCATGAGGCGTTCCTGGCTTGTAAATCTCTTATTTTCGGTGCATGACACATTCACGCAGCTGAGCATGCTATGAATTAACAACGACAACGGTCTGCAGTGGGGCGACACAATTACACACTCGGCGAACATTTCTCCATTTGTGCATGAAAATACACTCCAACCACTCAGTTTGGTTTCATTTACAACCAACGGTGTCTTTTGACGCCAGCACGTAATTGAACAAGAGAAGACTGGTTTACCGGAGACAAAATAAGCGTCATCTCTGCTTCTGTTCCCTCCGACACACTACTGCCTCCGCCGAGTGCGCGCGCACTCTGAACTGAATCAGCTCTGCGCATGCACCGTGCGGCACAAAAAAATGGCAGCCACCGTGAAGGAAGGCGATCCGGAGTTTTCAAACATTTGCTGAAGTGTGAAATCGCAAAATGGTATTCTAGCGAACAACAAAATAGTAAAGATTCAGAAAAACAAATCATTCAGTGATCATTTTAATAGTGTAATTTCATCCGAACTAGGCCTAACGGCCGATTTAGAACTACAAAAAGTCCGTGTGTCGGACATTTTAAGTACCTTTTGTAAAAGTTTTGCAAATGTTGCAGTCAGCATTTAAAATGCTAACTTAGTTTTTGTACAAGTTTCAGTTGATTAAACCGTCATATTTTATTAAATGTGTCTGCTTTTGTAATAAAGTACTGAAAGAAAAAGCAAACACAGCATCGCGATTTCTTATCCATCCATATATATAAAAAATAAATAAAAATAATAATAAATCCCTCCCTCCCGACTGAAAATGTTTTTGCTCACCCGGTGGACAGGAAACGGATTTTTTTTTTTAAGGATGGCCCAACCGTGACCTGGAGCTTTCACTTGCCCAGTGTTATGTTATCAAAGTTCACTAGTGTGCTTGACTTTGTCAAAGGTTTTTAATTCTCAACGAATGCCTGCTGTAAAATGCTAACGAGTCAGGGCGATGTGTTTCTCTTCAGGTAAACAGCTTGCAGTGCTCGATACCAACTCGGCGGTGAGGACGTGTGGCTTCGACTTCAGCGGGAACATCATCATGTTCTCGACAGACAAGCAGATGGGCTACCAGTGCTACCTGAACTTCTTTGATCTGCGAGACCCCCAACAGATCGGTAAGCGTTAACAGGAGCAGATCTGAATCCACAGGTATTGAACTGAGGATTTGAGAAGATAAATAGAATGCAAAAAAAAAAGCCTCAAAGTCTGAGAGAGCTTTTCTTCTCTGTTTTCCTGATCAGTGCTCTCCAGTTAAATAATGTACCTTAAAGTGCATATTCTGGACCAAATTCGTTTTTTTTTTTATATGAAAGTACGTCCCTTTACACACTCATCCAGAAGGGTAATTTTGCACAAGGCCATCTGTCTACAGCAGAAAAAAATAAGCGTCTGGAAAAATCCCGAGGGAGTCTGGAGCCAGATTCGTGACGTCACCTGCGGAAGCGCCAGCAGGCTGCGAGAGCTTGTACGGTTTCAGTGCACAGCCTGTGTAGACCAAGTTTAGCAGCTAGCGATTTTGCATTGAAATATGGAATTGTCACCTGAGCGCAATGTTACTTCACCTTTGGATGAAGACTGTAATGTTGCTACACCCTCCTACGATACATCTGTTAACCATTTTAATAATTACGCGATAACGTTGAAGAAATTTGCAGAAAACCACCAGGTCGTTTTCTCATAAACAAACCAGCGCTGACATAGGATTCAGAGGGAGGCGTCCCGCACGCGACGTCACGAAAATCAATGTTTGCCGGGAAATCCAAATGCCAAGTTTTTTCAGAGGCGGAACAATTCGCCTCAAATGGCTCGATTTCAACTGAATTTTTCTGGTATTGCGAGAAGGTAAAAAAATTGCGCAAAATGCGACAGATATTTGACCGAAGTTTAATATAAAATAGGAGAATTACATTGATCTCGCTCCTGAATTTACCCGGGATATGCACTTTAAAGCATGTGATTAACCCCAACAGAGGATCTACTACAGAAGCCTGAATGGTTTTGGCTTAAAGGAGAACTGAAGTCGTTTTTAAACTTGCTTTATTTCTTAATTAACGTGTTTTCGGTTTTATTAACCTTATATCGTGACTCATATTGGCATATTATGACACTTATAGGGCTGCACGATTATGGAAAAAATGATAATCACGATTATCTTGATCAAAATTGTAATCACGATTATTAATCACGATTATTCTTGATGTTAGGGAAATCACTTAAATTTTATTTCACTATATTCAAACAAACAATATGAACAGCTTTCAGTGCAGAATGAAATTTAAAAGAGAAATTCTGATTTCCAAATGACAAATAAATGAAATTTATCCAAGAAATTACCAAAGGATAAAGGACCATGCAACAATTGCATAGCATTATACTGAGGCCTACAAGTTTTTAGCTAGAAAGAGCAGCCTATCAACATGCTCTGGCTTTAAACATGAGCGAAGGCAGGTCACAGCATTGCCTCCAGTGCTAAATAGTCTGTTGTTCCGACATAGTTAGCTTTTCTCTCTCACCTCAATCTGCTACCTACTCTCACGCTATCACCCCTTGAAGAAGATACCGCTGCACTGGAGCTCTGCGCACTTGGCCAGTGTTGCCAGATGCTGCTGACGTTTTCCAGCCCAAAATATGTTCAAAACCCGCCAAAATGGACTTAAAACCGCCCAATCTGGCAACACTGCACTTGGCTTGCTTGCTTATTTAGGCAGAGTAATGAAACCTTACATGCGTCGGTTCGCCCCCTAATGGTTTGGCGGAGTATTGGTCAAAAAGTGCTTGATCAGATATACAGCAGAGCTCGCATTTTAAATGGAAAGAAATCGCGATTTTCATTTAATTTAATCGTGGCAGCCAAAATCGCGATTTTCGATTAAATTCGATTAATTGTGCAGCCCTAGACACTTATCAGCCTTTTCGGTTTTTAGCCATGTTGAATGTAGTTCGTTTGGTCAGCGGCAGGCGTCGGTTATCCGCGTGATCTTCACGAGACTCGTGCGAGACTTCAAACGTGAAGTGTCAGCACCACCATTTTGAAAACTGTTTACACAGCAGCCAGATCATTCCAATTTAGATTAATTTCAAGATTCGCCAGCTTCATCAGTGATGGAGTGTCAGTCCTGCGCTCTGTAGCGCGTGCACCTGAAGGCGTGCCGAGCGGACTCCAGCACGTATGCCGTGAACAAGGCGCACCTGAGCTCAATTAAAGAACTGTGTTTGCCTATTTAAGGACTGTGCTGATGCGTTTGCATCGCGAAGTATTGCGATACGCATTACCGAGCCTTTCTACCTGTTGTCTTGATTTCCTGTTTTTCGTTCTTGTCCTCGCTTAGCCTTTGATGTACTGTTTGCGCCTCGACCGACCCTTTTGCCTGTATTCTTGTTTTGGATCTAGCCGGCCGTTTTGGATCGTTTGCCTGCGTATATTCTGCACTTTATTAAACTGTATACTTCTGCACATACATCCGCCTCCCTCGCGTACGTGACCACGGAGATTATTCCATACGACTTCGAACCAACTGAGAAGAGTTGGAAAGACGATAAGATAAGGACGAGTCCGTCGCGCTGGTATTTACGTCATTACTGTCGCACGATTAAAACGCGGCTGGTGGGTTTTCAAAATAATAAACACGTATTATACTGAACGCATTTTCCACATAATCCTCACTAAGGTTTCGGACAGCACTACAAAATGGCGTCCTCACTATATAGGGAGCGATTTCGGACACGGAAAACTTCCGGCTTGATTACGTCAGCATTCGAAAGAGGGCGCGCGCGTCTTTCGACAATGTCGGCAGATGTCGGTCACTTTGATTCCCGCTGTACGTTTTACTTCCGTCCTACGATGTCTCGCACAGGTCTCAACGAATCTCGTTTACGGCCATTGCTTTGACATATTACAGAGCATATTTCAAACACTCATAACTTGCTGTAGCAGCGACAAAATAGCGATCAAAAATGCATTCCGATATTTAATAAAATGAAAAATAGAATTTTGATGATAAATTTGCCTTCAGTTCTCCTTTTAATAGTCGCTTCAGCTACAGCTGAACTATACTTTGGGTATCATCTAACGGTGTCGAGAGATAAGATGCTTTGCGCTAACAGTTATTAGAGCGTGCTAATTTTTCTCTGCTCCTCAGAGGACAACCAGTCGTATCTCTCCGTGCCATGCAGCGAGTCGAAGATCACAAGTGCGGTTTGGGGACCGCTGGGAGAGTTTGTGATCGCAGGACATGAAAATGGAGAAATCAACCAGTTTAGTGCCAAGGTTCGTTTCCCCACAGCCACCGTTTTAATGAATCTATGTTTATGGTCATGTCTGTAGCTGTGGGTAAATAATCTGACTCAAGAAGGAAGGTTTTATAACCAAATGTCTGCTGTGAGGATTTAGTTTGACAGTGTTGCAGTAACCGTGTGTGTGTGTGTAGTCTGGGGATATCCTGACTAAAGTGAAGGAGCACACGAAGCAGATCAATGACATCCAGACGTCTGTAGACCTCACCATGGTCATCACAGCCTCTAAAGACTGCGCTGCTAAGGTCTGTGTTTTTATCCTTCAGAGAAAAGTGAAAAGTCTTCAGTACGCTAGTTTACGCACGTGTCTGGTTTCCGTTGCTCTGAATTGTCGGAGTCTTTTCGAAGCAGTTATTAGCATCCAGAAAGTCTCTTGTGCACTTGATCAGTGTGTGAGCAGTAATACAGAGACACCTTTCATAAACAGCACGTTTTGCTGACTGTTATATGTACAGTATATAATGTAAGATGTGCTTAAATTTGGGATATTATTTGATCGCCTTGGTCTGTTTTGAATCGAGCTCTACTGTTTCCCTCCGTCACTGCAATTCACTTCAGCAGGTGAGAATTAGGGTCTGACCGATAAGGGATTTATGGCACTGATGATGATAAAGGTCTGCGATTTCCAATAAGTGGTGATATTGGCTGGTGCACGCCTCCTGGGGAGGGGACACAAACATTTATTCAGATAGAAATGACTATTATTTAATAATAATCAGGGCTTTGAACCGGTTCAAGGAACGAAAACCGGGAACTTTTTCTATTTCACATGGAACAGAAACGAAACCAGAAACTTTATTATTTTTTATGTTCCGGAACAGAAACGCTTATTAAAAATAATGGTAACCGGTTAATACCGGTTTTTATTTCGTTCCTCAAAGTTTCCGTAGCCTACAAATAAAAAAAGTCATTCTTCTCCTGCGCAAGTTTCTATGACCCGCTGGGGTTCACTTCCTGTGTGACGTTCGCTGACTGAATGGAGAGAGCGGGAGGGTGGACTACTATCACGTCTCCATGTGATAAGTGCATTACTGAGTGTCTAAGCAAAGAAGAGCCTGAACGTTGCAACCTCCCTATTGGCTGTTTGTAAAAATGTATCAGTTGTTGCCCTTCCCACGGGAATCATCGCGGGCTCGAGAGACGAGACCTGACGAGTTAGTTCGTTGGTAGCAGAACAAAATGTCTGGACACAAATCGGGTTTTCAGAAAAGGAAAGAAAATAAACGGAGGGTCGAAAATACAAAAAAGGAGGCAGAAAATGCAAAACGAGTTTTAAGGTAGGACAAATGGTTACTTTTTAAGGCAGCCCGCCGTGGCTGCAGGCTTTCAGTTGTCATTGAATGGTTAGTTTTCTGAGGCAGCCCGCCGTGGCTGCCTGCAGGCTTATTTATTATAGCCCATTTAGTTAAAATAGTTGATCTAAAATGTTTATAGTTATGTGATGGTTGTCCTGATTTAGACTGGTGTTTTTTTGGGGGGGGGTTTGCGCGATGTTGCACCCGGGTCCAGATTAGGGCAGAACCGGCCCTGGCTACATTTCAGGTGTAGTTTGTTTTATGAATGTATGTACTTGCATAGATGTGTACTTGGTCTTCCAATATGGCGCCTAACAAACTCTCGCGGCGCGGTGACGTCATGCGGTAGCCCTCTATAGGGCCTGACTAGCCTTTGGTAACACACTAAACGAATTATCTTTCATTTTTGGCACTTTTTCTGTTTGTGTAGATGAGAAGACGTACTGAGAATCCAAATCGCCAACATTTGAAATAATAATTGTTTTGAATTATTTCTTGTCTTATTTAATGAAGGTTGTAATAGAATTAGCCTACATTTGGCTTAAGCCGGATGAGACAGACATAATTTTATAGCCATTTGTTAAACAGCTGACAGGGAACGTAATTAACCGTTCCGGGAACGAAAATTTTTTTGTTCTAACCGGTTCGGGAACGTCTATTTAATGGTGGAACCCAAAACCGGAAACGTTAAAATTCCGTTTCTGTTCGGAACGAACCAATAGGAAAAAAATTCTGGTTCAAAGCCCTGATAATAATTGTTCACCAAAGGTGAAGTGAATAATGACGGAGATGAAGTCGAGGTTATTCACCGATACTCACTTTGCCTAAGGCGGATAATTGTTTGAGTCTAAATACACAGGTGATTTTTTTTTTTTTTTTGTAAAAAATCCAAACATTTATTTCCATCTTCAAAAGCAACATGCAAATGTAATCTGTGCAGATTTGTCACTTATCTACACCGAGTCATGTGGAATACTTTTGTTTTGAAATTGATAAAATAAATCACAATTCCATCTTACCTTCAAATAGTTTTAGACCAAACTTCATCGCATCTTTAATGCTTTCAGGAACAGCATTTTCTTACATCATTCGTAATTCTTCCTCACTTATGGTGCCAAAGCGATCGGCCGCCATTTTGCCGAGTCGCTCGAGGTGGTTATCGAGAAATAGTCCGAATTTCTCAACCAATCAGCACGCGATTTGCTCTAATCACATCTGTATTTATACTACATTTAAATATTGTGACGAGTACAAAAGTAGTCAAGCAGGCCTAAATGTCCATATGACGGGAGGACCATTTTGAACAACAGATTTATTAGGCTATCTAATTAGGCCGACAACCCTGATTCCAAAAAACTTAGGACGCTGAGTAAAACATATTAAAAAGGATTGTATTCCGTTTTTGACTTGTATTCAATTGAATACAATACAAAGACAATATATTTCAGTTTGAACATAAACTTTTTTTTTTGTAAATGTACTCATTCTGAATGTGACGCCTGCAACGTTTTCAACATGCAAAAGCTGAGATGGGGCAACAAAAGACTGGGAAAATTGTGGAATGCTCCAAAAACACCTGTTTGGAACATTCTACCAGTAAACAGGTTAACTGGTAAATGGAAAAGCCTAATCGTTCACAAGGAAGGATGGGGTGAGGTTCAGCACTGCGTGGGCAAATAGTCCAACAGTTTAAGAACAACGTTTCACAACATACAACTGCAAAGAATTTAGGGATTTCACCATCGATGACCCATAATAAAGATTCAGAGAATCCAGAGAAATCTCTGCATGTAAGCAGCAAAGCCAAAAACCAACACTGAACGCTTGTGACCGGGTCCTCAGGCAGCTCTGCATTAAAAACGGACATGATCATGGGCTTGGGAACACTTTGTAACCCCGTTGTCTGTAAATAGTTTGTTGCTGAATGCAAAGCGAAGGCTGTATATCAACAACATCCAGAAACGCCACTGAATTCACTGGGCCTGAGCTCATCTGAGATGGACTGACACAAAGTGGAAGAGTGGTCTGACGAGTCCACGTTTCAAATTGTTTTTGGAAATCATAGATAACGTTTTCTCTGGGCTGAAGAGGAAAAGGACCAGCCAGATTGCCACCGGCTTCCAGCATCTGTGATGGCATGCGTAACTTGCACATCTGTGAAGCCACCATGATTACTGACCGGTACATACAAGTTTTTGAGCAACATAAGCTGCCGTCCAGATGACGTCTTTTTCAGGGACATCCCTGTTTATTTCAGTAAGACAATGCCGAGCCACGTTCTGCACGTTACAACAGCATGGCTTCATACTAAAAAAGTGCAGGTGCTAAACTGGCCTGCCTGTATACCAAAATGTGTGGCACATCATGAAGAGCAAAACACAACAATGGAGACCCCAGAATGCTGAGCAACTTTAATTTCACGATTAAAACTTCCATTCATGTTGTTAATAGAAAAGGTGATGTCACACAGAGGGACGGAGGTGCTTAAAAGTTTGTGAACCCTTTAGAATTTTCTATATTTCTGCATAAATATGACCTAAAACATCATCCGATTTTCACACAAGTCTTAAAAGTAGATAAAGAGAACCCAGTTCAACAAATGAGACAAAAATATTATACTTGGTCATTTATTTATTGAGGAAAATGATCCAATATTACAGATCTGTGAGTGGCAAAAGTATGGGAACCTTTGCTTTCAGTATCTGGTGTGACCCCCTTGTGCAGCAATAACTGCAACTAAACGTTTGCGGTAACTGTTGATCAGTCCTGCACACCGGCTTGGAGGAATTTTAGCCCATTCCTCCGTACAGAACAGCTTCAACTCTGGGATGTTGGTGGGTTTCCTCACATGAACTGCTCGCTTCAGGTCCTTCCACAACATTTCAATTGGATTAAGGTCAGGACTTTGACTTGGCCATTCCAAAACATTAACTTTATTCTTCTTTAACCATTCTTTGGTAGAACGACTTGTGTGCTTAGGGTCGCTGTCTTGCTGCATGACCCACCTTCTCTTGAGATTCAGTTCATGGACAGATGTCCTGACATTTTCCTTTAGAATCGGCTGGTATTCAGAATTCATTGTTCCATCAATGATGGCAAGCCATCCTGGCCCAGATGCAGCAAAACAGGCCCAAACCATGATACTACCACCACCATGTTTCACAGATGGGATAAGGTTCTTATGCTGGAATGCAGTGTTTTCCTTTCTCCAAACATAACGCTTCTCGTTTAAACCAAAAAGTTCCGTTTTGGTCTCATCCGTCCACAAAATATTTTTCCAATAGCCTTCTGGCTTGTCCACGTGATCTTTAGCAAACTGCAGACGAGCAGCAATGTTCTTTTTGGAGAGCAGTGGCTTTCTCCTTGCAACCCTGCCATGCACACCATTGTTGTCAGTGTTCTCCTGATGGTGGACTCATGAACATTAGCCAATGTGAGAGAGGCCTTCAGTTGCTTAGAAGTTACCCTGGGGTCCTTTGTGACCTCGCTGACTATTACACGCCTTGCTCTTGGAGTAATCTTTGTTGGTCGACCACTCCTGGGGAGGGTAACAATGGTCTTAAATTTCCTCCATTTGTACACAATCTGTCTGACTGTGGATTGGTGGAGTCCAAACTCTTTAGAGATGGTTTTGTAACCTTTTCCAGCCTGATCAGCATCAACAACGCTTTTTCTGAGGTCCTCAGAAATCTCCTTTGTTCGTGCCATGATACACTTCCACAAACGTGTTGTGAAGATCAGACTTTGATAGATCCCTGTTCTTTAAATAAAACAGGGTGCCCACTCACACCTGACTCTAATTTCACCTCCAAATTAACTGCTAATCCAAGAGTTTCACATACTTTTGCCACTCAGATATGTAATATTGGATCATTTTCCTCAATAAATAAATGACCAAGTATAATATTTTTGTCTCATTTGTTTAACTGGGTTCTCTTTATCTACTTTTAGGACTTGTGTGAAAATCTGATGATGTTTTAGGTCATATTTATGCAGAAATATAGAAAATTCTCAAGGCTTCACAAACTTTCAAGCACCACTGTAGATATGCCTCTGTCCCAACTTTTTTTGGAACATGTTGCAGAGATCAAATTCAGAATGAGTGTGTAGAGTTTCAACATTTAAATATCTTGTCTTTGTATTCAATTGAATATAGGTTAAAGGATTTGCATTCTGTTTTTGTTTTACACGGTGTCTCAAATTTTTGTTTTAGTTTAGTTTTTGGAGGGTCATGTGTGTTTTCAAGGTGTGGCCCACTTCGGGATATACAAATTTAAAAAAAAAAAAAAAAAATCCATATTCATCATTCAGTTATAGCATACATGCAATGTTAATTGTAGTTATTAATATTAACTATGAAATAATTTAGGGTACTTTTTATTTATATTGGAACTGTACAAAAAAAAAGTATATATGCCATTAGTGTACAACTGACCACTTTTTTTTTTTGAATAGCTGAATGCCATGTGATCGCCCCCTGGTGGACAAAATACATAAGCTGTCTTCTGTCTTGTCATTTATTGGCTGTTTATAAACATTGATACCGATTTATTGGAGGGTGACTCATATCAGCCGATAACATCGGCATCCCAATTTATCGGTCAGGCCCTAGTGAAAACACAGTAATGAGACTTGGGTGCAGAACAAAATGACCGACTCAAGAGTATCAGAGCTAAGCCAGTGTGAGGTGACGGTTAACGAAGTTTCCTAAGTAACCTCGGCAGTGCTAACATCAATAACTTTTTCAGTTAATTTTAAGTTCAATAACTATTAGAGAGAGCATGAATAGCTGACGTGAGCATACAGAGGAGTATCAGCGACCATGGTGACATAGTCTTGTTATTGTGTGTAAATATTTTGTGGGAAAAAAAAAGCTAGTCTTTGGTAATGAGTTTCACAGCTGCATTTTTTTTGTTTGGCTTATTATTTACGTGAAAGCGCACGTCAAGTATCAGTTTCAGTCTAATTTGGTGGCAGCAAACATACTAATAGGTGTGAGAGCTTTCTTAAACTCATCAGCTGATACGTTGCCTCTCGACTCTACACAGCTGTTTGACTCGACCTCACTCGAACACATTAAAACCTTCAAGACCGAGCGACCCGTCAACTCTGCTGCGATCTCTCCCATCATGGACCATGTAAGTCATTGTAAATCTAGCATGTACCTCAGAAATCAAAAATAATTCTCAGGTTATAATGCATGTCTTATTACAACTGTCTTTAAAACAAAAACTTTGTCCCCCAGTGTACTTTTAATTACGCCACTGTTCAGTAGAATTAAGAACAGATACGTTTTATTAAACTGTCTTCAGGGAACCAGGAATGTAATGAAATCTGACCAGTTTTCTTGTGTCCAGGTGGTCATGGGAGGAGGTCAGGAAGCCATGGAGGTCACAACCACTTCCACTAGGATTGGCAGATTTGAAGCCAGGTTGGTAAATGTTTGTTAGCTGCAGCATTAGCCTAGCGATTAAGCTTCTTTGATAAAATACTTTATTAGTCTCTGAGGAGAATTTTTTTTTTTTGCCGTACAAGGCCCATCAACAAAATAATTAATAGGTCAGAGTATAATAGTGATGCAGTGAAGGACATCAGAAATTAAGACACCCCCCCAAAAAAAAATACTGAATAAATGCTTGATGTGGCTGACACAAGGATATCTACAGTGGCATGCAAAATTTTGGCACCCTTACTGAAAATGTCTGTTACTGTGAGAAGTTAAGTGAGCAGAAGATGAACTGATCACCAAAAGGCATAAAGGTAAAGACGAGACATTTCTTTTCAGCGTTTTCTGCAAGATTTGTGTATTGTTTTTGTTTTGTCCAATTGGAGAGTGAAAAAAGAAAAGGAACACCATGCGAAAGTTTGGGCATCCCAATACATTTGAGTTTTCAGGTAACTTTTACCAAGGTTCCAGACCTTAATTAGCTTACTGAGCTGTGGCTTGTTCAAATTCTTCGTTAGGAAAGGTCAGATGATGCAGATTTCAAAGCTGTATAAATTCCCTGACTCCTCAAACTTGTCCCTAAAATCAACAGCCATGGGCTCCTCTAAGCAACTCCCTCGCATTCTGAATAATAAAATAATTGATGCTCACAAAGCAGGAGAAGGCTACAAGAGCGTAGCAAAGTGTTTTCAGGTAGCCGTTTCCTCAGATCGTAATGTTAAGAAATGGCAGTTAACAGAAACAGTGGAGATCAAGGTGAGGTCTGGAAGATGAAGAAAACTTTCTGAAAGAACTGCTCGTTGGATTGCTAGAAAGGCAAATAAAAACCCTGTTTGACTGCAAAAGACCTTCACAGGGTGTCTACAGGTTTGTCCAAGTTAAATTTAAGACTTTTTCATACCATGTTCCAAAAAAAATTAAGACCAAATCTAATGTCACGCGAAAACGTACTCTTTTGAAAAAAAAAAAAAACTATATAATTTAATGTAACTTACAGTGGGGCAAAAAAGTATTTAGTCAGTCACCAATTGTGCAAGTTCTCCCACTTAAAGATGAGAGAGGCCTGTAATTTTCATCATAGGTACACTTCAACTATGAGAGACAGAATGGAGGGAAAGAATCCAGGAAATCACATTGTAGGATTTTTAATGAATTAATTGGTAAATTCCTCGGTAAAATAAGTATTTGGTCACCTACAAACAAGCAAGATTTCTGGCTCTCACAGACCTGTAACTTCTTCTTTAAGAGGCTCCTCTGTCCTCCACTCGTTACCTGTATTAATGGCACCTGTTTGAACTCGTTATCAGTATAAAAGACACCTGTCCACAACCTCAAACAGTCGCACTCCAAACTCCACTATGGCCAAGACCAAAGAGCTGTCAAAGGACACCAGAAACAAAATTGTAGACCTGCACCAGGCTGGGAAGACTGAATCTGCAATAGGTAAGCAGCTTGGTGTGAAGAAATCAACTGTGGGAGCAATTATTAGAAAATGAAAGACATACAAGACCACTGATAATCTCGTTTAATAAATATATTACGTTCATTATGTCTTCTTCTTAAATCAAAATAATTAGTTTTTCTTTTGTTTCAGACATGTAAAAGCTTTTTTACCTTTACCTGACATGTTTCGACGGTGTAACTTCCGTCTTCATCAGAGGGTCACCCTCTAATGAAGACGGAAGTTACACCGTTGAAACATGTCAGGTAAAGGTAAAAAAGCTTTTACATGTCTGAAACAAAAGAAAAACTAATTATTTTGACACTGATAGTCTCCCTTGATCTGGGGCTCCACGCAAGATCTCACCCTGTGGGGTCAAAATGATCACAAGAACGGTGAGCAAAAATCCCAGAGCCACACGGGGGGACCTAGTGAATGACCTGCAGAGAGCTGGGACCAAAGTAACAAAGGCTACCATCAGAAACACACTACGCCGCCAGGGACTCAAATCCTGCAGTGCCAGACGTGTCCCCCTGCTTAAGCCAGTACATGTCCAGGCCCATCTGAAGTTTGCTAGAGAGCATTTGGATGATCCAGAAGAGGATTGGGAGAATGTCATATGGTCAGATGAAACCAAAATAGAACTTTTTGGTAAAAACTCAACTTGTCGTGTTTGGAGGAGAAAGAATGCTGAGTTGCATCCAAAGAACACCATACCTACTGTGAAGCATGGGGGTGGAAACATCATGCTTTGGGGCTGTTTTTCTGCAAAGGGACCAGGACGACTGATCCGTGTAAAGGAAAGAATGAATGGGGCCATGTATCATGAGATTTTGATTGAAAACCTCCTTCCATCAGCAAGGGCATTGAAGATGAAACGTGGCTGGGTCTTTCAGCATGACAATGATCCCAAACACACCACCCGGGCAACGAAGGAGTGGCTTCGTAAGAATCATTTCAAGGTCCTGGAGTGGCCTAGCCAGTCTCCAGATCTCAACCCCATAGAAAACCTTTGGAGGGAGTTGAAAGTCCGTGTTGCCCAGCGACAGCCCCAAAACATCACTGCTCTAGAGGAGATCTGCATGGAGGAATGGGCCAAAATACCAGCAACAGTGTGTGAAAACCTTGTGAAGACTTACAGAAAACGTTTGACCTCTGTCATTGCCAACAAAGGGTATATAACAAAGTATTGAGATGAACTTTTGTTTTTGACCAAATACTTATTTTCCACCATAATTTGCAAATCAATTCTTTAAAAATCAGACAATGTGATTTTCTGGATTTTTTTTTCTCATTCTGTCTCTCATAGTTGAAGTGTACCTATGATGAAAATTACAGGCCTCTCTCATCTTTTTAAGTGGGAGAACTTGCACAATTGGTGACTGACTAAATACTTTTTTGCCCCCCTGTATTGTTCTTGTAAACATTCACCAGAAAACACTATTCTAGTAGAAGTACTTCATTTCTTTTCCTTGACAGGCATTCACACACACAACACAATATAAGGATCGGATAAACTTGTAACTATGTGACAATCAGAATGCAGTCACAACGTTTGAATCCAATGTGAAAATGTGAATGAAGTCTCACACAGAATCCAATGCAACAGTTTTTTTTTTTTTTTAATTATTATTTTCTCTGCTTGGGGAGTCACATTGTAAGCAGAATTGTTCACTTCCATCTTTTGGTCAAACAACAATGCAGAAAACAACAGTTAAACAATGTGAATGCACATACACCTGAAACGATACCCCCACACAAACAATACTATTCTCTTACATGTCACAGATCTATCCTCTTCTCCACGACCGTTAGTGGTGGCAGCGCTGAAGTCGGATATTTGAGGCTGATGCTCGCGGCCTTTAGCAAAAGCAACGTGCTTGGCGCTCTTCATATGAGAGTCCACCGCTCTTATCCCCATTGTGCCCAACTTAAAAGTCTTACAGCATGCTACACAGTATGCCTTGTTGGCATCTTTGGGTACAGCTTTCAGCCACCATGAGTATTTTGTATCTTGCAGCCAGTTATCATTACATTTACCCATTGTGGCTCGGACTACCCTCCATCAACAGATCAGGCACTGAGTGGTTGTCAAGCACGCGTGTGTCTAGCAACCCATGGATTCGGAGCCTGCGTGGTATAATTGTGAGCATCAAAAACGATTAAACTTTTTCCCCATCCAAAGTGTACCACATTTTAACGATATGACTGAGTAAAATCTCCATAAATTTAAGATGGAAAATTTAAGACCATGGGGTTTGAAATTTAAGACTTTTTAAGGACCCGCGGCCACCCTGCCTTCAGAAAGATTTAGCAGACCCTGGAGTGGTGGTGCACTGTTCTACTATGCAGCGACACCTGAACAAATATGACCTTCATGGAAGAGTCATCAGAAGAAAACCTTTCCTGCGTCCTAGCCACAAAATTCAGCATCTGAAGTTCACAAATGAACATCTAAATAAGCCTGATGCATTTTGGAAACAAGTCCTGTGGACTGATGAAATCAAAATAGAACTTTTTGGCCACAACATACAAAGGCATGTTTGGAGAAAAAAGGATGCCAAATTCCAGGAAAAGAACACCTCTCCAACTCTGAAGCATGGATTTGAATAAATACCAGCAAATTCGACTAGGGGTGCCCAAACTTTTGCATACCACTGTACATATACAGCCACATCAAACATAAGCCTGCATTTGTGTTAGCGCTTCAACTCTTGTTCATTTATATCTATCGCTACGTTCACACTGCAAGGCTTAATGCTCAATTCCGATTTTTTTGTGAGGTCGTTCACATTAACAAATATATGCGACTTGTATGTGATCCTCAGTATGAACGAAAAGCGACCTAAAAGTGTTCCGCATGCGCATTGCAGGATACGACGACGTCACACGCAGTGAGCATGGCCAGTGTTTACGGAAGTAAAACCGCCCGGTTGCGGTATGACTCATCCAATCTAGCTTGAATAGCTGTATCCCCCCCAAATGGAAATCAGCTCCCCAACCTCTGCGTCCTTCCATTGAGAAGATTCAGAACCTTCACAGCCCGAAGCGTCCCTCGCATTGATGTCATGCGCAGGGGCGCAGATACGTTTTTTGAACTGGGGGGGACAAAAAACTGGGGGGGACAAAGCTGCCAGCAAACCAACCCCAACCCCGATATGCCTGTCAAACTTGTTGTTAGTAACCATAGCAACCAAGCTCGAGCTCGCAACCTGTGCAGTCTGCGCAGCTCAACCAACCGAATATCAGTCTTTGTTTTGTTTTATGTGAGTTGTTGCAACTATGTATACACTGCCGTGCACCTCAATAAACCGAATGGTAATTAGTCTTTTGATTTTTCCGTGAGGTTTGCCTTATGCAAAGAAAGACAGCATAGACGTTTTTTCCTCCCTATAAGTGGGGGGGACCGAACGAGGTGAATTTAAATCCTCTATCTGCGCCCGTGATTATGCGCCATGTTGTTGTAACTTTTTTTGAGAGACCCGCCGCCTACTTCAGCGCAGAATAGTGACGTTTGTGGCTTGTTGATGACGTGTAAGTCGGATGAATGAGACCTGGCGGTTCAGACTGAAGTCGCATATGAAAAGAGCGGATAGGAATCGGAATTAGGACCACATATCCAAACGGCCTGGGTCGGATTTGAAAAAATCGGATCTGTGTCGTTCATATTGTCAATAAAAGATCGGATACAGGTCACATATGGGCGAAAAGATCGGATTTGAGTCACTTCAGCCTGCAGCGTGAACGTAGCCTGCCTATCTATCTATCTATCTATCTATCTATCTATCTATCTATCTATCTATCTATCTATCTTTTCTCCTTCAGGTTTTTCCATGCAGCCTATGAAGAGGAGTTTGGAAGAGTGAAGGGGCATTTCGGCCCCATCAACTGTGTCGCTTTCCACCCCGATGGCAAAAGGTATTTATTCAAAGTTTTGTTTCTTCTTTAAAATACTTGATTGCACATACATCATTTAGGCGTGTAAAACTTTGAGCAACAGTTGCTTGCGAGATAACACAAGAAATCCAGTTTCTCACCAAGCCCCGTTTTTACTTTTTTTTTAAAATGCTGATATGGCACCTCAGTAACCACGTCACGTTACACTTTAACAGTTGATTTGTCGTCTTTTTGTAAATTGACTGTAATAATCTTGGCTGTTTGTAGGATTTCAGAAAGTGACCATACTCTTTAGTTGAAACTTTTTCTGCAAAACGGAAGTAGTATTGTAAAGGATGACAGTATAACGAGCTCATTTGAAAATGTTGCTATAACAACTGCTGACACACAGACTCGTACAGCAGATAATCCTTGTGATCTACGTCCAATATGAAACATGTTAGTTATTTAACAAAGGAGTATCCTGTGTCAGAAGACAGTGTTTAGTTCTTTGTAACAGTAATCATGATATAGGCTGTTGCATTTTGTGGCTTCCTAGTAGCACATTTATGGCCCTTTTCCACTACCCTTTTTCAGCTCGCTTCAGCCCGACACGGCTTGCGTTTCGACTATCTAAGAACAGCACGACTCGGCTCGCTTCAGCCCTGCTTAGCCCCCAAAACTTGCACAGTTTTGGAGTGGGGCTGAAGCGAGCCAAACCGAGCCGAGTGGGGCTAGGGGCGTGAGGAGACACTCCCCTGTGCACTGATTGGTGAGGAGGAGTGTCCTCACATGCCCACACACGCCCCGCGAGCACGCTGGGATCTGTAAACACCGTAAACCCGGAAGAAGAATTACGAATTACGAGAATTTCTGAAGCCTTATGCGCCTCGCCTCATCTATACGCTCTTGCCAGTATCTGTTGGCGTTGTCGGTGACAACAAGCCACAGCACCAAGACCACTAATGACACCATGTCCTCCATGTTTATTGTTTACTCTCCGGGTTGTGAGACTACCGCTTAAAAGGTCACCGATGTCGCTGTTTGCGCCACCTAACGACATCACGTGATGTACACCCACTTTCGCTAACTCCACCCAATTTGTCCACCCACTTCCAGCCAGCACGGTTCAGCGCGGTTGTAGTCGAAATGCAACTCCAACAGCCCCACTCAGCCGCGTTGGTAGTGGAAAAGCGGCAATAGAAAACCCTGGGATTTAAGCCTATTATTTAAATGTAAGAAGAATTTGATGGTGGTCATGTTAACTGCCTGTCCTCGAAGCTTATTCCTTCCATTAAGGCCTGTAGATGCATCATCAGCTTTTACAAATTTGTACACTCCATGGAAGCTCAAACGTGCTGTTATTATAGCTAAAGGGAGAAATACCAAGTGCTGATGTAGAATTAAATGTAAATACAAAACAGAAGCGTGGCCTCAGACTTCTGGACCTCACTGTATGTTTCAACCTGGTGGTATAAGAGAGTGCTGCGATGCAGCCAGATATCATTCAACATGAAGCTCATCTTTAACTGCAATTAAGATTGTGATTCTGAAATATTTCCTTAAAAAGGATCTTGATTAAAGTTAACGTACAGCAAAACACTTTGTTTTTCAGTTACAGTAGCGGAGGCGAGGACGGCTACGTCAGAATTCATTACTTCGATCCTCAGTACTTCGACTTTGAGCTTGAGGCCTAAAAACAGACGTCATGCCTGTTAACACCAGATCATCAGCCGGAGACGCATCCTGTTTTTTTTTTTCTTTTCCAACACTCAGCTTTATAGACTGCACATACGCTGGTTGGAATGTTCCTGAGTATTTCATAAATAAACAGTTCAACATACACTAAGTGTTTGTTTTTTCATATTTGGATCAGGAGTTAAGTTCATTCAGAATAATTAACAAAAGCTAGCAGCTTTTTAGAATCCTAGCACATGGTTAAACTGCTGCTTGTTACAAGTTGAAAATACAAAAGTGTTTGTTTGCTAATAAATGAAGGGAAATTAAACACAAGCCTTACTCCCAGTGCAATGTTAAAGCCCCACAGGTGTTTCACTTAGTTTTCTGGCTTTAGTTTTAGGCTTCGTGTAAAGCCTAAAAAAAAAAAAATCACCTGACATGCTCATTAATGAGATTAATTTATCCTGTAGTTTAGGTAAAATTCATTGACAAAGGAGAACTGAAGTCATTAGTTCTTAATTAACGTGTTATTCAATTATATCGTGACTTGTATTGGCAACTAATTGCAATTAAATATTATACTTATCGGCCTACTCGGTTTTTAGCTGTGTTGAAGTTAGTTTGTTTGGTCCACGGCAGGGGTCGCTTATCCACGAGACTTGGAAACGTGAAGTGTCAGCGCCACCATTTTGAAAACTGTTTTCCAAACGAAGTATTGCACAAAAACGAGACGATTGCTAACAAAACTTCCAGCTTGATTACATCAGCATTCGAAAGAGGGCACGTTGGCAGTCACTTTGATTTCCGCTGTACATTTTACTTCTGTCCTATGATGTCTCACATAGGTCTCAACGTATCTTGTTTATGGCCATTGCTTTGACTGATATATATATTACAGAGCATATTTCAAACACTCATCACTTGCTATAGCAGTGACAAAATAATCAAAAATGCATTCCGATATTTAATAAAATGAGAAATAGAATTTATCATAAATTTGCCTTCAGTTCTCCTTTAGAGTATGTTTAGTGACCATGTTTGCTATAAAGAAATTCACTAACAGCTTAGTGCACACTACCATGAGCACTTCAGTGAGCTTTTAACACTTTTTTTAAGCTCCACAACCACCTCATGTTTAAATACATGTCAAGGGAAAGACAAACACTAAAGTGGAGCTTAAAAAAAAAAAAAAAAAGTTCTGGCTCAAGCGAGGCTTGTGATTAAGTGCTGAGACAGCAGGATCAGAGATGCTCTTAAATTGCTTTCAGAAACGGCACTGTGGATTTATTTTAGGTCAGACATTTTAAAACTCGTACAGTCCTAGTACTCACTAGATTATAAACTGATGCCTTATTTAATAATACTTTGTGCATATTCAGTAAATGAAAGCTTTTAACAGAATAAGAGATCATGTTCTCTTTATTTACTTTACAAAAAAAAAAAAAAATAAAATAATAATAATATGGACAATTCAAAACCACAGAACTGTGGAACTCCTAAAACTGCTATTTCTGGCCACAGGAGCCATAAACAAAGACATCATTAAAACAAACAAATTTCTCTCTTTAAAATGAGGTAAAGGACACTGGGCCAGGGAGGAGCAGCATCCACAAAAGACAAGACCTAATACAGGAAACGATGCACGTGTTTATGTATTCAAGTCCATGATTCCAAATAACTTAGAGGTGGAGCACAGCTAATGACCATCTCACCTGCTTCTGGTCCGGTTTGAGGTGTTACTATAAATTTCTACCTAAAATGATGCCAAGATTCATAACCCGGGGGTGGGGGACCAAACCATGAGGGGTGTGTGATAAGGAAAGGATACATCTTACATTTCAACACGTGTAATGCAAACAAACAAACAAAACAAAAAAACAAAAACAAAACTTATGCCACCCATTAAGAATACAAATAGTAAAAGAAGTCTTAGAAAATAATTTACAGTCTTTAGCACGGAGGCTAACATCACGTGTGTGTGTGTGTGTGTGAACTCGAGTTCATGCATCTGTTTAGACTCTGGTGTTCAGGTTGTTTTCAGCTCTTCTTTTGGCCTTCAGAAACAGGAAAGGATTATTCGTTTCGTCACTCAACCCCACATTTTAAGCCCCTCCCCCACATCTGATTAATCATACAAATAAGCATTCAGTGATTTTTTACACTACCATTTAGAGTGTCTTGCAAAAAAGCGTGTCCTGTTTTGTTGCATTACAAGCTGGAATTGAAATGGATTTTTTGGAGGGTTGGCACCATTTGATTTACACAACATGCCGACCACTTTAAAGGTGAAAATTGTTTTATTGTGACACAAACAGTAATTAAGATTAGGGCTGCACGATTATGGAAAAAATGATAATCACGATTATCTTGATCAAAATTGTAATCGCGATTATTAATCACGATTATTCCTGATGTTAGGGAAATCACTTAAATTTGATTTCACTATATTCAAACAAACAATATGAACAGCTTTCAGTGCAGAATGAAATTTAAAAGAGAAATTCTGATTTCCAAATGACAAATAAATGAAATTTATCCAAGAAATTACCAAAGGATAAAGGACCATGCAACAATTACATAGCATTATACTGAGGCCTACAAGTTTTTAGCTAGAAAGAGCAGCCTATCAACATGCTCTGGCTTTAAACATGAGCGAAGGCAGGTCACAACATTGCCTCCAGTCCTAAATAGTCTGTTGTTCCGACATAGTTAGCTTTTCTCTCTCACCTCAATCTGCTACCTGCTATCACCCCTTGAAGAAGATACCGCTGCACTGAAGCTCTGCGCACTTGGCTTGCTTGCTTATTTAGGCGGAGTAATGAAACCTTACATGCGTCGGTTCGCCCCCTAATGGTTTGGCGGAGTATTGGTCAAAAAGTGCTTGATCAGATATACAGCAGAGTTCGCATTTTAAATGGAAATAAATCACGATTTTCATTTAATTTAATCATGGCAGCCAAAATCGCGATTTTCGATTAAATTCGATTAATTGTGCAGCCCTAATTAAGATGGAAAAAAACCCTAAATAAGAGCTGGTGCAACCAATTCACTGTATAAATCAGCCTGTTCTGGAAGGACCCTGACTCTACAACACTACTAAGCAAGCAACACGAAAACCAAGGAGCCTCCAAACAGGTCAGAGACAAAGTTGTGGAGAAGTATAGATCGGGGTTGGGTTATAAAAAATATCCCAAACTTTGAATATCCCACGGAGCACCATTAAATCCATTATAGCAAACTGGAAAGAATATGGTACCACTACAAATCTGACGAGAAGAACGCCCACCAAAACTCACAGACTGGGCAAGGAGGGCATTAATCAGAGATGCAACAAAGACACCAAAATAAAGCTGAAGGAGCTGCAAAGATCCACAGCGGAGATAAATAATTTCAATTTATACAGCGCCTTTCTCAAAACCCAAGGTCGCTTTACAGTTATAGGGAACAAACAAAGCCCACCAAATAGAGGTCAGGATGTCATTCCAAATGGTGTAGCAGCTACAGTCCCACACCGCCAGTACAGCTGCCGGCAACATCACTCAGAACACCACGCCATGGATCCACAAAGCGAGCACAGAAGCACCGCTACGTCCCAAACCACCTGCACAGCCGCCATGACGCCGCCAAGCACTAAAGCACAGAGCGCTGGACAACCACGATGTTAAAACGAGCTCACTGCAGTCCATGGCTAGGAGCACAGGCATCACCCACGGCAAACCAAGGCCTGGAGGGAACCGACACCCAAAACTGGGTCCAGAGCTACACCACAACCAGTGGACAAAACCACAAACAAAAACACACAAAAAAATGTTTTTTAAAATGGACAGATGGGAGTATGTCCATAGGACCACTTTAAGCCGTACGCTCCACAGAGTGGGGCTTTATGGAAGAGTGGCCAGGAAAAAAAAGCCACTGCTTAAGAAAACACATTTGGAGTTTGCCTAACAGCATGTGGCAGACTCCTTAAACACATGGAAGAAGATTCTCTGGGCAAATGAGACTAAAATTGTTCTTTTTGGCCATCATGGGAAACGCCACATTTAGCACAAACCCAACACCCTGAGAACACCATTCCTACAATGAAGCATGGTGGTGGCAGCATCATGCTGTGGGGATATTTTTCATCTGCAGGGACAGGAAAGCTGGTCAGGTCTGAAGGAAAGATGGATGGCACTAAATACAGGGCAATTCTGTAGGAAAACCTGTTTGAGTCGGCCAGAGGTTTCAGACTGGGATGAAGGTTCACGGTCTAGCAGGACGCGGACCCTAAACAGACTGCTAAAGTTACACTGGAGTGGTTTAAAGGGAAACATTTAAAATGTCTTGGAATGGCCTCATCAAAGACCTTAATCCAATTGAGAATCTGTAGCATAACTTGAAGATTGCTGTACACCAACACAACCCATCTAACTTGAAGGAGTTGGAGCAGTTTTGCCTTGAGGAATGGGCAAAAATCCCAGTGGCTAGATGTGCTAAGCTAATAGAGACATACCCCAAGAGACTTGCAGCTGTAACTGAAGCAAAAGGTGGCTTTACACAGTACTAAATTTTTATTTTTTGGTTTAATGGGGGGGAAATACCTTATGTATACTCCAGATATTTTTTTATTGTTTGTGTCACAATTAAAAAAAATAAATAAATAAATAAATAAATAAATAAATATTTCACCTTTAAAGTGGTCGGCATGTTGTGTAAATCAAATGGTGCAAACGCTCCAAAATCCATTTTAATTCCAGCTTGTAATGCAACAAAACAGGACAAACACCAATGGGGATGAACACTTTTGCAAGACGCTGTACATAGATAAACACAAACAAAACAATTCACTTATCTGTGAAATCTGGTTAGTGGCTCTGGTGAGCTAGAACACATCTCCTGCTACTTCCTTCCAAGCTGGATTACAACTCAGTGTTTTATGTACGTTTAATGAGAGATCGTGTACGACAGGATAAGATCCAACCAAAGTTTTCGATTTTTGTATCAAGCTTTAAATAACTGCATGTAGGGAGCTAAAGCTGTGAGTGGGGAAACTGCAGAAACGTCAAACCGCACGTGCCACAGGACTGGTCCGATAAATCATACTGTTTCAAATGTGTCACTTTATCGTTTCCCATCCAATTTTCATAGTATTGTGAAAATTTAATTTAAAAAATGGTCATATAATGCACCATCACTGAAACCGTAACTCTGTCTGGCACGTACACAGAATATGAACACTTACGTCATAGTGTGAACATTAAAACACAGTAGACATACTGAATATTTCAACAATTTACACTAGTCTAATCGAGTGATCATAAAACATACCCTTTTGTGTCCATTTTCTCATCTGGGGTTTTCTCCTCCTCCTTCACATCTGCAGGAGGAGTGAGAAACATCAATCAGTTCATGAATAAAGTTCATCTTCAGTAAGAGTTTGATCCTGGTCAGAGTCATGGAGGCCTTCCCAGGAACGTGCTCGGTGAATACACTCATTTCACAGCAAGGGGCGATTTAAAGCCACTCAGCCACCTACTAATAATTGAATAAATTTCAATCAACATAACTTCTTGCACAGTCTAACAAGATCAGAGATGTTCCTCACGCTAATAACTACAATACAGTGCTTAGTTATGTCGAATCTAAGAGCCAAAGTCACTGCAGGCTTCGAGACAGTGAGAGTCCTCTGTGCACATGCAAAATTTGTTAATCCAAAATTTAAAAATAATAATTTGTGATTCCAACTAGTCAGCACATGCCTTCACGCGTATACGCAGAGCCATGGCCTCACTTTTTGTTTATAAACACCTTGAGACCTCAAGAATGGCACAGGAATAGTTTTAAGCGTCAACAATAAATCTAATATAGTAATTTTTACGATTAAAGTGATTCATATAGGTCGCGGTCTGAGTGAATGACCTTGACGTCCGTAACGTCACAGCAGGAAGTCTATCGGTCTCATCGCCATTTCCGCTACACTAAAACACAGAGCTGACTGCAACTCCGATCCTCCATTTTGAGCTAATTTATCGCCATGCCACGGAGATGTGTTGCTGGCGGTGCAGCAACATGACAGAAGGTGGATTTACGTTGCATTCATGGCCCAAGAATGTTCAAATCTTTGCAGTTTGAACACGTTTTGCGAGAAGTTCACGGGCACATTGGGCGCCTATGAAGTGGTCTCTCTTCTGCACATTATACTGAAGACTTGTAGGAGACCTCTGATCTGTTGAGGACGTAGGTCGCGTTAACCGACAATTGTCCGTCACTGACGGATTTTTTTAGCTATGACGGAAAAATCTGAAGGCCGTCGGTCATTTTGACAGATGTTTACCGTTACCATTACCAATAACAATAATAGCCTAATAATAACAATAAAACATAATGAAACACACAATTGAAATGATTGGCAAGTTGTGGCAGAGTTCTTTTACATACAGTATACGTAGTCTTCACTGCCGTCACTTTCAATCTGAGCCGACGTTGCGGCAGTCTTGATGTTCAGTGCTACTCATGTATACACTGTAGCCACTGCGCAAGGCTGCTCTGACTTTTGAGCAATTCCAGCGTTATGGACGTGACACTTGAACTCAAAATGGCAACAAATGACCCAGTGCATGTTTTATTGTCTCCCAGTATTTAAACAGGTGTTGCATATTTTAAGGCTGTACCATACTGGAGAAGTGATAGAACAAGAACAATTCCCATAGTACATCTAGGGCATGCCAGAAAACGCCAATAAAAGATGCGTTATGGATGTGACAGAAAAAGTATCACTTTTCTTGGGTGACTGTACATTTTTATCAAACTCTGTGAAATTGTAAACCTAATGTCGAAATGGAGATATCCATTTGATAGAGGGGTCCAAGGTGAATATTAAAAAAATCTGTTTAAAGTATTTTGTATTTCATGCAGAGTTTCGGAAGGAAAAGTCAGCGTTATGGATGTGACGAAATTCCGTTATGGATGTGACGCGTCTGAAATAGACATGGCATATGTTTAGAAAATCAGCAATTTAACCACCATAACCCTTTGAAAAACTCTCTAAATATCAGCTAAAACTATCAAAGTTCTTAAATAATATTTAGGATGGCTATTGTTTTGCTGTTTTGTGGATTTTAGCATACATTTCTGTGGCTTGTGGCAATAATATAGAATTGTACATGATCAAAGTTGATTTTAGCTTGGGGTTTACATTATAAGAAAGAAAGACTGACAGTGACGTATTAGGTTGGTTACAAATTGGTTCAACTTATTCACATCTGTAAAATACAGGCCTAGGTGAGATCTCTGGGAGTGGTTTTGATGTATTACATGTTGCTTTATTTTTGCATGGTGAGGTTGACATTTACATGGAATTGCCCTTTTCTAACCACTAGCACAGTGAGATGTATTAATGTTTCCCTTCTCTGCAGAAGACACGTCATTTTTGCTATTAAAAAAAAGGAGATGCATTGGGTTGTTTGTGTCGTTTCCCTGCCTGTACGTCTTAATGCAATAGCGCTCGTTTAGGCTAGTTGTTTTCTTGTTTTTAAAATGAAACAAATGCAGATTTATTGTATTCTTCCCCAGCAAGCTTAGGAACATCACTGCTCGAATATCTGCTAAACTATCATTTTAATGAGAGCACGGGTAGACAAACTAACATTTAAACATAACTTCGTTTTATTTAAGACCTTCCGTGTCAGCCCACTACGGGGCACCACTGGTGCAGAAAGACCGCATGCTGCAGGATTTCCTCCCTATGAAGAGAGTACTAGCAGGGTCGGGAAATCCAACTTTCAGAGGTTCTTGCCGGCTTCTGATCACTTCCCTGGGAGAAATGTTTCCCGACTTCAGAACTTTGGCTGAAGTGGCGCTGGTTATTCCAGTCTCCAGTGTTGCAGCAGAGCGCGGGTTCAGCCTTCAGAATAAAATTAAAACGTCAATGAGAAGTCGTCTGTCCGAGGCAAAGACGCAAAATTTAATGACAGTTGCCTCGGCAGCAGTCTCCATTGACGACTTTGATTATGCACAAGCGAGCTCCCAATTTAAATCCATGCGGGCCAGAAGGAAGGTTTGAGCTCACGCAAACAGGTCAAATTAGATCATCACTTAAATCGCTGTAGTGGACTGTTCATATTTTAACTGCTATTGTCTTGCTACGTTGTAAAATAACATTGTTCATATGCCCGTTAAGGCACAACAGCCGCAATGTTTTTAGCGGAGGGAAAATGGGTTCACAAGTGACCGAACGTCAGAATCTCTGTTCATCTTTTTTGCATCATAAATACATAAATAAATGATTAAATAATACAAGCTTGTTCTGTGAATTAATTTTTAAATGAAAATGAGTCCATGAAAACACAAGTTATTAAATGTATAGCATTTATAGCCTATATACATTGTCCATTATTATCTGTCATTTTATTTTAACTTTTAAATGACAATGACGGAATTTTTACGACCCTGTCCGTCAAAATGACGGACAATGAAAAAGTCTAACGCAACCACTGGTTGAGGAGCGCTGGCTATAAGCCCGTATTGAAAGAGGGTGCAGTACCAACAATTAAAGAAAACTACAAGC
Organism: Neoarius graeffei; assembly: GCF_027579695.1. NCBI lineage: Eukaryota > Metazoa > Chordata > Actinopteri > Siluriformes > Ariidae > Neoarius > Neoarius graeffei. Next base: position 27,338,240 of record NC_083590.1, on the reverse strand, counting down.
AAAGGAAAGTTTTTTTTTTTTTTTTTTTAAAGTGAGTTCAGTTGCACCAGTCCTCCCAGAGTGAGCAGAGGGTCGTTGCTAAAACCTGGGACGGAATATAATCGCTTGGGCAGTGACCTCCCCGCGGTTGTTGCTAAAACCAGTGATGTGACGAGACATCCTGTCCTGGGTTTTAGTAATTGCCTGAGCCGAGCAGTAATGGCGGAGTACTCAGCATGGAGAAAACAGAGAATGAGTGGAGCAGCCGTCTGATTTCTAAACTGGATAATCGCTGCCATCTCACCCTTATGTGGAAGAAGCGAATGAACAGAGAGCTGAATGAACAACTAAAAGTCAGATTGTTTCAGAACAATCGGCCACAAGATCAGCCTTCAAGAAGCGAGAACACAGACGGGTAACGCTCCGACTCTCATTTGGATACAAAACAACAAAAACACGTTGTTTACCTGCATTTAGATTAATCCATGTAACTTGTATTGTGTTTAAGTTAGCGGTATGAGATTATTTAATTTGCTTCAGAATGTGATCGTCTCAGTTCATCTGATTATTTAATGAGCCTTTTACGTTTTATCAGTGAAAATGCATGCATGTACACGTATGTTGCATAAGTTATAACACCCATCCTGTTGTAATGAGAGTCAACCCACAATCAATGAAGTCAAATCAGTCTTAGTTGAGCAAGTCGGTGACGCTATTTCTTACTTTCACCATAAATGTTTATTTATATGACTTTGGTCTCTAGCTGTCAAAGGCCTCGGCCTTAAAACCGGTTACCACAGCAACGTCACACACAGGGCTGGCTGGCTCAGCGGGGCAGCTCGAACGCCAACACTGCGGTCGATTTTAACTCTCAAAAGCTTTTTAAAAAATTCACCATTTATGCAGCATACAAGAGTCCTATCCACTCAGGTGGAGATCCTATCCACTCAAATTTATTTAAAAATAAAAAGGTTCTGCGCATCTGCTTTAAGGTTAGTTGTCCAGAAACATTTCATTATCATGTAGTTCAGCCCTAAACTAGGCTTAATCAATCTTCAGAACACTGATGGAGTGTCGTTGTCTGTACTCATCTGCTCACCTTTCTTTTCTTCTCCGTCTTTCTCCTCCTCGGTCTTCACTCTCTTGGCCTTCTTGTAGTTGGCCGCGTTTCTGCGGCCGCCTTGTCCTTCATCCTCGGAATCGGAGAACTCTTCGTCGCAGGCTATCCGCTTATCGTGGGCACGAACTGGCAAAGAAACATATTTGAATAGTTTTAAACAACATACAACCCCGATTCCAAAAAAGTTGGGACAAAGTACAAATTGTAAATAAAAACGGAATGCAATGATGTGGAAGTTTCAAAATTCCATATTTTATTCAGAATAGAACATAGATGACATATCAAATGTTTAAACTGAGAAAATGTATCATTTAAAGAGAAAAATTAGGTGATTTTAAATTTCATGACAACAACACATCTCAAAAAAGTTGGGACAAGGCCATGTTTACCACTGTGAGACATCCCCTTTTCTCTTTACAACAGTCTGTAAACGTCTGGGGACTGAGGAGACAAGTTGCTCAAGTTTAGGGAGAGGAATGTTAACCCATTCTTGTCTAATGTAGGATTCTAGTTGCTCAACTGTCTTGGGTCTTTTTTTGTCGTATCTTCCGTTTTATGATGCGCCAAATGTTTTCTATGGGTGAAAGCTCTGGACTGCAGGCTGGCCAGTTCAGTACCCGGGCCCTTCTTCTACGCAGCCATGATGCTGTAATTGATGCAGTATGTGGTTTGGCATTGTCATGTTGGAAAATGCAAGGTCTTCCCTGAAAGAGACGTCGTCTGGATGGGAGCATATGTTGCTCTAGAACCTGGATATACCTTTCAGCATTGATGGTGTCTTTCCAGATGTGTAAGCTGCCCATGCCACACGCACTAATGCAACCCCATACCATCAGAGATGCAGGCTTCTGAACTGAGCGCTGATAACAACTTGGGTCGTCCTTCTCCTCTTTAGTCCGAATGACACGGCGTCCCTGATTTCCATAAAGAACTTCAAATTTTGATTCGTCTGACCACAGAACAGTTTTCCACTTTGCCACAGTCCATTTTAAATGAGCCTTGGCCCAGAGAAGACGTCTGCGCTTCTGGATCATGTTTAGATACGGCTTCTTCTTTGAACTATAGAGTTTTAGCTGCCAACGGCGGATGGCACGGTGAATTGTGTTCACAGATAATGTTCTCTGGAAATATTCCTGAGCCCATTTTGTGATTTCCAATACAGAAGCATGCCTGTATGTGATGCAGTGCCGTCTAAGGGCCCGAAGATCACGGGCACCCAGTATGGTTTTCCGGCCTTGATCCTTACGCACAGAGATTCTTCCAGATTCTCTGAATCTTTTGATGATATTATGCACTGTAGATGATGATATGTTCAAACTGTTTGCAATTTTACACTGTCGAACTCCTTTCTGATATTGCTCCACTATTTGTCGGCGCAGAATTAGGGGGATTGGTGATCCTCTTCCCATCTTTACTTCTGAGAGCCGCTGCCACTCCAAGATGCTCTTTTTATACCCAGTCAGGTTAATGACCTATTGCTAATTGACCTAATGAGTTGCAATTTGGTCCTCCAGCTGTTCCTTTTTTGTACCTTTTAACTTTTCCAGCCTCTTATTGCCCCTGTCCCAACTTTTTTGAGATGTGTTGCTGTCATGAAATTTCAAATGAGCCAATATTTGGCATGAAATTTCAAAATGTCTCACTTTCAACATTTGATATGTTGTCTATGTTCTATTGTGAATACAATATCAGTTTTTGAGATTTGTAAATTATTGCATTCCGTTGTTATTTGCAATTTGCACTTTGTCCCAACTTTTTTGGAATCGGGGTTGTACAACAGAGTGGTGAATAACACAGCTTTGTAAAATTAGTCTCAGGAGGGGAGAGAGAAAGTTGGATTGGGGAGTACAATTTCAGATGTAAGCAATCTGCATTCATTTCCTCCTTTCAAAGTCATGGTACCAGCTTAGTTTACTGCAGCACCCATCCCGCAGGCTACAGGAAACATTTATCAAACTCAGCGTTACGCTTTTAGGCTTATTTATTAACACAAGATAATCCTGCTGTTTGTCTCATTTCCCAGCTTTTCCTTCCCATTCATTTAACGCGCACACTGAAGACTCGTACAGTATATCAGGCCCTGAAACTCCAGTTCACATCCTTTACGGGGGAAAATGTTGATACTCCACATGTTATTCAGGTCAGTGAATCACTCTGCGTCATTTAAACATAGACATACTGTACCATAACGTGCAATGTCTCTGCCCTTTTCAAATACTACACACTAATTGAAAGTCCAGCATTAAGATAAAGATAAATCACTGCAAAATGTATCGCAATACTCAAAAGAAAGATCACAGTACCAAGCAGCGTGTGCAAGAGAAGACACCAAGTAAGTAACATATCAGAAATGTCCAAGACAGACACCCACAACTGCAGCTAAAACAAACTTAATATATGAAAACAGTCACATTTAACAGTAAGAAAGCAGTAATAGTCTCATACTCTTATGCTGGCTTTTTTTTTTCCCCCCACCTGCATATGCCCATTTTGGACGTTGGATCAAATCATAGTGAGGAACAAGCAGCTTTGCAGTAAAGCCTGCACACCATGTGCATCAAGAACCTGTGAGCTTGCAATGATTCAGTCTAATTTAATTATACTGGAACCAATCAATCACAATAAATAAATACATGGGGTGGAAAACACCCCAAGAGTGCTCCGAGAGCACAATATCCCCCTGCTGGCAACTATATCTACGCTCCAGGTGCTTAATACACCCTCATGAAATTGTCGAAGTATGGGGGTTACTTCCATTTAAGTATGGAGTTATAGCTCTTGCAGGGATGTGATTTGGGGCTGGTGAAATTATCTGAAAATTTTAGGCGGGGGTTTGGGGGCCGCAGGCCCCCAGCTGGTCCAGGGCAGCACCCTGGTGGGGGGACAAGGGGGGAAGCCCCCCGAAGCTCCTGGGTTTTGGGGTTTTCTGACTTAAATTGTACTAAAATGGCAAGCAAAACACACAAGAAAAAAAACTTGTCATGATTAACAAATTCAAGCCAATTTAATGGTCAACATGCAACTCTGACACACATGCTCACTCTCTCTCTCACACACTCACTCTTACTCACTCACTCACCCCCCAAAGAACCAGCGCGAGCAGGGCCCACTAGCCCCGCGCCTTGGGACGTAATTCGCCCCGAGGCGAGCCGCGGCACTCCGCTTAGGTTTCGTTTCTATCCCGGGCTCCAGCCCGACTTTGGACGCTCGTAGCTCGGGCAGGGGAGGTCCCAGTATCCCCAAACTTGACAGCCAGAGACCTCTGCCCTCTCCCCAAAGAACGAAATCGCTGAACAAATGTCTCACAGTCTTATGTCCAACGTCTGTAGCAACCTCTTTCTCCAACCGTTCCCAGCGGAACTTGTTTTTCACTATTCTGTCGATTTCTTTAACTCGATTTGCATCTTTACGCTCGATCACGGAGGCTGCCATCTTTCAACTCTTTGTTTGAAGCGAGCTTACGTACAGCTAACAAGTGCGTTCAATGGTTGTTACAGAGCGATGGGCCAATCACGTACCTCGTTTCATCTCAATGACGTAATTGCGTAAATGACGTAGTTACGTCAATGAGATGAAACGAGGTACGTGATTGGCCCATCGCTCTGTAACAACCAATGAACGCGCTCGCTTCAAACAAAGAGTTGAAAGATGGCAGCCTCCGTGATCGAGGCATAAAGATGCAAATCCGAGGCTGCCATCTTTCAAACAAAGTCGGAACGAATAGGATACGAATGTGGATTTGAGGGAAAAATCGGAAACCTTTTTTTTTTTTCAAGTTTTGAGGTGAAAAAAGCGGAATTCCGCAAATTCGTGGAAAAATCACATCCCTGCTCTTGGTAATTAAGAGCCATAACTCGGGTGAAATGCGACCGAATTGAAGAAAATTGCAAAAATGCGTATATTACTGACGTATAACAAAGAATCCTGTCAAGTTTCGTGAAATTCCTCCAAAAACTGTGAGAGGAGCTGATTTCAGAAGGTAAGTACCCTTCCCGGGACGGTGGACATCGACACATCATCATCATCCCCCTTCGGGTCTTTCAGCCAGCGGGGATTTAAAAAAAAAAAAAAAGCCGCAGATATGCAAATGACTTGAAGAACTGCTTTGGAAAATCACTATGTTTCTTAGCTGAAAATAAGGTGCTTTCCATTTTGACAAAAATAAGACCATACTTTACTGAATGACAAATTAAAATCCATTATCACATTCACAGCTGAATGATCACTTTCAGGTGGATTCATTTTTACAGCCTCATGCTGTATAACCAGCCATGTTACTTTTGGAGGAGCTGGACTATAAACTAAGAGCAGAGGGATAGGATAGGATCCTCACTGGGGATGCGTTTGTCTGGGTCGTCCTCCTCGTCCCCGCTGTCCTCCTGCACGGCGTCCTCTGGGATGGCCTGCATCTGCACTCCGGGAGCGTGAGGCAGCATGCGTAGGTTCTCAAACAGACGCTGCCTAAACACAGAACAGAAGGTCATAAGGCCAGACAGACACACACGGAACGTCGAGCTGAAATACAAATATCCAAGAAGGAAGGAAGGAAGGGGGACCTGCATCAGTAATCAACAGACTCACTTGATCTTTTCTAGGTAGTCGTTTGTGTTCTGGTTGGTCATGTTGGAGGGACTGATATGGAGTTTGAAGTCAGGTCCGAAATACTCGAAGTAGTCGTTGTATGGAAGTTCTGAAATAGGGAGAGGAAATCATCATGACACTAGAACTGGAATAGAAGACTTATCATTAATGTTGACTTCAAGAAATAAAGAACCCTGAAACGAGTAAGTAAAGAGCCGTGTCTCTCCCCACGGATTTCAAACAGCATCCTGGTAAACTGCCATTTTGCTGCTTGAAATAGCGTCAAAATCCACGCTATATGTTTCGTAAATACATTCAGTCGGTGAACAGGAAGTCGATGTAGGACAGACCTGAAAACGGTATACACGGTATAGAACCCCAAGCTGAAGCTCGGTACCAAATATCAAGCAGCTGTGATTTGTAGTTGCGGAGAAAAGTGTTACGAAATTTTTGTAAATCCATGCTACAGGTTTCGTGAATACATCAAGTCAGTCAACAGGAAGTCGATGTGCGACAGACCTGAAAACGGTATACACGGTATAGAACCCCAAGCTGAAGCTCGGTACCAAGTGGCTATGATTTGTGGTTGCTGAAAAAAATAAAAAGGTGTTTCAGACGGATGGACGAACAGAGGTATTTACCCCTCCTGGAGTGGAGGTATAATAAAGGAAGCGTCTCAAATAAATTTTTTTTTTTCGCGGTCCAAATCCTGCGCTCTGATTGGCTGGCGAGCGGGTCCGTATCCCGGTTACAGACCTCTGGCGACTCGCTTGTTCACAACAACAAACGTAGTAGCATTTTTTGTCAATATTTCTCTCTCTTTTTTTTTTTTAAATAAGATTTATTTATAAAAGATTATCAAAAATCTTATAAATTTTTGCAGCATTTCTCAGAACAGCATTAATTTTACATCATGGATAGCGATAACGACAGTGTTCACAGCAAAAGCGAGTTTTACTACCCTCAGGAAGAAGAAATAAAAGAAAACATTTCAGGAGAAAGCTAAAAACCTCTAACTTGCTAACGCCGAGCAAAAACATGGCTGAATCCTGAATGACTCAATTTTGTATAAATAGGGGACTACATAGGCGGCAAAATGTAGTTTTTTTCCTGCCATGGAAGTGCACTTGTATACCGAGGAGGAAGCCATTTGAATTACAGCCGTGAATGAGGATTCAAAATGGCGGCTCTGCTCGGTTTTCCCTTTCGGACGCTCTCGTTTTCTGTTAGAATTTGGTAAAGAAAAAAATAAATACATTATTTACCAGCTTAAGGTCGGTCCGTATGGTGAAATACCGTGACCTCGGCCTTGAATACTGACCTCGGCCCAGAGGGCCTCGCTTAGTACTTTTTCAAGACCTCGGTCACGGTATTTCACCATACGGACCTCCCAGCTGGTAAATAACATGTATATCAAAGTCAAAGTCCTTCCCGCACCATTCATGGCGCGTTTGGCAGCGCTGATCTCCATTTCGTAGCCCTCGGCCTCTTTCTGATATTACATAGCTAGGGTTACACTGGGGGACGGGTCCTCTGGTAACCACGAGAGTTTGACTCCCTACTCACATCTGTATTGCAGCGTGCCTTGCCAGATGACAGTGGGCACCACTTTTATGATGGTCTTTGGTATGACCCGATCGAGAGGCGGACATGCTAGCCACTAGGCCACTCGCTGGTACTGAATTAATTATGTGCCACTATTAAAACCAACCCATTTATCTGATTCACTGATGCTCGAAAGCAGCCGTTTTAAAATGCATGTCTATTCACCATGTAGAGAAGCTGGAAGTAGGTTTGACTGCATACTCTACTTTACTTACTTAGCACTTATTCCTATTTGTATGCTACTTCAGTACACAGTCAAAATGTTTAAACTGCACCCAAAGTTAAATATGTGATGAGTAATGAGTCCTACTGGGATCCAGTCCTAATACATTTAGGTTTGTGTTGGGACACTTATACGTTTCTCTTTGACATTCTTCACCTTTTTGCTTGTGGCACTAAATATTATAAACTGAACACCTAGGGTTTAAAAACCCAGTGCAAGGACTTAAAATATAAAGCTTACCATTGGGAATAGTGCTGTCCAGGGCGACGGCTGTCTCATAGGTCCAGCAGCGAGCCACGTTCCTGATGGTGTAGCCTCCTCCACCCAGCATGAGTAAGGGCAGGTTAAAACTCTTCATGTACTCGACACACTTAGCATGACCTGAAGAACACACAGGCTCACAGTTAATGCACACAAATACTAAACAATACACAGAAGTCTAATAGAAAAGGAGAAGTCCTGAGAGAGAGACCTTTGATGGTGAGGTTGAAGCAGCCCAGCCTGTCCCCAGACAGAGAGTCAGCACCACACTGAAGCACGACAGCACTCGGCTGGTACATCTCCATCACTTTAGCCATGATCTGAAAACACGGCACATAATCAAATCAGTTAAGCAGAATCGAAGTCCAAAAGTGAGAACACAAAGCCTCTTTAAATGACTTACGGGTTTGAATATGGCTTCATAAGACTCATCATCAATCCCATCCCTGAGTGGGTAGTTCACAGCATAGTATTTACCCTTTCCAGCACCAATGTCCTGCAAGAAACTATACATTAGTCTCACTGATGCCAACACAAGTGTATTACTGCTCCCGGAGTCTCCTTTCACAAAAAACTAAAACATCTGTTTAGAGAAAATGGCACCGTATCAATAGTCACGTATTAAAAAAATAGTTAAAGTCCTTCCCGCGCCGTGTGGTGCATCGGGCGGCGCCGATCTCCGTTTCCGCAGCCCTCGGCCTCTCGCCTATTACATAGCTAGGGTTACAGTGGAGGGCTAGTCCTCTGGTAACTGCGAGAGTTTAACTCCCCACTCGCATCTGTATTGCAGTGTGCCTTGCCAGATGGTAGTAGGTACTAGGGGTGGGTATTGCCAAGGACCTCACGATACGATACACATCACGATACTTGAGTCACGATACGATACTGCGATATATTGCGATATTCTACATAGTTCACTGAAAAATGTAAACGCATTATGCATCTTAAAATCCGAGTTGTATGTACATCAGATGATAGTGATAATTCATGGGACAAACTGAGTCAAAACAATGTAATTCTAATTATCCATGCCATTTTATTGTAACTATACAAGCGCAAGTTACAACATATTTGCAGGAACAACACACTCAGTGCGTTTATATGCACATAGAGAGAATCGAATTTTTGCCGTTGCTCGACTGAAATCGAAGTTCAAAATGCCATGTATACACCTTAATTCGGCTGAAATTGAACCGAACTTGATTTCTCGGAATCGAGCTACACGACCTAGATTATGCGATTTCTGCCGAGCTACTTAGTGCATGTAAACCCTATTGAGCTACGTAATCGAGCTACTTACTTCAGCACTGCCCCTTCCGGAAGTGACGAGTGACGAAACCACAAGGGAAACACAACAGCCTCGGTCGGCATGACAACGAATCATGAATCTTTTCTTTTTGTGGCATTGTTTGCACTGTTAAAATTTAGCTCACTTACTGTATCACCAAATACATCTGTACAGCTGTTGCATAGCTGTGAATTGTGTACATAAACAAGTCATTGTATTTGTGTGTGTGTGTGTGTATATATACACACACAAATATATGTCCAACGTCTGAAGAATGTCAATAAAAACAAAACAATTGAACTTTTTGTGTGTTTATTAAGACATAAGTTAAATTGTAAGCAAAAAAAAAATATTTTTTTGTAAGCAAAAAATGGACTTTAGAAAAATATTATTGTGCAAAATAAGTTGTCTTACAAAAACAGTGGTCTGCGCCGGACAGTTTGTAGCCATACAGTCTGTTAGAGCAAGCCGAACAGCTTGAACATGGAACTGCCAGTGTTGCCAGATTGGGGGGTTTTAAGTGCATTTTAGCGGATTTGAACATGTTTTGGGCTGGAATACGTCAGAAGTATCTGGCAACACTATAGCTCTTCTTCATGATGACAACCGGAAGTGTACCAACACGATGGGGCATGTAGCGCCACGTGTGGCTCGGGTGCACAATGCACCTTGCACAATAGCCCGATTTCACTTGTGCATGTAGGATTGGATTTCTCTGGCACCCCTGCTGGGACCCTTTGCTCGATTACCGACAGTAGCTCGATTTGGACGTGCATGTAAACGTACTGACTGTCTGGAACACATTGAAAAGTGCAGTGTGCATCTTAGTCTCCCTGAGCACAATTATGAAACAAAGTGCAGTGTGGGTCAGTGTCCACACACTGAAACTGAACTGAAACCTCAGTGAATCACGTTTCTTCTGAACTTTGAGTAAATACTCAAAATAAAATGCAGTGTCTCACACACACTAAAACTGAAAATGCAAAATAAAGTGCAGCTTCTTGCCTTTGGTCTTAAATGACAAAATTAAGTTCACAGTTACAGTAAGTCACACATCACTGAAGTAGACGGGAGGACTTTGGCGCTGTCCAGTGTAGTTTGCTTCGGGTCGGGTTTCAGCGGCTCCGGCTGAGCTAATATGTCAGGGCGGTGTCGTGCTAAGTAAGTTCGCAAGTTTGTTGTGTTACCTCAATATCTAATTGGAGCGAAACAGGTTTTGCAAAGTGCGTACTCTTTGTCCAGCTCACTGTTTTTTTTTTTCTCCTTTCCTTTGGAATCCAAAGTGCCTCCAAACATCTGCCTTAAAGTTCGGTGGCGTCTCTAGGTTTACATTAACAGCCATGCTTGCTTGTTTTTTTTTCCTCACTGCAACCACCGGGAAAAAAAGAGAAGACGAAGAGTGCCTTGCAGTGAGGGAGCGGCACAGCGACACCTTGCGGAGCGGAGGTGCGGAAGTCGTACTGGATTTACAACCCGTCTGAAACATGATTTATTATTTGAAAAAATATCGATATTCAAATTGAGTATCGATATTGAATCGGAAGACAAAGTATCGCGATATATCGCCGCATCGATAATTTTGCCCACCCCTAGTAGGTACCATTTTTATAATGGTCTTTAGTATGACCCGACCGTGACTAGAACTCCCGATCTCCCGATCGAGAGGCAGACACGCTACCACTAGGACACTAACCGGTTTGTCACGTATTAAATAAGTTCTTTATTAGTCTTACAGGGATGAGAATGAAAAATATTTTAAAAGTCTGAAAAAACCGGGGCGGGGCCCATGGGGCTAATGATTTTTGGCTTTTTTTTTTTTTACCCCAAAACCATTAATTTTATCAGCAAAAATTTGCAATTTGGAAATAAATTCCCCTTCTTGGTGGACTCCCAGGTGAAAATGATTAATATGGTACAAGAGACTTGTTTTTAATCAAGTCACATTTGACGATTTCAAAAAAAAAAAAAAAAATCAATGCACCTTTTAATATAAACGAGCTCTACAGTATTACATTTCTGCATTTTAGCTATTCATGTCTTTGAATACTCTAATCCTTTAAAATGAAGTGCAAACCAGAAAAAAGTTCTATCATATAATTCTCTGAAGCTTTCTTCTGATGTTATCATAGCAGCAGGAGGTCTTGCATATTAAGCAGGCAACATTCAACATCACTCATCACTTCCCTTTCAACTGTTGTGTGAACTAACTAGGATTTATCTGGACAGGATGTTGTGTAATGTAATACAGATACCATATGCTCCATTTGAAGATCGAGATGGTGATTCTGAATTAAAGAACAGGCATGTACAATGGGCATTACATATTGGAAATTTTTTTTTAATCAAAAACTATAAGTTCATCTCAGCCTACAGTTTGGGCAGACGCTCCCGCGCGGCACATGCCAGCAATTCCGTCCCCCTATGAAATGAGCAATAAGTAGGAGAGTTATACACGGTATCATACTTAAAATTTCATCAACTGAAAACTCCGGTCCTTGAGAAAAAGAGATAAAAGCCCGCCCACACTGAAAGCTGATTGGCTTATTTTGCTGAGTAACCCAATCAAGATGCTCTTTGTCTGGCATGCGCTACATGAACAGGCACACAGGCAGTGTTGCCAGATTGGGTGGTTTTAAGTGCATTTTGGCGGGTTTTGAACATATTTAGGCTGGAAAACGTCAGCAGTATCTGGCAACACTGCACACAGTCTCCCTCGCGCACCCCCTCTCGCACGCGCACATTCTAAGATGCGTGATGCAGACCTTAATGTTGCGCGCGCACGCTCTTGCTCGCTTCTATCAATATGCAGGAGACTCCCGGAACTTCTGGGAGACTTGGGATGTCTGCATTATAAGGTGACCACAGATTGTTAATCATCCCCCCCCCCCAAAAAAAATAAAAAAAATTTCTCAACGGATTTACATCGATCTCAAAAACGATCATTTTGGTCTGAAAAAGTCGGAAATCTGCCAATCGGCGGAAAATTCTCATGCCTGGTCTTAGTATTAGAGAGTCGGCTGTACAGCTCCTCCTGAATTAGCCGTTACTATAGAAACAATAATATATTAGAGTAAGTGCATTAAAGTGCATATCACGGGTAAATTCAGGAGCGAGATCAATGTAATTCTCCTATTTTATATTAAACTTTGGTCAAATATCTGTCACATTTTGAGCAATTTTTTTTTTTACTTTGCGCAATACCAGAAAAATTCAGTTGAAATCGAGTCATTTGAGGCGAATTGGTCCGCCTCTGAAAAAACTTGGCATTTGGATTTCCCGGCAAACGTTGATTTTCGTGACGTCGTGTGCGGGACGCCTCCCTCTGAATCCTACGCCAGCGCTGGTTTGTTTATGAGAAAACGACCTGGTGGTTTTCTGCAAATTTCTTCAACATTATCGCGTAATTATTAAAATGGTTAACAGATGTATCGTAGGAGGGTGTAGCAACACCAATCTTGATGGGATTAGTACTCATCGTTTCCCAAAAGACCGGACAATGAGAGAGAGATGGGAGCGCTTGGTCTACACAGGCTGTGCACTGAAACCGTGCAAAGCTCTCTCAGCCTGCTGGCGCTTCCGCAGGTAACGTCACGAATCTGGCTCCAGACTCCCTTGGGATTTTTCCAGACGCGTTTTGTTATTTTATTTTTTTCTGCTGTAGACAGATGGCCTTGTGCAAAATTACCCTTCTGGATGAGTGTGTAAAGGGACGTACTTTCATATAAAAACTAGACAGAACTCGACGCCAACGGTGTCAATGGGGATGCCGCCGCCTGGTAGACTACATGCCTTATTAAGTTGTGATTTGGGGATGGACATTTGACCTCACAGTAATCTTGACCTGCGACCTTTTAACCTCAAAATCTAATCAGTTCATGTTTGTCCCCAAATGCACAAATGGTGAAAGTTTGGTGAAATTCCTTTCATTAGCCTTTGAGATATTGTGTTCATAAGGTTTCAGGACGGACACACGCACGGACAGATGGACAACCTGAAAACATAATGCCTCCTGCACCTTAAGGTGGCGGAGGCATTAAAAAAAAAAACCCACACAAAATTGGTCCAGAATCAGTGATTCATTTTGCCCTGCGTCATGCGTATTTTACACAATTTTAAAATAAATGACGCAGATGTTTTGCTTGTGGTGCGTATTTTTGACGCAAGGTCGCACTCGGAACATCCTCAAGTTACTTCTCTTCATTTAGGATATAGAGCGAAGGGATGTAGCTCGAGGTTGTTCCGAGTGGCAAGGTCCTAACGACGCTATATTTTTCTCGTTCAACATGACTGAACTGTTGTTATAATGCTTCATTTATCGACTACTATAGTCTTTTTTACTTGACGGGCCTATATTTAGCTTCGTTTAATTCCTTCAGCAACGTGTCGGCAATTTCATTGGCTGGAAAGCTTCGGCATATGCAAATCCTTTCCAGCCTCGATTTGAAGCAAGTGAAAATAGCTCTCTCGTACTAATCGATAAAATTTATGTTTGCCAAAGCATTTCTTTGCGGTAATAAAAGATCGATCTAAATTTGTTTCTACTTACCAAACATATGAATAGCGCCTATCAAATGGGAAATTCAGTTAAAGTTTTGCTATGGTATTCAGTAAAAAGGTTTAGAAATTTAGGAAATATGAATTAATAGTAGGGCTGGGCGATTTTACGATTACGATGTTATTCACGATATAAAATCTCTACGATTAGAAATTAGACACGTACGATATGCTTACGATAAGCCTACGCCTTCAATAAAATTACTTCATCCGAAGTTTTGACAGACACGCGAATAGCCAATCATAACTAAACAGTACCGCACGTAACCAATCAGTTGGAAGAGAGCCACGTCAAGTTAGGTTGCGTGCACACACAAACACACACACGTGTAGCAGCAACGCACAGCATGGCTGTGGTGAAGTTTGCAGGAGCGCGGCATTTCTCCAACAAAGCGTGAAACAAAGCAATTATAACAGGGTTCCCGCGGGGTTTTAAAAGGTAGTTAATTAAAATAGGCTAAATTATGGCCAGTAAAAAGTAGTAAAAGGTAGTAAACGTAATCTGACGTGGTAGTAAAATTTTTTGACCCCCATCCAACTGGGCCTGTGTGTTTTCTAATTCGTTTAATTAACCTGCATGCCATAATATCCATAAATTACTACATTTGGGCGAATTTATTTTTATGTATCGAGGAGGACCGCAGTGAGGAGTTGGTGGCGCATGCGCTTTGAATTCCAATAACGGTTGAATCCAGTATAAATTTATACCAGAGATTGTTTAGTACGAGACTGACTTTGTTTATACGGCTGTAGTCGAATCTATCTGTTAACCCGACTGGCGACATCTGCACGAGAATTAAACAATGGGGAAATGCACATTTTTAGACCTCTGGCTGGAGGAACCTGATTTTAAAGACTGGCTAAAGGCGGTAGATGGCAATCGGCGAGAGGCATTCATTGAAAAGTTGATCGAGGCACATGTAGTGCGTTGTGCGCGCGCCTGGTGCGTTGTGCGCGCGCGCGCGCCTGGTGCGTTGTGCGCGCGCGCGCGCCTGGTGCGTTGTGCGCGCGCGCGCGCCTGGTGCGTTGTGCGCGCGCGCGCGCCTGGTGCGTTGTGTTGTGTGCGCGCCTGGTGCGTTGTGTTGTGTGCGCGCGCGCGCCTGGTGCGTTGTGCGCGCCATTTGAGGCATCCAAAATGTGATGAGCAAATCTGTTGAACTGTTCAAATGATTAAGATTAACCCTCTAAAACACTGATCTCTGGGAGGAAGGTGTTGACGCTGCCCACGGGCCTTCACGACTACAGGACTGGTGCAAATGACTATCTTAAGCAAACTTGGCAATGTGTTGAGAGACTGCCAAAATAGGGCTTGGGTTATGTGTGTTTTGTATCTTTAGGGTGTGTGTCTTGTCTTTGTCATGTGTGTGTGTGGGGGTTCGTGTTTGCCATTTGACCTGATCTAAATGTAATGAGTTGATGTACCTAAGCACATAAGATTTTTTGTGCAAATCTGTTCACCTGTTCAAAAGATTATTCCACAAACAAAAGGTTGGCCATCTTGAAAGCGTTGGCCGACAAAATGTAATCAGATCTTGTACCTAATGTGAAGTGTTGACACACAAGGTTTAGTGCAAATCTGTGTACCCGTTAAGAGGTTATGGGCCACAGTTTCACAGTTCAATAAAATTATAACTTGTATGTGGAAGTTTGTTTTCTTTTATGCAAATATGCATTACTCCATGTGTAGCCCTAGCAATGGGAGGTTCTATTATGCGTCCAAAGGGAAAGAGTTACACTACCGGTACGTTCAGATTTTCTTTCTATCTTGTCTCATCAATCCAACTCTTTGGGTAGAGTTGTCACTAACTTATATGTAGCACATTCACTTGGACTAACACATACACTCAAAGATTACCTTGTTAAATTGTGAGAAAATGTCCAAATCCAAATTGTCGCTGTGGTAGTAAAAAAAATTGTGAAGGTAGTAAAAAGGTAGTAAATTCAACATAAAATATCTGTAGGAACCCTGTATAAAAATGAGCGAGAAGCCGACTGACCGGAGTTCTGAACAGGAAAGTCAGAGCACTGCCCTGGAGGACATCGTTGAAAAGAAGGGCCAGAGATCTTCGGTTGTGTGGAGGTATTTTGGATATTTAAAATCGGACATACAACAAAGTGTTACACAAAACCTTAAACACACTGACGTACAAGATTGCACTTTTTTTCTCCTTGCAGCATAAGGTTTACATGTCAATATGTCTTTTATGTTTATTTGAAAGCTGCTAGAATTTGCACAAATGATTAACAATGGTATATAGTTTTTATTTTTCAGTTTCAATTTATTCATTTGAACAAAAAGAACAAAAGAATGTGCATCCAGTTTGTTTTGGTTCTGTGAAACTTGAAGGCTTGTTAAGCTATTTTTGTTAATTAGGAAGGAACTACTAATTTGTAATGTTCATATTTTGAGCAGAAAATTAAAGAAAATACAAAAATGGTGATTTGATTTATATCGTGATATATATCGTTATCGAAAATTTTGAAAAAATATATCGTGATATAATTTTCTCTCATATCGCCCAGCCCTAATTAATAGTAGAACATTTTTCATTGGATGATATAAAAAGACTGACCAATCGAGATCGAGTTAACAGAAACACTAGGCGGAAGTATGATGAACATAAAAACAAGCATCCTTACTAAGTCAGACATGATTGAGATGAGTCTGGATCACTTGAAAAAAAACAAGCAAAGAAGAATTTTCTCAGTGAAGAAATGTTACAGTAGCTAAACCATAAACATGATAAATGTCATTATTAATTGTGAAAAAGTTAATCTTGTCTGATGTCACAAAAGTCAAGTGCCAAAGATATTGACAGTTTTTTTTATGTTTTATTTGAATTCTAGTCAAAACAGCCATAATAACTATTCTGTTTAATTCCATACTTTTTTCTATTCTGAAAAGTGTTAGTTATTGTTTGCTTAGATGAATAGCTCACACAATTGTTCACATGTTGGAATTAAATGATTTAAGTGTGAACAGTGATAACTATTGTGTTTTTTGTTTTCAAAGTGTGTATTGTAATTTTGACTCACTTTGGAAATTTTTGACTCACTGATTTAATATGTGGTGAGTCAGTTTGACTCAGTCATTAGGAGCAAAATGAATCACTGCAGAATATGCACTTTAAGATAGCCAGTGCCACTGTAAATAAACCAACTCCTCCTGATTTGTGAATTCAACAGTGCTGTGGTACGAAACGATAGTAAGAGCACAGTTAAGAATTTAGTCCGAGTTAAAATAAATAAATAATTCAAGTTATAAAAACGACACTTACTCGGAGGTCACCCGTGCCAGGAAAGTATTCTCCATACTTATGGAAAGACACGGTCATGACGCGGTCTGTGGTGTAGAAGGCCTCCTCGACTCCATCTCCATGGTGGATGTCGATATCAATATACAGAACTCTTTGATGGTACCTGATGATAAATAAAATAAAAATCAAAACGACGTATATTTATACCAGCTCAAAAGGCTGGTCTTAAAGAAGTTTCAAGTTGTCTGTGAGATAAAACTAACGGGACTGGCCAGCATTTAAAAGAATGAATTAGAAACAAAAATGTAAATAGTCAGTCAATCTTTAATGCTCTTAGA
This sequence comes from Neoarius graeffei, assembly GCF_027579695.1. Taxonomy (NCBI): domain Eukaryota; kingdom Metazoa; phylum Chordata; class Actinopteri; order Siluriformes; family Ariidae; genus Neoarius; species Neoarius graeffei. The sequence goes on along the minus strand of NC_083590.1, from coordinate 27,321,034 downwards.
GCCAGGCTTCTGAAGTGTAAAGCTGATTACTGTAGTTAAAAATATTTTGACATGTATTTATGGAAAAGACTGTTAGCTACGCGAGTCTCACAGCGCCAGTGTATAACATGCAAGAAATGTCTTTGCTGATCAAAAACATTTTGAGATGAGCGGAGAATGATGTGCATTTCTGTGAATTATTACTTTAAAAACACCCCCACAGCAGTCACCACTAGAGCTGGATGATAGAACAAGAAAATACTGATCATGATAAATTACTTACGCGATACACAGAGACAGAAAACTAATTGAGGTGTACACTTTCATTTATTAAATTTTTAAGCTGAACCATTAAAATTCTCTCTTTTTTTAAATCTTATGGTCGCAGGCATTAAATAAAAGTATCACTACTTTTTCCTCCCTTTTTAAAAACACATCACTACTGTTTTGCTCAAGAGTTGTAGTGAACCTGTATATCGTATACACTGGGTGTAGCATAAGGATCACTTTGCATGTTATGACCTTGAGGTCATATTGCTCACCCTTAATTAACATGTCGTTATGTTCCTATTAATTAACTCTCCTACATTCTACTTTGACATAATAAAGACCAAATGCCAGCCTGACTTTTCAAGTGTAGGTCATGAAAAGAATTTTCCCAGCACCCGATTATTTTTGTTTAGTGGACCGAAAGCTACCGAATTCGAATCACAGACTTCCAATTTTATTCGTTTTTTTAAAATAGAACAATTAAAGATGGGGTATGAGATTTTTTTCAGGAGTATTTTTTACCATATTGCTTGAAAAGCTCCTCACACCCATGTTGCAAGCAGTACAATAGAAGGTTTGACCCAAAAACGAAATATTTTAATCCAGTCTACAGTGTAAAATAAAGGAAAAACGCCATCCAATCCTATCGAGGTACCACCTCAAAATGATTGGATACTGACACGTCAATCAGTCTGAAGCCTGCGAGCAGCCCGGCCCTTCTGGGTGTGTGTGTGTGTGTGTGTGTGTGTGTGTGTGTGTGTGTGTGAGAGAGAGTGAGAGCAGCCAGAGTGTCACACAGAGCGCAGGATTCTCTCAGTGCGCTCCCTCCAAACAACGGGGATTTACACGAAAATGGAAGGAGATATTCACAAAATTCTTTCACAGTGAGCGCCACAAGGCTCTCCTGAACACACTGATGTAATTTTTTTGTTTGTAGTGTAAAAAATGAGGACACTAGAGCGAGTTAAAAACGAGTGACTTTTCTGCCAAGTTTATAATGGCAGTCTATGAGGCTGCGCAGCTGTCCTCCTCTCACTTTCAGGCTTCTCATTCAAAAACTGCAAGTCCTATCGTGTAGGTTGACACATTGTGTGAATCAGGACAAGTGTGGCTACTACTTTTGAGAAAACTGTGTGTGTGGAGTGAAAATTGGGGCTGAAAACACAGTTTAAATGAGAAAGTTTGAGCTATTTTTCCAAGCTCTCTACACTCTAACTTAACGAGGGGTGGAGACGCGGAGGGTGGGAGCATGGCAAGGGCGGGCGTGTTTCTTTTCAAAATATGGCTTGCGGGAACCGTTATTCCAAAATCTCATACCCCACCTTTAATGAATTTATTTCCACGTGGCCCTAAATTCTCCGCTATTTTTTCCTGCTTTACCGTGACCCAATTCAAGATACGACGTCATGCATGACGTGGTGGGCTTTCCCTGTTCGCACAAGGCATTGTGGGATACAAATTTTGTGTGCGAATGAACCGTGAAAAACCGACCGCAGTAACGGAAAGCGAGAAGAAAAGACGTTATGTTATATACGAAGGAAAGGAAACGAGGAACCAAACTAATAAATATCGGCGGTCAGCGAGCACCTCGGTGTGATCAGCTGTTCGTTTAGCGACAAAATGATGGAACTGTCAGTGCACGCGCAAAGGTAAACCTGTAGATGGCAGTAATGCAACACTGTGGATGCCAGCTGCCGTAAAACCCAAAAGAAGAAGAAAGTAAACCTGTGCATGCGCTCACACACGGACCCCCTCTGTCTGCTTGACTGTGTGAAGCGAGCGATTTCATGCACATCCCTCAAATTAAATAAACTTCCCAGACACAGAATGGCCTGGTTTTTAATAGATATTACAGAAAAACATCACAACGACCAAATTTCAGAAGGAACTAAATTTCACTGATTTTATGAAATCGAAAGGCCGTCTAGCTTTAAAGGAACAGTCCACCGTACTTCCATAATGAAATATGCTCTTACCTGAATTGAGACGAGCTGCTCCGTACCTGTCCGAGCTTTGCGCGACCTCCCAGTCAGTCAGACGCAGTCCGACGCGCTGTCACTCCTGTTAGCAATGTAGCTAGGCTCAGTATGGCCAACGGTATTTTTGGGGGCTGTAGTTAGATGCGACCAAACTCTTCCGCGTTTTTCCTGTTTACATAGGTTTATATGACCAGTGACATGAAACAAGTTCAGTTACACAAATTGAAAGGTAGCGATTTTCTATGCTATGGAAAGTCCGCACTATAATGACAGGCGTACTAACACCTTCTGCGTGCTTCGGCAGCGCATTGATACGGAGCTCAGATATCAATACGCTGACGAAGCACGCAGAAGGTGTTAGTACGCCTGTCATTATAGTGCGGACTTTCCATAGCATAGAAAATCGCTACCTTTCAATTTGTGTAACTGAACTTGTTTCATATCACTGGTCATATAAACCTATGTAAACAGGACAAACGCGGAAGAGTTTGGTCGCATCTAACTACAGCCCCAAAAAATACCGTTGGCCATGCTGAGCCTAGCTACATTGCTAACAGGAGTGACAGCGCGTCTGACTGCGTCTGACTGACTGGGAGGTCGCGCAAAGCTCGGATAGGTACGGAGCAGCTCGTCTCAATTCAGGTAAGAGCATATTTCATTATGGAAATACGGTGGACTGTTCCTTTAAGCTGCAGGTTTTCTGCTCCTTATCTTGACTAGCATAAAATATACGAGCTGCAAGCAATGATTTCAGCCTGAAGTGAAAACCCTGATCCTGAACAGAGGACGCACTTGAGCAGTTCCAGGATGGCCAGCACAATGTCGTTGACGTAGCAGAAACCAGACGCCTCCGACTTCTTGGCATGATGGAGGCCGCCCGCCCAGTTAATAGCGATGTCTGTCTGCTGCTTGTTTAATTTCACGGCACCCGCTGGACACAGAAACACAGCCTTTATTAATCTGCACTGGGTTTGTCATCTGCTAGAATCCACAAGGCGGAGGTACTTAGGAATTTTGTAGAAATAACTAAATAAGAAACACTCAACTCATCTGGATAAAAGCACTTACCGACAGAGCCGCCTGTTGAAAGCTGACAGAACTCAAACAGGCCGTCGAACACGGGGCAGTCTTCACCCACGTTAACTGAGGAAGGAATATAAACGAGAACATTACTAGCAAAAGGAATACACCGCAAAAGAAGTGAGGCACATTATCACCCCCAGACACATTTCTGGCCTATTTTGTAGTAAATCTCTGATTTTTTTTTTCTATCCAGTAATTACTTTTGCTCAGGTAACTGGCATACAAGATTGTAGTTATTATAATTAGTCGCAAGCATCATCAACAAGCCACGGTGTCCATTCACAACTTACACAGTAACGTGTCATTAACCATCAGCCCAATTTCACACTTAGCATTAGCCACAAATAAGCGAAAACTGCCGAGATGATTCAATCAAGGTCCAATTAGACCACGCATTTGCAGTAATCACAGAGGCAGAGCAGCACTTCAGTGGTGCATACATTCATCACAAGTACTACTGACTATTACAGCGTGAATTATTAAGACTTGGATCTCTCATTGCATCGCTCCTGTGGAGGGCGGCCCTACGTGGACAGTCGGGGGTCACGCCTGGAGGACGCTCTGGCCTCTTGCAGTAGTGCTTTTGTGGCTGGGGACTGCAGTAGAATTCCTGACTTTAGGGCTGCGGTTGTCGTGAACGGTTTTGTGCTCGGGTTTCTAGCATCAACGAAGCTGACTTTATGTTAGGACTGTTAATGTTAGTCATGTTGTCTGTTGTTGCCCAAATGAGGATGGGTTCCCTTTTGAGTCTGGTTCCTCTCGAGGTTTCTTCCTCATGTCGTCTGAGGGAGTTTTTCCTTGCCACCGTCGCCACAGGTTTGCTCATTGGGGATAGATTAGGGATAAAATTAGCTCATGTTTTAAGTTGTTCAAATTCTGTAAAGCTGCTTTGCGACAATGTTTATTGTAGGGCTGGGTATCACCAGATACCTCACGATACGATACTATGGCGATATTTTGCCCACGATAACGATAATATCACGGTACAGCGATTCTGCGATAATCAATATATTGCAAGAAATTTCAACCACATCACAATATCTGTGTCACTGAAGAAAATCAGAATTTATTGACCACTGTAAAATTACATTTCACATACATAACTACACACTCTTGCCAGACATATATGTGTCTCTATTCCACTGCTGGCAAAACCAAGAGTTGCTTCACTACAACATACAGAAAATTCCCATTTCTGTGCTCGTATTATCAACTTTTCTGTAAGCATGGACACATCAGTGCTGCTTAACAAGCAGAATCAAATTGTTTTATGAAAACTTAAAACTTGCACTGCAGACTGCACATACATTTCAGTGCTAACACTAATATCAATTTGTTCTTTGTAAACTTGACAACATATACCTGAGAACATTTAACTTGTGCTTATTTTGCAGGAACAACGCACTGTCTGAAACACATTGAAAAGTGCAGTGTGCATCTTAATTGGAGCGAAACAGGTTTTGCAAAGTGCATTCTCTTTGTCCGGCTCACTGTTATTTTTTCTCCTTTCCTTTGGAATCCAAAGTGCCTCCAAACATCTGCCTTAAAGTTCGGTGGCGTCTCTAGGTTTATGTTAACAGCCATGCTTGCCTGTTTTTTTTCCTCACTGCAACCGCCGGGGAAAAAAGAGAAGACGAAGAGTGCCTTGCAGTGAGGTAGCGGCACAGCGACACCTCGCGGAGCGGAGGTGCGGAAGTCGTACTGGATTTACAACCCGTCTGAAACATGATTTTATTATTTGAAAAAATATCGATATTCAAATTTTGAGTATCGATATTGAATCGGAAGACAAAGTATCGCGATATAATCGCCGTATCGATATTTTTGCACACCCCTAGTTTATTGTTAAAAGCGCTATACAAATAAACTTGACTTGATATGTGGTCAGATTCACCAATTTACATCGGTGCAAAGGAATAAATGCAATTTACGCGATTTAAAAACAAACAAATAGTGCGCCGGATACAACAACTTTATTCATCACATGCTTGTGAAATTCCTCTCTGCATTTAACCCATCTGAAGCAGTGAGCGCACACACATACCCAGAGCAGTGGGCAGCCATGCTAACAGCACCCAGGGAGCAGTTGGGAGTTAGGCACCTCGCTCAAGGCCGTCTCTTATTAACCTAACTGCATGTCTTTGGATTGTGGGGGAAACCAGCGCAGACTAGGGGTTTCACCAAATATCGGAATAGTCGAATATTCGACCACCAAAACCACTATACGACGCTGTGCGTGATAGTCGACTATTCGTCTTTTTCTTTTTTGTTGTTTTTTTTCAGTAGACCGGTGCTCTTGTAAAACGGTGAAAGGGCATCTTAATGATCTACCACAGACATGCAGCGTTGGGGGGTGGGGGGGGTGCGCGCCTGACGTCCACACAGCGACGCAAGGGGCGCCAAGCAAGACGAGAAAGAGAGAAAGGAGCAATGGCTGAAGCTGCTCGTGATACCCGCCTTCATGTATCTACAGTCTGGAAATACTTCATAAAAACAGACAAAACCGTCAACTGCAATATATGCAAAGCTACCCTAAAGTACCATGGCAGTACAACGACAATGCATAACCATTTGAAGCTACACTCGGCTGGAGCTAGCTACAGCAGCGGTGAAGTTAGCGGAGAGAAGCACCAACAGACAACAATGAGAGACTTCTCCACACGTCAGATATCCGACCAAAGAAAAAGGAAAATAACCGGTCTGTTAGTGAATTTCATCGTGAAGGATATGCGACCGCTTGCTGCGGTGTCTGGAAATGGCTTTAAGGACATTATCAATTTTTTCGAGCCATGAGCAACCCCCTGGAGTGGTGGGCCCGCAAGGAGAAGCAGTTCCCCCGCCTGGCGAAGTTGGCCAGAATCTACCTGGCTGTCCCCGCTACAAGCACCCCGAGCGAGCGCGTTTTCTCCCTGGCTGGGAACACGATTACCCGTCAGAGAGCAAGTTTGCACCCAGCTCATGTGGATGCCCTTGTTTTCTTGAACGCAAACCAGGAGCGCAAGAATAAGATTATTAAAGAGGAGGACTTTGACGAGAGCGAATAGGCTAACTGTTAATTGGATTACATTACTGTGGATTACAGCTTTTTTGCACTTTTCGTTACGCTGCGCTGTGGCGAGTAGGCTAGGCTGAGTTTTGTTTAAGACATTTAAAGCCTATATTTTTCGTTAATTCTGAATAACAATTAAGATTTGGATAAAATGTGATGGATTATTAAGGCCTATATTTTCTGTTTGTTCTGAACAACAATTACAATTTTGATAAAAATGTGGCATTAAAGCCATTTTCTGTTGACTCTGAATAACAATTTGGATAACGTGCTATTCAATAAACATCATAAGCTTTATACAACCTGTGGACATTTTTATGTTTAATAGCTTGATTAGTTTCACAATTTACATGCAATGTTGATCTTAATTAGGCCTACATTGTGTTTTCATGGTCATTAACAGAGGCAAACTCAGAAGAGGGTTAATGGTTCTGACATAGTCGGATTGCTACGCATATGAGGCGAGACGCGTCAGAGCCAAGTCTGGCAGCAGCAGTGCCGCATGGATTAAAAAAAAAAAAAAAAAAAAAAAACGGCGAATATTCGACTATTAGTCGACTTTTGGGAAGTATTCGAAGAATACTAAAATTCAGTATTCGTCAATGCCCTAGCGCAGACACGGGGAGAACATGCAAACTCCACACAGAAAAGCTCCTGCTGGCTGCTGGGCTCGAACCCAGAACCTTCTTGCTGTGAGGCAACTGTGCTAACCACTTACACCACCATGCCGCCCAATTTGGGATCCTTTCTAACATCTTTGCATCAATAAAATCAGAATTTTAGTTACTTTATGATTTGCCATCTGCTTAAGAACCACCAAATAAATAAATAAAATAGATAAAAAAAAAAAGAAAAAAAAAAATCCCACCCCACCCTATCTTTACCATACTGAATTGCATCTCATCATATTCTTGCGCTTCACATCGTGCCAGTGGCACAGTGGCTAACGCTGTCACCTCCCAACAAGAAGGTTCCGTGTTCAAACCTCACGACCAACAGGGGCCTTTCTGTGTAGAGTTTGCATGTGTGGGTTTCCTCCCACTTCAAACACATGCAGATTAGGTAAAATCTGTTGAACTTGTACATCGATCTGGATAAGAGTGTAATGTAAACGTACCACATTGTGTCGAATCAGATCATATTGCATTTTATCTTTTTCGTGGTCCAAATCCTGCACTCTGATTGGCTGGCGAGCGGGTCCGTATCTTACGGTACGGACCCTGGTTACGAACCTCTGGCAACTCGCTCGTTCACAACAACAAACATAGTAGCATTTTTTGTCAACATATAATCTTTAAGATTTATGTTAGGACTATAAGATTATCAAAAATCTTGTAAATTTTTGCCAGCATTTCTCAGGAGAATAGCATTAATTTTACAGCATGGATAGCGATAACGACAGTGTTCACAGTGAAAGCGAGTTTTACTACCCTGAGGAAGAAGAAATAAAAGAAAACATTTCAGGAGAAAGCTAAAAACCTCTAACTGTTGCTAACGCCGAGCAAAAACATGGCTGAATCCTGAATGACTCAATTTTGTATAAATAGGGCACTACATAGGCAGCAAAATGTAGTTTTTTTTCCTGCCATGGAAGTGCACTTGTATACCGAGGAGGAAGCCATTTGCATTACAGCCGTGAACGAGGACTCAAAATGGCAGCTCGGCTCGGTTTTCCCTTTCGGGCGCTCTCGTTTTCTGTTAGAATTTGGTAAAGAAAAAAATAAATATATTATTTACCAGCTTACGGTCGGTCCGTATGGTGAAATACCGTGACCTCGGCCTTGAATACTGACCTCGGCCCAGAGGGCCTCGCTCAGTACTTTCAAGACCTCGGTCACGGTATTTCACCATACGGACCTCCCAGCTGGTAAATAACATACATACACATATTATATACACACATTTTATATATATATATATATATATATATATATATATATATATATATATATATAAAAACATGAGTTTTTTTACTGGGAAATACTCGACTCGTTTTTCATACGAGCTACAACTGTGACATATTTCTCGACAGGCCACTTGTGAGGATATCACTGATAAATGGCAATGTTTTGATAAATCTGGATATTTTTTTTTTGTTGAAAAACATTTTTCATATGAAACACATCGCAGATCTGAGTGACACTTCCTGAAATTTCACTCTGATGACATCACTCCTAGTGTTTACCTGCTAACTTGACACGCGTTGTCAAAATAGCAAACCGGTTAAAAATTTAAGTTCTTTTGATTAATTTGCATATTTTTTTCGTGGATGTGTCTTAATATAAAGAACATTACACGGTGGCGTGAAGACATGAAGTTTATGTTCACTACTCGAAGATAAACTTCCTATCTTCACGCCACTGTAATATCCTCTATGTATCAGATGGTTGGCAATGCATCAAGATGTGCATCACATCCGACTCCAATTGAGATGCACATCCATTAACAACGTCTAAGAGTTTTGTCTTAGGGCTGTGTTGCTCAGAAAGGTCACTGCACTGTTATTTAGCTCCCACAGCAAAGCTAGTAGTGTTAACTAATGCTAGTGGTGCTGTCTTGGATGTCAAATAACCAGAGGTGGACAGTAACGAAGTACATTTACTTGAGTGTTGTACTTAAGTACACTTTGAGTATTATTTTTTTTGGAAACTTATGACTAACTTCACTACATTTGAAAGGCAAATATCGTACTTTTCACTCCACTACATTTCTATCAAGGTCCTCGTTACTATGAAGCGGCTTTGAAAGTGGATGTTTTTTTCTTTTCTAAAACGTGATGGTTTTTTCGCAGGTGACACTGAGACAGCCGATCAGTAATCACTAGGGTCACGTCACGTCCATAGACTGTATAAAATCAACCTCAGTGATTTCTCAACAGCGTTATTTAACACGATCAGTTGATGGCAGAATGGAAGGAGGCGTTTCTTCTGGCGAATGCACGCACACTCATGGCTATAGCTAGAACCCATGTTTCAGTTTTCTGAAAGGATTAAAGATTCACTTCGTTTTAAACATTTGCTTTGTTTGCCAAAAACGAACCACATCACGGCCTACAAAAACTCGCTGTCCAACCTGCGGAAGCATATCGAGGGATATAAACGTTTTATTCCAAGAGAAAGCTTGCAATGAAGTTGTCTGTGCTTTTAGAGCTAGTGATAACGTTGCAATAGCTATGCAGTCTGGTTAGTCAAATGACTTTCTATGGATTTGCCCACCAAGTTGCCATCGCCTTGTCCACGGCTAACATTTACACGTAGCTAGTTAACTTGGACACTGTTAGTTAGCGTGTAAAAACGGAGTCACGCTAACATGAATAATGTTAACTTATCTGAAGTCCTTTCAGAAATATGTTTTAGCATAATCTTGCCAAATAAACAGAATGTAGACATCTCTCTTTTCTAGTAGCGTTTAGGGCTGCACGATGATAGAAAAATATGCGATATTCGATAACATGACTGAATATCACGATAATTAAATATATACTGTTTTTCTTACCTCTACTCGCCGTTCTGCCCTGTATCTAGCATTTAAAAAAAACACCCAATGCATCGCTTCCATTCCAACATTATTTTTTTATTGGAAAAACATGGCTACACCTGCAATGGTGTCCATCAATCATCTTTAAATCTCTTAATTTTTGTGAGCGCAGCAGAAAATGTCTTAAGTTGAAGTAAACAAAAAACTGAAAACTACACTACATTAACATAAAGCATTCAAAATGGCAATTTCAGCGGCTCCCGGGAGATGAAGGTGAGCGACACAGATTCACCATAAACTCAAACACAATCTGTTAATAACACATGCAGGTGAGAGAGCAGTGGTGTGTGTGTGTGTGAGAGAGAGAGAGAGAGAGAGAGAGAGAGAGAGGTAGCGTGTGTGAGTGAGCGAGCGGTAGTGTGCGTGTCAGCGAACGGTAGTGTGTGTGTGTGTGAGAGAGAGAGTGTGAGAGTGAGAGGTAGTGTGTGTGTGTGTGAGTGAGAGAGAGCGCGGTTTTATGTTTTTATGCTTCTGTACAGCAGTGTTTGTCCCAGTGAGCCGCCCCACCACTGTTTTACAGGTACATGTCTTGCAAAGTACCTGAGTTTGCAGTACATCACCCCTCCTGAATCCAAAGTACTTCCAAATAGCAGACGTGCATTTTTTTTTTGGAAACCAGTTCCTCCTCACACAAGTTTGTCTCACCACACTTGCTCCCGCCTTCCGCCATCACCACGAGGCTTTTACTTGTTTTGCAATAGGGGGTGGAGTTATCCCGTGGCGCTTGTTGACATTCAAATGTGATTGGACGGCACAGAAAAATGTGCCTTTTATCGAAATTTAAGTAATTTTTGCGGTATGTGTATCGCAAACTATGATATCGCGATATCGATACTTTTTCGATATATTGTGCAGCCCTAGTAGCGTTAGCTACCCAGTATGATTTCGAGTTTGAGAGCAGATCAGGTGGAGTTTCATTGACTATCTAGCTTAACGTTAAACCATCATGCGTTCATTTTATGAATTCACATTTCTGTCTTTGGTAACGGCGTTAGGTTTTGTAAGCGTTGTGGTAATAATACGACGACGCGTTGACAAAATGTACTTTTAATACTTAAGTATTTTTAAAAGCAAGCACTTCAGGACTTTAACTGAAGTAAAAATTTGACTGGAGAACTTTCACTTGTATCGGAGTAACATTTGACCAGCGGGATCTGTACTTTGACTTAAGTAATGAAGTTGGGTGCTTTGTCCACCTCTGCAAATAACCAACACTTAACACAACGTACTACACTGTCGTGTTAAATCTGAGTGCATGCAACATCCACCACTAGTTTCCTCATTCACAAGTTTTATCTTTGGCGTATCTGTATGACCAAACTCGTGTCTGGTCAGAGAGTGTGTGAAACTGCAGTTAAGCGAACAAAATCAATATTCATTTAATAAAATGTTAGTTTTTATTTATTTCATAACTCAAATCTGACTTGTCTGGTGAGAACATCGATGTAAATTAGGTGTGTATTGAGGTAAATGAGGTTTCCATGAGTTATTACATGTGCTCAAATCTGTGCTCCTTTGTATGCAAATTTCATAAAACAGCTTTTTTTTTTTTTTCAAGGGTTGAATGACTATTTTGGGGGGGGGGGACAGCATGGCTTGGCTAGCTCAGTGTTGGAGCTGCCAGATTTTTTATTTAAACAGATTCAATCTAGGAGTATCCAACCGGATACATGTTCTACTCTACTATTTGTATTCAAAGCCTTTAACTGTGCTTGTTATACTCAATTACACCATTTTAGTAAAACAACAGTCGCATTTCCTGCATTATATCCATCATGGAGTTAGAGGCCCACTTTACACGGGGACGGTATAAAACAAAAACGCAAAAGTCCGTTTTCGTTCTCACTTTTTTCCGCGTCTACACGACCGTTTTCAAGGAGGAAATCTGCGTCTATACGGTGACGCATAAATGTCTCCGCTATGTCTGCACGCATGCGCAACGTCTTCTGTCTTGTCTGATCTGCGCTGCTGTTCTGTCAAGTTATCCTACCAAGCCTACTACGCATGCACGAAATCCAGGAGGGTAGGAAAATTCAACAGTAGTTTTGTCCCACCGATCAGCTGGGCTGATAGAAAATCGGTGAGAATTTCACGCATTTGCTGATTTTTATGTTTTGTGCGTATTGGTCGAGTCTTTGGCCGAGTCAAATAATTTGTAATGACTTGTTTTGAATAATAAAACGGTCTGTATGAGAACTTGCTAGGATAACTTTACAGAACACCGGTCCGGCTGAGGTACTGTAGTGCTCGAGGGAGGAGCAGGAGCAAACCGAAACTCTTTTAATCTGCCTTTATTAAGTAACACTCACTCTTGTTTCGGTGAAGAAGAGAAAAGGCAGTGTCCATCTCAGCAAAATAAACCCGTTCGGCTGCTAGTTTTGTTTTCAGTCTCGGGTTTATGGTTTCACGAGCGGCTTGAATAGGCAGCACACGTGTGCGTGTGTGTGTAACTTGGCGACACCAAACTGAGGAGCTCCAGCTGGGCGGGTGAGCAGGAAAACACATCTACTGCATTAAAACACAGAGCAGCTTGAAGGTCCGTTGGATCGATGTAATCAGACATGCTCTTACTTTTTTACTTACTTTCTTACTTCCCGGGCTGGCATGTGCAGTATATGACATATGTATGACGTAAACGCGTACCCGACGTGAGCAGATCCGAGCAGAGTTTCGCGTATTGGGTAGTTTAGACGGATATGCAACGGGGGCCGTTTTTAACTTATCCACTCTGGAAGGCGTTTTCAATTTTATCCGTTTTTCAGCCTCGGAAACGCCGTCCTCGTGTAAACGAAAGGCACTTCTGATAAAATATTTAGTCGTTTTTACCCGACAGCGTCCTCGTGTAAACGGGCCCAGAGTCTCCATAGAAACATGTAAACAGTAGTGTACAGACAGTAAATACACTGCAACAGGACATACAGTGAGGTGCGACATATATGGTTGTATACGTTAGGACTGGGATTGTTCCGAACCACACAGATTAAAGGCCAATTTATGCTGACAACCCAGTCCTCGCAGATGGCGTCTGCGTAGCCCCCCCCTTCGCAGACCCTCTGCGCGCACCTCCCAAAAATTGTGACCACCGCAGAAGCCTCGCAGACAGCGTCGCAGACAAGAGGGCTCTGATTGGTCCACTCTACATCCGCTGTACACGCACTTCCGCTTCCCTACTTTCCCGGTTTGTTTTGTTTTCACGACCGCCATTTTTAAAAACACGAGCGAAGATGGAGCAGCACGAAGAGCGGTTGATCGAGGAAGTACGTACATCTATACGACTCCAGTTCTAGTCATTATAAGTAACCGGAGGATAAACACTCCACTAACCACACCCACCAACTACTCCTAGCGATTACGCGACTTCGTGCCCCCTTGCGTTGTGGCGGTGAATAACATCGCGCACGCCTATTACTCCCCACTCAACGATAAATTACAACTGTCTGCGAAAAGCTATCTGCGAAAGCCTTGTCGCAAGAGCATGCAGAGGCCCTAACAGCAGCATGTTGGACATGGCCAGCACTGAGCCACGTGTACTCTCGTTGACTATGATGATTCGTTAACATCACTGTGAATTAAGTTTCTTGATAGTTTCAGATAATTAAGCGCATTAGAAAATACTACAAGCGAGTACAAAAACATACAGACAGGTCGGTTTGTCCAGAATTCCTTCGACAGAGTTCCCAACTAACACGTACAACCCCATATAGGGTCACATGGCTTACAAATGGGTTGTGACAGAATTTCCTCTTCCGTTTTAGTCGTTTAAATGGATATGATGAATATTGCTCAACGATTCATTTTGTGTGCAGCCATTTCGAAAGGTTTCTCGAAGTCAAATTCAAACTAGCAAACCACATTTAAATTAAGACTGAACATGTTACTTAGCACTTTTTTTTTTTACTATCCTGACACACTGTATTAGTGTAAAAGTTCAGCAATAAATATAGACGTTTCTCTGTTCCTCTACTTCTGCTAGCTCCAACTATATTGAGAGACTCTGAAATAGAAGTTAAAAAAAGAGAGAGAACAAAAATATGCTGAATATGGATTTACAAATACTAAAAAGTATGAATTTTAAAATAAAATTATGCTCGTAAAAGTTTGGGAGTCAGAAACTTCACAAGAGCCATTTATCGTCGTTTGTCTAAAGGTTAACAACGCTTTAAAGTGAATTTAATGTCCCTAAACCACACTTTTTTTCCCTTGTACAAAGCAACAATCATTATGTTGATTGACCATGGCGTTTTAGAACCATAGCTGACCCAAAAGGCCATAAATTACTGGAAAATCAATAAAATCAGCCGATTTTCACAGACTCTGCCGAGACTGAAATGGAAGATCCTGAAGGGGCGCGAGACGTCACACGTGTAACAATCCAGGTATAAATTTCGTTCCTGTGCGCAGCAGTGATTAGACCAGTCTTGATATGGAATCACATTTAGGAGAGAATTCGGACAGCGATTGGGATCCTTATATGTCGGATGAAGGTGCAGATGATCATCAAGGATATTCCAGAGTAAATGGTTATCTTTTCGAGTGCCCAAAACAAGAAACTGCCAGTTCACGACAGTCCTGCTCACTGCCGATAGCGCACCACCAGCCAGAGAGAACTGGAAACACAGTTTTGTAGATTTTTATTCTAAGCTGGCTACTGCAAAATATCGGGGAAATATTTACATTTATTTTTTTCGCGGTTCGGTTTCCATCAAATCCTGCGCTCTGATTGGCTGGTGAGCGGGTCCGTATCCTATGATACAGACCCCAGTTACAGACCTCTGGCGACTCGCTCGTTCACAACAATAACAAACACAGTAGCATGTTTTGTCAACATATATCTTTTTTATAAAATTTATTTATAAGATTATCAAAAATCTCAAATTTTTGCCAGCATTTCTCAGGAGAATAGCATTAATTTTACAGCATGGATAGCGATAACGACAGTGTTCACAGCGAAAGCGAGTTTTACTACCCTGAGGAAGAAGAAATAAAAGAAAACATTTCAGGAGAAAGCTAAAAACCTCTAACTGTTGCTAATGCCGAGCAAAAACATGGCTGAATCCTGAATGACTCAATTTTGTATAAATAGGGCACTACATAGGCGGCAAAATGTAGTTTTTTTCCCTGCCATGGAAGTGCACTTGTATACCGAGGAGGAAGCCATTTACATTACAGCCGTGAATGAGGATTCAAAATGGCGACTCGGCTCTCCCTTTCGGGCGCTCTCGTTTTCTGGTAGAATTTGGTAAAGAAAAAAAAAAAAATTATATATCAGCTTAAGGTCGTCCGTATGGTGAAATACCGTGACCTCGGCCTTGAATACTGACCTCGGTCACGGTATTTCACGATACGGACTTCCCAGCTGGTAAATAACATATGTACCTCAATAAATGCAGAAATATAATTTTTAAAAAGCGTACACTTATTCAGCGTACCGTATTTTTCGGACTATAAGTCGCACTTTTTTTCATGGTTCGGCTGGCCATGCGACTTATACTCCGGTGCGACGTGTATATATGTTTTTTTTTCACCGCGAAAGGGCGCTATGTAGCTTTCTGCCTGTTTTTTTTTTTTCTCTGAGCGGTTGTTGTTGGTTTTTTTTTTTCACTAGACGGTTGTTTTTACTACCGTACCCGTCTTTGGAGATGATATACCTATAGCCTACTTGACCTCTGATTTGATGAAATAAAATTCGACAAAAATGAAGAATGACACTCCTCGATGATGACTACAGCTTTAATAACAAAGATGAAAGAGCCATGGGGCGATAATAAGCCCTACTGGTAAAAATATTCTAAAAGCAAACTGATTAATGCATCAGTAATAGGCTGCTAATATTAGTTATAATAATAATATAGGCTATTAGTAATAACGATAGTGATAGTATTAAAGATAGTAGTAGATATTTAAAATAATCAGACTAGGCTACTTACAGGGCAAAGGGCGCGTTATCACTGCTCAGCTGTTCGTTTATTAAATAAACAATGCAGTCGCGCAGTAACCACGCGCCGCTTATCAGATAGAATCACAGATTCTATGGATAGAATAACCCTTCAAAAAAGTGCGACTTGTAGTCCGGTGCGACGTATATATGTTTTTTTTGTCTTCATAATGCATTTTTTGGCTGATGCGACTTAAACTCCGGAGCGACGTATAGTCCGGAAAATACGGTAATTACTGAAAGAGAATATGAACTGGGCGATAATAGGGGAATCGACAAACTGTCCAAATGTCAGATCAAATTGTCATTTATTAAATAAATGGGTTTTTTTGCTCCAATAATTCCTTTGTGGTTGTTCTGGTGGTGGTGAACACTTGATAAATCAGGTTTATTATTAGCAGGCGACATAAAATCTGCCTGCTTTGTTTGCACAAACCTCACCCACTGTCGCTTTAGATTAGGGTCATTTCTTGGAAAATTTGTGAACTGAATGTCCTGTTGTATATGGATATGAACATCCAAACACAACTCAGCACTTTCACGTCGTTATTTCTGTAAGACTCCAACAACAATTTCAGCGAGTAAACAAGCACTGAGTCAGATGAACCAGATAGCCAGGGTTCCACGCACGACGTCACGCGAGATTAACCCTGGGATCCAGATGTCGAAATTTATCGATAGTTTTGTGCTTGATGATAAAACATTATCCGCCCCCGCGCTTTATTAATTCATTTCGGTCATTACTAATGATATATATTAATTTTAAAGCATTACATAGACTAAGGTTTTTAAATACTCTTCAAACGTGTGAACAAGGTCCTGGGTGCGTAAAGCAGGCGTGAGGCAGGGAAAATGTACTCACATCTCTGCATCTGCTTGCTGTACTCGGACATGTTATCTGGGCGGATGGAGCGGAGGAACTTGATGTAGTCGTCGCTGTGATATTTGGTCATCTCTTCAGCATTGGCTTTGTGTGGCCTCTATCAAAACAAGAAACGCACCAACATTTTGTTTTTACATGCGCCGAATCGTTCAGGATAAAGGAGACAAGTTCAAGCTCTTACATAGATCTCCATCTTCCTATAGAGGCCATAGTTGAGGAGGAGGTTGTGAGTCATACGGATGCGGTGAGGCTTCATGGGATGACCCTGGCCATAGTAATAATTCCCAACATCACCTGGAAACATGTGGATTAGACAGAGGAAACAGAAAGATAGAATTGATTTTTTTTTTTATAAATTAGAAATATCGTTTTACTCTATTGTTGGCATTGCACTGCATTCTGGGTAGTCTTCCAGGGAGGGGAAAATACACATCAGTTTATTACTGCTTAATTACACATGCTAGCTGGTTAATTAAGTGCATCAGCCGGTCCTGAAAACTCTGAAACATCCAACAACAGATGTAAATGAATTTCATAAAATCCGGAAAGTCCGGATCTGGTTATTTAAATCTTAAGCATTCGTCCAGAAACGCACAAGCGCCGTTTGGACTGAAAAAAAACTTAATAAACTGATAAGCTAAACTTGCTAACTTTGATTAGCTAGTCTCTCGTGCAGGCGTGCTAGCATGCTAGTCACAAACTAGCAACTAGCCTTGCTCATATATTTTTTTATTTTCCCAAAAAAAATTAAGTTAGCAAGCATTATTATTATTTTTTATTATTTTTTCAACCGGACCAAAAAGTAAACTTTAACTTTCCTAGATGTTAAGCGTAACTAGTTTTAGCATTGCTAAAGCTAAAAGCTACCATTCACTCAGTGCATCATGCTAACCGGCTAAACCTAGCTAACAATCTGCGGAAGGAAGGAAACTATTTGCACAAAGTCGACCGGAAGGAAGAGAAAAAGCTTATTTTCATTGCTGTCGAAGTAAAAATATAACCTCGCACCTCAGTACTGGTTTTCTTACCGTCATAATAATAGCAAACTTTCTTCTTTGTTCCTTGGGAAGTCAGCGCCATTTTAGCTCCAATTAGTTTCAGTCTGAGGCTGAAGCCTGCCGGGCTTTCTGCGCAACTCCGTCCCTTCAACTGCAACCTGGCTCTGCGCGTCTGCACCAATCATTTTTCAGATTTCCGTTCTTAGAGGCGGGACCATCGTGTCTCTAAACCAATCAGCTCCTTTACACTGTTCACTCAGTTTCTTCACTCATTGTTGCTTTCAGTTCAAAACTCTGTGGTGTTGAGGAGATCATCCTCCCATTTGAAATTTATACAATTAAAGAGTTTTTGAATTGTTCTACAAGCCTGATTCCCAAAAAAGTTGGGACAAAGTACAAATTGTAAATAAAAACAGAATGCAATAATTTACAAATCTCAAAAACTGGTATTGTATTCACAATAGAACATAGACAACATATCAAATGTCGAAAGTGAGACATTTTGAAATTTCATGCCAAATATTGGCTCATTTGGCGGCACGGTGGTGTAGTGCTGTCGCCTCACAGCAAGAAGGTCCGGGTTCGAGCCCCGTGGCCGGCGAGGGCCTTTCTGTGTGGAGTTTGCATGTTCTCCCCGTGTCCGCGTGGGTTTCCTCCGGGTGCTCCGGTTTCCCCCACAGTCCAAAGACATGCAGGTTAGGTTAACTGGTGACTCTAAATTGAGCGTAGGTGTGAATGTGAGTGTGAATGGTTGTCTGTGTCTATGTGTCAGCCCTGTGATGACCTGGCGACTTGTCCAGGGTGTACCCCACCTTTCGCCCGTAGTCAGCTGGGATAGGCTCCAGCTTGCCTGCGACCCTGTAGAAGGATAAAGCGGCTAGAGATAATGAGATGAGATGAGACAATTAAAGAGTTTTTGAATTGTTCTACAAGCCTGATTCCCAAAAAAGTTGGGACAAAGTACAAATTGTAAATAAAAACAGAATGCAATAATTTACAAATCTCAAAAACTGATATTGTATTCACAATAGAACATAGACAACATATCAAATGTCGAAAGTGAGACATTTTGAAATTTCATACCAAATATTGGCTCATTTGGCAGCACGGTGGTGTAGTGCTGTTGCCTCACAGCAAGAAGGTCCGGGTTCGAGCCCCGTGGCCGGCGAGGGCCTTTCTGTGCGGAGTTTGCATGTTGTCCGCGTGGGTTTCCTCCGGGTGCTCCGGTTTCCCCCACAGTCCAAAGACATGCAGGTTAGGTTAACTGGTGACTCTAAATTGACCGTAGGTGTGAATGTGAGTGTGAATGGTTGTCTGTGTCTATGTGTCAGCCCTGTGATGATCTGGCGACTTGTCCAGGGTGTACCCTGCCTTTCGCCCGTAGTCAGCTGGGATAGGCTCTAGCTTGCCTGCATCCCTGTAGAACAGGATAAAGCGGCTAGAGATAATGAGATGAGAAAAAACGTTTTTCGTCCAAAGTGCAACTCATTAGGTCAATTGGCAATAGGTCATTAACATGACTGGGTATAAAAAGAGCATCTTGGAGTGGCAGCGGCTCTCAGAAGTAAAGATGGGAAGAGGATCACCAATCCCCCTAATTCTGCGCCGACAAATAGTGGAGCAATATCAGAAAGGATTTTGACAGTGTAAAATTGCAAAGAGTTTGAACATATCATCATCTACAGTGCATAATATCATCAAAAGATTCAGAGAATCTGGAAGAATCTCTGTGCATAAGGGTCAAGGCCGGAAAACCATACTGGGTGCCCGTGATCTTCGGGCCCTTAGACGGCACTGCATCACATACAGGCATGCTTCTGTATTGGAAATCACAAAATGGGCTCAGGAATATTTCCAGAGAACATTATCTGTGAACACAATTCACCGTGCCATCCGCCGTTGCCAGCTAAAACTCTATAGTTCAAAGAAGAAGCCGTATCTAAACACGATCCAGAAGCGCAGACATCTTCTCTGGGCCAAGGCTCATTTAAAATGGACTGTGGCAAAGTGGAAAACTGTTCTGTGGTCAGACGAATCAAAATTTGAAGTTCTTTATGGAAATCAGGGACGCCGTGTCATTCGGACTAAAGAAGAGAAGGACGACCCAAGTTGTTATCAGTGCTCAGTTCAGAAGCCTGCATCTCTGATGGTATGGGGTTGCATTAGTGCGTGTGGCATGGGCAGCTTACACATCTGGAAAGACACCATCAATGCTGAAAGGTACGCCCAGGTTCTAGAGCAACATATGCTCCCATCCAGACGACGTCTCTTTCAGGGAAGACCTTGCATTTTCCAGCATGACAATGCCAAACCACATACTGCATCAATTACAGCATCATGGCTGCGTAGAAGAAGGGTCCGGGTACTGAACTGGCCAACCTGCAGTCCAGATCTTTCACCCATAGAAAACATTTGGCGCATCATAAAACGGAAGATATGACAAAAAAGACCTAAGACAGTTGAGCAACTAGAATCCTACATTAGACAAGAATGGGTTAACATTCCTATCCCTAAACTTGAGCAACTTGTCTCCTCAGTCTCCAGACGTTTACAGACTGTTGTAAAGAGAAAAGGGGATGTCTCACAGTGGTAAACATGGCCTTGTCCCAACTTTTTTGAGATGTGTTGTTGTCATGAAATTTAAAATCACCTAATTTTTCTCTTTAAATGATACATTTTCTCAGTTTAAACATTTGATATGTCATCTATGTTCTATTCTGAATAAAATATGGAATTTTGAAACTTTCACATCATTGCATTCCGTTTTTATTAACAATTTGTACTTTGTCCCAACTTTTTTGTAATCGGGGTTGTATCAGTTACTATAGTTTATGGGATTCATGTATCAGGCATGAGAGAGCTCCAAGTGAAAAATCTGAAATAATACTCTTGTCTTGAATTTTAATATAATAACAATGAAAGGGAAGTCTTAAATCAGATTTTTAGCTGAAAAATCTCATGCCTCAATATTGTATACATACAGAGACCCACAGAAAATAACACAAGTGATGCTTTAGAAGAATGTTTCTTCTTCTTCTTTTGGCTGCTCCTGATTAGGGGTCGCCATAGCGGATCTTTCGTCTCCATTGCTCCCTGTCTTCCATGTATCTCCTCTTTGGCCTTCCTCATTTCCGTGTGCCTGGCAGCTCCATCCTCAACATTCTCCTTCCCACATGCTCTGCATCTCTTCTCAGGATGTGCCCGTACCATCTCAGTCTCATCTCTCTTAGCTTAATTCCCAAGCTCTCCACATGTGCTGTCCCTCTGATGTGCTCGTTCCTTATCCTGTCCAACCTCCCATCGCAAACCTTAACATCCTCAACTCCGCCACCTCCAACTTTGCCTCCTGTCTCTTCGTTAATGGGATGGTCTCCAATCCATACATCACAGCTGGTCTCACTACTGTCTTATACATCTTCTCATCTCATTATCTCTAGCCGCTTTATCCTGTTCTACAGGGTCGCAGGCAAGCTGGAGCCTATCCCAGCTGACTACGGGAGAAAGGCGGGGTACACCCTGGAATAGTCGCCAGGTCATCACAGGGCTGACACATAGACACAGACAACCATTCACACCTACGGTCAATTTAGAGTCACCAGTTAACCTAACCTGCATGTCTTTGGACTGTGGGGGAAACCGGAGCACCCGGAGGAAACCCACGCGGACACGGGGAGAACATGCAAACTCCACACAGAAAGGCCCTCGCCGGCTACGGGGCTCGAACCCGGACCTTCTTGCTGTGAGGCGACAGCGCTAACCACTACACCACCGTGCCACCCAATATCTTATATAAATTAAATAAAATTTTAATAAGATTTAACCAAAATAGTAATACCCCATTCTTTAGAAGAATGTTTATAATTTCTTAAGTCACAGTGAATGAAAGTATTATTGGATTGCATCAAATGTGTTTTCCTTCTGTAAGCTCATGTAAAAATACAGAGAACTATAATATCATATATAAATTTAATTTTAATAAGATTTAACCAAAAACTCAATGAAATAAATACTGCACTGTCTTAGTACTACTAAAATGCATCGCTCTCACTAAATACTTTCCAACAGAATTTTTAAAAAGCACTAGAAATCCTATCGGAATGCATCAAAGGAATTTGCTCATTTGCAAACTCTGACTGAAAGTTTTCAAACAAAATTTAAAAATGGCCCTCTAAATACTACCATATTATTGATATACAGCACATATACAGTATATGGGAAAAACAGAAAGGGAAAGAAATGGTTAAGTATGAAGATAAAGCACAGTGCTATTAACATATTAGTATAAGTGAAGTTCTTTGTTTCCAAATAATTTAAGCAGATTGGAGTAGATACATTATCTAGCCAAAAGTATGCGGACACCGTACCATTAAACATCCCATTCCAAAATCATGGGCTTTAATACAGAATTGTCCCCTTTGCAGCTATAACAGCCTCCACTCTTCCAGCAAGGCTTTCCACTCGATTTTGGAGTGTTTCTGTGGGGATTTGAGCTCATTCAGCCACAAGAAGTTGTGCACTGATGCACTGAAGGTGAGAAAGCCTTGCACAAAGTTGGTGTTCCTTGCATCCCAAAGGTGTTCAGTGGAGTTGAGGTCAGAGCTTTGAGCAGGCTGAGTTCTTCTACACCAACCTTTGGAAATCATGCCTTCATGGAGCTTGGCTTGTGCACAGAGGTACTGTCATGCTGGAACAAGTTTGGGCCTCGTAGTTCCAGTGAAGGGACATTGTAATAATGTTACAGCATTGAAAGACATTCTACACAATTATGTGCTTTGAACTTTGTGGTAACAGTTTGGGGAAGAACCACATATGGGTGTGATGGTCAGGTGTCCACATACTTTTATCCCTGTAGTGTAAATAGCGAAGACTTGAATCATCTGAGAGACAAATACTGCTGCCTGTTAGATATGTATGAATGAAACCAGGAAATTCAGGTAATTTCCAGTTATAACACAATGTTTTTTTAGATAAGACAACAGCAACAACAACCATCCGGCTGCTGTTTGATGCCGTTCTCTAATCAGCCGATCCCTTGACAGCAGCACAATGCATCAAATCATGCAGATACAAATCAAGAGCTTCAGTTAATGTTCACATCAAACATCAGAATGGGAAAAATTGTGATCTCAAAGTTTGACTTTCTTTCACCGTGGCATGGGTGTTGGTTTGAGCCAGATGGACTGGTTTGAGTATTTCAGAACCTGCTGATCTCCTGGGGTTTTCACACACAACAGTCTCTAGAGTTTACACAGAATGGTGTGAAAAACAAAAAGGCCGACGAGGGTCTTTCTGTGTGGAGTTTGCATGTTCTCCCCGTGTCCGCGTGGGTTTCCTCCGGGTGCTCCGGTTTCCCCCACAGCCCAAAGACATGCAGGTTAGGTTAACTGGTGACTCTAAATTGACCGTAGGTGTGAATGTGAGTGTGAATGGTTGTCTGTGTCTATGTGTCAGCCCTGTGATGATCTGGCGACTTGTCCAGGATGTACCCCGCCTTTCGCCCGTAGTCAGCTGGGATAGGCTCCAGCTTGCCTGCGACCCTGTAGAACAGGATAAAGCAGCTAGAGATAATGAGATGAGATGAGAGATTGAGTGAGCGACAGTTCTGTAGGTGGAAACAAATGCCTTGTTGATAAGAGAGGTCAGAGAAAAATGGCCAGATTGGTTCGCACTTCCAGGAAGGATATAGCAACTCATAGCAACTCTTTGCAGCCGTGGTGAGCAGAAAAGCATCTCAGCACGCAACAGTAGAAGAACACATTGGGTTACAGTCCTGCAGCCAAGAACAGGGATCTTAGAATCAAGAACAAGTTCCTATTAAAATGGCCGGTGAGTGTATATAATCCATCCATCCATTATCTGTAGCCTCTTATCCTGTTCTACAGGGTCACAGGCAAGCTGGAGCCTATCCCAGCTGACTATGGGCGAGAGGCGGGGTACACCCTGGACAAGTCGCCAGATCATCGCAGGGCTGACACATAGACACAGACAACCATTCACACTCACATTCACACCTACGGTCAATTTAGAGCCACCAATTAGCCTAACCTGCATGTCTTTGGACTGTTGGGGAAACCGGAGCATCCGGAGGAAACCCACGCGGACATGGGGAGAACATGCAAACTCCGCACAGAAAGGCTCTCGCCAGCCCCGGGGCTCAAACCTAGGACCTTCTTGCTGTGAAGCGACAGCGCTAACCACTACACCACCGTGCCGCCGAGTGTGTATAATACTATATCAAAATCTGCAGAAAGGTCAAAGGACAAGTATACTGACATTCCACCTGTCTGTACCTACACCATAAAAGCTGTTCAAATAGGTACAATGCTGTATTTACGAGGCGACTACATGTTCTACGTCCTTGCTCAAGGAAGGGAAATGGGAAATGGGCCAGAAATTGGTTACATTTTTTTGGATCCAAGCCCTGCTTCTTCAAGATTGGAGTCACACTAATGGTCTCAGTTGTTTTTAGTTCAGCTGGTACAGATCCAGGAGAAAGTGATGTTTTAGTAGTTCCCTTATGATAATAATTCCCTTATGAGAGAATAAAGGACAGATTTCACCAGTGAAGTGGGCATCGGATCTGATGGAGCAGAAAACTAGTGTCCACACAGACTCTAGATCTTTGTAAGAGCTCATTACGAGGCTGCATGCAAGTCATAAAGTATATAAGTACAATTTAAATGTAGTTCAACACAGCAAATATACTTTTTCCATCTGATCCGTGAACTGTGTAGCTGTATCAGACAGATAATGAATAGGAATGAGTAAGGACTAATGCCCAACAAGGGGTTACAGGAAAATAATGGAGTAAAATAAGATTGTGGTTGGTGCCCACTTGGCTGCTGCTTTTCCTCTTCTAGCTAGTTTAGAAATTGCATTCATCGGGGGCATCGTGGCTCACGTGGATAAGGCGCCATACCATAAATCCGGGGACCTGGGTTTGATTCTGGCCTGAGGTCATTTCCCAATCCCTCCCCGTCTCTCTCTTCAGCTCATTTCCTGTCTCTACACTGTTCTATCCAATAATAAAGGTGAAAAAAAGCCCAAAAAAAACTTTAAAAAGAAATTGTATTTATTAGTCACCCAATTAGCAGTGCTTGTTTTAAAATAGCTTTAATATCCATGCAGCAGGGGGCGGCACGGTGGTGTAGTGGTTAGCGCTGTCGCCTCACAGCAAGAAGGTCCTGGGTTCGAGCCCCGGGGCCGGCGAGGGCCTTTCTGTGTGGAGTTTGCATGTTCTCCCCGTGTCCGTGTGGGTTTCCTCCGGGTGCTCCGGTTTCCCCCACAGTCCAAAGACATGCAGGTTAGGTTAACTGGTGACTCTAAATTGACCGTGAGTGTGAATGGTTGCCTGTGTCTATGTGTCAGCCCTGTGATGACCTGGCGACTTGTCCAGGGTGTACCCTGCCTTTCGCCCGTAGTCAGCTGGGATAGGCTCCAGCTTGCCTGCAACCCTGTAGAAGGATAAAGCGGCTAGAGATAATGAGATGAGATCCATGCAGCAGATCTTCAGGCTAATTTACCAGAAATCTAACCTTTAACTTTTAAAATACTAGATATACAGTAGAGAGCTGACTTTGCTTTTTCCGCTTCTCTTTGTCACTTTAAAAAGTGAAGTACACCCACCTACAAGCAAGCAACTGTGTTAAGATGGCGAATATAAAATGCTAACATGCTACTTAGCAGTTTCACTTAGTCATTACTGGGTTTCTGTGTGTGAGCGTAAAGCAGACAGACGGCTGACTGAAAACGTGTTCTAGTGGATATTTCTGATTCAGATTTCATTCCCCTTGAGGATTTTGTATGTCATAATCAGTTTCAAATATTCACCCGTAAATGTAGTGAATAATCTCGGTTATGACTAGTAGTGTATCTGGAAACAGGAAGTCGAGTTGCTATTTGAAGCAGTGTCCTCCAGTTGATTATTTTCCTATTATAGCATACCACTTTATTTTATTGCTCTTACACCACATCAGTTTTCCAATAATTACAATATCTTTTTGTTTATTAATGAGCAGCAATTACCGTTTTAAAGTTGTGGAATGTCTGTAAGATGAGTTAGTTCCTGTTATAAGTGATATCACACAGATATAAACAGTCATTTTCTCTGTCTCTTGAAGACAAAACACAGCTTGTAAAGTTACCAAGAAACCACAAATTCATTCATCCTGAAGACTTTCTCGTATTGGTGGAAAACTTCCTGGTAAATGCAAAGTAAATGCCTTCAAACATCACCATAAAACCAATCACACACACAGTGCCCTCCACAATTATTGGCACCCCTTGTAAAAAAAAAATGTAAAAAGGGTTAGAAACAATCCACCTTTTGTACTGAAGCAGGTTTCCCATTGAAATTGTACATTTTTGAGTTGATTGGACATTTCTCTGGAATGCCTTTAGTTATAATGAATTATTTTCTCATCATAAACAAATAGTTATATAAATAAAGATATTATATATAGACGATATTACACTGTGGCACGAAGATATGAAGTTTATCTTTGAGTAGTGAACATATTCATGAGTGAGCAAAGCGGATGAGAAGATAATGTAGATAACTCTAGAGAAGATAAACTTCATATCTTTGCGTCACCGTGTAATGTTCTTTATATTATATGGACACATCCACAAAATAAAAACAAACAAAAAAAGGGGTTAATCAAAAGAATTTTAATTTTGAACCGGATCGCTATTTTGACAGCGTGTGTTGAGTCAGCAGGAAAACACTGGGAGTGATGTCTTTGGAGTGAAATATCGGGAATTATTATGCATACGGGCCACTTTTTCGATGGAATAAAAACATGTGTTCTATTCCCTTCTAGCGGGTTCCATCCATTTGGTTTGATAGCATGCAATATTGTTAGCATATCGCCTATCCTACGTGTATTACGTCACTCTACCCAATAGAGAATGAGTGTTGAATATGGTTTACAATATTGCATGGTTGTCAAGACAACATGACGTTAGACATTGGAGATGTAAAACTTCCATGCTAGAAAGCAACTGTGACAATTTGTAAACAAACATGGCTGCCAGGTTTGCTTCATTAAATACGGAAGATTTTGAGAGAATTTTGAAAAAGACATGTTGAACACCTGAAAGGAATGCGTATGTATAATAATAATAATAATAATAATAGGCGGCACAGTGGTGTAGTGGTTAGCGCTGTCGCCTCACAGCAAGAAGGTCCGGGTTCGAGCCCCGTGGCCAGCGAGAGCCTTTCTGTGTGGAGTTTGCATGTTCTCCCCGTGTCTGCGTGGGTTTCCTCCGGGTGCTCCGGTTTCCCCCACAGTCCAAAGACATGCAGGTTAGGTTAACTGGTGACTCTAAATTGACCGTAGGTGTGAATGTGAGTGTGAATGGTTGTCTGTGTCTATGTGTCAGCCCTGTGATGACCTGGCGACTTGTCCAGGGTGTACCCCGCCTTTCGCCCGTAGTCAGCTGGGATAGGCTCCAGCTTGCCTGCGACCCTGTAGAACAGGATAAAGCGGCTACAGATAATGAGATGAATGAGATACAGTAATAATAATAATAATATTGGCTGGCTTTTTTTCATAGTATATCAGATATATTCCATTCAGCTACTCATCTTTGACTTGTTCAATATCATGCTAGCTGAATGGAATATATCTGATATACCACTCAACGCCAGCCAATATTATTTAAATATGTCACCCAGAGTTTTTCCAAACGACAAGATAAACTTCATATCTTCAAGCCAACGTGTGATTTTCTTTTTATTATATCGATACATTCACAAACAAAAAGTACCCAAATTTATCAAAACAATTCATGGATTTATTCATGATTGACCTATAGAGATTTATGTCATGTTTTTGGTTCTCCATGTCCCGGATGTAGCTCGTATGAAAAATACGAGTGGTGTATTTCCCAGTAAAACACTCATTTTCATATATAATTCAATATCGCAATATCACTTTAAAAAACTATCTATCTGACTTTAGATTTAGACTTACATTTAGACTTTAGATTATGAAGCGTATACCTGTGAAAAAACTCCTTGTGAACAAGCTGTCGCTGCAGAAATGATAACAAACTAGAATGAGCGGATTAATATAAGCCTCTGATCGGAATCACAGCTGTATTTACTCTCAGAACTGCTACATGTTCGAAATAAAGATTTCAATTTCAAAAAATAATCTTAATAAATACTGCTTTTGGGCGGCACGGTGGTGTAGTGGTTAGCGCTGTTGCCTCACAGCAAGAAGGTCCTGGGTTCGAGCCCCGGGGCTGGCGAGGGCCTTTCTGTGTGGAGTTTGCATGTTGTCTGCGTGGGTTTCCTCCGGGTGCTCCGGTTTCCCCTACAGTCCAAAGACATGCAGGTTAGGTTAACTGGTGACTCTAAATTGACCGTAGGTGTGAGTGTGAATGGTTGTCTGTGTCTATGTGTCAGCCCTGTGATGACCTGGCGACTTGTCCAGGGTGTACCCCGCCTTTCACCCGTAGTCAGCTGGGATAGGCTCCAGCTTGCCTGCGACCCTGTAGAAGGATAAAGCAGCTAGAGATAATGAGATGAGATGAAATACTGTTTTTTTTAATTGACAAACATCAATTATCAATAGTACCAATGCAGCTCTCTGACACACGGTGGCGCTCTATGTCCACATTTGACTTCCACCCTAAGACTATCTACAAAGAAATTGGATGGAGTTGGTGTTTACGCAGTGTTTAGACAAAATGATAAACATTATATATATATATATTTGTGCACACACTGGCTGCAGTGAGACACACGTCAAGTTCACACATGTTCATCAAACAAAATCATTCGTCTCTCTTAAGGACAGGTAATCAGTGAGAGAAATGGGAGTTAAGGTTTTTAGAATGTGCAACTATGCAAGGTTTTAACTGATGAAATACAGCTATAGAAATGTGAATTGATGCTATATTACATTTACAATAATACCTGAGCTTCTTGTTCTTCCTCTGCAAATCGTATCATCATGGCTTTTGGATGCATGTACATGTGACGAATAAAGGCTTAAAATTCACCTCCAACAAATTCAGGAAGGACTAAAGGAAAAGAAATTTAGCTTTACTTAAGGATTTGCTGAACTCTTGTTTCAGGATAGTCAGAGAGCCACGACTGGTCCGTTCACCATCAAGTGTTTATCTATAGGCTTGGATTGGACTTGGACTGCTGTCTGGACTTGTGCTGTAAGTGAAAATTAATGAAGCAGGAATTCTTTCAGGGCGGCACAGTGGTGTAGTGGTTAGCACTGTTGCCTCACAGCAAGAAGGTTCTGGGTTTGAGCCCTGCGGCCGACGGGGGGGGCCTTTCTGTGTAGAGTTTGCATGTTCTCCATACATCTGTGTGGGTTTCCTCTGGGCGCTCTGGTTTCAAAGTCCAAAGACATGCAGGTTAGGCTAATTGGTGGCTCTACATTGACAGTGAGTGTGAATAGTTGTTTGTCGCTATGTATCAGCCCTTGCGATGACCTGGCGACTTGTCCAGGGTGTACCCTGCCTCTCACCCATAGTCAGCTGGGATAGGCTCCAGCTTGCCCACGACCCTGCACAGGATAAGCGGCTACAGATAATGGATGGATGGAAATCTTTCAACAGGAATTATTTTTCTTTGGTTGATTCAGATTTGACAAATGTTTGCCATTTGTTATTAATTCACCTACATTCTTTTCTCTACATTACATTTTGAAGATGTATAACAGCAATCTTATAACTTAAAGTTGAATATAAACCTTTATTTTGTCATATATGCCTTCCAGGACAGTGAAAGGACTGAGTCTTTATTCAGATATCACAACTTGTGAGGAAGCCGGGTTCAGAGCATAGGGTCAGCTGTGATAGAGAACCTCTGGAGCAGAAAGGGTTAAGGGCCCACTTGATCAAGGGCCCAGCAGTGGCAGCTTGGTGGTGTTGGGGCTTGAACCCCTGACCTTATGACCAAGAACTCAAGAGTAACCCAGTGGTAACCCATCTTTGATTTCAAATGATTTTATAGCAATACAATGGTACCTTTTAATTCAACTCTCCCCAAATTGTTCTATCTACATCTTTGTGATGATCATTTATTGAAAGACACAAAAAGTCCTTCCTTGGCTTGGAGATCCTCTTGATAGAAAGTGGTAGGGTGTCAAGAAGTTTTTAGTATTGTTTGAATTTTTATAAGATACCAGTTATATTTTGGGTCATGGGTTAAACATCCAATACTGAGTGATTTCTTCTAAAAGCTCAGTTGAGGGTGCGACCTTTTACGTATTTCTACAGTGGTTTCAGGACTACTTATTGATTAGATTATATGAATATGATTATATACGCAATTCTGTGAATCGGTGTTTGTGGTTTGTCCCTTTCTCATGACATTCTACCCAACCAATGGCAAGAACGACAACCGCTTATCACTCTTCATTAGGTAACCAACATTTATTTACCATTATCAACTTTACAATAAAACCAGTAACATCTTTTAACATTAGCAAAATAAAGAACAAAAATTGGTCAAATTTATTTACAGAGACAAAAAAGCAGATCAAGGCTCACATTTAACACATAACAACTCTGCTTTCTTTTTTTTTTAAACTTTAAATGTGAACATAGCAAGCTCAAATGTGTGTGTGTGTGTGTGTGTTTAGCCAAGATGGAAATTAAAATGCGATTTCAAACAAACAAACAAGACAAAGCCTTCTGGATATTTAAAATGGTTCTCTATACACCACAAAATACTTAAATTTGGGTTAAAATATAGGAATGTAGAAAGTTGGCGAGTCTTTTCTTTTTTTTTGTATTTTTTTTAACAGTCATTATGTAGTGATGTTCATCTTGCACTTGATTTTATATTATTAGCCTCTCTGGTGATGGTGGGATTGAAAGATGCCTCCTCTTCATCTCATTCTCTGACACTCTTCACTCCAGCGTCGATCAATCGCGGCCTAAATTCAAGAGTCCCAGATCTTTGAGCCATTAATAGGGAAGTGAACCAGTGAATCTAGTCTGTCGTTTCTCATTAATCTTGGAAGAAAGTGGCACGAGGAGTCTCTTTCTTTTTTTTCCACATACATGTGTATATATACATATACATATATCCATGTATATATACATATGTATACATATACACATATATATATAAATATATATATATAGATTTTTTTTCTTGAAAAACAGTTCACAACAGTTCCTTGCGACGTACAATCACTCCTTCTGTTCGGATGCTGCAGGTGTTGAGTTGGTCTCCTCTGTCGGTTTCGTGGGCTCAGCCGAAGGGGTGGCGGCCTCTTCCTTGGGGGCAGCGGCTTCCTCGGTTTTAGGAGGAGCCTCTTCAGCCTTGGGGGTCTCAGCCGGGGCAGCAGCAGCAGGGGCGGCAGCGGCAGCAGCAGCGTTCTCCTCAGGCTTGACCTCTTCCTCCTTCTTCTCCTCAGTGGCACCATTCTCAGCCGGCTTCTCCTCCTTCTTCTCTTCCTCCTTGACAGCCTCTTCCTTCACCTCGGTGTTCGCCTTCTTGCTCTTCTTCAGCGACAGACCCTTGAACTTGAACGAATTCTTCAGCGAGAACTTCTTCTTCTTCTTTTTAGGTGTCTCCTTGGTCGCTTCACCCTCAGGCTTGGCGCCGTCACCCTCGGCGGCGGGTGCAGGTTCGATGGCGTCTCCAGCTCCAGCTTCGGCCTCCTTGGCAGCCTCAGCCGAGCCGTTAGTGGTGGCGCCGGAGTCGCCCTCTGCTTTGGCAGAAACGTCGCCGTTCGTCTTGACGTGCCCGTTCTCCTGGAATGGATAAACATAATGAGATGTATTAGGCTAGTTTTACAACCGAAGCCTTTATCCGCGAGCCACTCGTTTATTAAAAAATATCGTAGATATTTAAGACAATTTTGTATCATCGATATTAATTCTTGAATATCATTCTGTAAAAATCGTCGTCGAACGGAAAGAACACACAAAGCCCCCGTGTTGCAGGTGACGCCTTGCAATACCATCATGCACCGCGAGGTGGCGCTCGTGTCACACAGACATACGAAGCGACGAGACGCGTCTCGAGACAAAGGCTGCAAGAAAAAAAAAATCAATCGACGCGTTTCTTTTCACACCATCAGGGACTCACTGACGACGGATGAGGAAAAGGAGCAGGGAAGAAAAAAAAATATATCGGTATATTTGGTCTCTGAAAATATCTTGCAATTCTAATAACATGCAATAATAATAATAATAATAATAATAATAATAATTTCAGGTGACATGACCGCCAGTGCAGTGCAGGTGTCGGAACTGACAGTGTACGAGCTCGTGTATGAATTCATGCCATGCATAACATAACATAACATAACATAACATAACATAACATAACATAACATAACATAACATAACATAACATATATGATTTCAGCAGGAAAAAACACTTTTTTTTATTCAGCCCTGCATGCACGAGCCTCTTTATGTGTTTTTGCATGGACAGGTAATAATGAGGGTCTAATTAGTATTTGCACAAAAATAAATAAATAAATAGCTTTTCAAATAATAAAGAAATTATGATGATGCAATGGCATCAGAGCTGGAGTCTGAGGTGTGTGTGTGTGTGTGTGTGTGAGAGAGAGATAGAGAGAGAGAGCTGTAGGGATGTGGGTGTGTCGGGGTAACAGTGCCCACCTGTCCGTTACTCTTGGCCCCGGCGGTGTCCGGTGATGCGGCGGCGGCGGCTTTGCCCTCCGCAGTCACTCCTCCCTTAGATGCCTGTGATCCCATGATTTTGTATTTTTTCTTTCTTTCTTTGAATGAAAAAAAAAAAATAAAAAAAAATAAAAATGTGCAGTAAATCCAAATCAACAGGCTGTTCGTTCAGGAATCCAAAAAGAGCTTCAGAGCAAGATTAAAAAAAAAATATATATATAACAAAATAGAAATATTTCTTTCCTGATTTAATTCAGTAGTGTGAACACTACACAAGAGATCTTCTCAGCTCCTGGTCGTCCGTCGCTACTACTAAACCGATACTAGTTGAACAGCGCTTGAAGATAACCCCAAGCCCCACCTATGGGCGTGTCCCTGAGATTTCCACCAATCATAAAACAGATCCCGCCTTCTATCACGACCCCTACGTGACTCCGCCCAGTGGTTAGAGATCAGGGAAAGAAAATGGCTTTTAAATATCTCCTGGACCTGTTGAAACTGAAACTAATGATTAGAAATCAGTGCATTCTTCTTTTTCTTTTTCTTCTTCTTCTCCATGTTTTCTTGGGTGTTAGAAATGATTAACTGGACACATGAACGAATGATGATGTAAAATAATGTACAAAATGCAAGCATAGTGCACATTAAAATACATGGATAGCACAATAAAGGGTATTTCCGTGGTGGTCCAAGTACAAAAAACAAAAGACAGGAGGAAAAAAAGTGTCCAGGACGTACAGTGTATAAAATAAAATATGAAGAAGAAACCTTTATTTGTCACATGCACACTTCAAGCACAGTGAAATTCATCCTCTGCATTTAACCCATCTGAAGCAGTGAACACACACGCACACACTCAGAGCAGTGGGCAGCCACACCAGGGCGCCCAGGGGTTCGGTACCTTGCTCAAGGGCACCCCAGCCCAAGGCCACCCCACGTCAACCTAACTGCATGTCTTTGGGCTGTGGGGGTAACCCACGCAGACACGGGGAGAACATACAAACTCCACACAGAAAGACCCTCGCCAGCTGCTGGGTTCAAACCCGGAACCTTCTTGCTGTGAGGCAACCATACTAACCACTACACCACCGTGCCGCCGGTGTTCGTATGGCATGAACTAGAAGGTTAACTAGGACATAATAAAAAGATTGCTGATAAAATTGATCAAATAAAAAATTCTTGACCTTGGATTTAAAACTATGCCAAACATTAATGGATGGCAACTGATATGGTACACTATTAAAACAAAAGGTTCCAAATGGAACCTTTAAGGGTTCTATAGCTTGGTACATATATGGCACCCTCAAAAGGGTCTATATAGAACCATTTAAGAGGGTTCAATAAAAAGAACCCTAAATGGTTCTTTATTTAAAAAAAGGGTGCTAAAAAGGCACTTTTATTATGATAATGATTGTGATGATGACGATTATTCATATTATTGTTATTGTATTGTAACTACATTTAATATTTTATCATCACATTATAAATGTAAAATGTATAACACTGCAGCTATTTTACATAAAATATCCAATTAGAAGGCAAATCTTTAAGCTGTAAAATCATAAAGAAAGGAACAGAGAGGTGGTTTTTAAGACCAACTGTATTGTTAAAAAAAAGTGAAATACACTCCAAAAAGTTCAAACATTTTAAAGTTAAAATAGAGAAAGGAACAAATACAAACTCACTACTAAACTAAAGAATAAAACAGCACTCATACACATACATATTCAAATACACACCTCCGAAACATTCAAGGTTTTAATTTATTAGGTATTATTGTTAAGGTCTTCATGTTTATTGTGAAGACGTAAAATCATGCAAATTAAAAATAATCATGAACAAATTTGGTTATACAGTTTGAGGACAGGAATAGAAACTGGGGTATTTTGAATTTTAAAAAAATAATGTTCCACAAAACTCAAGGTGTGTCGGATTTGCTTTGGGTACTCCACACCAAAAATAAAATAAATTTCCAAAAGACATTGGAGTGCATGAGGGATGTCCATCTCCCCACTTGTGACAGTGACTCCATCCATCTTGATCGAGACGTTGTTGGAGCATAGGAGGGGATTCACAGCATTGTCAATGACCATGACTGGAAACGGGCTGCATGGCTCCTGTATGAATGAAAACAAAAAAGTGTATGTAATGTCCTGATAGAATTTTGGATGTCGTGACAAAAGCAAGAGGGGCAAATTAATTACAGAAAGACTACATACCTCATCCAAGCAGTAGAAAAACTTTGATCTTTCTTTGAAGAGCTCTGGCAGGATGAGGATGGCAGCACTCTTCAGATGATCTAAAATGTCAAAAGAAACCTTGTTTTCATAAAACAATAGTTTTATAGAGGTAATTGAAGGTGTGAGTGGGGAAGAAGAAAAAAAAAAAAAAAATCAGCTGGTGCCATACCATCTGTGGTGGCCTCTGTCAGCCAGGTGGTCAGTTGTTCCTTGTGGTTCCCCTGCTGAGCCGCCCTGA
The DNA here is from genome assembly GCF_027579695.1 of Neoarius graeffei. Classification (NCBI taxonomy): domain Eukaryota; kingdom Metazoa; phylum Chordata; class Actinopteri; order Siluriformes; family Ariidae; genus Neoarius; species Neoarius graeffei. The sequence goes on along the minus strand of NC_083590.1, from coordinate 27,286,206 downwards.
TGATGTTTGGCGTGATTGTCGTGAGGGCATTCTGGAGATTTAGCTCCATGTCCTGACCGAACCGCAGCCTCATTTCATAATGCAACTAGAGAACAAAGCAACAAACACACACACGCATTTTGAGAGAGAGTGAGGTTGTTTAAGGTTGTCAGTTTGACCAGACTGTCTTTTACAGTATTTAAAATTCGCTTCTCACCAGTTCGGGAATCTGAAAAAAGGTGAACATCTGCATGACTTCGCCTGTTGGCTTGGCCGTGACTTCAACCCTTTTATAAAGAGTGCGCTTCATCCTATCCATGATTTGTGTTAGATCTGGCTGTCGCCGGCGTAGCTCATTATTAATCGCATTTAGATGTTCCTGAAAACTCAGGTCATCCTCCCCAACACTCTCAAGTTCCACTACAATCTAAAAAACATCCACAAGTGAGTAATGTGCAATATACAGGACTCATGCAATGTACAGGAATCATGTGAGCAATGAGCAGTGTTTAAATCACTCATTTTGTGCACCTCTTGTGTTGGATCCAAGCTCCCCCAACATGCCTGGATTGCTTCTGTCCTGCGTCTCTTTGCCCTCTGAAATTAGTGATTAGATAATGGTCAAATTTCTGAACTGCACTGGTAAACAATGACCACACTGACTAGCAAGCTGAAAAGCAGACCCTGATGTTAGTACCTGATATGCAGGTGAGTCCTCCAGAGACTCATGGTCTACACTTCGCTGTTTCTTTGTCCCAAACTTCCTCTTCATCTCCATAACTTTTGGGAAGTTCACCAAGGGAGACCTTTCCTTTTTAAACTTGTTCCTTAAGCACTCCAGCAAGGTATCCTGTACATGTTGACATATAGTTAAGTAACTGAACTAGATATACTGTGTTTGACATAAAGAAAGTTTTAAAAAAGGGTAAGAAAGAACTTACATATCCAGTGCTGCTGTGGTCTCTCAAAAAGGGAAATCTGGTGATCAGACATCCGAGAACATCAGTGTATTTTTTATGGTTAGGGTACCTGAAAATTCACAGAATAAAAGTGTTCTTAAATTAAACCCATTCTGACTATTCCAACATTCCTACTAAAACCAAATAATGAGAACGTGAGTATAGATCAAGACTAACAATACCATGTGTACGTTGTTATGTGGTCAAATAGAACTTGTATTAACAATGCTCTCAAGTGTGATTTATCCTTTTTTTTGAAAGATGGATCTTTTCCGTGTAGAGCTTCCTGTAGCTCTGGTGGCATAACAGGCAGGGTATACAGTGCTGGCCATGACACATGAGCTTGTTGACTACAAACATAAATAGAGACAGATACCATTAGTCTTTTTCCTTTTGTCATAAAACATTTTCTCAGAAGGGCGGAGGCATTTAAGTAAGATAACACTGAAGTGCTGTAGACTTACTGAGTATTTGACTCTACAGGTAGTGTGTCACATGTTGGATTGGATTTTCTATAGACAGGAAAGACAACAATTTGGTGTAACAGCATTCATGGCAAGAAATTATCCATTTAATGCTGACAAGTAATGTAATTCGGTAATTACTGTGCTGATGATGTGCTGCGCAACTTCTCCAACTCTTTCAAAAACAAGACCTGGTGTTTCATGATGGGAAACAGTTTTTCTACCATCCGCTCTGTTAGTCCCAGTAGTGTTTCCCCATCAATCTGTTGTTCTGTTGATATAAGAATTACAAACAATGCATTTCCAATAAGGGGATAGTCATACAGTAGGCCTACCTATATAATTTTTAACAAATCGATTTTTAAATTGTAAATCCACTTTTAGGCAGGATTTTACCTCTGCACGCAATGATGAAGTGGAAGGAACATGTTATCATCAATGATATAGCTATCGAGAGAATGATAATCTTTTTCATCCCCTGGATGAACAACAACCCATTCCTTTTGTTCCTCCAAAGAGAAGGCATGGTAGTGACAACTGAAATTCTTGGGGGTACGTAATTTTCCAAAGATAAGCCAAAGACTTCTGAACTGAATAAGCTTCGCTATTCTCATGAAGATGGGAATGTCCTCCTCTACCACATCAATTACGATGTTGTCACCTTCTTTGTACGTACAGTTGTTGGTCAGTAGAGTGCTAACAACTCCTACTCTCTCATGTGCTGGTATGTCTTCAACACCACTCTTTAATGCAATACCTTCCTGAATGTTCAATGGAAGAGAAGCGAATGGGACTTGACGTTCACCTTCAGTGTATGAGCTCTGGTGGAGAATGTCCAAGGATGTCAATTCCCAACACTGGCGCAGCTGGTGTCTTTTAGCTAGGGTGTGACAAAGATTTTTGAAGTTGCTGGTGTTGTGGGATAACCTCTTAAAATACTGATGTTTACCCTCAAAGCGCATGCACCACAGCTGTTTCAGTGGACCAAATTCCAACATCAGACGAGGATAGTGAATAAGATAGTGCAATTTAGGGGTGAAGGTCTCTGGGAAAACAGTCTTGAAAGAGGAGAGAAATTCACCAATTTGAAGAGTGAGGAAAGGAATAGTGCTTTTCCTGACGCAGGGAGCGAGGATTATGTCACCTATTTCTCTGCACTTGAGATAAATATCCCAGTGTGTGTCACCTTGTGGAATATAATGGCCAATAAGGAGTGGTAGAATCCGGAATAAACACAGGTTTTGTGCTGCTGATCCAGTTAACTTCTGTTTCAGTACACTCTGCGGTAGTGTCTGTGGAATGTTACCTCTATCATTTTTCCCAATCTTGAATGCTTCCAGCTCTGAGTTAATGTCATTCAGTGTCACAATTTTCAACTGATGAAGTGCAGTGATGACTTTACAAACAACAATTGGTATGACACCCTCTAAAAAATCATGCATTAAATCTGGTGGAAATTGTCGTGTGACATCAAAATAGTTCAGCTCAGTGAACGGACACTCCTTCACTACACCATAGGTCTGTTTTGTTAACTGATTGTTTTCTTCGAGGGCAGTTAGGTGGTACTTGTGGACATCTGAAGACCTAATTTGAACTCCTTCTTCATTAACATGGGTCTTCAAGTCGCTATATGTGGTCATGCAAAATCTGCACACACGGCCACTGTTAAAACAGCATGTGAATCCTGCTAAGTAGTGGGCAGACAAATTGTCAGCAGAAATAGTTGCTAGAGCCCCCTTCAAAACATGGTGTCTGTCATCCACACAAATGTCAATTCCCTTTGTAAATAACTCCTTCAGATCAAGTAGGAGAGGACGTAAAATGTCCTTATGAGGATACTTCTGAAAGAGCTGATGTCGAATCAAAAGACACAGATGTATGTGCCGTAATTGGGACTTGTATTTTTGTTCAAGATTTCCAATAGTAAAGTAAAAGGCCGTTACTTTATGTATTGCTTTTTTAGCACCTAATGGATTAACAACTTCAAATTCATCGGTGTATAGGTGAATACGCAGAATACTTGGATCACCACAAAATGGTGGAGTTTGGAAAAAAATACCGTCCGTGAAATCTTCCAAAAAATCATTTGAAACCTTCTCACATCCTCTTTGAAAAGAATAAAAAATGTCCTCTTTCTCCAAAAAAACCTTTAAAACATCATTCAGTGGCACATATTGGAAACTGTCTTCCTTTCCCCTGCTATTAACATCAAGGACATAGCGAATTGGCTCCACAAAATCCAGATTCTCCCTACTAAACTGTATTAATCTGTACTCAGATTTAACATACTCAAATGCACGGTCAAAAACAGTTTCATTTGACAGTAGATTGTCCAATTCCTCATGGTCTTTTAATCTGAAACCCGACTGATCCAAGTGGAACTTAATGAGATCATTGTAATGTTGCTGAAAAAATTGCAGTACAAATTGAAGATTTTCAACAATTGTGTCTTGAGTAATTTTGGGGAGGAGGTGCTTCTCTTGAAGATTTAATATAAAAAGTGCCACATGCTTCTGAAGACCTGAGAGCAAAGTATTTAAATCCACCTGCTCGCTGTCATTTTCAATAGTAGATTGGTCTTCTACATTTTGGTCTACATCAGAGTCCGATTCAGGTTCCGAATTGATTTCTTCATGAGGCACAGTTTTTGTTTGCACATAGTTCCTGTGGTGTCTGTATAAGTGTATCCTCAAGGCTCCAACACTTTTGTATGTTTTTCTGCATGCCTCAACAACACATTGTGCTTGGAAATCAGGTTGGTGTTGGTGCGTGAGCTGCAAGTGGCTGAGATATTTTGGGATAGTGAACTTCACAACACTACAAAATCCACATCGAAAAAAACGCTCCATTATCATAAAAAATTGGGTGTGTTACCAAAGAAGATCTGTTTAGCCTCGCTTAAAGAATTCTGCTCCAGCCACAGACAGACCTCATGGGTGGACCACGCATCAACCATGTTTCCTAGAAAGAATATACACACACACACCACAAAATTGTGAAAGTGCTCAAAATTCTGAATGTACTTCACAGCACTACAGGGTGTCAAAAAAATACTCACTTTAAATCATTGCAATGTAGGTGTTAAATAAATAAATAAATAAATAAATAAAAATAATTTCAAGGTGCAGTATTTATAGACAGCATTTTGTTGTTTTGTCACCACCTGTTTTCGAACTGACATCCTGACATTGCCAGTTACACACAATTCTCTTGGTACTTTTGTGCATTCACTTTCAAAGGCTACATTCACTTTCACTGACTGATGGAGCAGGTCTCATATAGCAGCACTTTAGACATCAGGCAGTGGCAGAACAATAAAGTGTATCTGTACATTCCATTACACTATGGAAATTACATGGATTTAAATATATGTGGCATCTTGGCCCTCATAAACGCTCATACACACAACGAAAACAAATAAAACACAACATGTATGATACTCCCTGTTGTATCCAGTAATGTTGACATCTGTAGCCTTTTTAATGCCAGTGAACAAAAGTTATATATCCGCTAGCTAACAAGCTAACATCTGCGGAGCTGACGTTGACAAAGTTAACGCCCCTTGACGTTCAAAACCAATGACTACAACATTTACACACACGACACACCCCTTGACGCTCAAACAAACACCACTTCACGTTATTAAAGGGAAAGCACCACTTAAGGTATTTTTCATTGGCGTTATAAAGAAAATACACGGAAGGACAAAAATCGTAGTCACTTACCAATGAACGCTTGAAGTGAATGGTTGCCGTTGGAAAGGTTCGTTGGAAATCAAATAAATCTTCACGTGCCTAAAATAGCACCTTTCGATGGAAAAGGTTCCATTTTCCCTGAATTGAACTCACAGGGTTCTATATAGCACCCCCAAGAACCTTTTTTTCTAAGAGTGTAGTTACATAAATGAAGAATGGACAAATGACTTAACAGAAGGAACATAAAAGGACATGGGACCTGAACGGGTATTATGGTGGGCATTCTGAACCCACCAAATCATATCAAAGAAGATGTGAGATATCTGGGCGGCATGGTGGTGTAGTGGTTAGCACTGTCGCCTCACAGCAAGAAGGTCCTGGGTTTGAGTCCAGCGGCCGATGAGGGCCTTTCTGTGTGGAGTTTGCATGTTGTCCGCGTGGGTTTCCTCTGGGTGCTCCGGTTTCCCCCACAGTCCAAAGACATGCAGGTTAGGTTAACTGGTGACTCTAAATTGACCGTAGGTGTGAATGTGAGTGTGAATGGTTGTCTGTGTCTATGTGTCAGCCCTGTGATGACCTGGTGACTTGTCCAGGGTGTACCCCGCCTTTCGCCCGTAGTCCGCTGGGATAGGCTCCAGCTTGCCTGCGACCCTGTAGAACAGGATAAAGCGGCTAGAGATAATGGATGGATGTGAGATATATCAGAGCATTACCATATAACGTTGTGGATCTGATTTGAAAGAAAGAAAGAAAATTCAAATAACTTGAGTGGGTTATAATATCATTTATTGACCCTGACACAGCACTGAATAGTAAAAATGGCACATCTTCTAGGTACAATTTTTTTTGTCTTTCTGACCTTGTGGATCATAATAATTCCTCTCAACTGACTTATAATCCAATACTTATCGTCCTGATCACGTAATGATAAATTTCAGATGATGGGCAAAAGTCTTAAGCACATGCAAACGTAAATGTAAACGTTCCTACATAAGAAAATACTATAAAGAGTAATACAATGAACAGTAATAAATGAAACAAAGTCAAAATTTGGTGTGACAACACAACTTTAAAAGAAAAAAAAAGCAATCTCTTTCACTCTCAGAAAATAAAGTACATTATTGTACCTATAGGGGTACACCAGGTCGTCCTAATGTACTTATTTGTAGCCTTAATATACTGCTTGGGAACATATATGTAACGTTTTGGCCCTAAAAAGGTACACATAGTTACCCTGAGAGCCAGTAAGGGTGGCGCAAGAGAGGGGCGCCCCAGGAGTGGTACAAAGACCTCCTGAAACGCTCCCTCACCAATTGCCATATTGATCCCCGTGACTGGTCCTCACACGCTGCTGACCACAAGAGCTGGTGAAACACCATTCACGGTGCGGTCAAGATCTTCGAGTGTGCCAGACGGGCCAACCTGGAGGACAAAAGGTCAAAGAGGAAGAGCAAGTTGCCCTCTACTACCACTACTACAACCACGCTCATACCCTCTACTCCCACACCCAACTAGTCATTCACCTATACCCGCTGCAACCGGATCTGCCTCTCCAGAATCGGGCTCACCAGCCATCAGCGGGTGTGCAACAGACGTGGACAACACCCTTCATGATCTTCGTTCGCGAAGCCAAGCCATGATGATGTACCTTTTTGGCCCTAAAAAGGTACATATTGTTACCTTGAGAGCCAATAATGAGCCCTACGGGGTACATTAGTGTAGATTGTACCTTAGAGGACTGAAATGGGCCCCTACTGTACCCCTATTTCTGACAGTGTGTGTGCAGTTTTATAAGGAAATGAGATGTAGTATTGTAGATACTGAGCATCTTACAGAACCTGGACACTTTGACTGTCACACTCGCTTCTTAATTCTGCACCACAACCCAGTAGTGTTCATTATGTTTTCTTTTTTAATCTGAAAAGTGCTCTCTGGTGTAATACTCTACTCAGATACAAACTTTTTTTCTGTAACATTTAATTTTGCACTGGAAAACTAATGTTTGGACTTGAAAATGTTTTTGTACTGACTTGATAATGTAGAAGTCTCATCTCATCTCGTTATCTCTAGCCGCTTCATCCTGTTCTACAGGGTCGCAGGCAAGCTGGAGCCTATCCCAGCTGACTACGGGCGAAAGGCGGGGTACACCCTGGACAAGTCGCCAGGTCATCACAGGGCTGACACATAGACACAGACAACCATTCACACTCACACCTACGGTCAATTTAGAGTCACCAGTTAACCTAACCTGCATGTCTTTGGACTGTGGGGGAAACCGGAGCACCCGGAAGAAACCCATGCAGACACGGGGAGAACATGCAAACTCCGCACAGAAAGGCCCTCGCCGGCCACGGGGCTCGAACCCAGGACCTTCTTGCTGTGAGGCGACAGCGCTAACCACTACACCACCCAATGTAGAAGTCATGCAATAAAAAAATCTAGAACAAAGTTTAGAAAAATAGATGAACAGTACCTCAAACTGACACGATGTAGACGTATTTTTAAAAATACAAGATAAAACTCATAGCTGAGACTGAAATGGCTCAAAGTACAGCAATGCATCACTCCTGCATATTCAAGTCAATTATTGATTTAAAGTTGAGCACTGAATATGTTATAGCTTCTTAACATTTTTCCCTTTGACCAATCTTAACAATTTTTATTTTTTTCGCGGCCCGGTTTCCATCAAATCCTGCGCTCTGATTGGCTGGCGAGCGGGTCTGTATCCTACAATACGGACCCCAGTTACGGATCCTGGTTAGGGACCTCTGGCGACTCGCTCGTTCACAACAACAACAAACATAGTAGCATGTCAACATTTATCTTTTTTTGATAAGATTTATTTATAAGATTATCAAAAATCTTATAAATTTTTGCCAGCATTTCTCAGTACAAAAGCATTAATTTTATTTTAACTCTATATTACTCATTATTTTTGCCATATCTGACTTACTGTGTCGAAGTCTGGGGAAACACCTACAAAACCACTCTGCAGCCGATATGTACAATACAGAAAAGAGCAATAAGGACAATAAACAAAACAGGACACAGAGATCACACAAACCCACTATTCATAAACTCTCACATGTTGAAATTTATGGATCTGGTCAAATTCAGAACAGCACAAATAATGTATAAAGCGAGAAATAATCTATTGCCAAAAAATATACAAGGAATGTTTAGTGAGAGAGAGGGGGGATATAATCTAAGGGGAGACCTAAATTTTAAAAAACCAAAGGTTCAAACAAATATGAAAAGCATGTGCGTATCGAGCTGTGGGGTGACTTTATGGAACAGACTGGAGACAGAAATAAAACAAAGTGCAAATATAAATCTGTTTAAAAAAGGTACAAAAAATATTTTTAAACAAGTATATAGAAGAGGAAGTATGTCAACGGAGGATGATGAGGGATAAATAGAATAGAGTTGATTGTTATATTAGAACTAACTTAGTATATGGTATATATTTATTTATGTGGATAGTTTATATATTCATATTTACAGGGATAGGTATGTAGTAGATATTTATTTTTGTAATTATATATTTATATAGATATTTATGAAGTGTATATATGGTCTATAATATATATATATATATATATATATATATATATATATATATATATATATATATATATATATATATCTTTGTAATTATATATTTATATAGATAATCATGAAGTGTATATATGGTATATATTTTTATAGGTGTATTAATGTAGTTTGGATTTTGGGGTAGTTAAAAAGGGGTGGGAAATTAAAAAAGTATTGTACTTCTTCCCACTCCTTTTTCGAACAATGTGCGGTGTATTGTAATGTCTTAGCTCTTTATGTTATTTTATTTATTCTTTTTTGTCACTTTCTCGTTTTCTTTCTTTTGTATGTACAAATAGTTACATACTTTTTTTATACACGTTCGAAATAAAATAAATTAATTCATTCATTCATAATTTTACAGCATGGATAGCGATAACGACAGTGTTCACAGTGAAAGTGAGTTTTACTACCCTGAGGAAGAAGAAATAAAAGAAAACATTTCAGGAGAAAGCTAAAAACCTCTAACTTACTAACGCCGAGCAAAAACATGGCTGAATCCTGAATGACACCTATTTGTATAAATAGGGGACTACATAGGCGGCAAAATGTAGTTTTTTTCCTGCCATGGAAGTGCACTTGTATACCGAGGAGGAAGCCATTTGCATTACAGCTGTGAATGAGGATTCAAAATGGCAGCTTGTCTCGGCTTGGTTTTCCCTTTCGGGCGCTCTCGTTTTCTGTTAGAATTTGGTAAAGAAAAAAATAAATATATTATTTACCAGCTTAAGGTCGGTCCGTATGGTGAAATACCGTGACCTCGGCCTTGAATACTGACCGAGGCCCAAGACCTCAGTCACGGTATTTCACGATACGGACCTCCCAGCTGGTAAATAACACACACACACACACACACACACATATATATATATATATATATATATATATATTTTCCTGTTCACACTCTCTGTTCATGTATAGAAGTTGTGTGCGTATAGATATACTGTAGGTATCTTGTTATAAGATTATATTTTTATACTACGGTGGTGAAGCGGTTAGCACTCTTGCCTCACAGCAAGAAGGTTCTGGGTTCGAGCCCAGTGTCCGACGAGGGCCTTTCTGTGTAGAGTTTGCATGTTCTCCCTGTGTCTGGGTGCTCCGGTTTCCCCCACAATCCAAAGACATGCGGTTAGGTTACCATAGGGCAGCTTGAGCAAGGGCACCTAACCCACAACTGCCCCCTGGGCGCTGTAACATAGATGGCCACTGCTCTGTGTGTGTGCTCAATGCTCACTTTTGTGTGTTCACTGCTTCAGATGGGTTAAATGCAAATGTTAAATTTCACTGTGTGCTTGAGTGTATGTGTGATAAATAAAGGATTCTTGGCTTGTAGATATGTGGGTGTATGCTCTGTGTGTGTGTGTGTGTGTGTGGGCTCATACATCACTATGTATACAGACACACACACACACACACACATATATATATATATATATATATATATATATATATATATATATATATATTCCTTAAGTTGTAAATTAAAGAAAAATACTGTAATAATCTATCATCACGTGTGATATATTTCCATACATCCACTGATTATCCTTCAGTTCATCAATCTATTATCTGATTCACATCATGAGGAAACTGTTCCACTGGTTCACTGCACTGTCAGGTGAAAGACCTTGGAAGATCAAATCCTCATGAATGATCTTTGACATTATCTGAATATTATACATTTTAGATCGGTGACTCTCAGCATGGGACGTGAGTTTCTGAAGCACAGCCAGGGAGTTCATGTGTTTTTTTTTTTTTAAATTTAATTTAATTTAATTTTGTTACAGTGGTGGAAATCACAATTTAACATAATCAGAGTGATTATATTTACTATTTATTTCTTCAAGCTGAATTAAAAAAAAAATCAAAGTCCTTCCCACGCCATGTGGCGGCGCCGATCTCCATTTCCGTAGCCTTCAGCCTATTACATAGCTAGGGTTACAGTGGAGGGCTAGTCCTCTGGTAACCGTGAGAGTTTGACTCCCCACTCGCATTTGTATTGCATCGTGCCTTGCCAGATGACCGTAGGTACCATTTTTATAATGGTCTTTGGTATGACCCGACCATAAGTAGAACTTGCGCTCTCCCGATCGAGGGGCAGACACACTAACCACTAGGCCAAGGTGAAAGACCTTGGAAGATCAAATCCTCATGAATGATCTTTGACATTATCTGAATATTATACATTTTAGATCAGTGGCTCTCAGCATGGGACGTGGGAAGCTCTGGGTTTCTGAAGCACAGCCAGGGAGTTAATATGTTTTTTTTTTTAAATTAAATTAAATTAAATTAAATTAAATTTTGTTACAGTGGTGGAAATCACAATTTAACATAATTTATTTATTCGAGCTGAATTGAACAGGATTAATCCAAAACTCAAGATGATCATTTCTAGAGTTCAAAGACGACTGTTTAAAACTTAAATACTGTATATCGACTATGTCTCTGGACTTCTGTCTCAATCCTCAGCCTTTACAAGTGACGTAACATCTCTGTGGATGACTGAGGAATGCAAATCACGCATTGTTTAAGAAGACTTGTGTCACACCTTTCTTAGAATAGTTACAACCACAGGGGAAGTTTTGCGTTAGAGAGCTGAACGAATATCATGAATCATGTCATATACTGGAATAGTTGCCTTTTTTTTGCCATACCGACAGACTTGGGAGGTTGAGGGTTAAAGGATGGAGTTTCCAATGCCCGGATCTTTGTGTGTGTGTTTGATGACGGGTTGGGGCAGATCATCTCATTCTGTATTGCTGACTCCTCTTTCCTCCTCCTCCTTTGCAAATCAGCTGGTGTGAAAGGCCCTCATTGTCATGAGATGACTCGAGAGCAGAGATGGGCCACAGAGGAGCCTGCATTTCACACGTTTTTCTGTTACAGAGATGCGTCCGTATTGTGCTGTTATTTAACGTCCCTCTCGAGCTTCCTTATCACAGGAGAGATAAGTGCACCGGGCACGAGAGGACTGACCTGAAGCATGAATGTGAATGGCCGTGTTGATGGGCCTGTGACAGGATGATGAAATGGATAGAGTGGCTGAGACATGTTATCACACACCTTTTCCCCCAATCAGGAATGTTTGGATCACAGCAGGGGACGAGGCAGAAGGGTGGAGGTGCTATGCCTGAAACCATACAGGCTTTTAGATGAAACTTGGAAGTTTCGTCTCATGGTCAGACAGATGGTGCAGAGGGACAAAAATAAAGCATATGTTATATATTGGAGTTCAGGTGTCAAGAATGATTTTGTCTTTGTCTGATAGCATCTTTTGTTGTCTTGTTGTTCTTGTAAATGCCACTCCGAAAACCTGAGGACATTTTTTTCAGTGGATGAAGTTTTTTTTTTAAAGATATTTTTGGGCTTTTTTCACCTTTATTGGATAGGACAGTGTAGAGACAGGAAATGAGCAGGAGAGAGAGAGATGGGGAGGGATCGGGAAATGACCTCGGGTCGGAATTGAACCCAGGTCCCTGGATTTATGGTGTGGCGCCTTATCCATGATGCCCCCAGTGTGGATGAAGTTTTAATGTTAAAAGGGAACTGAAGGCAATTTTTTTATTGTCAAAATTCTATTTATATCATCTCATTATCTGTAGCCGCTTTATCCTGTTCTACAGGGTCGCAGGCAAGCTGGAGCCTATCCCAGCTGACTACGGGCGAAAGGCGGGGTACACCCTGGACAAGTCGCCAGGTCATCACAGGGCTGACACATAGACACAGACAACCATTCACACCTATGGTCAATTTAGAGTCACCAGTTAACCTAACCTGCATGTCTTTGGACTGTGGGGGAAACCGGAGCACCCGGAGGAAACCCATGCGGACACGGGGAGAACATGCAAACTCCACACAGAAAGGCCCTCGCCGGCCACGGGGCTCGAACCCGGACCCTCTTGCTGTGAGGCGACAGCTCTAACCACTACACCACCGTGCCGCCCTCTATTTATCTCATTTTATTAAATATACGACTGCATTTCTGATAGCTATTTTGTCACTGCTATAGCAAGTTATGAATGTTTGAAATACACTATGTAATATATCAGTCCATATATCAAAACAATGGCTGTAAACGAGATTCGTTGAGACCTGTGCGAGACATTGTAGGACAGAAGTAAAATGTACAGCAGAAATCAAAGACACCAACATTGTCAAAAGACGCGCGCGCCCTCCTTTGAATGCTGATGTAATCAAGCCGGAAGTTTTCCCTGTGTCCGAAATCGCTCCCTACTCACTATATAGGGCACTATGTAGTAGGGACGCCATTTTGTAATGCTGTCCGAAACCTTAGTGAGGATTATGTGGGAAATGCGCTCAGTATAATATGTATTTATCACAAAAATACACGCATGTATTTATTATTTTGAAAACCCACCAGCTGCCTGATCTGGCATGTTTTAATTGTGCGACAGTAATGACGTAAATACCAGCGCGACGGACTCGTCTTTATCCTGTCGTCTTTCCAACTCTTCTCTACTCCATGTTGGTTCAAAGTCGTATGGAATAATCTCCATCACTGATGAAACTGGCAAATCTTGAAATTAATCTAAATTAGAATATGGCGATCTGGCCGCTGTGTAAACAGTTTTCAAAATGGCGGCGCTGACACTTCACGTTTGAAGTCTCGCACAAGTCTTGTGAAGATCGCGTGGATAAGCGACGCCTGCCGCTGACCAAACGAACTACATTCAACACGGCTAAAAACCGAAAAGGCTGATAAGTGTAATATAATATGCCAATATGAGTCACGATATAAGTAATAAAACCGAAAACGTAATTGAATAAGACGTTAATTAAGAAAAAAAGTAAGTTTAAAAATGACTTCAGTTCCCCTTTAATTCAGCCATACTGGCACTGGTATCGTGTGTGTGTGTGTAGTCAGCTCTTACTCAACGGAGACCTTTCCAACCTTAAACTCTTAAACTTCTAGTAAGAAAGTGAAGAATTGTCTTCTGTGCTCAAGAAAGTCTTACTGAGTATAGATAGTGCCATAAAATTTCAGGAAGGGTGCAAGGGGAGGGCAAGTCACTGACTCCGTTCACTTTTTTTTGTATCTAAGATGTATCTAACTCTTAAAAGCATCTCACATGTTTGCCCCCTCTCTCACTACAACCCAAGGCAGTGAACCGGTTTCAGCGATGTTCAACGTGGGGCATCTTATCTCTCTCTTTTTTCTCCCCACGAGAGTCAATAGTTCTTTTTGTTTGCCTGCCCAGATTTCATGCCTTAACACAGAGTGAGATTTATATCCTGAAAAGGCCCTATTGTTCTCTTTTCAGAAAGCCAACTGATGAGCATCACAAGCTGGGGTGAGGGGAGGCTCAGGGAAAGGGAACTGGACAGAATGAGAAAAACATCAATGTTATACTGATGAATATATGAAATCCTAATGATTAAGTTTTCAGCAGTACCACTACACCACCGTGCTGCCCCCAAATTGTTTACAAACTACTAAAAATTAACATTCGCACCAAATGACATAGTTTGAACGTAGCTTTCGGTTATCACTCAAACCTTACACCAAACCCTAAGCAAGTTCAACATTTCAACATAGATAATAACTTATCAAAGTAGAAATGGCATTTGTACATATTTTTATTTTCAGTTTTGTTTTCTTTCTATTTTGTTAGTCGGACTTCTTCTTTGTTGGATGAGGTTATGTTTTCGCCTCGGTTTGTTTGTCTTCTCTGAACGTAACTCAAAAAGAAGTGAACAGATTCTGACGAAATTTTGAGGAAAGGTGCGCCGTCAGCCAAGGAACAATTGGTTAGATTTTGATGCAAATCTGGATCTGTATGTGGCTCCAGGACCTTTTTGTCTGTTCCCAGTGTAACTCAAAAAGTAGTGAACGGAATTTGATACAATTTGGTGGACAACTTTAGTATTATCCAAGGTTCAAGTGATTTCATTTTGATGTTTATAATAATGTATGTGGCTTGGTGGAGGTATGTGCTCTATGTTTCTATTTTGTTAGTCGGACTTCTTCTTTGTTGGATGAGGTTATGTTTTCGCCTCGGTTTGTTTGTCTTCTCTGAACGTAACTCAAAAAGAAGTGAACAGATTCTGACGAAATTTTGAGGAAAGGTGCGCCGTCGGCCAAGGAACAATTGGTTAGATTTTGATGCCAATCTGGATCTGTATGTGGCTCCAGGACCTTTTTGTTTGTTCCCAATGTAACTCAAAAAGTAGTGAACGGAATTTGATACAATTTGGTGGACAGCTTTAGTATTATCCAAGGTTCAAGTGATTTCATTTTGATGTTTATAATAATGTATGTGGCTTGGTGGAGGTATGTGCTCTACCAAGCGCCCTTCTAGTTACGGTCTGTGATTATTACAGCGTCTCTAACAAAACTACATCCGCTATTTATCAATAAGTTTCAAGTTTATTTTTTATAGCGCTTTTACAGAATTTTAATGTCTTTAAACACGAGCTAATTTTATCCCTAATGAGCAAACCTGTGGCGATGGTGGCAAAGAAAAACTCCCTCAGACGACATGAGGAAGAAACCTCGAGAAGAACCAGACTCAAAAGGGAACCCATCCTCATTTGGGTGATAACAGACAACATAATTATAACATTTTTAACAGTTTTAACATGAAGTCTGTTTCGCTGATGTTATAAACTGTTCACTGATGGAAACTTGAGTGCAAAACTGTTCATGACAACTGCAGTCCTAAAGTTAGCAAGTCAACTGTAGTCCTCAGCCATAAAAACATGACTGTAAGAGTCCAGAGCGTCTTCCAAGTGCGACTTTCAACTGTCTGTATGAGGCCGTCCTCCACAGGAGCGATGTGATGAGACTCCAGCCAGACGTAGGGCATCAGGATGGATCAGGCAGGTCCGAGGAGCAGAAGAGGTCAGCATCTCAATTAACAACCAAATAACAACCAAAGAAAGTCAGCTCGTTCATCAAATTGAAATATGGATTGTAAAAGTTTACCATAAATGTAATATTATTCTGTTCTTCAGCAAATTCTAATCCAAAATCAGTTTCTGTGTGTTGGTTATTTTTTATTTTTTTAGTAAATGCCTATAAATTTCTTGCATGAGAACCCAAGTGAAAACCAGTATCAAATACAAATACCACTTTACTCTTGCCTTTTTCTTCATTTATCTGTGGTTAAGTAGTGTATTATGACATCCCTTAGTTAAATGTCTGTGGTGCAACTGAAATTCTACTTTTAAACTCCTCTTAACGTATGAACTTTACAATCAAATTGTATCATATGTTCAACTGGCTCCTCATCTAATTATAGAACTATGAGTATAATCTTTGTTTAACCATTTTTCACAAGGAATACGCTGGCATTTGTTGAAAAAACCCAATCTCTATTCAGTGCATCTGTAATCTACTGTATGTGCGGTCACCATAAAGGGAAATTTTGCCATACTTCCTCATACCGAGGAAAGAATGTGAATTTATTGTGAACAACTTAAAAAAGTAAACAATGAGCACTAAGCATCCAGTATAAGTTTTTCTAGTAAACATGTTTATGCTCCTTTTTCAGTTCACAAACAACGCAATCCAAAGACAAGTTGCAGATGACAGAGTTTAAGTTTAATGTGTTGGGTTTTTTTTATTTTTTTTATTTCTGCGGTTGTAAGAAAACTATTTTTTTCTTATATTCGTTTATTATTCCAGGTTCCAGATTCTGAAGTTTCAAACCTTAGCATGAGTTTCAACAACATGAACATATGGCATAGTGGACTATGAAACAGATGTCCAAGCTGGCTGAAGAACAAAAACACAAAATCTTGACATTAGCTTTGAGCTTTAGTGATGACCTGCTGTGAGGTCAAAGGCCAGGTACCTCTACGATTGCCCTCGCATAGTCATCGTGTGTCCCACTGGCATGCAGCGAGAGTGAGAGAGCTCTGAAACCGGACACCATGCAGGTCTTAATGCTGATTTCTTTCTAAAAAGTATCATCCATCATTTTCATGTGGACTGTGACAATAATAATAATAATAATAATAATAATAATAATATGAGGCATATAAACATTCCATGGGGTTTTCAGCTGTTGGGTCCAATCCCTTAGTTCACATCCAGCTATGTTTTTTCCTAAAGTCACTGCAGTACACAAATAACCTTTGGTTTGGAATTCACCTGCAATCCCCAGAAGAGCTTGGCATGGTAACGTCATCCATACATGCTTAAAGAGACACTGCTTCTATTTACCAGTACCCTGAGAAGTGTGTCAGTGTTGTGAGGTGTTTCCCTCATCAACAGGGTTTTACTGGAAATCCCTAAACTTTTGCTGATGTCACAAACCATGCAACTGACTTTTGCTTTCACTTTGTCACCCAACTGTTCTGCTTTTGTCTTCTGAGGGTTTTTTTTTTCGAGCAAGTTATACTGGGGGAATCCCATCAGGACTGCTCGAGAGATTAAAGTAGAAATGCTTACCTGAAACGCTTTAACATTATACCCAACATTAGGAAGTCAGTGTATATTCATTGGAGTTCACCTGCTAAAAAATTCCCATATTTAACCAGCAGCTGTGGCTCATGACCAAAGATTTTATTGGCGTAGGACAAGATTAATATTGACATTGAGTAGAGAGGATATCATACTTGACTTTTGCTAAAAGCTACTATTTAGTACGTTTTTCAGAGTAACCCCTTAATAGGCAGTTATAAGTCAACAATGCCCAGTCATCCAGAATACAGTCTAGCAGCTCATTTTGAGTGGGTTATGTATCAGGAGTATTTCCCATAGACTTGTCTCACATGTATGTGATAAGAACAGTAAAAATCATTAACCAATTTTCTCAGGATTCAGCAAAATTTCCAGCCCAACTACATCTCAAAAACCACACAAAACGGCTGAAAATACCTAAAAAATCTGGGGTTTGGGCTTCTTTTCCTCAGCCTTTGTGTGGAAAACAAGGTCATGGTGGTGTGCATGCATTTCTGATAAGTGACTCCAAAATCCCCATTTCCCTCTCCCAATGTTTGCAATGTAGTTCATCTCATCTCATCATCTCTAGCCGCTTTATCCTTCTACAGGGTCGCAGGCAAGCTGGAGCCTATCCCAGCTGACTACAGTACATTAGGACGACCTGGTGTACCCCTAAAGGTACAATAATGTACTTTATTTTCTGAGAGTGAAAGAGATTGCTTTTTTTTTTCTTTTAAAGTTGTGTTGTCACACCAAATTTTGACTTTGTTTCATTTATTACTGTTCATTGTATTACTCTTTATAGTATTTTCTTATGTAGGAACATTTACATTTACATTTGCATGTGCTTAAGACTTTTGCCCATCATCTGAAATTTATCATTACGTGATCAGGACAATAAGTATTGGATTATAAATCAGTTGAGAGGAATTATTATGATCCACAAGGTCAAAAAGACAAAAAAAATTGTACCTAGAAGATGTGCCATTTTTACTATTCAGTGCTGTGTCAGGGTCAATAAATGATATTATAACCCACACAAGTTATTTGAATTTTCTTTCTTTCTTTCAAATCAGATCCACAACGTTATATGGTAATGCTCTGATATATCTCACATCCATCCATTTTCTCTAGCCGCTTTATCCTGTTCTACAGGGTCGCAGGCAAGCTGGAGCCTATCCCAGCTGACTACAGGCGAAAGGCGGGGTACACCCTGGACAAGTCGCCAGGTCATCACAGGGCTGACACATAGACACAGACAACCATTCACACTCACGGCCAATTTAGAGTCACCAGTTAACCTAACCTGCATGTCTTTGGACTGTGGGGGAAACCGGAGCACCTGGAGGAAACCCACGCGGACAACATGCAAACTCCGCACAGAAAGGCCCTCACCGGCCCCGGGGCTCAAACCCAGGACCTTCTTGCTGTGAGGCGACAGCGCTAACCACTACACCACCGTGCCGCCCCTGCAACGTAGTTGATAATAGAAATAGTTTCTATTCTTCGTGAGCAACCACGTGACAAAATAGTGTGACATATGCATCTACCACCATGCCTTATAATATACAAATCCAAAATGCCGTCTCGTGTGAACAATAACTCTGATGCATCTCTGACTTTCTCAAAATATTACGATTCTCTGGAGTCCTCTGCCAAATCAAGATTCAGAGAAAAAGTTGAAATTTGTGGCTTTGACCCGTATATATTAAAGCCGTCTGATTATACAGAGCCTCATTACCAGTGATTGAATACCCTGATATTGTGAATTATCTCATTCTACAAAAAAAAAAAGAAGTGGATAAGTAAAACAAAGTTACTGGGTTACTGGAACGGCATCGCTAATATCTCACCTGCCGAAGTTAACTCACATTGTTCTCCTTGTGTATCCAAACTCACTAAGATTTCTCACGCTGCTTCTAATCTGGCTTTCTTGGCAGATCTTTCATTTCTCCTGTTGCTTCTTGATGCTGTGAGATGAGTTTTCATCTTGATCTTATCGTGTCCTAATGTGAGTGTCGGTGCCCAATCTGGATTTGTTTTATCCCGTAGGTTTGCCGGTGCTCCTGCAAGGTGAGAAGCAGAGTGTTTGCGTTAAAGCTCAAAAGCTCAATTTAATCAGCAGAAAATAGCTTTAATTAGCAATGAACTCTTCCCAGATACAAAGTGGTCACCACACACACAGGTGTAATTAGCTTTTTCCTCAGTCAAGTTCTTACGATGCATGTTGTTGAACCACAGTGTACAGTGTTCTCTGCACAGTTCTTCATCTGTTTTACCACCATTTGTAATTATTTTGGGAATTCTGAAGAACCGTTTACCTTTGTCACGAGTAGCATTATTACCACAATTATATCCCACACACAGGGCGGCACGGTGGTGTAGTGGTTAGCGCTGTCACCTCACAGCAAGAAGGTCCGGGTTCGAGCCCCGTGGCCGGTGAGGGCCTTTCTGTGCGGAGTTTGCATGTTCTCCCCGTGTCTGCGTGGGTTTCCTCCGGGTGCTCCGGTTTCCCCCACAGTCCAAAGACATGCAGGTTAGGTTAACTGGTGACTCTAAATTGACCGTAGGTGTGAGTGTGAATGGTTGTCTGTGTCTATGGCCAAGTTTACATTAGACCGTATCTGTCTCGTTTTCTTTGCGGATGCACTGTCCGTTTACATTAAACCGCCTGGAAACGCCGGGAAACGGGAATCCGCCAGGGTCCACGTATTCAATCTAGATCGTGTCAGCTCCGGTGCTGTGTAAACATCGAGATACGCGGATACGCTGAGCTGAGCTCTAGCTGGCGTCGTCATTGGACAACGTCACTGTGACATCCACCTTCCTGATTCGCTGGCGTTGGTCATGTGACGCGACTGCTGAAAAACGGCGCGGACTTCCGCCTTGTATCACCTTTCATTAAAGAGTATAAAAGTATGAAAATACTGAAAATACTGATGCAAATACTGCCCATTGTGTAGTTATGATTGTCTTTAGGCTTGCCATCCTTCCACTTGCAAGTAGTAAGTGATATGCACTGGGATCACACATACAGCGGCTCAGTCCCGAATCACTGCTTGTGCACTTCACTCGCGCGCTGTGTGAGCTGCGCAGGGCCGGAGTGCGCACCCTCCAGAGGGCACTCGCTGTTCAGGGCGGAGTGATTTGGAGCGCAGGATGCCTGCGGAGCCGAGCGTATCCGTGTATTGGTGTTGCTGTGTGCACGCAAATCGTGTATTGGTGTTGCTGTGTGCACACTAATCGTTTTAAAAATGTTAATCTGATGATCCGCTGATATGGTCTAATGTAAACATGGGCTAAGTGTCAGCCCTGTGATGACCTGGCGACTTGTCCAGGGTGTACCCTGCCTTTCGCCCGTAGTCAGCTGGGATAGGCTCTAGCTTGCCTGCGACCCTGTAGAACAGGATAAAGTGGCTAGAGATAATGAGATGAGATATCCCACACACAAAGTAGGCACTGTCTTTCTTCAAAGGCACTGAAATCAGAAGAAAATCATGAAGCTTTACAGCAGCTCACATGTGAAGCTGCTGTAACAACACCATGTGTTGTTATCATCCAACATGGTGGACTTCCGGTTTGGAAAATAAGCATGATGTCAAGTGCACACGAACAGTACTATAATAGACAGGAGTAACATATGATTCCTGCCCCAATGGGCCTCTATTAACGCTTCTTGAAAATATCAAGAAAGCCAAGCAAACCAGTGGAACTTCGGCTTGTCAAATAGCAACAATTTTTGAACCATTGGATCAATTGTTGGTCAAACAGGATGTACCAGGATGTAGAATGTAAAGAGTCATGAGCGAAGACATTATAAAGATTAGCATTTGTTAAATGACTGCATTTTGCCCCGATGGATGAGTCATCATCAGGAGTCAAGCACACCTTAGTAATTGAGCTGTTTGCATGGCAACAAAACCTAACCCTCCTGACCACTAACAAGCCACTCAATGGCCCTTATGCCACGTCTTCACAAACACTGTGCAGCCTCTGTTCAACAGCAATCTTGCAAATTACAAAAAATGTTTTGTTTACTACAATAAAAAGAGAGCGATATTGTGAATTTGGATAGGACGCCACTCGGGCCGTGAACAGATGTTTCTTTTCTCCATTGGACACCATCCCCTCACCTCACTGGTGACACACATGCAGTTCTTCATGTGAATACCTATGAAGAGTGAAGGAGGAAATAATGTAAACCAAAGCCAAATGGATAGAACAATAAAACGGACTTCCCAATGAATCGATCAGCATACTTGTACTTTCCCTCCATATTCTTGAGAAGCACTCCATTTATGGCCTCTCCCTCTTTCTCAATTTCTATTCTTTTTTTCCTCTCGCCCCCTTCGCCAGCATGGCATTTGGGAGAGAAGATGTGGTTAACATGCTCACATGTATGAAAGGATGAAAAGAGAAGCGATTATTTTTATCAGCAGCGTGGGCAGCGCAGCTTCTTCACATGCGTACACACAGGCAGAAGTACACGCTCACACACAGTCGCTCTTCATTACATGAGGAAGTGGGAGCCATCTTAGGAAAAAGACACCCTCATCTAGAAATCTAATGCCATGCATGTTATCTCAAAAGAGCTGCATATCTCACCGCTGTAGGTTAACGAACCTTTGTTCTTTGGTGTGTAGGCACAATAAACCTGTCATGACCCTAGACCAATGAAAACTATGTTCAGTTTATTATGGTTTGTGTGCCATAGTTTGATTCCAATATAACAGTTAATGGAAAAACCATGGTAATGGTTAAAAGTTAAACAATCCTAGTTACCATCGTAACAAGACACCAGAGTAAAAGTACATATATAGACATAGTTACTCTAAAACACCATATATACAGTAGTAAACATGATGGAGCATGCTGTTATAGGAAAATAATCAACAACAGGATGGTGGGATTTGTCCTGATGCAAAGTAGAGTTACTCTTACCAAGCTGAGGTTGATTCATTTCCAAAAGGCAGCATGTCCCAAATTGTTTTTGTTGCCTATACCACAGAAATTTGCCAAAATATTGGGCGTTTAAAATTTATCATAGAACATGTCATACTTTTTTAAATAAAAAAATCAATAGATATAAACTGTTCTAATCTAACTGGCCTTTTCTTTGTTTTCCTCAAAAAGCCCTCAAGTTGGGTTTCCTGTGTCAAAATAGTGAACGTTACAGCTTTACCTCTGAATGTTACAAAGCGCCGACACTGGAGGCTCCTTCCAAAAATGGCAAATAAGCATTTCCTTACAATTACACACCTTTTTAATCGTTAGCATATCCGGTACAAGTGCCTGTGTATTACTGGTTACTAGAAAAAATAATCCCATCCCCCATTCTCATTATCTCTAGCCACTTTATCCTTCTACAGGGTCGCAGGCAAGCTGTAGCCTATCCCAGCTATACGGGCGAAAGGCGGGGTACACCCTGGACAAGTCGCCAGGTCAGAAAAAATAATGTACTGTATTATTTCAAGAACATTAAGATGGGTGGCACGATGGTGTAGTGGTTAGCACTGTTGCCTCGCAGCAAGTAGGTTCTGGATTTGAGCCCAGTGGCTGATGGGGGCCTTTCTGTGTGGAATTTGCATGTTCCTCTGTGTGAGTTTGCTCTGGTTTGCCCCCATGGTTTAAAACGTATATGCATGGCCTCACTTCCATTTATAAATGCCTTGAGACCTCAAGAATGGCACAGAAATAATTTTAAGCGTTAACAATAAATCTAATATAATAATTTTTATGATTAAAGTGATTCATATAGATAGCAGTCTGAGTGAATGACCTTGACATCTGTAATGTCACAGCAGGAAGTCTATCGGTCTTATCGCCATTTCCGCTACACTAAAACACAGAGCTGACTGCAACTCCGAGCCTCCATTTTGAGCTAACTTATTGCCATGCCACATAGATGTGCCAGCAACATGATAGAAGCTGGATTTACATTGCATTCATGGCCCAAGAATGTTCAAACTGCAAAGATTTGGACGAGTTTTGCGAGAAGTTCACGGGCTCATTGGGCGCCTATGTCTCTCTTCTGCTCTGCACATTTTACTGAAGACTTGTACGAGACCTCTGATCTGTTGAGGAGCTTTGGCTATAAGCTCATACTGAAAGAGGGTGCAGTACCAACAATTAAATAAAACTACAAGAAAAGGAAAGTATTTATTTTATTTATTTTTTAAAAAGAAAAGTTCAGTTGCACCAGTTCTCCCGGAGTGTGAGCTGAGGATTGTTGGTAAAACCTGGGACGGAACATGACAGGACATATCGCTCAGGCAGTGACCGCCTCGCGATTGTTGTGAAAACTGGTGATATTCCGTTCCTTCCTGGGTTTTAGTAATTGCCTGAGCCGAGCAGTAATGGCGGAGTACTTAGTATGGAGAAAATGGAGAATGAGTGGAGCAGCCGTCTGATTTCTAAACTGGATATTGCTGCCATCTCGCCCTTACATGGAAGAAGCGAATGAATGGAGAACCGAATGAACAACTGAAAGTCAGATTGTTTCAAAACAATCGGCCACAAGATCGCCTTCAAGAAGCGAGAACACAGACGGGTAAGCTCCAACTCTCATTTGGATAAAAAAACAACAACAAAAACAACACCACTCGTTGTTTACCTGCATTTAGATTAATACATGTAACTTGTGTTGTGTGTTTAAGTTACCGGTATAAGATTATTTAATTTGCTTCAGAATGTGATTGTCTCAGTTCATCTGATTATTTAATGAGCCTTTTACGTTTTATCAGTGAAAATGCATGCATGTACATGTATGTTGCATAAGTTATAACACCTATCCTGTTTTAATGAGAGTCAACCCACAATCAATGAAGTCAAATCAGTCTTAGTTGAGCAAGTCGGTAACGGTATTTCTTACTTTCACCATAAATTTTTATTTATATGACTTTGGTCTATAGCTGTCAAAGGCCTCGGCCTTAAAACTGGTTACCGCTGTGACGTCACGCACTCAGGGCTGGCTGGCTCAGCGGGGCAGCTCGAATGCCAACTTTGCAGTCAATTTTAATGCTCAAAAATATATTTTTTTAATTTTCATTTATGCAGCATACAAGAGTCAAGGATGGAGATACTATCCACTCAGAAATTTATTTAAAAATAAAGGTTCTGCGTATCTCCTTTAAAGACGTGCGGTTAGGTTAACATGGGGCAGCCTTGGGCTGAAGTGCCCTTGAGCAAAGCACCAAACCCCCAACTGCTCCCTGGGCGCTGTAGCATACTGCATTGCCCACTGCTCTGGGTATGTGTGTGTGCTCATTGCTCACTTGTGTGTGTTCACTGCTTCAGATGGGTTAAATCCAGAGGATGAATTTCACTGTGCTTGAGTGTATATGTGACAAATAAAGGCTTCTTCTTCTGTTCTCTTCTCTTAAACCTGAGATTTGTATTACAGCCAACATTACTGTCAGAGCAGCTGTTATAAAAAATGAATCAACAATTGGTTGTTCTGACCAATCAGAATCAAGCATTCAAGCTCACTGTACCCCAGTACAACCATAATGCATTACAGCAAAATTGTAGTGAATCTTCATAAAAGGAAAGACAGTCTTTAAAAGCATGAATATTTTATGTGCATTGAGTTTCATCTCATCATCTCTAGCCACTTTATTTTGTTCTACAGGGTCGCAGGCAAGCTGGAGCCTATCCCAGCTGACTACAGGCGAAAGGCGGGGTACACCCTGGACAAGTCGCCAGGTCATCACAGGGCTGACACATAGACACAGACAACCATTCACACTCACGGTCAATTTAGAGTCACCAGTTAACCTAACCTGCATGTCTTTGGGGGAAACCAGAGCACCCCTACGCGGACAACATGCAAACTCTGCACAGAAAGGCCCTCGCCGGCCATGGGGCTCGAACCCAAACCTTCTTGCTGTGAGGCGACAGCGCTAACCACTACACCATCGTACCACCCCTGCATTGAGTTTGTTTGTTGTAATATTCATAAATTTGATGGTGTGTTGATGTGTCAAAAAGCCACCATTAAGACATCTCATCTCATCTCATTATCTCTAGCCGCTTTATCCTGTTGTACAGGGTCGCAGGCAAGCTGGAGCCTATCCCAGCTGACTACGGGCGAAAGGCGGGGTACACCCTGGACAAGTCGCCAGGTCATCACAGGGCTGACACATAGACACAGACAACCATTCACACTCACATTCACACCTACGGTCAATTTAGAGTCACCAGTTAACCTAACCTGCATGTCTTTGGACTGTGGGGGAAACCGGAGCACCCGGAGGAAACCCACGCGGACACGGGGAGAACATGCAAACTCCGCACAGAAAGGCCCTCGCCGGCCATGGGGCTCGAACCCGGACCTTCTTGCTGTGAGGCGACAGCGCTAACCACTACACCACCGTGCCACCCCATTAAGACATTATTCTGTCTATTTGTATTCAGTGTGTGTAGATATATGTGGTGTCACTGGGCAGTTCAGTGCATGTGTGTTTGAGAACGGTGGTCCAAACTCAAACCTATATGTACATTCACACTAAGCAAAGCCTTTCTATAAGTTCCTCGAAGCCAAATTTGAAATATACAAGGTATTAACCATTGTCAGTGCAACAGTGGTGCAGGTAACAATGGTAAGTCTTTTGTACCTTTATTCATGGAAGATATTTATAGAAGGGTATAATTAGAGCGCATACTTTAATACTGCTATTGTACCTTTGAGGCAGAGACTTACATTGCACCTAGTGGAACAAAATATACCTATACAGTGTCACTGAGTGTGCATTATCCTCAGTGAGCCTTAGGTAAAACAGCATAGTAGAGATAGAGAGAGAGAGAGAGAGAGAGGAGACAGAGAGATGGGAGGGAGTAGATGGTAATGCTGATAAATGGGATGATGGGACACTGACCCACTAATGCTGCAGCTGCACTGCCACTGGGCTGTTTTGCCCTAGTGAACTGTTCCTCCTGCTCTTTCTAACACACACACACACACACACACTTTTAATTTTTCTGTATAATAGTGGTGAAACTATTTGTATCTTTTTATTACTCCAAATATTCATATCTGTATCTGTATTTGGATTTAAACCCAAAGTGGGTTTGTCCTACAATGAAAAGGGATACATATAATATATGACTTGCAACCACGTGATCAAAACGTGCTATGTCATGAGCGTCCGCCATGATGGTGGATATACAAAGCAGTTAGGACGGCAGCCGCTGAAAGCGTGTCTGTAAACAATGCTGAATTTTCTCAGTATCACTACGATTTGAACGCTCGAGCGAAGATTCGATACAAAGAGAAGATAGGTATGAGTGGTTTTGACCCATATTATTTAAAAAAGTCAGATTTTTCTAGCCTAGTAAACTAGACCCACCCGCCTAGCGGCCAAAAATATTTTTGCCTAGCGAATGGGTCTAGCCTCGCACCATATAAACAAAAACACCCCGGGCATCAAATTGTGCCCGCCAATCACAACGCAAGGTTTTTGTTTGGATTCTTTGGACGGGCTTTTGCAGGAGTGACGACAAGGCTGCGCGACGCTGGAGAAAGCGCAGTAGGAAAGATGGCTACGGCTAGTGAACAGCGCGCGTTTGACTCCGCTTTGGAATCAGTTTTAGAAGAATTAGACTTGGAGTTTTCATTGAAACATGAGCAGGAAGAGGCTCTTCGCTCATTCTTTTTCAAGAAGGACGTTTTCGCTGTTTTGCCGACCGGCTATGGCAAAAGTCTGATCTACCAGCTGGCTCCGCTGGTAGCCAAAAGGATGGGGCTAGTTTGTGCAGTACGAAGAATTAATAAACAGCTTTGAAACATTACTTTTTGATTGTTTCTTATTTTCCCGTTATTTTAAATTTAAGGGAAATTATTTCACCAAACACCACTAAATAAAAACTCTCAAAAACAGTTTAAGCAAACCCTTGAAAAACACTTGAAAAAAATAAGTGTATGTTAAGTATGTGGTACAGACTCCAAACTTGTGGTCATTATCTCCAAACTTCTTAATATCTAGAACCTGTTTATTAATTAATACGCATTTTGAAAAATTATTTATTTCAAGGCCTCCCCCACTGCTTTCTGTCGCTCTGACTACGTCACAGTCACTGTTGCGCTGATTGGTCAGAGCGTTGGCCTATACGCACAGAGACAGTTTGAAAGACAGCAGTTTGTTCCTACCCACACCCTTCAGAAATGTCTACGGATCGAGGCCAGACTAAATATTCACATTTAGTCTGGCTTGCCAGGCTAAGATTTTTCTGAAGATAAGACGCTTCTACCGACCATCGAGTACCCAGATATCGCCTTCTATCTGGTTTGGCTTCTGAAGAATCAAGTCTGACCTTGGACGAAACATAGCCCATGTTCTGAGTGGGTGCCCAGTCTGGATTGTTTCTATCGTATAATTTTGCTGGCGCTCCTAGAAGCGAAATGCTAATACATGTGTTAAAATTACAACAACGTCCGAGTGATCCACGACAAGAGAACGCTCATTTTATAGCAAAATTCTAGCAACACGAAATAAAATTATTCCATGATATTATCGAGAAAGCTTTTGAATCTCAACTGAGATAAACTGATTACTGCAAACACGAGCTGTTTTGGTTTTAGCCTTTTGTTAGATCAGCCCTGCCGATGTTGTTCAGCCTCTTCTCCGTACTAAGCCTCAGAGTTTCCTCGCCCTCTTTCCGACTCACGGGCGGAATTCTAAAAAATCGGAACGTGCCACGATCACGAGTACTGTTGTGACCACAACCAGATACAGCACAAAGATATGGCAGAGCTAAAAGAACGCTTAAAGCAGTGGAAAAACAAAGAGAGTTGCGCACGCGTGACTGTGTTTTGTATGGAATGTCGCTTGACCCCGCATTTGTATATCCACCGACATGGCTGACATCCGGGTTTCTATTTTGCTTTGATGTCACTTGCAAGTCAAGGATACATGTAACAATTATTCCACGAAATCGAGTTGGACATAAGCTGATAGCCAACGAGACACATAGCACCGAATTGGCTATAATCCATATACAACGAGATTGAGTGAAATAACTCAATGTTATAAATATGTTATCAATGTTATAAATAATTTTATTCTATCCACGTTCACTGGATTTTGAGAAACAGATCATTTGAAATTTCATTTTTTGCAAATTTAATAAATAAAAACTTTATACAAAACGTCTGACAAAATCATTTCCGCTTAGAATGTAAACAATCCGGTGAAATGACAGGAGCAATTTGTGAAAAAATGCTATAATAATAATTATTATTTTATTACATTACATGGCATTTAACAGATGCTCTTGTCTAGACCGATGTAGAATGAGTTTATCTCATCTCATCTCATTATCTCTAGCCGCTTTATCCTTCTACAGGGTCGCAGGCAAGCTGGAGCCTATCCCAGCTGACTACGGGCGAAAGGCGGGGTACACCCTGGACAAGTCGCCAGGTCATCACAGGGCTGACACATAGGCTACGTTTACATTAGACCGTATCTGGATCGTTTTCTTCGCGGACGCACTGTCCGTTTACATTAAACCCCCTGGAAAAGCCAGGAAACGGGAATCCGCCAGCGTCCACGTATTCAATCCAGATCGTGTCAGCTCCGGTGCTGTGTAAACATTCAGAATACGCGAATACGCTGTGCTGAGCTCTAGCTGGCGTCTCATTGGACAACGTCACTGTGACATCCACCTTCCTGATTCGCTGGCGTTGGTCATGTGACGCGACTGCTGAAAAACGGCGCGGACTTCCGCCTTGTATCACCTTTCATTAAAGAGTATAAAAGTATGAAAATACTGCAAATACTGATGTAAATACTGCCCATTGTGTAGTTATGATTGTCTTTAGGCTTGCCATCCTTCCACTTGCAAGTGGTAAGTGATGTGCGCTGGGATCTCACACACAGCGGCTCAGTCCCGAATCGTGGCTCGTGCACTTCACTCGCGCGCTGTGCGAGCTGCGCAGGGCCGGAGTGCGCACCCTCCAGAGGGCACTCGCTGTTCAGGGCGGAGTGATTTGGAGCGCAGGATGCCTGCGGAGCCAAGCGTATCCGTGTATTGGTGTTGCTGTGTGCACGGCTAACGGTTTTAGTGTAAACGCGAATCGTTTTAAGAACATTAATCTGATGATCCACTGATTCGACGTAATTTAAACGTAGCCATAGACACAGACAACCATTCACACTCACATTCACACTTACGGTCAATTTAGAGTCACCAGTTAACCTAACCTGCATGTCTTTGGACTGTGGGGGAAACCGGAGCACCCGGAGGAAACCCACGCGGACATGGGGAGAACATGCAAACTCCACACAGAAAGGCCCTCGCCGGCCACGGGGCTCGAACCCGGACCTTCTTGCTGTGAGGCGACAGCGCTAACCACTACACCACCGTGCCGCCCAGAATGAGTGTATTCTTGAAAAATAAAAAAAAGATAATACGTTCTTACTATCAAAAACCTTTATTCCGTATTTTGTTGCTTCTTTTGTAGTATTTAGTGTTTTGTTTTCGAGTAGAGTTTTTATTTCATCCTCGGTTGGTTCAGCAATACGCTCCACCATTTTGTTTTTCTCCACTCATGGTATATGAGCTGATAGCCTAGTAGTAGAGTAGCCAATCAGAGCACATGATTGCTCATATCCAGTGAATGTGGATAGAATAAATATGCATATATGGCACTTCCTTGAATTTATCGATTTAGTTGGTTCTATTTCTTGAAATATAAACAAACTAGTTATTTAAACTACCATAACATGACCACGCAGTAACTAAGCATGAATCAGTGAATGCACATTCACTTTAATAAGTCTTTGTCCCACAAGATTCATTGCTTAATGCTCGCCTGCATTAAATTTCATCTTTTTCTTGTGTCCCATCGGACCCCAGACCCAATGGACACCTCTATTCTCAACCAGATGCCCTGTGACAATATCTGCGCAAGCTTTCTTTCAAAAAAAACCAAAAAACGACCCATCATGTGGCTCATGCGGTTCGTATCTACATTTGTATTCTTTCAGAACACATTATCTGTTCATTCCTTGTGTATAATAACAGTCTGTTGCTCTTTTTATGTTACAGACAGCCAGTGCAGACGGAGACGTCTGGCAGAAACAAACAACAACAGCAGCACACTGGTGTGATACAGCTCATCATGAACAGCTCTCATTCTGTATGCAGATTACGCTCTGTCCACAAAGAGCACAAAGTGACAAAATGGAGGGGCGCTGCTGAGACAACGAGGCCATGTAAATGATGGAGCTGGACTCCTAGTGTGATAGCGGGAGCTGTGCTAGAGCTAACAAGCCTTGGGCTTCCTGGGGAGAAAGATAAGCTCGCATCTTGGTCGACAGAGGCTAAATCTAATTAATGGTGAATGGACGGAGCTCTAACCTTTCCATTTGCGAGTGATTGTGTGAGTGTGTAAAAGAAGCCGTCTGCAGAGTATAGGGAGGGGTGAGGGGTATCTCTTGCCCCCCCAAAAAAAGCAATGAAACACACACCTTCTCCTTTTCAGCCTGCCTTCATCAATACATCTGAGCGATCTTATCGCATGCTCTCCTTCTTTCTACCTCTATTTTTCATTCTCTTTCATGAGAATGGCTTTCTTCTGGCATGGCTAGTCTTTCAATCGAGCGTACTCTCAGTTGCTGACGAGGCGCCTTTTCTTCAATGCTCCCCCTCTTCTCTGATGTGCAGAATTCCACAGCAGAGTTTTTCAGCCCCGAGGAGAGCGGCACTACTGATCACTCACATTATTAAATCCTTCTTTTGCTCTGCTTTAAGGACTGCAGCCGAGTGGCAGAGGGGCGGGAACGGGCCATTATCAGCTCTTTTATGGAGGTGAAGACTCCGTCAAAGGCTCTCTCCTTCTTGAACTGTAGCCAAACTAAGTCACCGTCCAAAATCTGATGTGGAGAGATTCCCACATCGCAGTACCGAGAATGTGATTTTCCTATTTTTAATCTTAGCAGCTCGACCACACTTTACTCCGTATTTGCATGTGTGCCAACCATGCTAATGTGGTGATTGAACCAGCTGTCATCACATCCACGGCTTCCTTTTTCTTGGCTACAACTCTAAAATAGTAAGTGAACAGGAAGTAGCTGTTTGTTGGTTCAGAAGGAAGCAGAGCTGGAGGTGACTGTCACAACACGATTCTATTTTCATCACAATCATGCCACTGACATATTTTTGGGGTGCGAACATGTCTTCAAAGGGACCACATACTGGCACAGCCTTGATAAATCCAATCTGTATATGGGGTGTGAGAATAAATGCCACTGGCTGATAACTACATTAGAGATGCTTAGCCTCGTGTGAGCACTAAATTTAATTATGTAACACTTGTCGATTGCATGTTTTGACGTCAATTTTACCTTTTTAACGTGCCCCAGTTAAACGCTTAATTGTACTGGCTGCTTAGTAAAGTATATAGATAGAACAGTACTATGACAGTGATAGTGTGTGGCTGGTACAATAGCACACTTTGTGTAACAGTCATTAAAACTCTTTTAAGGGATGTGGTGGAAGGGAGGGTGGGGGTTTACAATTCAGCGTGCAGGGTCTTTAGTTGGCCTTAAACAAACCAGGCTTTGTGAAGCTGCCGGCTTTGATGTGAATGAGGTGCAGTGGCTGTCGGGAGCTCATCTTCACTCTCTTTAGTTATGATCATAACACAGCACGATTCACATACATTTTAAACACCGAATGACTATGACTGTACAAGGCACGTGCTCAAGACGGCACAACAAACCCAGATCTTCAAAGCTGACCTGTTAAATCTGTAGGTAAATGGTGTTTTTAGGCATTTTGTTAGAAAATACTTTCTCTCTTTTTTCCTTTTCAAAGAATGATGCAGATTTTTTTAAATAAAAAAAACAACACACACACACAAATCACATGCTACCATGTTAGACCATGTTAAAATAGTATATACGCTAGAAAAAAAACCGAACATGGGCGGCATGGTGGTGTAGTGGTTAGCACTGTCGCCTCACAGCAAGAAGGTCCGGGTTCGAGCCCCGTGACCGACGAGGGCCTTTCTGTGCGGAGTTTGCATGTTGTCCATGTGGGTTTCCTCTGGGTGCTCCGGTTTCCCCCAAAGACATGCAGGTTAGGTTAACTGGTGACTCTAAATTGACCGTGAGTGTGAATGGTTGTCTATGTGTCAGCCCTGTGATGACCTGGCGACTTGTCCAGGGTATACCCCGCCTTTCTCCCGTAGTCAGCTGGGATAGGCTCCAGCTTGCCTGCGACCCTGTAGAACAGGATAAAGCGTCTAGAGATAATGAGATGAGAAAAAAACGCTTTTTCTTCCCTTTAGTACTTCTTGATTAGTGGTTAATAACATTTACATCGAGTGCAAAGAGGTCAGCACTTCTGTCTTTTTACAGAAAACCAAATGTCCAGTAAATTGCTTACCGCTCCTCATTTATTTGCTAATGTCATTAGTGTTTACTCTTAACATTATGTGCAAAATAATGTCACCCTCCAACAACCACTAGAGAACTATTTTTATGGTTATTAGCTCATCCGGCTGACAAGCCGATGAGCCTATGCCATCCTGTGTTGTCCGTCGTCCGACTGTCATCCATCATCTGTCCAGCTTCGTCCACATTTCACGAAAATCGCTTCTTCTCTCTCAGTTCTTCACTGATTTTTATTATTTTTGGCAGGAAGGTAGGTCTGCCTGGGTTGCATATAACTTCTATCCAGATTTGCTTAATTACAATTAATAATGAAGATATGGACTAATTAAGCCTTAATGAGCAATTCAACAAAAATTGCTTCTTCTTGATCAATTCCTCACTATTTTGGATTCTTTCTGGCAAATAGGTTGATATTCCTAGGGTGTAGATAGCTTCTATATATAGCTTGTATATAGCTTGAAACATTTATTGCCCAAGGAGGCCCACTTTAGATTGTTCCTTCTGGACTAGACGGTGCCGGAGTCAGCTACGCCGTCATTGACGGTCTTATTATTATTATGAGATGGATACCATATGGATTAATTGTCATTACTTGTCAGTCATACTGTTCCATGGAAAAAGGAAAAAGTCACTGAAATTGGAAAAACATCACCTCGTCTTTTTCCAATCTTCAGCTATTCAGTTTTGATGAGCCCACAGTAGCATCAGATTCCTGTTCTTGGCTGACAGGAGCGGAACATGATGTAGTTTTCTGCTGTTGTGGTTCAACATCCACCCCAATGTTCAACATGTTGTGTGTTCTGAGATGCTTTTCTGCTCACTATGGTTGTAAAGAGTGGTTATTTGAATGACCGTAGCCTTTTGTCAGCTCAGATCAGTTTCAGCTTTCTTCTCCAGAAAGTTTTGCATGAAAATCCCTGACAAGGAGTTTCTGAAATATTTATGCTGTGTTCCATTTACCTCAGAAGCTGGAAGTCAGAGCTGGGACTGACATCACACCCAAGTTAACTATGTTCCAGTAAAAGTAGTCAGAAAACCAATACCAGTAGTGAGCAATACCAGTTCGAGCCATTGTTAGCAAGACCAGTAGATAACAATGAATTATACAGTACTGCAGTAACATGTCTATAGAAAGAAGTTGGACAGTACTGTGTGTACGACTGATTTAATGAGACACAGATAAGACAGAAGTGCTAATAAAAGTACAGTATATTACTACAGCTTTCACTACTGGTGATGTGCAGAGAAGCCATTTTGGATTTTGAAGTTGGGTTCATGAGCTCCCCCTGACTTTGCGAGTCAGAAATCCAATTTCAAATTGACACTTCTGACTGGGAACTTGGAAATCCCGACATTCTACAAATGGATTGCACCTTCAAACCAGCTCATCTGGAGCCAACAACTACACCACAGTCAAAGTCCATCCATCCATCCATCCATCCATCCATCCATCCATCCATCCATCCATTTGTTATCTGTAGCCGCTTATCCTGTCCTACAGGGTCGCAGGCAAGCTGGAGCCTATCCCAGCTGACTATGGGTGAGAGGCGGGATACACCCTGGACAAGTCACCAGGTCATCGCAGGGCTGACTTAGGCTACGTTTACATTAGACCGTATCTGTCTCGTTTTCTTCGCGGATGCACTGTCCGTTTACATTAAACCGCCTGGAAACGCCGGGAAACGGGAATCCGCCAGCGTCCACGTATTCAATCCAGATCGTGTCAGCTCCGGTGCTGTGTAAACATTCAGAATACGCGGATACACTGTGCTGAGCTCTAGCTGGCGTCTCATTGGACAACGTCACTGTGACATCCACCTTCCTGATTCGCTGGCATTGGTCATGTGACACGACTGCTGAAAAACGGCGCGGACTTCCGCCTTGTATCACCTTTCATTAAAGAGTATAAAAGTATGAAAATACTGCAAATACTGCCCATTGTGTAGTTATGATAGTCTTTAGGCTTGCCATCCTTCCACTTGCAAGTAGTAAGTGATATGCGCTGGGATCACACACACAGCGGCTCAGTCCCGAATCGTGGCTTGTGCACTTCACTCGCGCGCTGTGTGAGCTGCGCAGGGCCGGAGTGCGCACCCTCCAGAGGGCACTCGCTGTTCAGGGCGGAGTGATTTGGAGCGCAGGATGCCTGCGGAGCCGAGCGTATCCGTGTATTGGCGTTGCTATGTGCACGCAAATCGTGTATTGGTGTTGCTGTGTGCACACTAATCGTTTTAAAAACGTTAATCTGATGATCCGCTCTAATGTAAACATGGGCAAAGAGACAAACAACCATTCACACTCACGGTCAATTTAGAGCCACCAATTAGCCTAACCTGCATGTCTTTGGAGGAAACCAGAGCACCCAGAGGAAACCCACGCGGACAACATGCAAACTCCACACTCCTTGTCGGCCGCTGGGCTCGAATCCAGAACCTTCTTGCTGTAAGGCGACAGCGCTAACCACTACACCACCGGGCTGCCCCATAGTCAAAGTCACTGTGACTTAATTTTCCCCATTCTGACACCATGCTGTGCTTTATTCCTTACTTAAAACCCTGTGGCACTGATTGTGCTGAAGTGAGCATATTCAAAATAGCAACGAGTCAAATTTCCAGTACGGAAAATGAGACCACAGAGATTTACATATCTAGTCCCTTCTTTCTTCCTGCTTTGGATTGGTGTTTACAGAACTATTAGGGATTTACAAGCCTGCAGAGTTTGTATAAAGCAGGTCTTGTGTCCTAAACACGCCATAATTACATCGCTGGAGTCTTGAAATCTCTGGAATTCTTCAGGAATGATGAGCATTTGCAGAAGTACAGGAATGGACACAACCCAAGGCTGGAATGCCTGGAGGGATACGATCTGGATCATTCAATCTGAAATTACCCTTGAAATGCTAATATAGTAGTATCATGAGTAGTATCTCATGAGCACACTTCTCGACTAGAGCTCAAGAATCTTAAAACCTCCAAATCACTTAAACGACTCCAGTTTAGATCCCTGAGAGATTAGCCCACCCTGAGTATATGCCCTCTCTCTCTAGTATATGCCCTCTCTCTCTCTCTCGCTCTCTCTCTCTTTTGCTCTCTCTTGTTCTCTAGTAGGTAAGAGAAAGATGCAGGGCCCTTTGTCAGACTCCCTAATTAGTCACGATCTTCTGCTCCTAGTGTAGCTACTATAGCCTCGCAAACACAAGCTCATCTATCAGCTTCACTCACCCTCCTTCTCTCTCGGCCATTTCTTAAATAAATTCAGTTTTTCACTTCTTTCATTTAATTTCCTATTCGTCGCATCTGTTCTATTTTTTTTCCCTACCAGCCCCCACCCCTGACTTCTTCATCATCTTTCTCATCTAACCCTTGAGCATGTCACCCTCCCCCTCCAGTTGGTGCCAGTTGGTGTCGAGTGTGTACTCTAAACGCGATGGATCTAGAATTGGGGAGAGTGCAGAATGCAGATACAAGTGTGTGCAGCATGTGAGAATGCATTAGGACATTGTGCAGTGATAGAGTAGTGGGTTAGTGATGGAAATCCTGGGCCAGGGCCAGGCCGTGGTCAATATGTGCAACGCTGAGTCAATAACACTAGTCTCTGTGTTTGGGGTGAACAATAGGAAGGGTGTTTGTGTGGTGGGGAATGGGGGAGGGGATGAGTAACGACCCGACAGCTGGGATAGTCTCACACATACACACACTCACCCACACCCACTTACTGAGCTACAACCGAGTTTGTGGTCGTGTGTGATTATGGAAAGGCATGTGCATGGTTACCAGGTTGCAAAATTACCGAAAATAAATAAATAAATAAATAAATGAAACCCTGAAACTAGACCAAAATTGCTCTAAAAAGCCGCCAAAATAGAGATACTGTAGTTGAGTCATTGATTCAAATATAAGTAAATGTTTTACTCATCTGAATTACATTTCTCTCATGTCCTCAAATTTCTCTTGATGTTTCTTCTTTCTTTATAAAAAACAACAACAACAACAACAAGAACACAAATCACCATCCATGACCTTTCTCAAATCTGGCAACCCTGGAGATGTAACAAACATGAAAGACTTAAATATCATAACATGAGAAATAACAACAACAATAATAATAAGTGTGTGTGTGTGTGTGTGTATATATTTTCCTGGAATGGGGTTGTAAAATGTTGTGAAATTTATTCAACCTCTTCCTTTGTACAGCAGTTTCATAATTCTGCTTTACACAAGCTCATAAACATAAATGGTCACCATTTCATTATTTACCATCATGATCAAAAAAAAAAAAAAATCTGAGCATCAAAAAGTGAACAAAATTGCCTTCTTGCCTTATTGAACTCTACAATGAAGATATCATGGTACTAATCTGGATTGGATTTTTGCCCAGCGATGGTGATTAAGGGGCATTTCGGTCAGACAAAAGCGTCCCAAACCTCCCTAAATTCCCCCACAGCCGACACCACAATGGGGGAAACCCAAACTGGGCTGCACCCTGCCAATCAGGTATTGTGAATGCTTTTGTCCATTGAGAATTCAGCCAATCAGAATCGGCCATGCTGGTAAACGCTGAGCAACCACGGGAGGAACGGCAGCTGATGACCCTGCATTCTCATGAGGGGTCAAGGCTGATTCATGTTACCACTCACCATGCAAGTCTTATGCCAAGTCTTATAATTCAATGCATACTGTTAATACCAGGAGAAGGAAAAATAACACGAAACATCAAGTTAAACAAGGATACTGTTTCAGCGGAATGGAAATAGTCGAGAATTGCTAGTAAGAATGAAACAAGGATAATCTTGGAAAGTGATTGCTTTCCCTCCTCAAACATAACTGAAATCAAAACAGACTTTTTAAAAATCTTGTTCACTTACAGCTTCGTAAAAATTTTTTTTTTCTCAAGCACATAACAGATGCTCAGAGTTCTGTGCTGTGTTACATGCTGTTATTCTAATTATCATTAGATTTTTCATTGCTGCATGCTGTTTAATTTCTTTTTTTGGATTAGTATATATACACGTGTGTGTGTAATATATTTTTTCTTTCTTTTTCTTTGAAAATTTTATCATATCCTAGGCTATTTTTTTTGCAGTGTGTCTTAGTTATCAATATTTTTAGCATTGTAAGAGCCGAACTTTGTTTTGGATAATTCTAAAAAACTGTTATTAATGTCACATTAACGTTATAGAATGTCCATGATTCAGCTGTAGCAATTACATAAAAGACAAAATTCTTCTTTTCCCATCTTTTTTTTTTTCAATAAAATTCAGTGATTTTTCAGACTTTCCTGTATGTAAATGGCCTCTCATATTTAACTGTTGCTGTAGAAATGATGTCAGGACAAAACATAATACAACCCGGATTCCAAAAAAGTTGGGACAAAGTACAAATTGTAAATAAAAACGGAATGCAATAATTTACAAATCTCAAAAACTGATATTGTATTCACAATAGAACATCGACAACATATCAAATGTCGAAAGTGAGACATTTTAAAATTTCATGCCAAATATTGGCTCATTTGAAATTTCATGAGAGCAACACATCTCAAAAAAGTTGGGACAGGGGCAATAAGAGGCTGGAAAAGTTAAAGGTACAAAAAAGGAACAGCTGGAGGACCAAATTGCAACTCATTAGGTCAATTGGCAATAGGTCATTAACATGACTGGGTATAAAAAGAGCATCTTGGAGTGGCAGTGGCTCTCAGAAGTAAAGATGGGAAGAGGATCACCAATCCCCCTAATTCTGCGCCGACAAATAGTGGAGCAATATCAGAAAGGAGTTCGACAGTGTAAAATTGCAAACAGTTTGAACATATCATCATCTACAGTGCATAATATCATCAAAAGATTCAGAGAATCTGGAAGAATCTCTGTGCGTAAGGGTCAAGGCCGGAAAACCATACTGGGTGCCCATGATCTTCAGGCCCTTAGACGGCACTGCATCACATACAGGCATGCTTCTGTATTGGAAATCACAATATGGGCTCAGGAATATTTCCAGAGAACATTATCTGTGAACACAATTCACCGTGCCATCCGCTGTTGCCAGCTAAAACTCTATAGTTCAAAGAAGAAGCCGTATCTAAACACGATCCAGAAGCGCAGACGTCTTCTCTGGGCCAAGGCTCATTTAAAATGGACTGTGGCAAAGTGGAAAACTGTTCTGTGGTCAGACGAATCAAAATTTGAAGTTCTTTATGGAAATCAGGGACGCCGTGTCATGCGGACAAAAGAGGAGAAGGACGGCCCAAGTTGTTATCAGCGCTCAGTTCAGAAGCCTGCATCTCTGATGGTATGGGGTTGCATTAGTGCGTGTGGCATGGACAGCTTACACATCTGGAAAGACACCATCAATGCTGAAAGGTATATCCAGGTTCTAGAGCAACATATGCTCCCATCCAGACGACGTCTCTTTCAGGGAAGACCTTGCATTTTCCAACATGACAATGCCAAACCACATACTGCATCAATTACAGCATCATGGCTGCGTAGAAGAAGGGTCCGGGTACTGAACTGGCCAGCCTGCAGTCCAGATCTTTCACCCATAGAAAACATTTGGCGCATCATAAAACGGAAGATACGACAAAAAAGACCTAAGACAGTTGAGCAACTAGAATCCTACATTAGATAAGAATGGGTTAACATTCCTATCCCTAAACTTGAGCAACTTGTCTCCTCGGTCCCCAGGCGTTTACAGACTGTTGTAAAGAGAAAAGGGGATGTCTCACAGTGGTAAACATGGCCTTGTCCCAACTTTTTTGAGATGTGTTGTTGTCATGAAATTTAAAATCACCTAATTTTTCTCTTTAAATGATACATTTTCTCAGTTTAAACATTTGATATGTCATCTATGTTCTATTCTGAATAAAATATGGAATTTTGAAACTTCCACATCATTGCATTCCGTTTTTATTTACAATTTGTAATTTGTCCCAACTTTTTTGGAATCAGGGTTGTAAATCAAGTTAGAAATAACTGAAGTTTGGGAGAAAAAAACACTCCTGGAGATCCACCTTCTACCCATCTTCAGCCTATTGCTGGGTTTCACGTGACGTCACATCCACCTCATTAGTTATCCAAAACTTTAGCTGGTGGTCTACCAAAGCTCAGTTGACAAAGCGTTTGTACGGAGAAAGTGCATTGCTCGCATGAAAAATGCCTTACGCTTGCATTGTTTTAGGTTGTTCAAATCGATCAGACTGTGAAACTGATAAAAGTTTCTTCAGGGTTCCCCGTGAACTAATAAAAAAGGATGAACGAACACAGGATTTCACAAAAAGACGTCGAGAAAGGTGGCTTTTGAACCTCTCGCTGAAATCGAAGGGAGCCGAGTCGAAGCATGCTCGAGTTTGCAGTGATCACTTGGTGAAAGGTTTGTATTTCCCTCTCAGCTATGGCCTTCGTGTTTTCCAAGTACTTTTCTTGCTATGTGTCGTTATTTTACGGTACTTTTTTTAGTCACGAAGCGCTAAAGTCCCCAGCTGTTTCTTTGTTTACTCCTCACTCCTCACAAAGTCCATATGCATGAAGGTCGCGAAAAAATTCTTACCCAGCCATACAGTTACAATGCGCCGAACCAGATAGTTCGAGATGTCGGGGAACTCGACTGAAGGGTAGTTTTCGAG
Organism: Neoarius graeffei; assembly: GCF_027579695.1. Taxonomy (NCBI): domain Eukaryota; kingdom Metazoa; phylum Chordata; class Actinopteri; order Siluriformes; family Ariidae; genus Neoarius; species Neoarius graeffei. The sequence goes on along the minus strand of NC_083590.1, from coordinate 27,246,090 downwards.
ATCATATGACAAATCCTTCTTTCCCAGACTGTAGGGGTTGATTCCATTGCACATAGCAATCTTCTGAATATATCTAAAGCGAACAGTGGCTTCTAGATTACGAGCATACTCTGATAAGTTATCGTTAGTTGTTTGCACTACGGCAGCCTTTAGACCACCAGCTATTTAAAAAAAAAGTCCCTTCCCACGCCATGTGGTGCATAGGGTGGCGCTGATCTCCGTTTCCATAGCCCTCGGCCTCTCGCCTATTACATAGCTAGGGTTACAGTGGGGGGCTAGTCATCTGGTAACCGCGAAAGTTTTGACTTTGAGTTGTTTGCACTATGGCAGCCTTTAGACCACCAGCTATTTCACGTCCAGTAAAACCACTAAGAAAAGTCACGTGACTGAAACCCAGCAATAAATTTTCATCTCTCTCTCTCTCTCCACTAGTGACTGGGTTTTTACACACGTCACCTCCCTATCTTCAGCAATCAATACAATTTAGTTTTGGGTGTTGTCTCCTGGGGTGGCACGGTGGTGTAGTGGTTAGCGCTGTCGCCTCACAGCAAGAAGGTCCTGGGTTCGAGCCCCGGGGCCGGCGAGGGCCTTTCTGTGCGGAGTTTGCATGTTCTCCCCGTGTCCGCGTGGGTTTCCTCCGGGTGCTCCGGTTTCCCCCACAGTCCAAAGACATGCAGGTTAGGTTAACTGGTGACTCTAAATTGACCATAGGTGTGAATGTGAGTGTGAATGGTTGTCTGTGTCTATGTGTCAGCCCTGTGATGACCTGGCGACTTGTCCAGGGTGTACCCCGCCTTTCACCCGTAGTCAGCTGGGATAGGCTCCAGCTTGCCTGCGACCCTGTAGAAGGATAAAGCGGCTAGAGATAATGAGATGAGATGAGGTGTTGTCTCCTCACTCAAACCCATCATTTACCATTTGTAATGCTTCAGAATGTTTGCAGGGCTGAGCACAAACTTCCTCAGTGAGTCTCTCTTCCCAGCTGCACATACAGGCTTAAATAATTATGAACTTGCTACAGGGGACAACATTTTTTAACCTTAATTTTAACTTAACCTTAATTTTTAAAAATCCTCCTAAATCTTCACCTCCTGTAATGATCATGCTGGTGGTGTTGCAGGATTGCAGGAGCGGAGCAGTCCTTCACAACTGACTTCAAGTTCACATGGAGAGTTGACGCAATGAAATACCGAGAAATAAAATCCCTGCTCAGAGATGCTCTTCATGCAGAAATAAATCACATGTGAAAGAAAAATGGATTGAACTTCCATTTCATGTTGTCTTTACCCTCAGAAAGAGGTTTCATAATCTGCTAATGAACTGAATTTAGATCCAGAGATGAGATGAGATGAGATGAGCAAGTGGTTACTTCAGCATCAGGATTGATATGCAATAGTCTAAGGCTATGTCCATATTATTAATACATTTTAATTTTAAAATGCATCACTTTTGCTACCTGGCGTCCACACTAGCCTGGAGTTTTCGAGCCCTAAAAATGGAGACTTTTGAAAATGTAGTAGAGTAGCCAATCAGAGCGCGTGATTGCTCATATCTAGTGAATGTGGATAGAACAATTTCTGATAGGAAGCTAAAACGGTCGTCTGGACGGAGGTCATTTTCATTTTAAAATGCTGTTTTAAAACGGAAACTTATTAATATGAACATAGAACGATCTAAAATAAAAAAAAAACGATCACTTTATCGCAAGAGAAAGAAATTTGACTTTCACTTGAAGAGCCTGTGGAGATTCTAGAGCATGTACATTTCAGTGATCACAGTCATACAATAGGTCCTACTGTTTTTAATCATAATTATATATTTTTATTGGTCAGATGTTCTGAATGGATTTACTGGAACAAAGGTGCTGTTGTGCTTTGCATCAGTTCAGCATAATGTAACTACTCAGCTGTTCATGTTGTAAATAAACACCCTCCCTCTGCATTTAGGTCCATAGTGATGTGCAGTGTGTTGGCAGGAGAATATTCATGGCTATATTCCACTATGTGTTGAATGAGCAGAGTTAATGTATTTTTTTTTAAACTGGAAGTTTTCCCACATCTATATAAGCTTGACATGTAATGACCAGGTGAGGTGCTGCAAGAGAAACCAAAAGGAGCAAAGGTCAGTTTCATAACTTTTATCAATTTTAGTCCCAGCACACTGAATTTTAAATATGGGAATATCTCTGAAATTAAAATAAATAATGTCAGCATTATTAGAGGGTATGTACATTTATATTTATATAGGGAAGCCATGGCCTAAAGGTTAGCAAAGCAGCTTTCCTCTGAAAAAAAAAAAAAGATCTCTGGTTCGTTTCCCTGGACCAGCAAGAATGGCAAGTGCCTTTGTGTAAGGCAACTAATCCCCAATTGCTCCCTGGGCTGCCTACTGCTGTATATCAGGGTCCTGTTGTACGTTGCTCTGGATAAGAGCATCTGCTAAATGCCTGTAATACTTAAAAAATTATGATTTGGGGAAGTCATGGCCTAATGGTTAGAGAAGCAACCTTTGGTCCTTGGGACCAAAAGGTCACTGGTTTGGTTCCCTGGACCCGCAGGAATGGCTGAAGTACCCTTAAGCAAGGCACCTAACCCCAGGCTGCTCTTGATATGTTGTACGTTGCTTTGGATAAGAGCATGTGGTAAATGCCTGTAATACTTAAAAAGGTATGATTTGGGGAAGCCATGGCCTAATGGTTAAAGAAGCAACATTGGGACCAAAAGATCACCGGTTTGGTTCCCTGGACCAACAGGAATGGCTGAAGTACCCTTAAGCAAGGCACCTAACCCCAGGCTGCTCTTGGTATGTTGTACATGACTTTGGATAAGAGCATGTGGTAAATGCCTGTAATACTTAAAAAGTTATGATTTGGGGAAGCCATGGCCTAATGGTTAAAGAAGGAACATTGGGACCAAAAGGTCACTGGTTTGGTTCCCTGGACCTGCAGGAATGGCTGAAGTACTCTTAAGCAAGGCACCTAACCCCAGGCTGCTCTTGGTATGTTGTACATAACTTTGGATAAGAGCATCTGGTAAATGTCTGTAATACTTAAAAAGTTATGATTTGGGGAAGCCATGGCCTAATGGTTAGAGAAGCAACTTTGGGACCAAAAGGTTGCCGGTTTGGTTCCCTGGACCCGCAGAAATGGCTGAAGTACCCTTAAGCAAGGCACCTAACCCCCAACTGCTCTCCAGGCTGCACTAGGTATGTTGTACATTGCTCTGGATAAGAGCGTCTGCTAAATGTGTGTAAAGTAATATTAAGTACACCATACAGCTCTTTTACTACATAGTCCCCAATTTCAGAAAAATGTAAATAGCTTGCCAATGTGTGTCAGTGCATCATTACTTCATGTACAAAAAAGATTTGCATGAATTCAAGATGTGGCATGTGAACCTGTAGTCTCTTTCAGTTGCTAGCCATGCTGGTGAATTTGGTAATAACAAACAACGTTAGCAGACTACAGAGAGCCAATAATGGATTAAAAAAAGAAGAAAAACAACTGGGCGGCACGGTGGTGTAGTGGTTAGCGCTGTCGCCTCACAGCAAGAAGGTCCGGGTTCGAGCTCCATGGCCGGCGAGGGCCTTTCTGTGCGGAGTTTGCATGTTCTCCCCGTGTCCGCGTGGGTTTCCTCCGGGTGCTCCGGTTTCCCCCACAGTCCAAAGACATGCAGGTTAGGTTAACTGGTGACTCTAAATTGACTGTAGGTGTGAGTGTGAGTGTGAATGATTGTCTGTGTCTATGTGTCGGCCCTGTGATGACCTGGCGACTTGTCCAGGGTGTACCCCGCCTTTCGCCCGTAGTCAGCTGGGATAGGCTCCAGCTTGCCTGCGACCCTGTAGAACAGGATAAAGCGGCTAGAGATAATGAGATGAGATGAGAAGAAAAACAACTGACAAAGCAAGAATACATGGATGAACAAAGTTAGGGACTCCCATAAATACAACAGCATGACCTCATAGAGTTCTGCACAAGATTCAAACCACTGCTAAGCCTCAAGAAATGGAAATTGGGGGAAAAAGTAGAAACTATGTTGACTGACCAGACACCACTGAATCCAACTGAGAATACTTTTTTACTTATTAAAGACTAGCACGAAAGGGAACAAATCTGTCCAACCAAGCAGGAACTGAATATAGTTGAAATATAGATCTGGCTGAGCATCACCAGGAAGGAAAGATACCTGAAGATGTTTATGCAAGAGGTTTGAATCCAAGCATTAACTCTGACAAACTTCCTCAGTGATGTTATTTATCCAATTAAGGCATTTTTTCCTATATCATTTAACCAAAGTAGACATATCTTTCAAATAAAGGTGACATTATTTACTTTAACCTCAAAACCTTTACTTATTGGTACTGTTCACTTCCTTACAGACTACATTGTACACGTGTACATTCTTGAGTAATATCAAGGGCATGGTAATAAAGATACAGAAACCGAATGTAATGAAAAAGAATGTCTACATTTTCTGAATCCACAGCGTACGTCTCTCCTGGCTCTATACAAAGATTTGACCTCAGTGCATTTCAGGCCAGATTCCAGGCTCCTACACGACATGCAGAGAGAGAGAGAGAGAGAGAGAGAGAGAGAGAGAGAGAGAGACAGACAGACAGAATGAGTGAGAGACTGAGCGGGAGGGAGGGGGAGAGAGAGAATGAGGGAGAGAGAGAGAGAATGAGTGAGAGACTGATGGAGGGAGAGAGAGAGAGAGAGAGGTTGGAGATGACAGATCACTCAGAACCACACTCAGCTGTGCCAGTTTTCATAAATCATAGATGGTCCTCAGACATGCCGCCATCTTAAACTCTAATGATCACTCCAGTTGTCTGTCTCCTCTCCTCTCCCACTCAGTGCTGCACTGATGCATAGTTTAAAAAGACTCTGTTTTCTTTCCATATCTCTTCTTGATCCAGGTCCATTAATCTATTTTAGTTGAGGAAGCTTTATAAAGAATAATACACATAATGGGAGGGAATGCTGTCGTGGCTTCATACATCAACCAAGGCCAAGGAGGAAGTCTTGAACAGTGGGTTTTTTTTATTTTATTTTACGGTTCATTCATTGGCAGCATGGTGATGCAGTGGTTAGCATTGTCGCCTCACAGCAAGAAGGTTCTGGGTTTGAGTCCAGTGACTGACGGGGGCCTTTCTGTGTGGAGTTTGCATGTTCTCCCCGTGTCTGCATGGGTTTCCTCCGGGTGCTCTGGTTTCCCTCACAGTCCAAAGACATGCAGGTTCGGCTAATTGGTGGCTCTAAATTGACCGTAGATGTGAATGTGAGTGTGAATGGTTGTCTGTCTCTATGCGTCGGTCCTGTGATGATCTGGCAACTTGTCCAGGGTGTACCCCACCTCTCACCCAGAGTCAGCTGGGATAGGCTCCAGCTTGCCTGCGACTCTGCACAGGATAAGCAGTTACGGATAATGGATGGATGAATTCATTCATTTTCATTATATTTTACTGCTGAGATTTCAGCAGGCTGAGAAGTCCAGCCCAGTTATCTCTCAGTCACCTTGAAGGATTCCTCAGATATTCCCAAGTCAGATGTGAGATGTTATCATGCCCATTGTGACATGACTGATACAAGTCTATAGGCCTCCATCTTCAAATCGATGACTTTCTGAACCATTGGGGGTTATGAGTGTCATCCTAGGGTAACTGCCATGACACTTAGCGACAAGCCTCTTCAATTGAGGACTTGAACATGGCCCAATGAGACATCATTCAGTAAAATTTAGAGGTCTTTCTGGAGGTGGGGATTAAATTTGTCATTCCCTGAAGCTTCTGCTGGATGCTCCCGAAAAGGATCTCCTAGATTTACCTGGTAACTCAGTCTCGTGTCTTGGGCAACAAATTCAAATAACCACCAGGTGGTGATCAGTTGTCCACACTACTCAACCTGAGTGTCTAAAATGAGTCTTCAAGTCTGAAGATACAATCATCAAATAGACCACTGCTCTTTGCCCAAAGGTGCTCTGGAACCAAATACACTTACCTGTATTGCTGGGTTGCACCTGAAGTTACATCCGCCTCATTAGATATGCAAGACATGAAGTGGTGGTCAGCTAAGCTCACTGTTCACAAAACGTTACTATCACTGGGGCGCCTTGCTAGTCATTAAAATGCCCTATGCTTGCATTGTTTTGGGCTGTTTGAATCAAACAAACTGTGAGACTGATGAAAGTTTCTTCTGGGTTCCTCATGAAGTGATAAAAAAGGGTGAAAGAGCAAAGGATTTTACCAAAAGATGACAAGAAAGGTGGCTCTTGAACCTTTTGCTGCGATGGAAGAGAACTGAGTTGAAAAATACTTGAGTTTGCACTGATCACTTCGTGAAAGGTTTATAAATTCCTCTGATTTATTTCATTTGGATTTGCAAATCACCTTTTCTGTTATTTTGTGATGTTTTGAAGTTCAGGAAACACTTAAGTCCTCAGATGATTTTTGGTTTGTTTACTATTTGCCATGGGGCGGCACGGTGGTGTAGTGGTTAGCGCTGTCGCCTCACAGCAAGAAGGTCCGGGTTCGAGCCCCGTGGCCGGCGAGGGCCTTTCTGTGCAGTTTGCATGTTCTCTCCGTGTCCGCATGGGTTTCCTCCGGGTGCTCCGGTTTCCCCCACAGTCCAAAGACATGCAGGTTAGGTTAACTGGTGACTCTAAATTGACCATAGGTGTGAATATGAGTGTGAATGGTTGTCTGTGTCTATGTGTCAGCCCTGTGATGACCTGGCGACTTGTCCAGGGTGTACCCCGCCTCTCGCCCGTAGTCAGCTGGGATAGGCTCCAGCTTGCCTGCGACCCTGTAGAACAGGATAAAGCGGCTAGAGATAATGAGATGAGAATGAGACTATTTGCCATATTGTAAACTAATGCATATATACTATGTGTAATCCCCAGGTCTTTAAAAGTGTTTCTGTGGACCTTTGTGAACAATGTACCTGGAAGAGAAGAGCAGGGATGATTGAGAATCAAACGGCTGTGGTTTGTTGACACTTGATGCTAAAACTGGTAGCGTTCTAGTAACCATCGTGAAGGCGCAGACAAAAAGCCCAAAAATGCCGACTTATGATATCTCATAGTGGGCAGCATGGTGGTGTAGTGGTTAGCACTGTCGCCTCATAGCAAGAAGGTCCTGGGTTTGAGCCCAGTGGCTGGCGAGGGCCTTTCTGTGCGGAGTTTGCATGTTCTCCCCGTGTCTGTGTGGGTTTCCTCCGGGTGCTCCAGTTTCCCCCATAGTCCAAAGACATGCAGGTTAGGCTAATTGGTGGCTCTAAATTGACTGTGAGTGTGAAAGGTTGTTTTTCTCTGTGTCAGCCCTGCGATAACCTGGCGACTTGTCCAGGGTGTACCCTGCCTCTTGCCTATAGTCAGCTGGGATAGACTCCAGCTTGCCTGCAACCCTGTAGAACAGGATAAGCGGCTACAGATAATGGATGGATGGATGAATATCTCATAGTGTCTTGATCCCCACATCTTTAACCCAGCCACATAATAAAAGTTGTACGCCTCCATGCTCGTCCAGGTTTTCATCTGTTTGTCCATGTAGAATGATGTCTTCAGCACCAGATAGCTTGAGATGTTGGGGAAATCAATGGATGGATAATTTACCGACTCATAGGAAAAATCCTTCTGTGATAACGTGTAAGCATCTATCCCATTGCAAAGAGCAACTTTCTGAAGGTATCTTGATTGTGCATTGGCCTCTAAACTGTGGAAATAGTCAGAAACGGTTTCACTAGCTCTCTCCATAACAGTGGCCAAATTGGTTTGCCTGACCACCACTTCATTCACCGGAAGTAAACTTGCAAGCAAAAGTCATGTGACTGAATACAACCTATTAGCAACCATATTTTCTAGCCTGGCGGCACGGTGGTGTAGTGGTTAGCGCTGTCGCCTCACAGCAAGAAGGTCCTGGGTTCGAGCCCCATGGCCGGCGAGGGCCTTTCTGTGCGGAGTTTGCATGTTCTCCCCGTGTCCGCGTGGGTTTCCTCCGGGTGCTCCGGTTTCCCCCACAGTCCAAAGACATGCAGGTTAGGTTAACTGGTGACTCTAAATTGACCGTAGGTGTGAATGTGAGTGTGAATGGTTGTCTGTGTCTATGTGTCAGCCCTGTGATGACCTGGCGACTTGTCCAGGGTGTACCCCGCCTTTCGCCCGTAGTCAGCTGGGATAGGCTCCAGCTTGCCTGCGACCCTGTAGAACAGGATAAAGCGGCTAGAGATAATGAGATGAGATGAGATTTTCTAGCCTTGTGCTGTTATTGACAATCACTTGAACAGAAGTCTAATAAAATTTTATAATATGGTTTCAGATCCAGAAGGCCATTCCTCCTAATTATGCATCTCAAAATATCTTTGCCACTCTAAACATTTTTCCAACAGTTTTCCTTCCTGAGGCCCAGAACCTCATAGAGGCAGCCCTCTTGTCCAATAGGGAAAAACTGTAACCTGCTACATGTACCTTAGCCTAGGACTGGTAAGCATCCCCACACCAACTTGAGGCCTATGCCCTGAGGAAATTCCAGAGGAGGAGAAAAACCTCACTGGATTGTTGGGCCCCGATTGCAAAGGTCCATCTAAGACTGTCCCTCACATTGCAGATGGTGAGCCCACAAGATGAGTCTGAGCAGGCTATGCGGATGGCTTGGTTGCCAGATTCTCAGCTCCAGTACAAGCTCCAAATGTGGGGCCTGGGAACTCTAATCAGTCCATGATACACATACTTTTTTCGGATCATTCTGTGTCTATCCTTTCCCCTTAGATCTGTTCATGAAGGTTAGGTTTACTGGGAACAAGCACCCAGTGATATAGACATGACGTTCAAGTACAAGTACACAAAGGGGTACTCCATCCACAAAGGGGTGAACAGTATCTTTATGTCTTGATAATCATTATTAATCTGTGCTTCCAATCAATATTGATCTTTTCATTATTGATAATCACTTCAACTTTCTAAATGAACAATATTTGATTAGCCTTTTCTCACAATATACACTTGTACAATATTCAGAATACTTCATTGAAGTGTTGAAGGAAATAAATGGTACAAACACAGTAAAATAAAAAAACAACAGATAACATTTAATGCAATGTAAAATGAAAATGAAAGAAGTCCAGCACTACTTTCACCATATCATACTCCCTACTTTAGAAAATAAATAGCCTACTTGAACGTGTCAAAGTTTGTTGTTCATTCAAGGGAGTGACTGTACATCATTGTCATATGGTTAAAGTACTGCAAGTCTTGCAAAGTTAGAATACAGAATGCATACAATGCAAGCGTACAAGTTCTTATCACCAAATTCCAATGTCTGTCTACAATACTATATGTGTGTTGAATATTTAAATAATATTGGCTGGCGTTGAGTGGTATATCAGATATATTCCATCCAGCTAGCATGATACTGAATGAGTCGAAGACAAGGAATATCTGATATACCGCGAACAAAAGCCAGCCAATATTATTATTATTATTATTATTATTATACACTCTCTTCATATCAGCATATCAGCATTCTCGAAGGCCAACGTGAGCTTAACTATGACTCAGCGCTAGTGTTGCCACCTGTCCCGGTTTTTCCTGATTGTCCCGGATTTTCATGGTCTGTCCCGGAAAAAAAAAATAAAAATCCGGGACACTGAATGTCCCGGTTTTTTGTACATGATGGGCAAAATGTGTATTTCAACTTGCGAGCCAGCTGAGAACCAGTTTGCTTTTCCATAGCTCGCCCGTGCTAAGCGCCACTAAGCGGAGCCACGTCATCACGTCGCTGAATACGTCATTACGTCGCTGTATACGTCACTTACGTCGCTGTATACGTCAGTTACGGCGCTACGTTTACATAAACCTTGGCGCGAATATCAAAGCAAAAACACGGAAGAAGCAGCAGTAACAACAATAATAATAATAATAATGGATGACTTCGCGTTTGTACAGCTGCTGCTTCTCGGCGCTTAAAAATGGCGATCTTTCATGGTCTTGTTATTGTTGTTGGTCTTAACAACTCCGCCCCCCCGCTGACGTAAGCGGTTCTTTCCTCTGGCCCAGCAGAGAGTTGGTGCTCGCCTGGAACCGGATTGGACTGATAAAAGAAACAGACTCTCTGTTGCAATGGTGAAGGCTGAGCTTCAAGTCAGGCTAAACTTTCAGTTGTCCTGTACTGAGTTCAAGACATTCATTGAAAATCAGCCAGGACTCATAGCAGCAGCAAAGAAAAACACCAAATATAAATGGAAGATTAGGTAAGGTTTTGGTGAATTAAATGAAATAGTGTAGTGTAGTAACATACTCCTGTATGCACTGTATGTGCCAAGTTATATCAGTTACATGTCCTCCTATGTACTTGTTTAGCCAAGAGCAGCAGAGGCACAGGCAAGCACAAGCAAAGCACACACCACACTCTAAGCAATCAGGTAAGCTGTTTGACACTACACCTTACATTGTTACATTCAGGTATTCTTAGATACAATGAAAAATTAGATTATTTATTTTTATTCCACATAAGCAAACAAACAGAACTTAATTATGTATTTCCCTTTTACCTGTGCCCACTACTGCCCCCAGTTGTCCACAACCAAAAACTGTTGGAAATAAACCAAAATACTGAAGACCTAGCCTAGTAAACTAGACCCACCCGCCTAGCGGCCAAAAATATTTTTGCCTAGCGAATGGGTCTAGCCTCGCACCATGTAAACAAAAACACTCCGGGCATCAAATCGTGGCCGCCAATCACAACGCAAGGTTTTTGTTTGGATTCTTTGGACGGGCTTTTGCAGGAGTGACGACAAAGCTGCGCGACGCTGGAGAAAGCGCAGTAGGAAAGATGGCTACGGCTAGTGAACAGCGCACGTTTGACTCCGCTTTGGAATCAGTTTTAGAAGAATTAGACTTGGAGTTTTCGTTGAAACATGAGCAGGAAGAGGCTCTCCGCTCATTCCTTTTCAAGAAGGACGTTTTCGCTGTTTTGCCGACCGGCTATGGCAAAAGTCTGATCTACCAGCTGGCTCCGCTCGTAGCCAAAAGGATGGGGCTAGTTTGTGCAGTACGAAGAATTAATAAACAGCTTTGAAACATTACTTTTTGATTGTTTCTTATTTTCCCGTTATTTTAAATTTAAGGGAAATTATTTCACCAAACACCACTAAATAAAAACTCTCAAAAACAGTTTAAGCAAACCCTTGAAAAACACTTGGGGAAAAAAAATGAGTGTATGTTATGTATGTGGTACAGACTCCAAACTTGTGGTCATTATCTCCAAACTTCTTAATATTTAGAACATGTTTATTAATTAATATGCATTTTGAAAAATTATTTATTTCAAGGTCTCCCCCACTGCTTTCTGTCGCTCTGACTACGTCACAGTCACTGTTGCGCTGATTGGTCAGAGCGTTGGCCTATACGCACAGAGACAGTTTGAAAGACAGCGGTTTGTTCCTCCTACCCGCTTCGGAAATGTCTACGGATTGAGGCCAGACTAAATATTCACATTTAGTCTGGCTTGCCAGGCTAATGAAGACCTGCTATATTATGTAAAGCAATTAACTAAACAAATAACTAGCAAAAGCGTCATTTTTACTAATTAGAGCAATACAGTTTCAGCGTAGAAGGGCGATTTTTGTCTTGGGTTAGATGTGTGAAGGGCGCCGTTGCTTACAAGCAAAAAGGTCGATTGGATGGTCGAAATGTCCAGGATTTTTGTCAGACACAGGTGGCAACCCTACTCAGCGCCATCAGCGCAGCAGTGAAGTCACCTTCCATCCGGTGTAGCGTTCATCGGTAGTGTTAACGAATGCTAATAAAGTGGTCAAGCCAGTGCTATCAGAAGCAAGTAGCACAGGCTAACAACCGAGAAACTAAGATTTCTGTCTCCAGACTCTTTTTCCACACTGTATGCTCGCTACAGTATTTTTCACTTAGACTTAAGTATTCATTTCTCTATGTAATTTACTTAGTTACTTTTAAAATCAACATCGACAACTACACACAACGGAGCGACCTAGCAGCCTGCTGCTAATCCCTTACAAAATCCTTTGCCCTGCTGCTTTTTTGGTGTCTGGCTAAGTTTTAGCTGAGCTCAAGTCCCAGCTCTAATAGTAACAGTTCACCACTGCTTGTTGAATGCATGAAGAATAGCTGATGAAGTTTTGGTAGCCTTTCAGGTGTTCAACATGTCTTTCTCTTTCTCAGTGGACAAAGAAATTATTCTGTGTATGCACAGCAGAAAACTTTCTCATTGGATATTTGCATCAGCTCTGATGTGTGACATCATGTCTTGACAACATGCAATATCGTAAACCATATTGAACGATCGTGCACCATTAGGTAGAGTGATATAATACATGTAGGATAAGCGATATGCTAACAATATTACATACTATCGAATCAAATGAATGCAGTGCTTAATTTGTGAAGTGGGAGGTCCCGGAACGCAGGAGGTAGGTGGGTCCGGCGACTCAAAAAAAAAAAAAAAAGGCGGGGGGCGGTTTACTATAACTTTACGCACATACGCCTATTGCATGACATGTATTGCAACAGCACCAGTTATCAAATCCTGGACAACAATGGACAACGCTCAGAATGTTCTCCAAACAGGCACTCAAGTTCACTCTCGCTCTCCACACATACGTTAAGGCAGGGGTCGGGAACCTTTTTGGTTGAGAGAGCCATGAAAGCCACATATTTTCAAATACATTTTCGTGAGAGCCATATATATTAAATTATATATTACATTTATCTTCTAAAATAACAGACTGCACTCATATCACAACCGGTTTATTTCACCATTGGAGATCAGATCACACAAGACATGAGTTAAATGACTCATTTTAAGGATTTAAGTAGGGTATTTAAAAGCGTAGCCTAGGATTTCAAGCATATTTCAAGTTTAAAAGCAGTGCCAGGCTGGTACACTTGCAGCAGGTGCTGGTGCAGTGTCACTGTGTCCAACGTCGTCCATTTTAGGTCGTTTAGGATCCGGCTGTCCTGGGACTTTGAAAAATTTTAGTAAGCTTTCTTGTTTTTTTGCCATTTTTTCCACAGCGCAAGCTAACGGCTACAAAAAACCCGGTGTTCTATTGAGCGGAAGTATACACCCCATGTCCCCCCACTTCCCCTTTTGCATAGATTTTGTGGATGTCATAGGAGAGAAATCAACAACAGATATCAAAATCAAAACCGAACACTAAACAAATTTCTCATCTCATTATCTCTAGCCGCTTTATCCTTCTACAGGGTCGCAGGCAAGCTGGAGCCTATCCCAGCTGACTACGGGCGAAAGGCGGGGTACACCCTGGACAAGTCGCCAGGTCATCACAGGGCTGACACATAGACACAGACAACCATTCACACTCACATTCACACCTACGGTCAATTTAGAGTCACCAGTTAACCTAACCTGCATGTCTTTGGACTGTGGGGGAAACCGGAGCACCCGGAGGAAACCCACGCGGACACGGGGAGAACATGCAAACTCCACACAGAAAGGCCCTCGCCGGCCCCAGGGCTCGAACCCAGGACCTTCTTGCTGTGAGGCAACAGCGCTAACCACTACACCACCGTGCCGCCCTAAACAAATTTTATTTACTTATTTATTTAATTTATTGTTTGATTTTTTTTCCCTTTGTGATGGTCACGGAGGTGATCTGATCCATTTAAATAGCTGCCGGAACACCGAATGAAATGAAAATAGCTGCCGGATCCGACGACGGAAGTTCCGGATCTTGTTCCGTCTTGTTCCGGCTCAAATTAAGCCCTGAATGAATGGAACCCACGAGAAAGGAATAGAATATATGTTTTTATTCCATGGAAAAGATGTCCTGTATGTATAATAATGTGCAACATAGGGTAATGTAAATATTGGCAGTTTTTGGAACATAGGTTTTGGTAGGATTTCTGTTTTTGTCAAAGTATGAAAATGGTAGATTCATTTGGAAATGTCTCTAGTGCTACATGTCTTTGCTATTAAAAAATCATTTATGCCTTCTCTACCCTCCTTTATGGTCTCCTTACGCTCTTCCTACAAAGGGTCCAATACCTGTAACATAAGGCAATGAGACTGAAATAAGCTCAGTTCTGGTCCTCGCTCTCTACGAGCTGCTTGTGTGTCATGAAGCAAAAGAGAATTCATAATCAAGAGGAGCATGAGGAAAAGGCAGTGAGGGAATGGGAGGAGGGGCAGGAAAGACGTGCAGGAGAGAATGTTGACCTAATTCTGTACATATAGTGGCAGCTTTATTGTGCTAGACAACTTTCTCTCCCTTCCTCTATCTCTCTCTTTTGATAAATTTGACACCTGAAAGTAGACTTATCAAGGCTTAAGACCTTTGGCGTTCTTCTGATTCTCTTCCTATCAGGCTTTATGCATCATTGTCATTTTAAAACAAACGGTGCATAGTAAACTAGGCCACACAGCTGAGTGGAAAACATGTAATACCATTATTTTGTCCAAAAAAAGACACACTATAACCCCTCCTAAGCAGAAGGAAGATGATACGAAAACGTTTTTTTCACCAATGCATCAAGCCTTTGAAATGGCCAACAGTTTTCATAATTCTGTATAATAAGGGGGTATAAATGCTGACCATCCATGTTGTATCACGCAGAGCAGAGGAAAGATCTTCAGTAGCTGATGAGCCAAGAAAATAAGAGCCAAAGAAAGAGCTGCAAAAACAATTCCTCCTTAGCATGCATTTTTTTTCAGAGTAGAAAAACTAAACTTTCCAATATCCAAAGCAGTCCTCTAGAAAAAGCGTTTCCACCAAAAATCCTGAATCACCTCTAATCTTCCAAGATAAATTATATTCCCACATTCTGAGATGATAGGATGAACACGATCCATTTGTTGACTCAGCACATAACATGCATGATGGATTTGGGCTTTGCTTTGGAGTATGATGGACATGGTGGATTTTGACTTGGTTTGGCTTTGGCATATTATGGACATGGTGGATTCTGTCTTTGGCACATGGCATACTTATTGAAAATGGATTTTGGCCTTGATGTAGTTTTCCAAATCAAAATCCAGGAAGCAGAGTTTCTCCATCTTGCCAGGCAATTCAGTAGACTGACAGACAATCAAGGCAATTAAAAAAAAAAAAAACTTTTCCCTTTAAGGAAAGGACTTTAAAGAGAGAGGAGTACTCTGGCTTCGTGGTTAACCTTGACATAACACATCGAGTCCAGAGACCAAATGCTTTCCATTGTGATGATTACTGTTCAACACAGCAAGCGTTAAACTGAGGAAAAATGGGACACCACTAGCAATGGACTGTTGTAAACTCCAGAGTAAAACGATGCTGACACAGCACTGACCAACATGATAAATACAGACTGCTCTGTTTATCTCATTAAGATCGCTGCACTGTTCAGCAGATACAGCTGTCCCTGGATTAGTCCCAACTAACTCTAAAACCATTTTCAAGCAACGTAAAAAGATAAGGTTTTCCACAAGTCCCAACTGTCATGAATTTCACAATGACTGCACTTAGTACGAAACAAAACTTACTGTAGACTGGGAGTAAGCATCACCAGAAGGGTTTTATGTTTATGAATTCATAAAAACATGTATGGAAATCCACAAACTGTTACGTCTAGGGGTACATGGTTAGTGGGCACAGCTTTTCTTCAATGTACATGGATTTGATATCCAATACAGTAACTTTCACTTGTTAGAATGAATTTTGCATCCAATAAGGTTATCCTTATGCAAAAAGAAGAAAAGTACTGTCGTACACATAGCTTTATTATAAATTTGGCTATTTATTAGGGAGAAGGAAATGAACCCAGAACTATTTGCTCAAGAGTCTGTTTCGATGAGGCCTGGCCACCCACAAGCTGTTTATTTCCAATTCATCTGGTTTATTGTTATTAGCAATCCCATGTTTTTTCATTAGTTTGAATACCCTCATGTTTTTCTAGCTGCACCTCTCAGGCATCTCAGTGTTTGTTTGGAGTCTGGGCTGTGCCGGACATTTGAAACCATCATGATCAATGCTGACTGATTTTCCAATTATACCCACAGATGCCTATGTGTGTATATGTGGCTGTGCTTTTTAGGGGGATGGACCCAGGCACATTGCATCTGTAATTGAGTAAACACAAATGTGCTAATCCTATCTGATGTGCAATAAAAAAAAAAAAGAGGACTGTAATTGGTGCGTCACTGCCATCCCACACCACTGTCATTCCTGACAAAGCTGCCCCAACTTGAAGACCTCAGTGAAGCTAGATCAACATACAAAAATAACATAAATAAAGCCACTGATAATTGTTTGAGTTTGTGCTGATCTGTTCTGAATTATAGCCTTTGCTGGATTTGTTTTTCAGATATTACTGTATGTTATACAACAATGCAAGTCTAAGAATGGAATGATTTGAGTGACATCAAACCAGCACACATTTTTATGTACAACAAAGGCATGAACATTGTAAATATGGCTTGTGTTTGCTTTGGTGCATGGTGCACATGGTTCTGGATTCTGGCTTGTATCCTCCTCCTTCTTTCGACAGTTCCCATTAGGGGTCATCACAGCGGATCATCCGCATATTTAATTTGGCATAGGTTTGACACCAGATACCCTTCCTGACGCAACCCTATCCAATCTATCTGGGCTTGGGTTCAGTACTTGGCTTGTGCAACCCCAGTGACTGGGTATTTTACCTAATCTGTATGTCTTTGGACTGTGGGAGGAAACCGGAGCACTGGGAGGAAACCCACACAGACATGCAAACTCCACACAGAAAGGCCTCATCAGTCATGAGGTTCGAACCTTCTTGCTGTGAGGCCACAGTGCTAACCACTGCACTACCATGCTGTGGAAATATTCTGGCTTGTATTGGGTTTTCCAAGATCAACAACAGGAAGCAAAGTTTCTCCATCTTGCCATCTCCCTGTAGTAGTTTAGTAGACTTTTCTCCCTACTGACAAACAGTCAAGCCAATTTTTACATGTAAGGTTTCCCTTTAAAGACAAGACTATAAATATAGAACCACTGGCATTGTGGTTAACCTTGGCATTACACATAGAATCCAGAAATGTTAAATCACCAGAAACTATTTTTGTCGAGCACAAACAAATAATCCACTAATCAACAAATTCTGGTCACATATTTTTGGTTTAGGTTGAAGTTGAATGAGGTTTGATGAATTGTGACATCATTCCTAGGCACAGATATATAGAAATGTAAGCATTAAAATATCTCATAAACCAAACCAACACAAAGTATAATTTTACAGCACAAACACAGAACTAACAAATTTTAAATGGGGTGCCAACGTCATGGAAGCTTGGTTCAGAGTCAGTATGAGAATAAAATAAGTCCTGTTACATAAAAGATTCAGTGAGGATTCTGAAACCATATAACTGGCATGGTCAAGGCCTCTTTATTCCATTTTTATTTTTGCACACAACAGAGGCTGTGCTAGCTAGAGCAGTAGCTACTATTCAAGTTACCCACCAACAATGAAGGGCATAGTGAAAACTTTACAACCACAAGTTGCAGCTTTACAAACTTATTAATAGTGCAAGTAATCACCATCTGAGCTGTTCCACACTTACTGAAATGGACTTATATTCCAGCATCTACCATCAGACCCCTACAACTCATCCAGAATGCTGCAGCTTGCATGATCTACAACCTCCCTCGTTCTTCCTATGTCATCCCTCTGCTTGCAAAACTGCACTGGCTACCTATTGCAGCTTGCATCAAATTTAAGACATTGGTGCTAGCTTACCAGGCTGTAAAGGGGTTAGGTCCAGCATACCTCCAGAGTCTGATCCACCCCTAAAGGCCAGCCAGAGCCCTACGCTCCACTACTACTGGTTGCCTGGCACCTCCTCCTCTCCTCTCCGCTCCTGCCCAGCCCGCTCAAGACTGCTGTCTGTCCTGGCTCCCTGTTGGTGGAATGACCTTCCTATTGAGGTCAGAATTGCTGACTCCCTGACCACCTTTAAGCCCAGACTGAAGACTCACCTCTTCAGGCTGCACCTGTCCCCTGCTTCTCTGTCCATTGTGTAACTGCATATCAGTCTTGACTAACCCAACCTGTGTACTGTCTAGCCTGGGGTTAGCCATTTGAGTTTTATTTTTCTCTCTTTAGTTGTACTTTGTCTGGTTGGTTTGTTTCCTTGGTTCTTTGCTGAGTATTAGTACTTGAACAGAATATTACGCTAAGTACTGTTCTGTCACTTGTTCAGTTGGCACTAGAACTTTCTTGTCTAGAAGTTCAGCACTTCCTGTACCTGACTTCTGCACTCATTGTACATCACTCTGGATAAGAGCATCTGCTAAATGTCATGTAATGTAATTAATCTAAAACTGAACCAAAATAATTTTTTGGCCTTGGCACAAAGTGTGACATTTGATGGAGAACACTATCTCCACAGTGAAGCATGGTTGTGGTAGCATCATGTTGACAGTTATCCTTGACCTCTTACTTGCTTCTCTAACTAATTTCTTCTTTACTTAATTACTGACTTTTGGGTGACAGCCTCATTTTTTCATAATGAATTTAATGGTGCTCCATGGAAAATTTTTCATAGCAAAACCTGACTGATTTTTCTCTAAAACTATGTCTTGAGTCTGTTTTCATAGCTTCTTGTTCTTTGTGATGCTGGTTTTTAATGTATGTATGTATGTATGTATGTATGTATGTATGTATGTATGTATGTATGTATGTATGTTCTCTAACAATCTCTGGGGTTTTTGAGGAATAGGTGTATTTATATTGAAATCATGTGACACTATCTGCGCACAAGTGGACTCAATTCAACTATTTGTGTGACTTCTGATAGCAACTGATTGCAGCCGAACTAATTTAGATGTGTGTTTTTTTAGTTTGTAAATAATTTAGCAAATTAACATTGATTTTTCCTTCCACTTCAATATTATGGACTATTTTGTGTAGATTCATGGCATACAATCTCAGTATAGTCGTTTTCAGTTTCAGGTTGTAACACTACAAAAAAGTGAAAAAGTTCAAGGATGGTAAATACTTCTGCAATCTTGTTTTTTATCTTCTATCAAACTTGTTTAAGCTCATATACTGTAATTAAACTACACGAACCTCAGCTGTACTTTGAATTTTAAATGTGCACTATACTGACCTTATCTCAGTTGAAAAATGCATACTCACATAGCACGACCCCAAGGAGTATGTAATATCTGTTGTACACTTTTCTGGCCACAGGCATCAGGATCTTAAAGCTTGCTATCTGACTGGATCTACACTTCCTTACACTGGTTTGGAAATCCATGATATAATGAGCTTTTCAGTGCAGGATAAAGTCACGAGACTGAAAAATGTTTTCAGTATAAAACCTGAAGATTTTTAAAGAGTTTTGTTTGAAACAGGAAGTGTAGAATAAACACGATTAGACATTAGCAATCAGTCAAACGGCCTTGTCCTGTAAAAGTAGCAATGTTAGTGATAAGTCTCAGAATCTCTGGCAAAAGCTGGAGATTACATGCTGCTTCACTGGCACACCAGTGAGTAATTTCAGTAATCTGAATAGGATGGCCAGAAAATCACATGAAGCAACTTCAACTTTGCCCTTAATTTGCTGATTTTATTTGTCCATTTCCCTGTTTACAATTACTGCGATCTGCTGATGTCCCAGTCAAACAGCATAGCATACCCAAAAAGGACTCAACTACATTTATTACCCTCATGTGTAGAAGTATGAGCCCATTATAAGAAAGAAATTTCTAGCTCAGCTTCTGGTGAGCTTCTTCTCACCTTAAGAGGTGGGTAACAATAGATACAGTAATTCCAGGTATATAAGTTCCTTTGCACAGTAGAACAAATGAGGAATAAATTAAAGGCGAGGAAATGGCATGCTAGAAAGGGCTCATTTCCATTTTATTGGTGCTGTAGTGTGTGAACATGGGGAATATGTGTGTGTGTGTGTGTTTACAAAAATTATCCTGCAGATAATCAAAACCGATTGTCTTCACAACAATTAATAATATGGGTGTTCATACTTTTGGTGAATTATTACAGCATATGGCCATAGGGAAAGAAGAGAATGATGAAGAGAATGTGAAAGCGAGATTTGGCAATGTTTTTCTTCTCATTTTCATGTCTGCTACATCGACTTTTTAGCATATCACAGACCCAGGCGTCTCCAGTGGACGTGATTCGATGTTACAGCTGACGGTGACGGTGACGGCAAAACGAGACATTTGTACCGAGTACCTGAGAGGAGAAGGATAAACAGGGAAGGAAGGAAAGCAGGGAGGGAGGGAGGGAGAATGTGTGTGTTACAGCACCACATAAATATTTCAGACACGACACACACACACACACACACACACACACACACACACACACACACACACACACACACACAGAGCTATCCAAATATACACACGTTGCAGAAACTGGTGTGTGCTTCCTCTGTGGCACTGCCACCGTTCTTTTCTTATAGGAATTTCACAGCTGCCAACATCACGAGTCTCATGTTTCTGTGTGTGTGTGTGTGTGTGTGTGTGTGTGTGTAGGACGAGACATTGCATTATCCATCATTCTTGCATCCATGGTGTCAATCAGTTATATTGTTTTATCATGTGAATGAAGAAAATTTAGCTTTTTGTGCTTCCTCCTAAAACAAAGGTCTTTCTCGCTTCCTCCTTAAACAATTAGGCGTAACTGAATACATCAAATCTTTAGCTCCCTACAGACACAGGCGTCTCATTGCAGTAAAAGACAGCTATAAATAACACACACACATATATAATGTTGTACATGAGCTGATAGCTGAAAAGGCACTTAGTGCCGAGTTGGCTATAAGCCGTGTACGACAAGGTTGAGTGGAATAACTGTTTTATTCTATCCACATTCACGGGATTTTGAGAAACAGATCATTTTTATTTTTATTTTTTGCAAATTTAATAAATAAAAACTTTATACAAAACATCTGACAAAATAATTTCTGCTTAGAATGTAAACAAACTGGCGAAATGACGGGAGCAATTTGTGAAAAATGCTATAATAATAATTATTGAAAAATAAAAAAAGATACACTCTTACTATCAAATCAAATACAACCCCAAT
Source organism: Neoarius graeffei (assembly GCF_027579695.1). Taxonomy (NCBI): domain Eukaryota; kingdom Metazoa; phylum Chordata; class Actinopteri; order Siluriformes; family Ariidae; genus Neoarius; species Neoarius graeffei. The sequence goes on along the minus strand of NC_083590.1, from coordinate 27,225,037 downwards.
TCCAAAAAAGTTGGGACAAAGTACAAATTGTAAATAAAAACGGAATGCAATGATGTGGAAGTTTCAAAATTCCATATTTTATTCAGAATAGAACATAGATGACATATCAAATGTTTAAACTGAGAAAATGTATCATTTAAAGAGAAAAATTAGGTGATTTTAAATTTCATGACAACAACACATCTCAAAAAGGTTGGGACAAGGCCATGTTTACCACTGTGAGACATCCCCTTTTCTCTTTACAACAGTCTGTAAACGTCTGGGGACTGAGGAGACAAGTTGCTCAAGTTTAGGGATAGGAATGTTAACCCATTCTTGTCTAATGTAGGATTCTAGTTACTCAACTGTCTTAGGTCTTTTTTGTTGTATCTTCCGTTTTATGATGCACCAAATGTTTTCTATGGGTGAAAGATCTGGACTGCAGGCTGGCCAGTTCAGTACCCGGACCCTTCTTCTACGCAGCCATGATGATGTAATTGATGCAGTATGTGGTTTGGCATTGTCATGTTGGAAAATGCAAGGTCTTCCCTGAAAGAGACGTCATCTAGATGGGAGTATATGTTGCTCTAGAACCTGGATATACCTTTCAGCATTGATGGTGTCTTTCCAGATGTGTAAGCTGCCCATGCCACATGCACTAATGCAACCCCATACCATCAGAGATGCAGGCTTCTGAACTGAGCGCTGATAACAACTTGGGTCGTCCTTCTCCTCTTTAGTCCGAATGACACGGCGTCCCTGATTTCCATAAAGAACTTCCAATTTTGATTCGTCTGACCACAGAACAGTTTTACGCTTTGCCACAGTCCATTTTAAATGAGCCTTGGCCCAGAGAAGACGTCTGCGCTTCTGGATCATGTTTAGATACGGCTTCTTCTTTGAACTATAGAGTTTTAGCTGGCAACGGCGGATGGCACGGTGAATTGTGTTCACAGATAATGTTCTCTGGAAATATACTTGAGCCCATTTTGTGATTTCCAATACAGAAGCATGCCTGTATGTGATGCAGTGCCGTCTAAGGGCCCGAAGATCACGGGCACCCAGTATGGTTTTCCAGCCTTGACCTTTACGCACAGAGATTCTTCCAGATTCTCTGAATCTTTTGATGATATTATGCACTGTAGATGATGATATGTTCAAACTCTTTGCAATTTTACACTGTCGAACTCCTTTCTGATATTGCTCCACTATTTGTCGGCGCAGAATTAGGGGGATTGGTGATCCTCTCCCCATCTTTACTTCTGAGAGCCGCTGCCACTCCAAGATGCTCTTTTTATACCCAGTCATGTTAATGACCTATTGCCAATTGACCTAATGAGTTGCAATTTGGTCCTCCAGCTGTTCCTTTTTTGTACCTTTAACTTTTCCAGCCTCTTATTGCCCCTGTCCCAACTTTTTTGAGATGTGTTGCTGTCATGAAATTTCAAATGAGCCAATATTTGGCATGACATTTCAAAATGTCTCACTTTCTACATTTGATATGTTGTCTATGTTCTATTGTGAATACAATATCAGTTTTTGAGATTTGTAAATTATTGCATTCTGTTTTTATTTACAATTTGTACTTTGTCCCAACTTTTTTGGAATCGGGGTTGTACTTTCTTTCCATTTTTTTTTTTTTTGTGCTATTTTGTATTTTTTGGGGGTTTTGTTTTCGAGTAGAGTTGTTATTTCTTCCTTGGTTGGTTCAGTAACATGCTCTGCCATTTTGTTTTTCTTACTGTATATGAGCTGATAGCCTAGTAGTGCAGTGGCCAATCAGAGCGTGCGAGTACTCATATTCAGTGAATGTGGATAGAATAAATATATATAACTCATATACAGTTATATATATTTATAACTGAAAGTTTCTGAAGGAACTGCTCGTTGGATTGCTATAAAGGCAAATAAAACCCCTGTTTGACTGCAAAAGACCTTCAGAAAGATTTAGCAGACCCTGGAGTGGTGGTGCACTGTTCTACTATGCAGCAACACCTGAAAAATATGACCTTCATGGGATAGTCATCAGAAGAAAACCTTTCCTGTGTCCTAGCCACAAAATTCAGCGTTTGAAGTTTGCAAATGAACATCTAAATAAGCCTGATGCATTTTGGAAACAAGTCCTGTGGACTGATGAAATCAAAATAGAACTTTTTGGCCACAATGTGCAAAGGTATGTTTGGAGAAAAAAGGGTGCCAAATTCCAGGAAAAGAACACCTCTCCAACTCTGAAGCATGGGTGTGGATCGATCATGCTTTGGAGTTGTGTTGCAGCCAGTGGCACAGGGCACATTTCATTGGTCGAGGGAAGCATGGATTCGAATCAATACCAGCAAATTCTGGAAGCAAACATCACACCATCTGTAAAAAAGTTGAAGTTAAAAAGAGGATGAGTCCTACAATAAGACGATGATCCAAAACACACCTCAAAATCTACAATGGAATACCTCAAGAGGCCCAAGCTGAAGGTTTTGCCCTGGCCCTCACAGTCCCCTGACCTAAACATCACTGAAAATCTGTGGATAGATCTCAAAAGAGCAGCGCATGCAAGACAGCCCAAGAAACTTGTAGAACTGGCAGCCTTTTGCAAGGACGAATGTGTGAAAATCCCCCAGGTAAGAACTGAAAGATTATTAGCTGGCTACAAAAAGTGTTTACAAGCTGTGATACTTGCCAAAGGGGGTGTTACTAGGTAATAACCATGCAGGGTGCCCAAACTTTTGCTTCGGGCCCTTTTTCTTTTTTGTCATTTTGAAAATGTAAAAGATGAAAATAAAAAATTGTTTTTGCTTAAAATATAAAGGGAATGAGTCATCTTTAACTTAATGCCTTTTGGAGATCATTTTATCTTCAACTTGCTTAAAGTGCATATTCTGGACCAATTTTTTTTTTTTTATGAAAGTATGTCCCTTTACACACTCATCCAGAAGGGTAATTTTGCACAAGGCCATCTGTCTACAGCAGAAAAAAATAAAATAACAAAATGCGTCTGGAAAAATCCCAAGGGAATCTGGAGCCAGATTCGTGACATCACCTGCGGAAGCGCCAGCAGGCTGCGCGAGCTTTGCACGGTTTCAGTGCACAGCCTGTGTAGACCAAGCGCTCCCATTTCTCTCTCATTGTCTGGTCTTTGGGAAAACGATGAGTACTAATCCCATCAAGATTGGTGTTGCTACACCCTCCTACGATACATCTGTTAACCATTTTAATAATTACGCGATAACGTTGAAGAAATTTGCAGAAAACCACCAGGTCATTTTCTCATAAACAAACCAGCGCTGACGTAGGATTCAGAGGGAGGCGTCCCGCAGATGATGTCACGAAAATCAATGTTTCCTGGGAAATCCTAATGCCAAGTTTTTTCAGAGGCAGACCAATTCGCCTCAAATGGCTTGATTTCAATTGAATTTTTCTGGTATTGCGAGAAGGTAAAAAAATTGCAGAGAATGCAGAATGTTACAGATATTTGACCAAAGTTTATTATAAAATAGGAGAATTACATTGATCTTGCTCCTGAATTTACCCATGATATGCACTTTAACTGTTCACAGTAACAACAATTTTGACCAGGGGTGCCCAAACTTTTGCATACCACTGTACATAGCATATATAACTTAGCTATAAACATCTATATCCCTTCAAATAAATGACCCCACCAAAGCTGACAATCCTGTAGTCATCTCAAATATAATTTTCACCTAATCTTTTTCTCAAGCCCGTAGTCAGCTGGGATAGGCTCCAGCTTGCCTGCGACCCTGTAGAAGGATAAAGCGGCTAGAGATAATGAGAATGAGAGAGAGACATCCATACATTTTTTTTAATTAAAACTTGCTCACTGGGGATAAATTAGGGGATAAATTAGGGATAAAAGTAGCTCATGTTTAAAGTCTTTAATTTTCTGTAAAGCTGCTTTGCGACAATGTCTGTTGTTAACAGCGCTACACAAATAAACTTGACTTAAAACTCATACTCTACAATGGTTAGTGATGGATGCAAAAATTACCCTGGCCAAATTTATTGAGTTCTACAATTTATGTTAACATAGCAAATATGTCTTCCTTTACTGTCAGTGGAAAGGAAATACAGCCCCAAAACTATTACACATTCTTGAGCTCACTGTTGATGACTAGGGTGGTCCCGAAATGTATGGGAAAAATTTTTTTTTTACCAAAACATTCCGACCACCCTACCATTTTTTTACATAGGCTAAAAGAAGGCAACAAGAAAAATTTCAGAAAAATTGGTTAACATTTAGAGGTGCCACACGAGGTTGCAAATCAGGTTAAGCCATTAACATTAGTTGGTACGTAGACTGTTGCAGAGAAGATCTCAAACCCCCAAAAAGTCACAGTTCTAGAGGGAATATGCCACTTCTATGAAAAAGAAGAGGCAGGAAGAGTTTATAGACTGATAGAAGGTTAACTTTCATGCACTAAGGGGTTCTTAAACAATGAGCACTGATCGTAATATGCTGATGAAGTTGTGAATGTTTTTCTTTCTATGTTTTTCAGATGGCTAGCAACAGTAATACAAGTAGTACCGGTGGTGCAAAGCACAAAACCAGAAAGGACAATTACGTTTGGTTAATTGGTCCCACTTCCAAGGAACTGTCTGGGAGAAAGCTTCCTTCTGCTAGGGAAGTCCTTAGTGTGTTCTTTTATCTCCACAAGATACCATAGTACCGAAGGGTTTAGAAAATCACAGACAAGCAATAGCTATTGTTACTTTGAACACAGGAAGTTATATTACTGTATTGTTTGTATTAATATGAAACAGTTAATAAGCCACATTATTTTATATTGTGTCTTGAGTGAAAACTTTAATGGCTTTGTGGCACCTCTAAACATTGTTCAATCTTAACCAAATTTCGCACAATAACTTCTTTTAGGCAATGTAAAAAAAAGGTAAGGTGGTCGTAACAAAATCCTAAAAAAAATTTTGGGACCACCCTATTGATGACACGTGTGCAAAGATAGGTAGTGCCTCTACCTATTTGCTTGGCAAAGCTACCAAAATTCATTCATTTATTCATAATCAGAAAGCTCTTTATCCTGGTCAGGGTCACTGGGCTTGATGTGGGAATATCCATCCATCCATCCTTGTAGGAAAGCTGGAGTCAATCCCAGTTGACTTTGGGTGAGAGGTGGGGTTCATCCTGGGCAGGTCGTCAGTCTATCTCAGGGCTAACACAGAGACAGATAACCATTCACATTCACACTTACGGGCAATTTATGCTGCTTTTCCACTACCAACGCGGCTGAGTTGGGCTGAGCCGTGCCGTGCTGAGTTGGGCTGAGTCGAGCTGAGTGGGGCTGTTGGAGTTGCACTTCGACTACAACCGCGCTGAACCGTGCTGGCTGGAAGTGGGTGGACACATTGGGTGGAGTTAGCGAAAGTGGGTGGATGTCACGTGATGTCGTTAGGCGGCGCAAACAGTGACATCAGTGACCTTTTAAGCAGTAGTCTCACGACCCGGATAGTAAACAATAAACATGGAGGACATGGAGTCGTTAGTGTTGCTGGTCTTGGTGCTGTGGCTTGTTGTCACCGACAACACCAACAGATACTGGCAAGAGCGTATAGATGAGGCGAGGCGCATAAGGCTTCAGAAATTCTCATAATTCGTAATTCTTCTTCTTCCGGGTTTACGGTGTTTACAGATCCCAGCGTGCTCGCGGGGCGTGTGTGGGCATGTGAGGACACTCCTCCTCACCAATCAGTGCACAGGGGAGTGTCTCCTTATGCCCCTAGCCCCACTCGGCTCGGTTTGGCTCGCTTCAGCCCCACTCCAAAACCGTGCGAGTTTTGGGTGCTGAGTAAGGCTGAAGCGAGCTGAGTCGTGCTGCTCTGAGGTAGTCGAAACGTGAGCCGTGTCGGGCTGAAGTGAGCTGAAAAAGGGTAGTGGAAAAGGGCCATTAGAAGAGCCAGTTGACTTAGGTGGGGTTTACATTAGACCGTATCAGCGGATCATCAGATTAATGTTTTTAAAACGATTAGCGTGCACACAGCAACGCCAATACACGATTCGCGTGCACACAGCAACGCCAATACACGGATACGCTCGGCTCCGCAGGCATCCTGCGCTCCAAATCACTCCGCCCTGAACAGCGAGTGCCCTCTGGAGGGTGCGCACTCCGGCCCTGCGCAGCTCACAGAGCGCGCGAATGAAACACACGAGCAGTGATTCGGGACTGAGCCGCTGTGTGTGTGTGATCCTAGTGCATATCGGGCATGCGCGTCACTTACCACTTGCAAGTGGAAGGATGGCAAGCCTAAAGACAATCATAACTACACAATGGGCAGTATTTGCATCAGTATTTGCAGTATTTTCATACTTTTATACTCTTTAATGAAAGGTGATACAAGGCGGAAGTCCGCGCCGTTTTTCAGCAGTCGTGTCACATGACTAACGCCAGCGAATCAGGAAGGTGGATGTCACAGTGACGTTGTCCAATGACGACGCCAGCTAGAGCTCAGCACAGCGTATCCGCGTATTCTCAATGTTTACACAGCACCGGACCAGACACGATCTGGATTGAATACGTGGACCCTGGCGGATTCCCGTTTCCCGGCATTTTAATGTAAACGGACAGTGCATCCGCGAAGAAAACGAGACAGATACGGTCTAATGTAAACTTGGCCTTAATCTGCATGTCTTTGGACTGTGGGAAGAAACCAGAGCATCTGGAGGAAACCCACACAGGCATGAGGAGAACATGCACACACCACACAGAAAGGCCCTGGTTGGACACCAGGTGTGAACCGAGAACCTCCTTGCTGTGAGGTGACAGTGTGAACCATGGGACTGCAGTGCTGCCTTGATACATACAGTAATTCATGATTTTGTATGTGTACCACATGTAGTGAAAAACATCCAAAATAGTCTGTCTACATGATTAACCTGTCCAACCCAGTTAGTTCTTAAAGCAGATATGCAGAACCTTTATTTTTAGATACATTTCTGAGTGGATAGTATCTCCATCCTTGACTCTTGTATGCTGCATAAATGGGAATAAAAAAAATATTTTTGAGAGTTAAAATCGACCACAAAGTTGGAATTGGAGCTGCCCCGCTGAGCCAGCCAGCACTGAGTGCGTGACATCACAGCGGTAACCGGTTTTAAGGCCGAGGCCTCTGACAGCTATAGACCAAAGTCATATAAATATACATTTATGGTGAAAGTAAGAAATACCGTTACTGACTTGCTCAACTAAGACTGATTTGACTTCATTGATTGTGGGTTGACTCTCATTAAAACAGGATGGGTGTTATAACTTATGCAACGTACATGTACATGCATGCATTTTCACTGATAAAACGTAAAAGGCTCATTAAATAATCAGATGAACTGAGACAATCACATTCTGAAGCAAATTAAATAATCTCATACCGGTAACTTCAACACACAATACAAGTTACATATATTCATCTAAATGTCAAGTCAAGTTTGCTTGTATAGCGCTTTTAACAATAGACATTGTCCCAAAGCAGCTTTACAGAATCTGAATGACCCAAGACATGAGCCAATTTTATCCCTAACCTAAATGCAGGTAAACAGTGAGTGTTGTTGTTTTTGTTGTTTTGTATCCAAATGATGATCTTTGCCTCTTACCCATCTGTGTTCTCGCTTCTTGAAGGCCAATCTTGTGGCCAATTGTTTTGAAACAATCTGACTTTCAGTTGTTTGTTCAGTTCTCCATTCATTTGCTTCTTCCATGTAAGGGTGAGATGGCAGCAATGTCCAGCACAGAAATCAGACGGCTGGTCCACTCATTCTCCATTTTCTCCATATGGAGTACTCCGCCATTACTGCTCAGCTCAGGCAATTACTAAAACCTGGGATGGGACAGGACGTCACTGGTTTTAGCAACAACCACTGGGAGGTCACTGCCCGAGGGATAATATGTTCTGTTCCATCTCAGGTTTTAGCAACAACCCTCAGCTCACACTCTGGGAGAACTGGTACAACTGAACTTACTTTCCTTTTCTTGTAATTTTCTTTTTCTTTAATTATTGGTACTGCACCCTCTTTGAATACGGGCTTATAGCCAACGCTCCTCAACAGATCAGAGGTCTCGTACGAGTCTTCAGTAAAATGTGCAGAGCAGAGGAGAGACCACTTCATAGGCGCCCAATGTGCCCATAAATTTCTTGCAAAACTCGTCCAAATCTTTGCAGTTTGAACATTCTTGGGCCATGAATGCAATGTAAATCCACCTTCTGTCGTGTTGCTGCACCCGCCAGCAGCACATCTACGTGGCATGGCAATAAATTAGCTCAAAATGGAGCATCGAAGTTGCAGTCAGCTCTGTGTTTTAGTATAGCGGAAATGGCAATGAGACTGATAGCCTTCCTGCCGTGACGTCACAGATGTCAAGGTTATTCACTCAAACCGCTACTTATATGAATTGCTTTAATTGTAAAAATTACTATATTAGGTTTATTGTTCCTGTACCATTCTTGAGGTCTCAAGGCATTTATAAACAAAAAGTGAGGCCATGGCTCTGCGTATCTCCTTTAAGGACACTAAATAGGAAATACAGAATACAGTACTGGTACTGGTAATGCTTCAGGACATTTGGCTTGCCATTGGCCAAGTCTTTAACATGTCAATCACACTGTTACTTATGTCCATCCATCCATCCATCCATCCATCCATCCATCCATCCATCCATTATCTATACTGTTTATCTGTTACACTTAAATGTCCACACTCTCAAAAAAACAGGCATCTTTCCATGTTGTACACTTTAATTATTGTACCTTTAATATGTGGACACAGCATACATTAAAAAAAAAAGACTTAAAGTACATTATGCACCTAACCCAAACCATTCTAGGTAAAAGATACATGCTAAAGGTACATAACCTGTACATGTAAGGGCACCACCACAGCCACAACAAATGGTACAGTTTACTACCCTTTTTTTCTGTGAGTGCAGATATTATATAAATGTAAATAGGGTGTGGTTAATGGCCAAACTTACACACCCACCCATCCTGTACCATCAGCTCCCATCTCCCCCTACAGGCTCCACCATACTGGGTGGAGTGGCTCTCCCCAAATGCCGTGATTAGAATGTAATGAATTGTCTAGACAGTATTCATCTGGATTATATGGGGTCTCTTGAGCATGTTTAGCATTAGCATAGTCCTGCTGTGCTGCTATCTCTGGAGCACTCTTCATCCAAATGCAAATACATGTAGAGACTCAGGGACGTCATCTCATTTCTAAACCTCACAGTAGGTTGGAAAGATAGATTTTGGTAGATTAGATTTTTTTTAAGGTTGTGTAGGATTTTGGAAACGTTGGAGGAGAGAATTCAACGACTGTGATACTAGCCTTGGACTTATGACTCTGCAGGCATGCACACAAATTTTCATGAGAGAAACACAAGTGCCAAGAAAATTGAATAATCAGAAGAGTATATGTGCATATTTTTTGCCAGGAGAGTAAGAATAGTCAATAAAGTTCATACAGCTCAAGCGAGGTGTTTGCTGCTAAAGAGCTTACAGAGAGGTTTCAGCGAGTTCTTCCACAGCCAGAAAGGAAACATCTTGGACAAAACCCAAAGATCCGCTCCATTACCATACAGACCGAGCCTTGAAGAAATTCACTGAAATGGAAATATGAGTACGATTGTGCATCACTGGAAAGCCAAATACGTTCTTTGCGGTCAGGACTGATACATACCTTCACACACTGAAGTAATGTAAATACTAGTAATGTACTTTTAATGACAACCTTTACAACCTACAGTACAGTCCATCCATCCATTATCTGTCGCCGCTTATCCTGTTCTACAGGGTCACAGGCAAGCTGGAGCCTATCCCGGCTAGCTATGGGCAAGAAGCAGGGTACACCCAGGGCTGACACATAGAGACAAACAACCATTCACACTCACATTCACACTCACGGTCAATTTAGAGCCACCAATTAACCTAACCTGCATGTCTTTGGACTGTGGGGGAAACTGGAGCAAACCCACACAGACACTGGGAGAACATGCAAACTCCACACAGAAAGGCCCTCACTGGCTGCTGGGTTCAAACCCAGGACCTTCTTGCTATGAGGTGACAGTGCTAACCACTACACCACCGTGCCGCCTCTACAGTACAATCCATAAGTCTAAAACAGTTATTAACTGCATGTACAAACCATTATGTCAGTTATGGTTATTTTATGAAGCTGTATTTGTATTTGAGTATTTGAATATTCATTTTCTTCATTTGAATTATATGCTCTCCATGTAACATTGAATAAAATGAATTATCTCTCTGTTGTGAATCTATTAAATTGACAATTTTGCCAGTGTTTTTCTTTCTTTTGAATTTCCCATGGGCAAACCTTTCCATGGGGAAGCTATGGTCTAATGGTTAGAGATGCAACTTTGGGACCAAACGGTTGCTGGTTCGATTCCCATGGATAAGCAGGAATGGCTGAAGTGCCCTTCAGCAAGGCATCTAACTGCTCTGGGTATGTTGTATGTTACTCTGAATAAGAGCATCTGCTAAATGCTATTAATGCAGTGCGAGATTTACAGTGCCTTGAAAAAGTATTCATGCCCCTTGAACTTTTTCATATTTTTCCACCTTACAACCACGAACTTAAAAGTTTTTTATTGAGATTTTATGTGATAGACCAACACAGAGTAGCACATAATTGTGAAGTGAAATGAAAATGATAAATGGTCTTCAAAATTTTAAACAAATAAAAATCTGAAAAATGTGCTGTGCATTAGTATTCAGCCCCCCTGCGTCAATACTTTGTAGAGCCACCTTTTGCTGCAATTACAGCTGCAAGTCTTTTGTGGTATGTCTCTACCAGCTTTGCACATCTAGACACTGAAATTTTTGCCCATTCTTCTTTGCAAACTAGCTCAAGCTCAGTCAGATTGGATGGAGAGCGTCTGTGAACAGCAATTTTCAAGTCTTGCCCAGGGGTGTCACTAGACCCAAGACCATACTGGGGCACAAAAGGGGCACATGAAATGTATGCGAGCGCGCGAAGCGCGCGAGCTAAAAATTTTGCACTATATTTATATTTATATTTATATTTTTTATATAATATATATTACATTTTATGTAATATATATTATATTTTATGTAATATATATTTATATATTGATATTTATATTTAGAAACGGCCTGCTTAAAACTAGTCACTAGAGCTGTAAAACTCAAAATGATTACGAGGACACTGAATCCAGGTCAATCATTTAATAATAACAGTATGAATATTTGCAACATTTGTGATAATAGCAATGTAATACTTATACTGTTGGTAATATTGTAAAAGAACATATTAACATACAATACAACACCGCCGAGTTTTTAAACTCAACCAAGAGTACTTAATGGCCAACAGTATTCACACTTGATACCTTTTAAATCACCAAACATATCTTTGTAAGCACACGCATTTTCAGCATTGAACATCTCTAAACACAATCCAAAAGCCTCTAAAAGCACCACTGTGTGTGTGTGTGTGTGTGTGTGTGTGTGTGTGTGTGTGTGTTACAAAAATGACAGTGGAATTACTGTCTACTAACCTGTAAACAGTTGAAAAACACGGAGAGATGGTTTCCCCTGCTCTGAATTTCATTGCATCTGAGGGCTGCTGGAGTCTGCGGTCCCCATAGCAACCAAGATGTTACTCATGTCACGCGCACACTTTTTTCACATTGCTTAGTGTGCGCGAGGCCAGCCAAAACTACCAATGTAAAAGCATTGTAGATGGTCTTCTTCGCGCATCGGTTAGCCTACCCCACGTTATGAATTAATTAAATTGCAGCTATTCCCAAGTTTAAAATTCAGAGCGTTTCGTCACTGGATTTTTTTTACTGGGGCACTACAGATCTATACTGGGGCACGTGCCCCAGTAAAATACCCCTGGCGACGCCGATGGTCTTGCCACAGATGCTCAATGGGATTTAGGTCTGGACTTTGACTGGGCCATTCTAACACATGAATATTCTTTGATCTAAACCATTCCATTGTAGCTCTGGCTGTATGTTTAGGGTCATTGTCTTGCTGGAAGGTGACTCTCCTTCCCAGTCTCAAGTCTTTTGCAGCCTCCAACAGGTTTTCTTCCAGGATTGCCCTGTATTTAGCTCCATCCATCTTCCCATCAACTCTGACCAGCTTCCCTGTCCCTGCTGAAGAAAAGCATCCCCATAGCATGATGCTGCCACCACCATGTTTCACAGTGGGGATGGTGTGTGCAGGGTGATGAGCAGTGTTAGTTTTCCGCTACACATAGCGCTTTGCATTTAGGCCAAAAAGTTCAACTTTGGTCTCATCTGACCAAAGCACCTTCTTCCACATGTTTGCTGTGTCGCCTACATGGCTTCTGGCAAACTGCAAACGGGACTTCTTATGCCTGTCTTTCAACAATGGCTTTCTTCTTGCCACTCTTCCAAAAAGGCCAGATTTGTGGAGTGTATGACTTATAGTTGGCCTGTGCACAGATTCTCCCACCTGAGCTGTGGATTTCTGCAGCTCCTCCAGAGTGATCATGGGCCTCTTGGCTGCTTCTCTGACCAGTGCTCTCCTTGCTTGCTCTGTCAGTTTAGATGGACGGCCATGTCTTGGTAGGTTTGCAGTTGTGCCATACTTTTTCCATTTTTGAATGATGGATTGAACAGTGCTTCTTGAGATGTTCAGAGCTTGGGATATTTTTTTATAACCTAACCCTGCTTTAAACTTCTCCAGAACTTTATCCCTGACCTGTCTGGTGAGTTCTTTGGTCTTCATGATGCTGTTTGTTCTTCAGTGTTCTCTAACAAACCACTGAGGCCTTCACAGAACAAGTGTATTGATGCTGAGAGTAAATTACACACAGTGGGACTCTATTAACTAATTAGATGACTACTGAAGGCAGTTGATTGCACTGGATTGTATTTAGAGGTATCAGAGTACAGGGGGCTGAATACTAATGCACACCACATTTTTCAAACAAAGATTTTTATTTGTTTAAAATTTTGAAGACTATTTATCATTTTCGTTTCACTTCAAAATTATGTGCTACTCTGTGTTGGTCTATCACATAAAATCTCAATAAAAAACTTTTAAGTTCGTGGTTGTAAGGTGGAAAAATGTGAAAAAGTTCAAGGGGTATGAATACTTTTTCAAGGCACTGTACCTTTATAAATATATAATTGGGCGGCATTGTGGTGTAGTGGTTAGCACGGTCACCTCACAGCAAGAAGGTTCTGGGTTCTAACCCAGCGGCCGGCGAGGGCCTTTCTGTGTGGAGTTTGCATGTTCTCCCTGTGTTTACGTGGGTTTCCTCTGGGTGCTCCAGTTTCCCCCACAGTTTAAAGACATGCAGTTAGGTTAATATGGGATGGCCTTGAGCGAGGCACCTAAAGGCCTCTGCATGCTCTTGCGACAAGGCTTTTGCAGACAGCTTTTCGCAGACAGTTGTAATTTATCGTTGAGCGGGGAGTAATAGGCGTGCGCAATGTTATTCACCGCTACAACACAAGGGGGCACGAAATCGCTAGGAGTAGTTGGTGGGTGTGGTTAGTGGAGTGTTTATCCTCTGGTTACTTATAATGACTAGAACTGGAGTCGTATAGATGTACGTACTTCCTCGATCAACCGCTCTTCGTGCTGCTCCATCTTCGCTCATGTTTTTAAAAATGGCGGTCGTGAAAACAAACCAAACCGGGAAAGTAGGGAAGCGGAAGTGCGTGTACAGCGGATGTAGAGTGGACCAATCAAAGCCCTCTTGTCTGCGACGCTGTCTGCGAGGCTTCTGCGGTGGTCACAATTTTTGGGAGGTGCGCGCAGAGTGTCTGTGAAGGTGGGGGAGCTACGCAGACGCTATCTGCGACACCGTCTGTGAGGACTGCGTTGTCAGCATAAATTGGCCTTAACTCCCAACTGCTCCCCGGGTGCTGTTAGCATGGCTGCCCACTGCTCTGGGTGTGTGTGCTCATTGCTCACATGTGTATGTGTGTGTTCACTGCTTCAGATGGGTTAAATGCAGAGAGGAAATTTCACAAGTGTGTGATGAATAAAGTTGTGCTTTCTTTCTTAATTCAAGGTTATGGCTTTGAGATTTAAAAAAAATCAGAACCCTCAATACAGTTATCAAAACGTTGAATCCCAGATACAAAGATTTTATATAAATTAGGCCAAAGAGAAATCATCCAGGATTCTCACACTGTAAATAAAAAGTGTTTAGACATGTCTTATTTAAATACCCCTAAACGTAACACTTAGAAGACATATCTTGGGTATTTAAAAATACTTGGAAGACATGTCTAGGGTATTTAGCAATGCCTGGAAGACACGTCTTGTGTCTACTGATAGACGCTGGTGTCTTTATAATAGACGTGTGTTTTCTTGCATTCTCCATATACAACCATGTCTTCCTAGAAGACACTGAAGTATTATTTAAATACCCCGTTGTTTCATGTAAATACCCTAGAGATGTCTTATTTTATTTTTTTTACAGTGCAGGTAAAAGCAGATGGTCAAAGACGTGTTGTAAATTATCTGAAATCTTGCTCAAATACTGTAGTTTTCTACACTTGATGTTTTGGAACTACCTCGGTAAAAGTCTGCCTAGTTAGGCTATGCTAACATTGTTTAACATTATAATGCTAGCTAACAGACAATGGTTGCTGCTTGATAGGAACTGAGATGTTCCAGTAGAACTTAAAATAATTAAATGTACTTAGCTCATTCATATTTTCCATTTTGACTCCACTTAACGCACCTCTACATCTCTTCATGTCACAGTCATGGATGTGAGCGTAGCACATGAATGTGATTGGCTAAATGCTGGATTTGACCAATCTGAAAGCATCTACTTTTACCTGGGAATTCCAGGAGTTAAACCTTGTGACGTGTTGAAAATGTAAGTACACTGTCACTCGTGAAACAAAAGAAAAAAAAAACAGTTATACTTCAGTACTTAATGCTAAGAGGTACAGTGGTACAGGTAACAAATGTGTAATAATACTTGTAATAGTTCCTACATAAGAATTTAACTTTCACATTAATCTAAGTGTCTTTAATGATCAGATACGGACCTTAGCATCAAATACTGCTTTGTACCTAACATTCTTCACAACTGCTCCTGCAAACATGTACAGTAGGCACCAAATCAAGATCAGGGAAATATAGGTCGCATTGTTTGTATTCATGAATTTCATTCATTCATTCATTCATTATCTCTAGCCGCTTTATCCTTCTACAAGGTCGCAGGCAAGCTGGAGCCTATCCCAGCTGACTACGGGCGAAAGGCGGGGTACACCCTGGACAAGTCGCCAGGTCATCACAGGGCTGACACATAGACACAGACAACCATTCACACTCACATTCACACCTACGGTCAATTTAGAGTCACCAGTTAACCTAACCTGCATGTCTTTGGACTGTGGGGGAAACCGGAGCACCCGGAGGAAACCCACGCGGACACGGGGAGAACATGCAAACTCCACACAGAAAGGCCCTCGCCGGCCCCGGGGCTCGAACCCAGGACCTTCTTGCTGTGAGGCGACAGCGCTAACCACTACACCACCGTGCCACCCCCTATTCATGAATTTATGCTACAAATAGTATTTATATGGCTGTGAATATTTGTAAGAAATTTTATACATGCATATACTATATATTCTCAGATTTTGTTCAGTGTTCTCAAGTTAAACAATATACAGTCCTGTGCAAAAGTCTTAGGCCCCCTGTTTTTTCCCCATACAGACTTTGTTATAGATTTCTATTTCATGACTTCTACATTATCAAGTCAGTACAAAAGCATTTTAGAGTCCAAATGTTTGTTTTCCAGCACAAAGTTAAATGTTACAGAAAAATAAAGTTTGTATCTGAACAGTATATTACATAACAGGCCAGTTTTCAGATTAAAAAAGAAAACATAATGAAGGCTGCTGGGTTTTGGTGCAAAATGAAGAAGCGAGTGTGACAGTCAAAGTATCCAGAAGAACTGTGGCTGGTTCTGGAAGATACTCAGTAAAACCTACAGCTCATTTCCGCATAAAACTGCACTCATTGTACCTCAAACTCCTTTTTTTTTTTAAAAGCAAGCCAAGGATCATTTCACACTAAATGCTGACTTTGTTTCATTTATTATGGCTTACTGCTTACTGTTCATAGTATTTTTTAAATGTTGAAACATTTCATTTAATTATTTTTAAGCCATTTTTTGGTCAACAGCTTTTCTTTCCATTCATTACCTCAGACTGTATATAAATACAATATATTTATAATAAGGTAAAACACAAATCGTTAGCCTAATAGCATAATTGCCTAAGTCATATTTGAATGTTTTTGGAAAACAAGACACCCCCCCCCCCCCCCCCCCCCCCCACAATTTTTAGCAAGCACATTGGTATTTTTTATTGATTTTGTAACAGTAAGTTCAACAAGATGTGTGAACAAGTTTGCAAAAAAAAAAAGACATCATCGATTGCATAACAAATAAAAGTGACTTAGGCAGAATGTGCCATGACTTAGGCAATTTTTCTCTTACATATAAATACAAACATAACATAGAAAAGTAGTTTTACTTTCCTAAACATAACCAAGTTGTGTTACCTGTCTAACCTTAACCAAGTTGTTCTACATGTCTGACCTTAACCAAGTTGTTTTACTTGTTTAACCTTAACCAAAGTCCTACTCAGGTGCTGTGTGAACTCGTTTTCACACTGTCTATTGATGAGGGAGGTTGTCATAGTACTGGTGGACCACACTTGGTAGTACTGGTTTCATTGCCTGCAAGTCATTGAATTTCCTGAGAGTAATTGGCAATTCGGCAGGAAAGAGTGGGACCCAGTGGAACGGTTCTTCAGGGATGCTGAGTCGCTGAGGTAGGTCCTCCCAGTCAGACTCAAAATCCAACTTGTGCTGGATTCAACCATCTGCCAAGTAGTGGAGAGCCTGAAGGTCATGGACAGTGGGGTTGCCAACTTTTCTGCCTTGTCGAATGTTGGTGACATAGGCCCCAGATAACTTCATGAAGTCATTGTGGTATAGCTGGGTCACCTTGTATGGGGATAGATGCAAACATGCAGTCTCAAAGATGACAATGTAATCAAATGTAATCATGTGGAGTGTGAATATCTTTGATGGTACGCCATTCAATAAGGCTATGCATGGAGTCACACTCCATTTATGTGTGCCCTGCAACCAGAAACTTTTGTTCTATGGTGACATCATGCTTCATGGCCAGATCTAGGTACGCATTTGTGATGGTACAACATCGATTTTGATAGCCGCAGCCATCACTCCAGACTATGACTTTTTCGATGTTTCGGTTGGCCTCTAGGACCGACTCAAAGTGCTTGCACTGCAGATGGGCAAAAACCTCGCTGCTGAGGGAGCCCTCATGCTCCTCCCAGGCGTAACAATACCCATCTTTGTTACCCAGGTTGAAGCAAGTAAAGTTGTGCATCTGTAGTTTAGTTTTGTAATACATCATGCTTGCTTTGGTCTTGGGACACAGAAGAACGCTCTGAAGGCCCATTGTCCACACTGAGAGTTTGTCACTGGATTCCTGTTTATCCTTAGCTTTTTCAGCTTGAGATTGAGCCTTTAATTTCATGTGAGTAGTAGCGTCTACTTCATACTTCATCTTTGTATGTAGTGTCAAAAATGCCTAAGTCAAAGAGATGACTAAGGCAGATAGTGATTTTGGACTCTAAAATGCATTCTGATAGGCTGAGGACATAGGCAATAAGGCAGGGTGATGCAGCAGTGGTAGGAGAGTAAAGTTAGGCAGATATCACAATTTGGCCAAAAATGACTTCGGCAATTATGCTATTAGGCTAACGAAATTCAACTTTATATTGGTCAATAGCTGTAAAAAAAAATCATGAATTTGTCAGGACCTTACAATTCCAAGGTATCAACATTTTAAGTTTTTTGAAAAACCTTCCATGGTGTAATGGTGAACAAACCCCATCACACACCCGAAGGCCTAGCAGAGGCCTGTCGGGTTCAACGCAAGGTGGCAGTGGCAAGGTTGCTAAAACCCAATGTTTAGGGGCATGGGTAGCTCAATGGGCTCAAAAAGCTCTGGGTTAGTGATCAGAAAGTTGGGGATTCAAGCCCTGGCACTGCTGTGTGCTTAACCCTTTGTGCTCTAAGGATACTATCATGCCTGACCCTGTGCTCTGACCCCAGCTTCCTAACAATAATAAAGTGAATAAAAGACTTTCACTGTGTTGTAATGGTTGTCTCATCTCATTATCTCTAGCCGCTTTATCCTGTTCTACAGGGTCGCAGGCAAGCTGGAGCCTATCCCAGCTGACTACGGGCGAAAGGCGGGGTACACCCTGGACAAGTCACCAGGTCATCACAGGGCTGACACATAGACACAGACAACCATTCACACTCACATTCACACCTACGCTCAATTTAGAGTCACCAGTTAACCTAACCTGCATGTCTTTGGACTGTGGGGGAGACCGGAGCACCCGGAGGAAACCCACGCGGACACGGGGAGAACATGCAAACTCCGCACAGAAAGGCCCTCGCTGGCCACGGGGCTCGAACCCGGACCTTCTTGCTGTGAGGTGACAGCGCTAACCACTACACCACCGTGCTGCCCTGTAATGGTTGTATATATGTCAAATAAAGGGTTCTTCTATAACAATACATAATTAGTTATTGAGTAATTATTACTCTGTAGAAACAAGCTCTGTAGTTTTATATAGGGCAAGTAATATAGATAATATTTATAAAATATAACATTTAATATATCAAACAGATTTAATATTAATATTAGTTACGTTATTGAACATTAATTGTAATATTTAATATGCAAGGTATGTATTAGATATTATCTATTTTACATTACATTACATTATATGGCATTTAGCAGACGCTCTTATTCAGAGCAACGTACAAGAAGTGCAAAAGTCAGGTACACAAAGTGCTAAACTTCTAGACAAGAAAGTTCTAGTGCCAACTGAACAAGTGACAGAACAATACTTCGTGTAATATTCTGTTAAAGTACCAATATTCAGCAAACAGTCAAGGAAACAAACCAACCATACAAGGTACAACTAAATAGAGACAAAAAAAGCTCAAATGGCTAACTCCAGACTAGAAAGTACACAGGCTGGGTTGGTCAAGACCGATATGCAGTTGCACAGTGGGCAGGGAAGCAGGGGAGAGGTGCAGCCTGAAGAAGCGAGTCTTCAGTCTGTGCTTGAAGGTGGTATTTCAATTTCAATTTCTATATCATTTATGTACTACTACTAGTAGTTGTACTACTCCAACTAATAATAATATTCAAAATATCCATCCATCATCCGTAACCGCTTATCCTGTGCAGGATCGCGGGCAAGCTGGAGCCTATCCCAGCTGACTATAGGTGAGAGGCATGGTACAGCCTGGTACCAGATCATCACAGGTTTGACACATAGAGACAAACAACCATTCACACCTACGGTCAATTTAGAGCCACCAGTTAACCTAACCTGCATGTCTTTGTACTGTGGGGCAAACCAGAGCACCCGGAGGAAACCCACGCAGACACGGGGAGAACAAGCAAACTCCACACAGAAAGGCCCTCGTCAACCGCTGGGCTCAAACCCAGAACCTTCTTGTTGTGAGGCGACAGTGCTAACCACTACATCACTGTGCCACCCCTATTCAAAATTTACTTTTTATTTTTGATAAATGATTAAATAAAACACTTCTTTTGTAGATCAAGACTTTTGCAATGTTGCTCAGACCCACCATTGCTCATGATTTGGAGGTTAGCAATTAAAATTTGATGCACTGCAGTTTGTAATTGTGGCAGCGGGGGCGTGGTCAAGCGTCGCTCTGTGACAGGAGGGCGGAGCCAGGGAAGGTGAGTGGCAGAATCACTACACCTGACGGTAATTAACCTGTGTTTGTGTGTCTTCCCAGTAACCGCGCCCTATTTAAGGAGGCAGAGGGAGAGCAGAGGAGAGCTCTTCCTGGGACAAGAACACAGCGTGTGTGTGTGTGTGTGTATTTACCGGAATAAAACTGTGGTGTTATACTGAAAAGTCTGGCAATAAAAGCCTATTCGTACCTGAAGCTTTGTCCTGCCGTCCTCTGTGCTCCACCCACACCTCAGAGAGCTCTACAGTGGTGCCGAAACCCGGGAGAAAACGGCCTTTTCCACACCGTTCGGCTTACACCAATTTGTCACACTTCCTTTTGGGCTGTTTGGGGCGCCCGCTACGTTTCAGCGGCTGATGGACAGGGTCCTCCGGCCCCACGCCACCTATGCGGCCGCATATCTGGATGACATTATCATTTATAGTAACGACTGGCAGCGGCACCTGCAACACCTGAAGGCCGTCCTTAGGTCGCTGAGGCGGGCAGGTCTCACTGCCAACCCGAAGAAGTGTGCGATTGGGCGGGTGGAAGTACGGTATCTAGGCTTCCACTTGGGCAACAGGCAGGTGCGTCCCCAAATTAATAAGACAGCAGCGATTGCGGCCTGCCCGAGGCCCAAGACCAAAAAGGGGGTGAGACAGTTCCTGGGGCTGGCTGGCTACTATCATAGGTTTATACCTAATTATTCAGACGTCACCAGCCCGCTGACTGACCTCACTAAAAAGGGGGCGCCAGATCCGGTCCAGTGGACGGAGCAGTGCCAGCGGGCTTTCTCTGAGGTAAAGGCTGCACTGTGTGGGGGGCCACTATTACACTCCCCTGACTTTTCTCTCCCTTTTGTGTTGCAGACTGACTCGTCGGACAGAGGGCTGGGGGCGGTGTTGTTCCAGGAGGTGGAGGGGGAGGACCGCCCCATCCTGTACATTAGCAGGAAGCTGTCGGTGCGTGAGGGGCGCTACAGCACTATTGAGAAGGAATGCCTGGCGATCAAGTGGGCGGTCCTCGCCCTCCGTTACTACCTGCTGGGGCGCCCTTTCACCGTCTGTTCGGACCACGCGCCCCTCCAGTGGCTCCACCGCATGAAAGATGCCAACGCGCGGATCACCTGTTGGTATCTGGCACTCCAACCCTTCAATTTCAAGGTGGTCCACAGGCTGGGGGCGCAGATGGTCATGGCGGACTTCCTCTCCCGTCAAGGGGGGGGGGAGTCGGCTGCGGGCCGGACGGGCGCCCGGCCTGAGTCGGGCGGTGGGGGTATGTGGCAGCGGGGGCGTGGTCAAGTGCCAGTCTGTGACAGGAGGGCGGAGCCAGGGAAGGTGAGTGGCAGAATCACTACACCTGACGGTAATTAACCTGTGTTTGTGTGTCTTCCCAGTAACCGTGCCCTATTTAAGGAGGCAGAGGGAGAGCAGAGGAGAGCTCTTCCTGGGACAAGAACACAGCGTGTGTGTGTGTGTATTTACCGGAATAAAACTGTGGTGTTATACTGAAAAGTCTGGCAATAAAAGCCTATTCGTACCTGAAGCTTTGTCCTGCCGTCCTCTGTGCTCCACCCACACCTCAGAGAGCTCTACAGTAATATAAAAGCCTAAAACTACCACAGCACCACTGGTGGATCTTTCAACAAGACCCCAAACTCTCGACTGCTCAGTTATATACTTAAATTGGATATCATCTCATCCAGGGATGTCAGTAACCAGTTATGATTGGACAGCTGAGCCTTGGTGTGGGGGAGGGGTGTCTCTTTGTCATTATATCTCTGTCATTACTTTTCGAGTAAGGACCATAAGGCCTTACAGTAGATCTTATCATAAATCATAATTTCTATTGAGCATGGATCTATTGATATAAATGCTATCCATGAGCTTACAACAGTCAAAGAGCAAAGGCTTTGTGACCAAGAATATTTCCTTTCTTATGCAAGTTCTTGGTGCTAAGGATGTTATTCATTTACACAGCAAACACGTTTGGTTCAGTCAGAAAGAGCATAATAAAAGTGACATTTTCAAGGTAACACTTGTCAGCACAATGTCACGTAATGAGGCCAGAGACAGATGCGGTTTCAGTGTTTTAATAGCACTAGGAATAAGATTGAACAAATCCAAATCATAAGGAAAACTCACAGTCAGAATATCAAAGGTATAAACGAGAGACAAAAACAGCAAATGGAAACACATTCAGAAAAAACAACTGGAAGAAAGGCTTGGTAATGAACTGAGAACAACGTCCACAGAGCAAATACTTCACAATGTGAATGAGTGTGAGAAGTCCTTCAATACTCTGAGTGTGCGATTGAGTCCGGGTGAGTTCAAGTGGGTGTGTTGGGAAATGGAGCTCAGTACATGGTATATTTGATTACTGCTGTATATGCATCTACTAATCAAGAACATTTAAGGATTTACAGCTACAGAAGAGAGGCGACTTGTGAACACAACCATTAATACACAATACTCGTTTATGTTAAAAACTTCTCTCATTATATAGCAAGGAAACATTTCTTTAGCAGCAGACTAATAAGCAACCTCAAATGGGTGTTGATTTTCAATATTTATTCAGCAATATCTAGCCACAAATCAATATGTTAGGTTGGCATTTTAATTTAAGTACTTACTATTATTGCACGTCGCAATACAGATATGAGTCGGGAGTCAAACTCCCACGGTTACCAGAGGACCAGCCCCGACTGCAACCCTAGCTATGCAATAGGCGAGAAGCCAAGGGCTATAGAAACAGAGATTGGGCCCGCTCAAGGTGCTTAAAAGCCTGATTAGGACTGGGATGGAAGACTGCCTGGGAAGACCAGGCCTTGGCACAGGAGGGACTTTGACTTACTACTGCAGCTTATCCATATCTCAGTGTGATAAAAGGTAAGCATCACAACTTTATAGTGGGCGTGGCACAGGAGTTAAAAAGATAGCCTTCCAATTCACTCTGAATGCCAAGTTTATTCATTAACCCTCATCCTACCATGCTATTTTACACCTTAATCTTACCATGTGGGATCCGTTTGGACCCCAATACTTTTCTTTAAAATTAAAGCTTATAAAGACAAAATCACCAGATAAGTTTTGTTCAGAACATCTTGTATTAATAACAGCAATACACTAAAGGGCCCAAGGCATAAAGAACACACTTAACCTTCATCCTACCAGCCAATTTTACATACACAAACTACCAGGCGGGGTCCGTATGGACCCCAGGAGGGAATACCTTGAAATCAATGCAGTAAGAACCAATTCAATGCAGCAAACAGACATAACTTTATTGAAGAACAAAATCCACTATGGCTGAATATCAATGATGTATTATACTGTAAATGCAATAACATTGCAATAATATTGCAATAACTAGCATACATGTAGCAAATTATAGCGCCACAAAAAAAATTGGCATTATATACATGATTTTTGCAGCTCATGCAGCTGTAAAACATTATGGATTACAACTTAGGTCTTTTCTTACAGAATTTAAAACAAAAAAGTAATTGTAAAATAACTTAGGGCTTTTGTTTTGCAGCCTGTGCTTATTGCAGCAGTGGGGTCCACACGGACCCCAAGAAGGAATGCCTTGGTAGTTTCATTATGGAACATAAAAGAAATAAAAGAAGTTAACTTTCAGTGTGCTATTCAATTATAAAATGAAAGACAGATAAACTTTACTCTGGGGTCCGGTTGGACCCCAGTAACAAATTAATTATACCTTCACAATGCAAAAAGCTGATCTTCCGGTGCTTTAGTGTTTTAATTAAGACATAAATTCCGATAAATTCATAAAACGGTGAGGCAGTATGTCACATATTTTTAAAATGGCAAACAAACATATAGGTGCGGGGTCCAGATGGACCCCACTTGGTATGATGAAGGTTAACCCTTCTGGTCATGACAGAGGCTCATATATGAAGGTGTATCTGTGGTAATTGTGTGTTATTTGTGCTGATTGTTTTTACTGTTAAAGAAATTAGACAATCAAAATTAAGACAGAAAATGAACCTTTTGTGGGATGACTGGAACAATCGTGATTAGATTTTTGAATAAAAAATTATACCAAATATTTGAAAGGGTCATTTGTTGGGGTGGCTAGAACATGTGAAAGCAAACTACGCCTAGTGATTCTAATGGTCTCACCTGTAAATCACTGTGAATAAACGCATCAGACAAATTATTAAATGGAATATTGCCATATTAGATTCAGGATATTAACATGCATCATGATACATGCTAATATCAGCATACTAATATACCTGGTGAGCCACCACTAACCTGATGCTGGAACAACAGAACCATGCTTGACACTAAAAACAGCGGTCACCCAGAACGATGATCTGCTCTGATTGCGCACAAACTCTCTAGACTAAGCATTGACATTGATTGATTCTCTCAGAAAAGTCCACCTCCCAGAGGAAGGTAGCCTCAGTGAACACAGAGCTGGATACACTCTCTACTGGTCAGGCAAACCAGCAACTGACAGATGCTTCTCAGGTGTCGGTTTCATGATCAGAGACTCAATTGCCTCAAGGCTTGAAAATCTACCAACAGGTCACTCTAACTGCATCATCTCTCTTCACCTCCCACTTCTAAACAATCAGTACATTACACATTTCAGTGTATATGCCCCAACTTTACTAAACAGATCCTGTAGAAAAGGACAAGTTCTACACAGAGCTATGCAACCTCCTGCAAAGCACTCCTGTGGATGGCAAAGTCCTTGTTCTTGGTGATTTTAATGCCAGAGTTGGTCGTGATTCAGAAACCTGGAAAGGAGTACTTGGGAAACATGGTGTCGGAAAGTGTAGTGACAATGGCCGCTTGCTTCTGGAGTTCTGCGCCGAACAGAAACTTGCCATTACAAACACCATCTACCAGCAAAAAGACAGACTGAAAACAGCATGGATGCATCCAAGGTTGAGACACTGGCACCTTATTGATTATATCCTTATGTGCCAGTGTGACCTGAAAGATGTCCTACACACCAGAGTAATGCCAAGTGCAGAGTGTCATACTGACCATCGCCTTGTTCACTCAACTCAAAGCAAAACCAAAAAGAGGATATGCCCCAAGGAAAAAGCTCAAGGTCAGGAGCCTTCAAATTGTTGAAATGAAAGCAGTCTTCCAGACAAGCTCACAGTCAAGACTTGAGGAAACCAACTGTCCAACCAACCCCATCCCTGAAGTGCTGCAGGAACACTTGAAAACTGCTATTCTGCAGACATCTGAGGAAATTATTGGGTTCAGCACAAAGAAGAACAGAGACTGGTTTGACAAAAATAACCTGGAGATTCAAGACTTATTGGCAAAGAAACGATCTACACACCAGGCTCACCTAGCACAATCATCCTGTCCTATGAAGAGCACTACCTTCTGCCATGCATGCAGCAATCTCCAGCGAAAGCTCTGAGAGATCCAGAATGAGTGGTGGATGAACCTTGCAGAGAGAACACAGCTCTGTGCAGACACTAACAATTACAGGGGTTTTTACGAAGCCCTTAAGGCAGTATATGGCCCCACATACTATGTCCAGAGTCCATTGTGCAGGAAGGATGGACAGACACTTTTCACAGACAAGGCATCAGTTCTGGCCTGATGGTCACAACACTTCCAGATGCTCTTCAGTGCTGACTGAATGGTCCAAAACTCTATAATTCTTTCCATCCCACAACAACCAGCAAAACCACAACTGGATGTCATACCAACTCTTCAAGAGATAATCAAAATTATAGAACAGCTGAAGTGTGGCAAGGCTGCAGGAGTTGACATTATCCCACCAGAGGTATGGAAACATGGGGGACTGGTGTTGCACACCAAACTCCATGCGTTGCTTATCTGCTGCTGGGAAAAGGGCAAACTTCCATAGGACCTGAGGGATGCAATTATCATCACCTTATGCAAGAACAAGGGGGAGAAGTCTGACTGCTCCAACTACCAGGGCATTACCCTGCTTTCCATTGCTGGTAAAATCCTTGCAAGAGTACTTCTAAACAGACTGGTGCCTGCAGTTGCAGAACATCACCTCCCTGAGAGCCAGTGCAGTTTTAGAGCAAAGTGAAGTACCACCGACATGATGTTTGTTCTTAGACAACTCCAGGAGAAATTCCAGGAGCAGAACAAGGGACTCTACATCACGTTTGCTGACCTTACCAAAGTGTTCAATACCATGAGCAGAAAGGGACTCTGGCAAATCATGGAACGACTTGGCTGCCCCCCAAAGTTCCTCAGCATTGTCATCCAGCTCCATGAAGATCAGTGTGGGCAAGTAAGATACAGCAATGACCTCTCAGAACTGTTTCCAATCACCAATGGCATCAAGCAAGGCTGCATCCTTGCACCAACCCTTTTCACCATCTTCTTTAGCATGATGCTCCAGCAAGCTATGGGGGATCTGGATGACGAAGATGGCGTCTACATCCAGTATCGCACCAATGGCAGTTTATTCAACTTATGATGATTGCAAGCCCACACAAAAACACTCAAACAACTAATCCGTGAGCTACTTTTTGCTGATGATGCTGCCCTCATTGCCCACACTGAGACTGCCTTGTAGTGCATGACATCCTGCTTCGCGGAGGCTGCATGTCTCTTCGGACTGGAAGTCAGCCTGAAAAAGACAGAAGTTCTGTACCAACCCCCACCTCAGGAACCATATCACCCACCCCAGATCACCATTGGCCAGTCAGAGCTGAAATCAGTCCACCAGTTTACCTACCTGGGAAGCACCATCACATCTGATGTGAAACTTGGCAAGGAAATCGACAGCAGACTGGCAAAAGCAAGTAGTACATTTGGGAGACTCTAGAAAAGAGCTTGGAACAATAAACATCTAAAGAAATGCACCAAGATCATCGTATATCAAGTAGTCGTGCTGACCACACTCCTGTATGGCACAAAGTCGTAGGTTACCTATATTTACCACCTACAACTTCTCGAATGATTTCACCAGTGCTGCCTCCGTTCCATCCTCAATATCCATTGGAATGACTTTGTCACAAACACGGAAGTCCTCAAATGGGCAGAACAAATCAGCATTGAGGCCATGCTGCTGAAAATACAGCTACGATGGCTTGGACACATCTCCAGAATGGAGGACAAACCAAAGATTGTCCTCCATGGGGAGCTGTCCTGCAGTCACCGGGGTGTAGGGACCCCAAAAATGAGGTAAAAGATTGCTTAAAAAGAACACTTAAAGACTCCAACATTGACCTCCAACAGTGGCCCACCCTGGCAGCAGATTGAGCAGTCTGGAAACAAACTATCCACCAGGCCACCCTCTCATTTGAGGAAAGTCGCAGGGTCAAACTCGAGGATAAAAGAAGAATAGCAAACAGCACACCAAACCCAGACCTTCACCTGCAGCCTTTGCGGATGACTCTGCCAGTCCTGCATCGGACTGGTGAGCCACCAAAGAGCCTGCAGCTGATGTGGACATCAACCCTCCAACTAATCTTTGCCAGCAAAGTCAGGCCATGATGATAAATATACCTGGTGAGCCACCATTAACCTTTCTGGAATTTAACCTGCATGTTCACACCAGGTGATATATAATGAGTGGATCACATGATTGTATTCCAGTCAGAGAAAGGGGAAAGATGACCTCTCACCCTGACCTCTGATCTTTCTGGCCCCATGTCGATTGCATTTATGCTCGTGTATAAGAGTGAGACTGAGAGTAAGAGCCGATAAAGCGAAGCCACTGATCTGATGATTTTGTGTTTACGCCTACTCCTCTTTCATCTATTCCCTCTCTTTATGCTATTCACCAGACTGAATGAGAGTGACTGGATCGTCAATAAAAGTGGTCTGTGAAATTGTATAGCCATTATGGAAAATTTCTCTCTCAGCATCTGTGCTGATTCACACTCTGATGAATAAAAGATGCACTCTCATGTCGTTACACGAGAGAGAGAAGAGTTGAGCTCAGAGGCTCAGGAATGTGAAGAGACACATCGGTGATGACAGAGGTGTGGTGACATCACTTCAAGTGAGGCCTCTGACTGGCTGAAGAGCCCATGTGTGTCTCTGTGAGGTAGCAAAAAATTTCTCATTTCTCAGCTGCTCTGACTTTTTCATCAGCTTGCATCACATACAACAACAACAACAACAACATAAATAAATAATAATAATAATAATAATAATAATAATACCTGCTAGCACTGTCGCCTCACAGCAAGAAGGTCCGGGTTCGAGCCCCGTAGCCAGCGAGGGCCTTTCTGTGTGGAGTTTGCATGTTCTCCCCGTGTCCGCGTGGGTTTCCTCTGGGTGCTCCGGTTTCCCCCACAGTCCAAAGACATGCAGGTTAGGTTAACTGGTGACTCTAAATTGACCGTAGGTGTGAATGTGAGTGTGAATGGTTGTCTGTGTCTATGTGTCAGCCCTGTGATGACCTGGCGACTTGTCCAGGGTGTACCCCGCCTTTCGCCTGTAGTCAGCTGGGATAGGCTCCAGCTTGCCTGCGACCCTGTAGAACAGGATAAAGCGGCTACAGATAATGAGATGAGATGAGATGAGATAATACCTGCTTGTGAATACTACTGCTGCTACTACTACTACTATTATTATTATTATTATTATTATATTTTACAGAAATAATCTTCATTGGCTTATTATGTATTTTCTGTTATTCACTTTTTTTTAAAAATACATCTCATCTCATCTCATTATCTCTAGCCACTTTATCCTTCTACAGGGTCGCAGGCAAGCTGGAGCCTATCCCAGCTGACTACGGGCGAAAAGCGGGGTACACCCTGGACAAGTCGCCAGGTCATCACAGGGCTGACAAATAGACAGACAACCATTCACACTCACATTTTTAAAAATACATTTTAAATAAATTATTTCATTAAGTTTAATTTTGACACTGTGTTCAGATGCACTAATTAGACTACAAACGACACCTGAAACAGTTTGTAATACTAATATACGTACAACAGCCTGTGTGCGTGTGTGTATGTGTGTGTGTTGAGAATAGACACTTCCCTTTATTAGTCTGACATTTTGATGCGCACACACATCTCGGGGGAATCTTTTTGTCTGCTCAGGAGAAAACCTCTGCCGGTTTACGTCCACCCTAAAATAAATCCAGTCTCACGAATAAAACATGAGGCTCCTCTGCTTCTGATTGGTCAGGGGTTATTTACAGTTGGCTAGAAAAGGGGTTAGTTGAAGGCTACTCTGCAATGCCTGATGTGGGTATCTAATCAAGCATGCTCTTCTTCCCAGAGCTGATGGCATTCACTTTGCCCTCATTCTCCTCATGTGACTGATCCCATTGAGGCCTGACTCCACTTCCTGCCTGCACAAGCTGGAAGCATCGCTCACTTTCCTCACCTCCCGTGCGATTTGCATGGTTCACAGACGAGTGTTGGAGCAGCTGTCAGTCATTTCTACGCTCTCATTGTCTGACTTGATTCATTTTCCATGTCCCCAGTTCTGGACATCTCAACATCTCAACTCTCCCATCCCCCCCTTTACCAGTCTGCTATAAAAGGTAACTAGAAGTCATCGCCACTGTGCTTGGTTGCTATGTGGATGCCATGACAACCATGGCGGATTGCACACGGGGCTCATGTATCGAATGGCTGTAATGGACTGAACTTTGGGGGCTGTGAGGAGAAATTACATGTTCACAACCCTTTCCATTTTTTTTCTTGAGCAGTGGGATGGGCAGATGGACAGGGAGGGTCAGTGCAAAATGTCGGCTATTTTCAGCCACACAAAAGCCCACGTTATTGCCGGTTAGGCAAGACAATATCGGAATTGGTCAATTAAGTAGTTTTCACGGATGAAAGGCCACAGCAAGGGGCTAAAATGTTGTAGGAATGTACAGAAAAAAAGCAGGGAACAGCAGCTTCCAATTTACATCGAAGCTGCACTGTCCTCCATAATCAGAACAGCTTGTAGCAAGGCTGGAGGAACTAATGCTTTTTTTTTTTAAACTACCACTAGATGCAAGGATTTTGGAACAATTTTTCACTAGAGACTGTTATCATTGTTTCAAATGTTAATCAGATGTATTAACAGTCCTTTGATAAACCTTTGGAGATGACTACTGCTACTAATGTTTAAAAATGTGTTGTATTTTAATGATATTTTTTAAAATAATACATTTCATTTTATTTATTTTCTACTTTAATGTTGTAATAAATTATCACGAAGATAATTTTATATTATTTCTATGAATGTATTACAATTTCGATGTAAAGCGATTTATATTTTAATGAGGGATAAATAAATTTATTAGGTATAAAATTAGCTCATATGTTTAAAGTCTACTTTTCTGTAAAGCTGCATTGCGACAATGTCTGATGTTATAAAATAAACTGACTTGACTTGAAACAATTTTTATACTAATATAACAAAAATCCATTTCAAATCATAAAATCGTCAAGTTCGACCTGATAATGCTCAAAAAGTCAATTTACCAACTGTAGATTCAATAAACATTTATCCATCCATTATCCATAACTGCTTATCCTGTGCCGAGTCGCGGGCAAGCTGGAGCCTATCCCAGCTGACTATGGGTGAGAGGCGGGGTACACCCTGGACAAGTCGCCAGATCATCGCAAGGCTGACACACAGAGACAAACAACCATTCACATTCATGGTCAATTTAGAGCCACCAATTAACCTAATCTGCATGTCTTTGGACTGTGGGGGAAACCGGAGCACCCAGAGGAAACCTACGTAGACACGGGGAGAACATACAAACTCCACATGGAAAGGCCTCCGTTGGCCACTGGGCTTGAACCCAGAACCTTCTTGCTGTGAGGTGACAGTGCTAACCACTACACCACTGTGCCACCCCAATAAATGTTTATGTCAATTCCAATTTCTTATTCATCTTTCATCAGTAAGCACATTATTCTGGTCCTGGTTTATCCCAGGAATGCTGGGAGTCGGGCAGGAATACACTCTGGATTGGATGAGACTCCAGTTCATTTTAGGGCAATGTATATATAACCTAACCCTCCCCCCCCACACACACCTAGGAGGTAATTTAGATTCACCAATTCACCTACCGGCTTGGTGCTAGGAAGTGGAAGGAAACCTATGCGCCCAGACAGTAAGCTGAGCTCATGCTTGAACTGTAAGGGATCAAGGACCCTGGAGCTGTGCCATTACACCACATAGCTTTAAAAATCTCATCTCATTATCTCTAGCCGCTTTATCCTGTTCTACAGGGTCGCAGGCAAGCTGGAGCCTATCCCAGCTGACTACGGGCGAAAGGCGGGGTACACCCTGGACAAGTCGCCAGATCATCACAGGGCTGACACATATGCTGCTTTTCCACTACCAACGCGGCTGAGCCGTGCCGTGCTGAGTCGGGCTGAGTCGAGCTGAGTGGGGCTGTTGAAGTTGCATTTCGACTACAACCGCGCTGAATCGTGCTGGCTGGAAGTGGGTGGACACATTGGGTGGAGTTAGCGAAAGTGGGTGGACGTCAGGTGATGTCGTTAGGCGACGCAAACAGTGACATCAGTGACCTTTTAAGCGGTAGTCTCACAACCCGGATAGTAAACAATAAACATGGAGGACATGGAGTCGTTAGTGTTGCTGGTCTTGGTGCTGTGGCTTGTTGTCACCGACAACGCCAACAGATACTGGCAAGAGCGTATAGATGAGGCGAGGCGCATAAGGCTTCAGAAATTCTCGTAATTCGTAATTCTCCTTCTTCCGGGTTTACGGTGTTTACAGATCCCAGCGTGCTCGCGGGGCGTGTGTGGGCGTGTGAGGACACTCCTCCTCACCAATCAGTGCACAGGGGAGTGTCTGCTCATGCCCCCAGCCTCACTCAGCTCGGTTTGGCTCGCTTCAGCCCTACTCCAAAACCGTGCGAGTTTTGGGGGCTGAGCAGGGCTGAAGCGAGCTGAGTCGTGCTGTTTTTAGATAGTCGAAACGCGAGCCGTGTCGGGCTGAAGTGAGCTGAAGCGAGCTGAAGTGAGCTGAAAAAGGGTAGTGGAAAAGGGCCAATAGACACAGACAACCATTCACACTCACGGTCAATTTAGAGTCACCAGTTAACCTAACCTGCATGTCTTTGGACTGTGGGGGAAACCGGAGCACCCGGAGGAAACCCACGTGGACACAGGGAGAACATGCAAACGCCACACAGAAAGGCCCTCGCCGGCCACGGGGCTCGAACCCGGACCTTCTTGCTGTGAGGCGACAGCGCTAACCACTACACCACTGTGCCGCCCCAGCTTTAAAAATGTAGCAACAAATTGCAAAAAAAAAAAAAAAAAACTAGTCAGAATGGGTCGCTGCATCTGTACCCAAGAGTAGATTTCATAGCACTATATGCATCCTTCATAACATCTGACATTACCTTACATTAATATTTAAAAAGGCTAAGGTTGTGCTATAACAATTTCCATGCTGATATGTATTTTAACATATGAATTCTAGTTAGTGTACTTATGGTTAGTGTACTTCTGGAAGTTAGTGTATTTCTGGTATGTCAGAGTCACAAAACAGAGACTGCGTAATAAGGGTTCAGTTGGAAAACTCAATGTGTCATGATGTAATAACATCAGCTTGACCATCTGCTTTTTACCCCCAGGCCATCAGGCTTTTGAACCACGGATTATAATCACCATCTACCTCTATATTTCCATCAGGCTTTGAACCACGGATTATATTAGCAATTTTGCACAAGACATTGCACAGTATATCTACCTCTATGTTTGCACATTGTTTGTTTGCCTCTCCTTTTTTAAATGTTTTAATTTTTCATTCTACTTTTATGTTTTGCATTCCATGCACTTTATATTTTATATTTCATATTTTATATATATATATATATATATATATATATATATATATATATATATATATATATATATATTTCTTTTTATATTGGTAAGCATAGTTTGGTCGGGCAGTTGCAAAATAAGAATTTCATTACCCAATAATAAACCGCTGTGTCTGTTATTGTGTATATGACAAATAAACATCTTGAATCTTGAATCTAACACTGTTATATGGTGAAGATTTTAATAGTAACAATCATTAAAGTGTAATAGTACAGCTTGACTTAGGTTGGCATTTGATACATTTTTGTGAATTCATACACGGTTAGGTGTACAACTGGATTGAGAGCTGGCGAGTTTGAAGGCTAGTTGAGATCTGGTGAGTATAAAGGTCAAAGCATGTGGTTTACTTCATTGTCTTCGTCATGAATCTGTTCAATAAGCCCCTGTTCCTTGTGGATGGGGGCGGAGTCATACGGGAAGAGATCACGCCCACCATGAGAGAAATGTTTAATTAGAAGATAAAGGTGATCAGTCAGAAGAACTTTGTACTTATTTGCCGTGATTGAGACTAAGGAGCAAGTGTACAAGTCAGTATGACGTTCCAAGGCAAGTGAATGTCACAACAAAACATCGAGGTGTTATGCCAACTTGACATCAAAATTGACTAAGCAGACAGATGGTACCTGTTGTAATAGGCCTTTGTGAATGTTTAAGTAACTTTTTCTCACTTGGTATCGTGTAACCGATGAACACTGGCCCAAAGTAAAATCTTTCCAGTAGATACAGGCACAAAGCATGAGAGAAGAAGTTGAAGATACAGTATTTCTATTTCTGGTTTGTGCATGGGGTTACATGAGGTTATCTGCTTCCAGTACAGTCTTACCCAGTGCAAATGAACAAGATTAAAATTCCAGTGTCGTTAAACTTGTTGACCCATATTGTTCTTTCTTTTATGGTCAATAGTAAATTCATCACATAAATCTCAGTGCTACTTTTCCGTTTCCGGTTGAGAGTACGTCATGCGCATTCTGGCTACCGTTTCTCACCGGAGCTTTTTATTTTCTCTCTCTCTTTTTTTTGTGTTCGTGCAGTTTGAAGTTTGTTTTTGTTTGAGTGTTTTTGTCCGCCGGTTGTGGTGTAGCTCCAGACCCAGTTTTGGGCGTCGGTTCCCTCCAGGCCTTGGTTTGCCGTGGGTGATGCCTGTGCTCCTAGCTATGGACTGCAGTGAGCTCGTTGCTCATTTTAACATCGTGGTTCTGTGCAGCGGTGCTTTAGTGCTTGGCGTGATGTTCCGAGTGATGTTGCTCAGTGGCATCGCGGCGGCTGTGCAGGCGGTTTGGGATGTACCAGAGCTCTGCGTGGCAGTGCATCTGTGCTCACTTTGTGGATCCATGACATGGTGTTCCGCGTGATGTTGCCCAGCGGCTGTGCTGGCGGTGTGGGACTTGTTTTCGTGCGCCTTTTGGTGGGACTGTGGCTGCTACACCACTGGAATGACATC
The DNA here is from genome assembly GCF_027579695.1 of Neoarius graeffei. Taxonomy (NCBI): domain Eukaryota; kingdom Metazoa; phylum Chordata; class Actinopteri; order Siluriformes; family Ariidae; genus Neoarius; species Neoarius graeffei. The sequence continues at coordinate 27,190,964 of NC_083590.1, read as the reverse complement.
CTGACCTCTATTTGGTGTTTTTTTTTTCTCCCTAGAATTGTAAAGTGACCTTGGGTTTTGAGAAAGGCGCTATATAAATTGAAATTATTATTATTATTATTATTATTATTATTATTATTATTATTATTAACTGTAGATAATAGTAAGAAGATAATAATAATAAAAAAAAATAAGTTGACAGGAGTATAATGGTATCCACACACACACACTGTAAAATATAATAAGTTGACTTTACTTAAAAAAAATATGCAAAGTCGTTGCCTCAAAAAAAGTCATTTATGTTGATTTAGATAAATTAGATTGGGTTAACTTATTTTTTGTGAGTTTGCAGTACTCAAATTAACTTAGATTAGTTTGATTACATTAACTTATTTATTTTGAGTTTGCAGTACTCACATAAACTTATATTAATTTGATTACATTAACTTATTTATTGTGAGTTTGCAGTACTCATCTTATATAATTTTGATTACATTAACTTGTACTGTAAACTTAAAATAAATAAGTTAATGTAATCAAAATTATATAAGATGAGTACTGCAAACACAATAAATAAGTTAATGTAATCAAATTAATATAAGTTTATGTGAGTACTGCAAACTCAAAATAAATAAGTTAATGTAATCAAACTAATCTAAGTTAATTTGAGTACTGCAAACTCACAAAAAATAAGTTAACCCAATCTAATTTATCTAAATCAACATAAATGACTTTTTTTGAGGCAACGACTTTGCATATTTTTTTTAAGTAAAGTCAACTTATTATATTTTACAGTGCACAAAAGTCATGGTGTGAAAGAGCTTTTTGCCAGACTCAGAAATGGAAAAGTGAATCTTTATTCAATCACCACAGAGAGAGAGAGAGAGAGAGAGAGAGAGATGGGAGACAGTGTAGTTCAGACAGCTATGAGAATGAGGTGCAGCACAGGGCAGGAAGACAGCAAGGAAAAGGTAGGAATGAAAATGAGAAAGCAACAGAGAAGGGAAGAAAGGAAGTGACAGAGAGGCTGCATGAGGTCTCTCATCCCTGCAGCATTCCTGAAGAGATACTTGGCAGCGTGTGTGGGAAGACGGAGCTCTATTCTCTTCATCCAGCTCCCTCCCTTCTCCTTCCTGATAGGGAGTCTTGACGGGTGACGCCACAAACGACAGGCTTCCAGAGATAAGAAACCTGAAAGGAATCGAGCACTTACACACCAAGGCTTGCATACACACTGTGTGATGGATTTCTAATGACACCAGTCTCCTGTATTAATCATTATAATTCAGTTCACAGCATTTAAAAACATTCTATATCCATTCTATATTTGCTGCCGTTTGTAATTCAAGATGCATTAAACTGACACTAAATAACTGTAATATGACATTTCCAGATTCTTATGAAGAATGGAAATGAAATCTCTTAAATATTCATCACATTTAAGCAGTAAGATAGAGTAGCCATTTCCTTCAGGTCCTGAGTTTCTTCCAGCCCATCCTTCCCTTCTTTCCTCCTCCTCTCCCCTCCCCAAGGAGGAATGTGTGGAGAAGAGGCGGCTCAGGATGCCAGGTTCTCTGTGCCAAAATCGACTGGGCTGACGTCTCCATCCTAGCAGCTGTTGGGGGTTATGGTTATAGCAGGATTTGTGTTCTTCGTTAATATGGAGCCCTCCACTGAGCCAGAAAAGGCATTTTGAATTTAAATGGAGGAAGAGAGATGCTGCTTGTTGCTAAAACATTGGCACTGAGCTGGTGTTCAAATGCTATGAACATGATTAATAAATGAATAAAACGTGACATAACGTGCTACTATAGGAAAATAACCAGTGACTGGGTTGTATGATGTGGAGTTAATGTTTCTAATAATAGCATGTGTTTTATTCCTCATTCAACAGCAAATAACCAAAATCACCAGTAATATACCGTAGCACGACACAGTATAAAAATTTTTTGTTTGTTTGTTGTCAACTTGACGTCAAAATTGAAAAAAAAAACAGTCTTAATGTCAACAGCCTTTTGTTGGAATACATCTTACTAATAAATGTTGTTATGTAAACTAATATTAGTTCCCAGGAAGAGCTTATTCAGGCATAATGCCGCCCAGCTTTAACTGAAGTAAAGTGTTCCCAGACATCTATGATCACATCAAATCAATCTCTGAGTCTCATAAATGGTTTAATACAATCTTAAATCTCTTTTTGGACTCTTTTTTGGGAAAAAAAAACCCCACCACATGTCTGGAAATGTTCCTGCCAGGCCAAGCTGGTACAGCACTACCCCGTGTAATCCGCCTAGAATCGGTCATGCCAAGCCAGGCGCTCTGTATAATGCCCCCATAGCCCCATGTCCAACAAGTAGGTCTGCTCAGGATTACCCAAATATCCTCAGCATAGCAGGGCTCCTTCCTGAACGTCCACACAGCCTGATCATAATTCCAAGGACCCAGCTCTGTGCTGGGGCATGGATATGACTAAATCCAGCCTCTAAATATAAATCCTAAATATCCCACACTGATCACGATTATATAACTGATACTGAAAGATAAACAGAACGTGACCCTTATCAAACAATGGCTTATATCTTGTTATGAAAGTGAAATTATTCTGAAAATTTCTGAAGGATTCTTACAACAAAAAACTGTTTTTCACATCACCTCCTTTAGTAATTACATTTCTCACAAAGTGATTCGATTATTCTTCACTAACATAATAATATAAAAATGTGCTCTTCTTGGCTGACAATATATTATGCCCAGGGGATCCATACTATTGGAGTCAATATCAAGTGTGAGAGTAATACAGAGCAACAAGAAATACTGTTTTCCATCGAAAATGCATTTTCTTTTTTTTGGTAAGTGAAGCAAGAAGCACATTATGTGTGGTTGGCCTGGAAAAATTCCCAAACATGGTTACATTTCTATGTGAGATTGTCTTGTGGATATCTTTCCTGGACTGAAATCTTTCTTTTTTGCACGTTTCTCAATCACAATTAAGATTCTCGCATTTGAAAGTCCTCCAGGACTAAAAAGAGGGAAAATTGCATCTAAAGATCTGATTGCAACTGCAGCCCAAGAACATCAGAGACAATTTGACAGCCGGTATTGGATGGCAAACTGAATTAATTAAGATTATGTCCATTGCACTACATGATAGGTATCTAACAACTTGATCAAAGAGTGGCATTCACTGTTTGAGGAACTCACCAGGTTTTAGATATCTTTAGATAGTCTGACTTTTTTTTTTTAACCACAGACTTTGTTAAACTGGCTCCTTATTCACCATCAATTTGGTCATTTTCCAAATCTTACCCACTAGCTAGCTTGAGGCCAGATCACACAACAGCTGCCCACCAGGGATGGTAAGAGTTAGCACGTGATTCCTCCGAGACACATAAAACTGCTGAACTGCAACTAAACACTTGAGGAGAAGGCATATCTGCCCTCTTCCACATACACGAGCTCACAAACACCCACGAGTGGCTCGTGTTGATGTGATTTGACAGGGGAGATTGACACTCATGCCATCCCTCCCACCCAGAGAGCACAGGCAATTTTGCTTGCTTGGACCCCTGGTTATGGACGGGTGGCACGGTGGTTAGCACAGTTGCCTCAAAGCAAGAAGGTTCTGGGTTTGGGCCCAGTGGCCGACAGGGCCCTTTATGTGTGGAATTTGCATGTTGTATGCACGGGTTTCCTCTGGGTACTCTGGTTTCCTCCTACAGTCCAAAAACATGCAGTTAGGCTAATTGGCTAATCTAAATTGCCCATAGGTGTGAATGGTTGTTTCCTAAGCCTAGAAATGGGAGGGTTGTGGCAGGAAGGGCATCCAGCATAAAACTATGCTCCAAATAATATGATCAATATGATCCACATGGACCCTGACCTGGCAACAGTGCTGGGCGAAGAAGAAGACCCCTGGTCATGGATGGCTGTGGCACCGCTGGGCTTCAAACTAATGCTTTCTAATGCCGCTTTTCCACTACAAACGCGGCTGAGTCGGGCTGAGTCGAGCTGAGCGGGGCTGTTGGAGTTGCATTTCGACTACAACCGCGCTGAACCGTGCTGGCTGGAAGTGGGTGGACACATTGGGTGGAGTTAGCGAAAGTGGGTGGACGTCACGTGATGTCGTTAAGCAGCGCAAACAGTGACATCAGTGAGCTTCTAAGCGGTAGTCTCACGACCCGGATAGTAAACAATAAACATGGAGGACATGGAGTCGTTAGTGTTGCTGGTCTTGGTGCTGTGGCTTGTTGTCACCGACAACGCAGACTGATACTGGCAAGAGCGTATAGATGAGGGGAGGCGCATAAGGCTTCAGAAATTCTCATAATTCTTCTCCTTCCGGGTTTGCGGTGTTTACAGATCCCAGCGCGCTCGCGGGGCGTGTGTGGGCATGTGAGGACACGCCTCCTCACCAATCAGTGCACAGGGGAGTGTCTGCTCACGCCCCCAGCCTCACTCGGCACGGCTTGGCTCGCTTCAGCCCCACTCCAAAACGGTGCGAGTTTTAGGGGCTAAGCAGGGCTGAAGCGAGCTGAGTCGTGCTGGTTTTTGGTAGTCGAAACGCGAGCCGTGTCGGGCTGAAGTGAGCTGAAGCGAGCTGAAGTGAGCTGAAAAAGGGTAGTGGAAAAGGGCCATTAGTATGTTTTAGGCAGAAAAACCCAGTTTTGCCCAGAACCCAAACCTGATTTCTTGTTGTTTTTGGCTGTTTGCTAAAATCCAGCTATAATAACATCCAATGGGATTTTCTCCATGACACCAGCACACCAACAAATTTCATCAAACTCAAAACACTGATTTGTCTCAGCTTTAATAATGCATTCTTAATTAGTAAGAATCAAATAAAATGTAGCGATGAGTTTTATAGTCATTTTTTGGACAACGTGAACCATTCCATGTACTCTACTGTTTCTGTCAGGCAGCATAATTAATCTGGGAAGAGGAGACATGCAAAGGTCAACAGGAAAACGATGGATTATATTCACATGGAGTCACTTCCTGTGGGAATGGCAGTGACACTCAATGGGGCCGCTTGCTGTCATGGGAAGCTTCGCCGGGTATGAATGTCGAACGGACACTCCTACACACTCTCTTTCACTCTTTCTTTCTCTTTCTCTATGACCTCCTCCCCTTTCACCCAGTTTCTCTACGACCCCCTGTGTTCTACTTTTTTCGCCATTCCTCTCCCACACTGTTTCCCCATTTTGTCTGTTTCATATCTGTTCTCATTCCTCTTTATTTCGCTGTGCCCCCCCAACGTTTTCCACTCTGGCCCCCATCCCAGGAGGTTTGAAAGGGGTCATGGGCCCTGTTTAGCCTACGTGGACTTTCACTTCCTCAAGAATCTCAGTCATGCAGATGTGCACGGCGAGACAAGCTTGTGTTCTTCATTTCATGTTATTTCATGTGTTGGGGAAAGTTGACTTTATGGAGGTACAGTCTCCACCATTCACTGTAGCTCAGCAAGAATACTGCTACTACTTACAAAAATAATATAAGCCCAACAGTGCCTGCCATAAATCATGGACCAAAATTGGCTTTTTTATAGTGCAAGAACAGTTTGGAGATTTCTTTCTTAAATTTATGGAAAAAAATGCCACAGAAGGGGGGATATTAGATTTTTTTCCCCCCTCAGCAGCACTAATGCTGAAAACTAATTCAAGCAGTACACACTCATTAGTTGTAAAGTAATACTCAGGGATATTTTTATTGCCCTAAACTCTATACGCAGTCTAACACACTATATCCGTGGATACATCTATATATGATGAGACATCATTGTTTTTTCTTTTCTTAAGTTCCTTCATTAGTATCATTTCAGCAGCCTAGGATTTTTTATTTTTCCGAAGCATGACTTTGACTGGTTTCTTTTTAATCTTGACTGGGCTCACTACTTTGTACCAAGGCCAGAGCTTACCGTGCAGTAAAAGTTATTAACTTCATGTTGCTCTGTTTTTATGACTTTCTGCAAGCAGCAGTTGGAGATTGTGCTCTTTGTTTAATCATTGACTGACTGTGCAGGAACAAAAAACACAGCAGAGTGTGTTTCGGGCATCGAGGACTTGAAATCATTCAACCATAAATTACAGTTTTATTGCTTAATGGAATATGCAGGTAGTTTCAGGTGTTTTTGTTTTAATTTATTCCAACTTCATTGTTGTTGTATGCTTGGATTTAATGGATTATTTTGTCAGATAGTTTAACGTGCTCGGACAAAGAAAGAAATAAGCATTACTACAATAACAGCAATCCATTGTTTACCATTTAGACCCAGGTACCTGTATTTCTACACCCTCCAAATTCCTTTGTATTCCACGTTATATGAGATGATCCCAAAAAAATCTATCATAGACTGTGATAACAAAATTTCTCCATGCCATGTTATACAATGAAGATCTTCTAACGAGAGACCTGTGATTAAAGAAAATGACTTTATTCTGCTTATAGCATCAAGCAGTGTGATTACGACTCGTGTGGAAAATGGGACTGAATAAATAGAAAACAAGCCCTCATTATAATATAATAGTAACATAGTACTGATATTATGAGGAGAAAACACATTAAAAAGAGGAGTTTGAAGCTGTTCATAGCTAGATTAAAAAAAAAACATAAAAAGTCAATTCTTCAAAGTGAGCTTGAGGTGATAAGGCCCCCCCCCCGTCCATTAGCATTCATGATAGCTTTGCAACTCACTGTATGAGAGGCTAGACATGTAGCCTGGTGATATTGTGTTAATTAAAGTGCTTAGTTTGGATTTGTGTTTGAATTTAGTATAATCTGATGCTGTCCTCCTTTTGGTGGCTTTCAGACCAACATTTTAACAATGTGATTTAATAATAATAATAATAATAATAATATCTGGTACGGCGGCATGGTGGTGTAGTGGTTAGCGCTGTCACCTCACAGCAAGAAGGTCTGGGTTCGAGCCCTGTGGCCAGCGAGGGCCTTTCTGTGTGGAGTTTGCATGTTCTCCCCGTGTCCGTGTGGGTTTCCTCCAGGTGCTCCAGTTTCCCCCACAGTCCAAAGACATGCAGGTTAGGTTAACTGGTGACTCTAAATTGACCGTAGGTGTGAATGGTTGTCTATGTCTATGTGTCAGCCCTGTGATGACCTGGCGACTTGTCCAGGGTGTACCCCGCCTTTCACCCATAGTCAGCTGGGATAGGCTCCAGCTTGCCTGCGACCCTGTAGAACAGGATAAAGTGGCTAGAGATAATGAGATGAGAAAATCTGGTACAACAAGATCACAATAAAGACTAAGATCAGGATTTATGAATGTTAGGGTTTTGCTGGGATTCAAACCTGGTTCGTTGGTGTGATGATCCAGCAAACCCCCACTAGGCCACCAGGGGAATGACTCAAATGCAGAGGCATGAGGCGGAAGTAGAAAAAGTAACAAAAGGTTTATTTATACTATGTACACTATATACAATCCAGGGCAAAACAAAAAAAAAACAAAAACAAAGAGTATAATTCAAAAAGAAAAAGGCAAAAATGCAAAAGCTCAGAAGATCCACAAAACACAGTACAAAGGAAACTGGAGATAAACATAACAGCACAAAGACTCCGTGACAAGAGGACTGAACTCAGGGGTATAAATACACAAACTAATTAAGGACACAGGTGAAGATAATTAGGACTAACAGGCAATTAACAAAAACACAAAACACAGGAACAGTGGCGGCCTCTAGAGGCCAAAATAAACAAGACACGAAAAGGAAATAACAGCGGCCTCTAGAGGCCAAAACAGTCCAAGTCCTAACAGGACCCCCCCCCCCTCTAGGAGCGTCTCCTGACGTTCCCAGGGCGATCCGGATGGGCCGAATGGAAGTCCCGACACAGTTCTTTATCTAGGACATCCCGAGCAGGAACCCAGCAGCGCTCCTCAGGACCATAGCCCTCCCAGTCCACCAGATATTGCAACCCGCCGTGGACCCGGCGGGAGTCAAGCAGGCGATGCACAGTGAACACAGTCTGCCCCTGGAAGATGCGGGGGGGTGGGGGGTTCCTAGGGGCAGGGGCATACGTAGACGTCAGTACAGGCCGCAACAGGGAAACATGGAAAGTGGGGTTGATCCTCAGAGTCCGGGGCAACTGGAGCCGGTAGGAGACAGGGTTCACCCTGCGCACCACCTTGAAGGGGCCAATGTAGCGAGGAGCAAGCTTGCGGTTCTCCACCCGCAGCGGAAGGTCCTTAGTGGACAGCCAAACCCGCTGCCCAGGGCGGAAAGTGTGTGCAGGTCTTCTGTGGCGGTTGGCCTGAATCTGGTTGGTTCTGGAGGTCTGTATGAGGGTCTTCCTGACCTTGCTCCAGGTCTTGCGACACCGTCTCACATATTGGTTGACCGAGGGCACCCCCGCGTCCTCCTCCTGGTCTGGGAACAGAGGTGGCTGGAACCCGAATTGGCACTGGAATGGCGACAGCTTGGTGGCCGATGACTGCAGGGTGTTGTGGGCGTACTCTGCCCATGGCAGCCAGGTGCTCCATGATGTCGGGTTATCCATAGCCAGGCCTCGCAGGGTGGTTTCCAGGTCCTGGTTGAGCCTCTCCGTCTGACCATTGGACTGTGGGTGAAACCCAGAGGAGAGGCTGGCAGTGGCTCCGATGACCTTGCAGAACCCGTGCCACACTCGGGAGGAGAACTGGGGCCCTCGGTCTGAGACGATGTCCTGTGGAAGACCAAAGACTCGGAAGACATGATGAAATATAAGTTTCGCTGTTTCAAGAGCAGAGGGGAGTTTGCACAGAGGTATGAAGCGGCAGGCCTTGGAGAATCTGTCAACAATGACCAAAATGACCATGTTACCTTGTGACTCAGGGAGACCCGTGATGAAGTCGACTGTCACGTGGGACCAGGGACGCCGGGGAATGGTCAGAGGATGCAGGAGACCCTGGGGACACTGTCGTGGGTTCTTGGTTCTGGTGCAAACCTCACAGGACAGGACAAATGACCTTACTTCCTGCTCCATGTTAGGCCACCAGAAGCGTCTTTTCAGGAAGTCCAGGGTCCTCCGAGCTCCCGGGTGGGCGGTGAGAGGGGAAGAGTGACCCCACTGGAGAACCTTGGCCCAGGCTTGATGTGGGACGTACAAGAGGCCCGGTGGCCCCGTCCCAGGACCGGGGTCCTGGCGTTGGGCTCATCGAACAGCCTCCTCAATACCCCAGCGGACAGGGGCCACAATCCGGGACACCGGGATAATAGGCCCGACTTCATTCTCCCTGTTAGTGGCAGAGAACAGCCTGGACAGTGCGTCAGGTTTGGTGTTCTTGGAGCCGGGACGGTACGAGAGGGTGAAGTCAAACCGACTGAAAAACAGGGCCCACCTAGCCTGTCGAGGGTTCAGTCTCTTGGCTTGCTGGAGGTACTCCAGGTTCTTGTGGTCAGTCCAAACCAGGAATGGATGTTGCGCTCCCTCCAGCCAGTGCCTCCACTCCTCAAGGGCCAGTTTGACCGCTAACAGTTCTCGATCCCCCACATCGTACCGGGACTCCGCAGGACTCAGGCGGTGGGAGAAGTAAGCGCAGGGGTGCAGCTTTCCTTCCGAACGTTGAGAGAGTACCACGCCGACACCACTGTCCGAGGCGTCCACCTCCACGATGAATGGTTGGGAGGTGTCCGGGAGGACCAGAATGGGTGCCGTGCAGAAGCGGGCCTTGAGGTCTTTGAACGCCTTTTCTGCCTGAGGAGACCAGCCATAAGATCCACCTGTCCCTTTGGTGAGGTCTGACATGGGTGCTGCCACAGAACTGAAGTTCCTGATGAACTTGCGGTAGAAGTTAGCGAATCCTAAGAACCGCTGAACCTCCTTAACGGACTTGGGAGTAGGCCAGTCCCGGACGGCCAGGGTCTTGGCAGGGTCCATTTGGAGTTGGCCTGTCCGTACAATAAATCCCAGAAAGGAGACCTCGGGAACATGAAATTCGCATTTCTGGGCCTTGGCGAACAGATTGTTCTGTAGCAGCCTCTGGAGAACCTGGCGGACATGGTGGCGGTGCTCCTGCATGGTCTTGGAAAAGATAAGGATGTCATCGAGGTAGACAAAGACGTACAGGTTAATCATGTCCCTTAAGACGTCGTTGATTAGGGCCTGAAAAACAGCTGGTGCGTTGGTGAGTCCGAAGGGCATCACCTGGTATTCGTAGTGCCCAGACGGGGTGTTAAAGGCAGTCTTCCACTCGTCTCCCTGTCGGATACGGATGAGGTGGTATGCGTTCTGTAGGTCCAACTTGGTGAAGACGGTGGCGCCTTGGAGCAGGTCGAAAGCAGTGGACATCAGCGGAAGGGGATATCGGTTGCGCACAGTGATCTTGTTCAGTCCCCTGTAGTCAATACATGGTCGAAGCCCCCCATCCTTCTTGCCGACAAAGAAGAAGCCGGCACCAGCAGGTGAGGTGGAGGGTCGAATGAACCCAGAGACCAGGGCGTCTTTGAGGTATTCCTCCATAGCCTTGCGTTCTGGCTGAGAGAGGGAAAACAGTCTGCCACGAGGAGGGGTAGTCCCAGGGAGCAAGTCGATGGCACAGTCGTAGGCCCGGTGCGGAGGAAGAACGGTGGCCCTGCTCTTGCTGAATACTTCCTTGAGATCCCAGTACTCTGTGGGAACTTGAGATAACTCGGTGAGATCAGGGGGCTCGGCAGGAGACACAGGAGAGCTAGAGAGCAGACAAGAGGCATGGCATGCAGGGCCCCATTCCACAACCTGGCTTGTTACCCAGTCTATGCGAGGGTTGTGGCGAGTAAGCCAAGGAAGGCCTAGAATAACTGGGAACTCAGGTGAAGGAATCAGGTGCAGGGATATTTCTTCCTTGTGACCTTGAGACTGGAGGAAGACTGGAGAAGTAACTTGAGTGACTCTTCCATCACCTAACGCTTGGCCATCGAGGGCAGACACAGACAGAGGGACTTCAAGAGGTGCAGTAGGTATATTGATGCTTTGGGCGAAGTGAATATCCATAAAGTTCCCAGCCGCCCCTGAGTCTATCAAAGCTTGACAAGAGTGGACAGACTCACCCCAGGAGATGGAGACCAGGATGTAGATTCCTTGGCCAGGGAGTCCGGGAGAGAGGGTAGGCCCCGTCACAACCCTCCCTCGGCTGGACGGGGCGGTCCTTTTCCCAAGAGTTCGGGACATGATGCTCGGAAGTGACCAGGCTTGCCACAGTAGATGCAGCACTTGTCCCTCCTTCTGCGCTCCCTCTCAGATGCGGAGAGGCGAGTACGACCCACTTGCATGGGTTCTGGACAGTCACTGAAGGAGGTAGATGGTCTCCAGGTAGAGGTAGGGAGGCTGGGGGGGCTCAAGGCTTGGTGGCGTTCTCTCATCCTGTTGTCCAGACGAATAGCATGTGAGATGAGGGTTTCGAGGTCACTTGGGCATCCAATAGAGGCCAGACCGTCCTTGATGGGGTCAGACAGACCATGGTGGAAGGCTGACACCAGGGCAGTCTCGTTCCATCCACTTACTGCTGCGAGTGTTCGGAACGAGATGGCGTAATCTGCGACGCTTCCTCCTTGCCGGATGGACATGAGCTTTCGGGCTGCGTCGGTACTGATGTCTGCCTGATCGAAGACCCGAAGCATCTCTTCAGAAAACAGCTGGAAATCAAAGCACTCAGGTCCCTGTCTTTGCCAGATAGCAGTAGCCCAGGCTCGCGCCTTACCAGCTAATAAGGTGATCACAAAGGCAATCTTGCGGCGATCCGTAGTGTAGGTGGTAGGCTGAAGCTCAAAGGTGAGTTGACACTGGGTAAGGAACTCTCGGCACTCACTGTGCTTGCCGTCATACCTCTGTGGTGCAGGAAGGCTGGGTTCGCGAGGTGAAGAAGGCAGCATGGCAGGAGGCACTGGAGCAGGAGTGGGAGCTGGATCAGGAGCAGGAACTGGATCAGGAGCAGGAGATGCAGGCAGAGATGTCAGCTGTGCCAGGGTTTTCCCAATTTGCTGAAGCAGTTCCTCGTGGCGAGCAAGGGCCTCACGTTGGCTGGTGAGCGTACGTCCATGAGCGTCCATGGTCGCTCCGAAGCGTGTCAAAGCTGCCATAATTCCCTGAAGGTTGGCCGGGTAGACAGTTGAAGCAGCCTCTGCTGAGTCGGTCATGACGGAGTCTTTCTGTTAGGGTTTTGCTGGGATTCGAACCTGGTTCGTTGGTGTGATGATCCAGCAAACCCCCACTAGGCCACCAGGGGAATGACTCAAATGCAGAGGCGTGAGGCGGAAGTAGAAAAAGTAACAAAAGGTTTATTTATACTATGTACACTATATACAATCCAGGGCAAAACAAAAAAAAAAACAAAAACAAAGAGTATAATTCAAAAAGAAAAAGGCAAAAATGCAAAAGCTCAGAAGATCCACAAAACACAGTACAAAGGAAACTGGAGATAAACATAACAGCACAAAGACTCCGTGACAAGAGGACTGAACTCAGGGGTATAAATACACAAACTAATTAAGGACACAGGTGAAGATAATTAGGACTAACAGGCAATTAACAAAAACACAAAACACAGGAACAGTGGCGGCCTCTAGAGGCCAAAATAAACAAGACACGAAAAGGAAATAACAGCGGCCTCTAGAGGCCAAAACAGTCCAAGTCCTAACAATGAAAGTATGGTCCTTACCATTCTCCTCTACTCTGCTGAAACTTGGCAAACTGCATGTCAACAAGAACAGCAGCTTGAAGTTTTCCATCAGTCATGTCCCTGTAGAATATTGAAAGTTCAATTCTTCCATCAAGTAAGCAATCCTGAAGTGCTACAAAGAACCAGTCAAAAGTCAATCCAAATTCACCTGGCAGTGAGATGTTTGAGATGGTATGGGCATGTTGTCCACATGGACAACTCATGTCTACCAAAATATCTACAAGAATGGACGCCATGGCATGGTCACTGCTCAGCTGGAGCACAGCGAGTCACTTGGTCAAAGTATGTTGAAGAGGACTTGGAGTTAGTGACTGGCTGCACCGGCATCTGACATGAGCAAGGTAAAGTGATGGCTACGGACAAGAGAGCTTGGATGGCCATACTGCAGAATGTGACCAGTTTCGATGGTGGGCAGCCATATCCAAGATGGTGGATGAGAGCTTCTCAAGTACAAATAAGTAATAAAAAAATTCTGACACTGCCAGAACTTTGTCACTGACTGAATTTTTTTTTTTAAATGAGGTGTGACAAGAAAATGTCTGAAAATTGCTCAGTGTAAACCCAGCTTTCATTAAAAAGAACATCCCACTTGCTTTGCATTTTACAGCTACAAAATGTGACAACTTGATCCTGAAGTAAACATGTTTCCACATGAAGGTAGCTTGTATTATTCTGAGCTGGAACATACCAATAAAGAGTGAATGCAGGTTCCTAGTGTCTGATTACACAGATTTCAACATTTACAGTTTAACCGTAGAGTTTAAGATTGCTGACCCCTTGCAATAGTGATACTGGAGATGCCTGAAAACCATGCTCTTCTGTTTTTTTCTGCTAAAGCAGTGGTAAGACTAAATGTGAATAATAACAAAAACTTAAACCACAAAACCAAGTGGATCATTGTAAAAGAAATTGCAAAATGTCCTTTTGTCCATTTCACTTGGCTTTCATTCCTGCTTAACATGCTCTAGTTACCCTGCATAGGATGGTGATGAAGTCCAAGAATGCGTCAGAGGCTACAGCTACAGCGTTTAATCGAGCGAGGAGCAGTAAAAGAATCCCTGACAAGTTATAAGGTTTACAAGCATTTCGATTTTTATCAGGTTTCAAAATGAATGGCATTAATATCTCGCATCTGTGAGGGAACACTACAAAACTGCATTAGTGATACATTAAAGATTCAAAAGGCATTTTGTATTCAGGAATTAAGCCATGGGGAAGTGTTTAGGGGGTTATTTTATTTCGACAATAATTGGCAAGAGTGACAATAATTAATAATTAATTCTTTTGCTTCCCTAAGGAAGTAATTTTCACTGAGAATTTATCAGAAACAATGTGGAACTCTGCCTTTTGGGGAATTTTAAGAAAAATCTCCTAAATCTGGTTGCAATCCAAAGAGTTCAAAGTTTCATTGGAATTACTGTTAATAATCTAAAATAATATAGATATTTAGTCACTGCCTAAAACTGGAGCTCCTGATGAGTTTATGAGCAAAATATTTGCAAGTACACAAAATCAACCTGAATAGAATAATAATATTACACCATATGAACCACTGAATTGTGTAGTGTCGTGTATTTTGTGTCAGTAAATTGCTACATTATCTTTTGACAGTGATACCAATAATGAGATATGCATCACAGCTATATATATATATATATATATATATATATATATATATATATATATATATATATATATATATATATATATACTACCATTCAAAAGTTTGGGGTCACTTTGAAATGTCCTTATTTTTGAAAGAAAAGCACTGTTCTTTTCAATGAAGATCACTTTAAACTAATCAGAAATCCACTCTATACATTGCTAATGTGGTAAATGACTATTCTAGCTGCAAATGTCTGGTTTTTGGTGCAATATCTCCATAGGTGTATAGAGGCCCATTTCCAGCAACTCTCACTCCAGTGTTCTAATGGTACAATGTGTTTGCTCATTGCCTCAGAAGGCTAATGGATGATTAGAAAACCCTTGTACAATCATGTTAGCACAGCTGAAAACAGTTGAGCTCTTTAGAGAAGCTATAAAACTGACCTTCCTTTGAGCAGATTGAGTTTCTGGAGCATCACATTTGTGGGGTCGATTAAATGCTCAAAATGGCCAGAAAAATGTCTTGACTATATTTTCTATTCATTTTACAACTTATGGTGGTAAATAAAATTATGATTTTTCATGGAAAACACAAAATTGTCTGGGTGACCCCAAACTTTTGAACGGTAGTGTATATATATATATTCCTTTCTTTGACACTGCCTGCCATGCACCAGAAATAGCACCACGACATTTATTATGGTGTGACTCTGCTGGGTGCCTGGTGGACAGTAGTGAACCAGCATTTTCACTTTACATCATTACTATATAATTACAATTGAATATCAAACTTGATATGTCAGACAGTTGTCTAGTTACATCTTTTACATCCACATGTGTTGGAGCTTAAAGCGCACAGCCGCAGATTGTAAAGCGCACACATGCCATTAGGACTATTTACCATGCACCTGTTCCTGATTAGAGTGCAATCACAGCACATACATATAAGGACTCTGAGTAACACACAGACTTTACAAAAGCCTCATATTTTGTATCACTTTTCAGGTTTTGATCTCGTTTGTGTTTTTGGACTGTGAGTATTGTATTACCTCTGATATCCTGTCTGTGCCTGACTCGACCACTGCCTGTTTTTCAACTCTGCCTTTGTCTACATTTTGGATCTGTTTGCTTGTGTGTTTTTGATAAAACTCTTCCTGCACGTACATCCATCTATCACCCTTCTGTGACAGAAACTATCAATTTTCCAACAAGCTAGTGGACTCATAAAACTGTTTTAACTAGTTTTACATGAAACTATCGTGAATATTTTCCAT
Organism: Neoarius graeffei; assembly: GCF_027579695.1. NCBI lineage: Eukaryota > Metazoa > Chordata > Actinopteri > Siluriformes > Ariidae > Neoarius > Neoarius graeffei. The sequence continues at coordinate 27,175,469 of NC_083590.1, read as the reverse complement.
AAAATGTTTTAGTAAATAATCCTATGCTATTTTTTGAAAAAGCTAATTAAAAATAAGCACTGGTTAAAAACCCATCTGTCTTATGTAAATAAAGATACAAATTTCGTTGTCCGATGGTCAATTGTTTATGAGATACTGTACTTTTCCTTGCACTTACACTCAGGTTCCTTGTGGTGGTACACATTTGTCGTTCGTTCTTCGTATGTACATTTGTAAGTATGGACATCATATGGTCAAAGTCATCAAACATCAGATCGATGCATTTGTCTTAAGTATGGGGCTCTGCTCCGTACGCACTTTGCTCTGTTATAAAACAGTCTGGATTTGTTTAGCACTTTTTTTGGTCACTGCATATGTGTTATTTCATAGTGTAAACATTTTCATTATTATTCAAAAAATAGTAGGAAATGCTAAAAATTAAGATGTTCTATGAGCAGGGGTGTATAAACTTTGACTGGTGGTATACACATATAATGCAATTAAGTCTTTATGTATGGCCCAACTGATTCAGACTCTGTGATTGAATTGATTCACCAGATTCAATCACTCTAATTCAAACTTATTACCCGATCCAACACACAATCTGATTCAAACTGGTTCGACTGATTCACTTTGAGTTGATCAAACTCATCCAAATTCTTTGATTGACTCTGCATTGTGAGTCTGCTGTTGTGATGACTTATAAAGTTTTATTTGAGTCTGATAATCCAATTAGTGAAGCCCAGTGGCTAGAGCTCAGCTTACAGATATTCTGTCCCTAAATCACACGAGCAAGTTAATCTAAGTAGACCTTCACTGTTAAATGTCCACTGATAGTAAGTCCTCTCTCGGGAAACTTTCAAGGCTGTTAAATAAATGTGGCTGTCAGGCGATGCAGATGTTGGTAATGATGATAATGTTCTTATTGCATTCATCACTCCTGGGCTGAGGCACTTTTTTTTCTCGAGTAATCAGATCTGCAGCTGACACACAGCTCTCAGCAGAGCACTCATAAAACTATTGGCATCTTTCATATACACACCTACACCTTTTCAGCATGTCTCATCATTTCAGATTTATCCATGGAGCCTCTACCCCACAGCAACACTAGTAATAGTATGGACAAATGTGAAGCAAGAATGATAGTCATGGTGCAGACTGTGATACATTAGAGATGTGGAAAGATAGATGGACAAATTGAGAGGAGGAAGAGGTATGAAGGCAAATACACAAGAGTACTTTGCTCTGAAGGTTATGTGTATGTGTAGTTAACAGGAAGAGATTTAATAATAATAAAATATGTCTCTAAGCAGCTGCTGCCAGAGCAAAGGTCACACAGGTGAGTGTGCATGCTGTACCTGCTGTGACCTCATTATTTAATGACAGGATCATCATTCCTTCTTTCACTGCATTATCACCTTTGAAAACGTCCTCTTACCTCTCCTCTATTCTTCCCTCTCCTCATGTATCCTATCCTGTTCTATGATAGACTGTCCTGTCCTTTTCAATTCCATCCCATTCTATCCCACCTCATCATTGTCTTTCCTTTCCCACTGTACATCACCTCACCCTATCCTATCCTATCCTATCCTATCCTATCCTATCCTATCCTATCCTATCCTATCCTATCCTATCCTATCCTATCCCATCCTTTCCTTTCCAATCCGACCCCATTCCACACTTCACCCCATCTTCACCCATCCTATCCCATCCTATCCCACCCTTTCCTTTCCTTTCCTTTCCTTTCCTTTCCTTTCCTTTCCTTTCCTTTCCTTTCCTTTCCTATTCCGCACCACTTCACCCCTTCCTATCCTATCCTATCCTATCCTATCCTATCCTATCCTATCCTATCCTATCCTATCCTATCCTATCCTATCCTATCCTATCCCACTTCACCCCATCTATCCTGTCCTGTCCTATTCCACACCACTTCACCCCATCTTCACTTATCCTATGCCACCCTTTCCTTTCCTTTCCTTTCCTTTCCTTTCCTTTCCTTTCCTTTCCTTTCCTTTCCTTTCCTTTCCTTTCCTTTCCTTTCCTTTCCTTTCCTTTCCTTTCCTTTCCTTGCTTTTCCTTTCCTTTCCTGTCCTATTCCACACCACTTCACCCTATCCTATCCTATCCTATCCTATCCTATCCTATCCTATCCTATCCTATCCTATCCTATCCTATCCTATCCCACCCTTTCCTTTCCTTTCCTTTCCTTTCCTTTCCTTTCCTTTCCTTTCCTTTCCTTTCCTTTCCTTTCCTTTCCTTTCCCATTCCTCACCAGTTCATTCCTTTCTATCCTATCCTATCCTATCCTATCCTATCCTATCCTATCCTATCCTATCCTATCCTAATATCATATCATATCATATCATATCATATCATATCATATCATATCATATCATATCATATCATATCATATCATATCATATTCATTATTGTATCCAATCCTATCCTATCCCACCCTATCCTGTCCTGTCCTATAATATCCTGTCCTGGCCTGTACTATCCTGTACTATCTATCATTATCCCTAATATCAAAAGGAGAATGAAGTAAATAAAATGACTGACTTCTCTTCAGCTCTGATATGACTACACATATATAGTGTGTATGGTTACATTCCTCTGCATATAATTGACAGCATATTATCAGAAAATGGTTTTACCAATAACAAAAGACAAAGCTAACAGGATGTGCTGCTTATCAGTCATCATCCTGCCCATCTCCCTGACTTTTTTCATGTCAGAAGAAATGATTGTCACCAAAAAGCCATGTTTTTTTTTTTCAACAACAAATTCCTCTGGGGTGAGTTCGCTGTCAACAAGCAGATGTGTCAATCACTAATGACAAACTGAAAGAAGCCAGAGGAGAAGTGTAAATAATAAGCAGTGTGGGGAACATAAGCTTTGTCGAGTAAGTACTAGAACTCACTCCAATACTGTGTTCAGATGTACAACTGTTCTTTCAGTCTTTTATCCAATGCAACTGACAACTGAGCATTTCCTAGTTAAGGACCTTGTTCCAAGACCTACTGCTTGATGGTATTTGGATTTGAACTTACAACCTTCTGATCAATAGCCTCTACCACTGAGCCACCACTTTCCATAATCCTGACTGTAAATATTATCTCAACTGATGCATGCTTCATCTAAAGCATAAGTTCAGGAGCTCAGCAGGATGTTCCATGGTGTTGGGATTCTGGAAGAGGGGGTGTTTTATCTGGCAATGGCTACCACAAATGGGTTCTGACTGTGGATGTCAGCTGAGAAAGAGGAGCTGTAATTTCCCAAAGCAGAACTGTACAGCTCCCACTGTGATGTGTTCACTACACACACACAATCCAGAATAGGATAGGATAGGATAGGATGGAATACAATAGAACACAGGATTAGATAGGATGATAGAACAGAATGAGAGCGTATGGGAGGACATAATTGCTGGGTTTCACGTGATGTCACATCCGCCTCATTAGTTATTCAAAACTTTAGCTGGTGGTCAATCAAAGCTCAATTGACAAAGCGTTTGTACGGAGAAGGTGCATTGCTTGCATGAAAAATGCCTTACGCTTGCGTTGTTTTAGGTTGTACGAATCGATCAAACCGTGAAACTGATAAAAGTTTCTTCAGAGATCCCCATGAACTAATAAAAAAGGGTGAACAAACACAAGATTTCACAAAAATACATCGAGAAAGGTGGCTTTTGAACCTCTCACTGAAATCGAAGGGAGCCGAGTCGAAGCATGCTCAAGTTTGCAGTGATCACTTGGTGAAAGCTGAGAAGGATATACAAACCTATGTCCTTAGTGTTTTCCAAGTACTTTTCTTGCTATGTGTCGTTATTTTATGGTACTTTTTTAGTCACAAAGCGCTCAAGTCCCCAGCTGTTTCTTTGTTTACGCCTCACAAAGTCCATATGCATGAAGGTCGTGACAAAATTCTTACCCAGCCATACAGTTACAATGCGCCGTGATCACTTCTCCGTCTTGTTTAACTAAGGTCCAGGTCTTTAAAGGGGTTTCTGATGATCTTTGTGAATGATTTACCTGAGAGATAAGAGTCAACACAAGTGAGAATCAAGCCAACTGTTGTTTGTTTACACTTCAACTTGCAGCGCTTCATTGTAAAGATGCGAACGAAAAGCTTAAATAAAACCATACTTACACGGGCAAAAACAATCCAGGATTCATTCAGCAGTGACTTGATAGCGAGGTCCTTTACCCAGCCACATACAAAAAAGTTGTAAGCCTCCATACTCTTCCACACTTTCATCTGTTTTGCGGTGTAGAAGGACGTCTGCAACACCAGATAGTTCGAGATGTCGGGGAACTCGACTGAAGGGTAGTTTTCAAGATCGTATGACAAATCCTTCTTTCCCAGACTGTAGGGGTCGATTCCATTGCACATAGCAATCTTCTGAATATATCTAATGCCAGCAGTGGCTTCTAGATTATGAGCGTACTCTGATAAGTTATCACTAGTTGTTTGCATTATGGCAGCCATTTAGACCACCAGCTATTTCACTTCTGGTAAAACTGCTAAGAAAAGTCATGTGACTGAAACCCAGGAATAGGACAGGATGGGATAGGATAGGATAGGATGAGATGAGATGAGATAAAAATACTCTTGTATTGAACAACAGACATAAAAATAATGAATACTCTGAATACTTTGAATGATTAATGAAAACAAAATAACAAAAGTAGCAGATATGGTAATTCTTCCAGTCTTTGATAATTATCTATTATAATACGTGACAATAGGGCGGCACGGTGGTGTAGTGGTTAGCACTATCGTCTCACAGCAAGAAGGTCCTGGGTTCAAGCCCAGCGGCCAGCGAGGGCCTTTCTGTGTGGAGTTTGCATGCTGTCTGCGTAGGTTTCCTCCGGGTGCTCCGGTTTCCCCCAAAGGCATGCAGGTTAGGCTAATTGGTGGCTCTAAATTGACCATGAGTGTGAAAGGTTTGTCTGTGTCTATGTGTTAGCCCTGTGATGACCTGGCGACTTGTCCAGGGTGTACCCCGCCTCTTGCCCATCGTCAGCTGGGATCAGCTCCAGCTTGCCTGTGACCCTGTAGGACAGGATAAGTGGCTACAGAGGATGGATGGATGGATGGATGGAATACATGACAATACTTTTACACACACAAACATGGTAAAACCACAGACACATCCACATGAATACCTAAATATGCATATGTATATACACAGTGTAAAAATAAACACAAAACAATTGACTCTCAACCCAGAGCACACAGAAATGAGTCCAAATGAGCCACAAACACACAGACAGTCACCCATGATCAGCACTCAATGGACAGTTCTGGTAGGTTCTGTGTGGGCCTGTTAATAGTGGAGCACTACTGTGCTGCCTTTTCAGCTGTGTAACACAATGAAAAGAATTACGAGTACAGAAGTCCATTCATGAATGTGACTTCTCCCTCGTCACTGCCACTCACACACTGCTGGCGCTGAGCCCAAAGCCTCGAGAAAATGTTGGGTTTTTTTTTCTACTATTCCTTGTCGACAATGGACAAAGGACTGTACAAACCATGTCTTAAATTTCAGCTGTGCTTCAGGCAAAGAATATATATACTAGATGCACACACACACACAAAGTTCAGAATTAAACTTTAAAATCCAAACACTCATTTTGCTACAAAGTCATCAGGAAATCATGATTTCAATCCACACTTACTTTCCAAAAACAGGAATACAATTTAAAAAAAGAAACCCCTTGAAACTTACATGACCCCCGTTTGGACTTGTGAGTGTCACAGGAAGTGGTGCATATCCGAACAGGAAGTCTGTTTGCATCATAAATAGCTCTTTATCCAACTCTTCATAAATCATTTGTTAGGAAATCAAATAAATTTAGAGACAGGCACAGAATCAGCTGCATTGTACAGCAAAATAAGAGACATGGGATAATCCGATACAAAGACGTGTCATACCCTTGTTTTCTGTATACAGTATATAGATCCAAACACAATGGGCCAGAGAGGTTATTGATTAGTTTTCCAAGAATGCTTACAAACTGGGATTACACAGAGAGTGCATTAAAATGAACACAAATAAAATGATTGCTATGTAATTACTAGACTATTCAAATAATCATTGAAACCACATACCAAGATGTATTAATATAGACATGAGTGTTTTACTAGAAAATACGCCACTCGTATCTTTCGTACGAACTACATCCAGATGGCAACCATGACATATTTCTCTATATGTCACTTATGAGGAAATCAATGAATAGTTTTGATAAATTTGGGTACTTTTTATTTGTGAATGTGCCTATATAATAAAAAGAAAATCACACACTGGGTTGAAGATATGAAGTTTATCTTCTCGTGTTGAAAAACTCACATTTTTCATATGAAATACATCGTGGATCTGAGTGATGTATTTAAATAATATTGGCTGGCATTGAGTGGTCTATTAGATATATCCCATTCAGCTAGTGCGTTATTGAACAAGTCAAAATTGAGTTCAATATCATGCTAGCTGAATGGAATATATCTGATATACCACAAAGAAAAGCCAGCCAATATTATTATTATTATTATTATTATTATTATTATTATTATACACTCTCTTCATATCAGCATACTCGAAGGCCAACACTAGCTTACCTGCGAATTGGCACCTTCAGTGCAGCAGTAAAGTCACCTTCCAGCTGGTGTAACGTTCATCAGTAGCACAGGCTAACAACAGAGAAACTAAGATTTCTGTCTCCAGACTCCTCTTCCACACACACTCACTGCAGTATTTTTCACTCAGACTTACAGTGCTCAGCATAAATGAGTACACCTCCTTTGAAAAGTAACATTTTAAACAATATCTCAATGAACACAAACAATTTCCAAAATGTTGACAAGACAGTTTAATATAACATCTGTTTAACTTATAACGTGAAAGTAAGGTTAATAATATAACTTAGATTACACATTTTTTTCAGTTTTACTCAAATTAGGGTGGTGCAAAAATGAGTACACCCCACAACAAAAACTACTACATCTAGTACAACCCCGATTCCAAAAAAGTTGGGACAAAGTACAAATTGTAAATAAAAACGGAATGCAATGATGTGGAAGTTTCAAAATTCCATATTTTATTCAGAATAGAACATAGATGACATATCAAATGTTTAAACTGAAAAAATGTATCATTTAAAGAGAAAAATTAGCTGATTTTAAATTTCATGACAGCAACACATCTCAAAAAAGTTGGGACAAGGCCATGTTTACCACTGTGAGACATCCCCTTTTCTCTTTACAACAGTCTGTAAACGTCTGGGGACTGAGGAGACAAGTTGCTCAAGTTTAGGGATAGGAATGTTAACCCATTCTTGTCTAATGTAGGATTCTAGTTGCTCAACTGTCTTAGGTCTTTTTTGTTGTATCTTCCGTTTTATGCTGCACCAAATGTTTTCTATGGGTGAAAGATCTGGACTGCAGGCTGGCCAGTTCAGTACCCGGACCCTTCTTCTACACAGCCATGATGCTGTAATTGATGCAGTATGTGGTTTGGCATTGTCATGTTGGAAAATGCAAGGTCTTCCCTGAAAGAGACGTCATCTGGATGGGAGCATGTTGATCTAGAACCTGGATATACCTTTCAGCATTGATGGTGTCTTTCCAGATGTGTAAGCTGCCCATGCCACACGCACTAATGCAACCCCATACCATCAGAGATGCAGGCTTCTGAACTGAGCGCTGATAACAACTTGGGTCGTCCTTCTTCTCTTTAGTCCGAATGACACGGTGTCCCTGATTTCCATAAAGAACTTCAAATTTTGATTCGTCTGACCACAGAACAGTTTTCCACTTTGCCACAGTCCATTTTAAATGAGCCTTGGCCCAGAGAAGACGTCTGCGCTTCTGGATCATGTTTAGATACGGCTTCTTCTTTGAACTATAGAGTTTTAGCTGGCAACGGCGGATGGCACGGTGAATTGTGTTCACAGATAATGTTCTCTGGAAATATTCCTGAGCCCATTTTGTGATTTCCAATACAGAAGCATGCCTGTATGTGATGCAGTGCCGTCTAAGGGCCCGAAGATCACGGGCACCCAGTATGGTTTTCCGGCCTTGACCCTTATGCACAGAGATTCTTCCAGATTCTCTGAATCTTTTGATGATATTATGCACTGTAGATGATGATATGTTCAAACTCTTTGCAATTTTACACTGTCGAACTCCTTTCTGATATTGCTCCACTATTTGTCGGCGCAGAATTAGGGGGATTGGTGATCCTCTCCCCATCTTTACTTCTGAGAGCCGCTGCCACTCCAAGATGCTCTTTTTATACCCAGTCATGTTAATGACCTATTGCCAATTGACCTAATGAGTTGCAATTTGGTCCTCCAGCTGTTCCTTTTTTGTACCTTTAACTTTTCCAGCCTCTTATTGCCCCTGTCCCAACTTTTTTGAGATGTGTTGCTGTCATGAAATTTTAAATGAGCCAATATTTGGCATGACATTTCAAAATGTCTCACTTTCTACATTTGATATGTTGTCTATGCTCTATTGTGAATACAATATCAGTTTTTGAGATTTGTAAATTATTGCATTCCGTTTTTATTTACAATTTGTACTTTGTCCCAACTTTTTTGGAATCGGGGTTGTACTTTGTGTGGCCTCCATGATTTTTAATGACAGCACCAAGTCTTCTAGGCATGGAATGAACAAGTTGGTGACATTTTGCAACATCGATCTTTTTCCATTCTTCAATAATGACCTCTTTTAGTGAAAAATTGTCATTGGATATTTGCATGATCTCTGATGTGTGACGTCATGTTGTCTTGACAACGTGCAATATCATAACGATATTGCACACTCATTCTCCATTGGGTAGAGTGATGTAATACACGTAGGATAAACGATATGCTAACAATATTGCATGCTATCGAACCAAATGAATGAAACCCGCTAGGATGGAAGAGAATACATGCTTTTATTCCGTCAAAAAAGTGTCCTGTATGTATAATAAGTCCTGATATTTCACACTGATGACATCACTCCCAGTGTTTTCCCGCTGACTCGACGTGCATTGTCAAAATGTTGAACCGGTTCAGCATTAAAATTCTTTGATTAACTTGAGTATTTTTTTTTGCGTGGATGTGTCCATATAATATAAAGAACATAACATGGTGGCACCAAGGTATGAAGTTGATCTTCTCGTGTTGAAAAATATATCACTCATTCGCTTCACTCACTTGTGAATATACATTCACCACTTGGAGATAAACTTCATATCTTCACGCCACCATGTAATATCCTTTATATATTATATTAAAGCTGTGTGCCTGTAGATTTCTGAGAAATATTGAAGAGGTTACAGACAAAATACAAGGTCCCACCTTTTAAACATTTGATCTATTTGTAATCGCAGGAAAATGTAGTTAAATGGTAGTGGGGAAAAGACCCGTCTGTGTGTTATTCAAGGGAATTTTACAGTAAGGTTCAGGGTAGGTGAGTGCAGATTTTGACATGACTGAGATGTCAGCATTGGCATTGGGAACAGAAGCTTGTTTTAAGTTTTATGACTCACCAAGTTGATGTTTTATATATAGGAATATGGTAACTCAGTCACTGAATTCTGATATGTTTGCTGTTTAGTAGTAATGTAAAAGAAATAAAATTGACTTGGTGAAGCCTGCCTTCTTGTGTTGACTTTTTCAGGTATGACTTTCTCATATGTGGGTTTGATTCATTCCAGAAGAACCCAAAGATACATATTTGCCCAATCGCTTAACACCTTAAAGTAGCAGCATATCAGGTATTCTTTGTGTGTAACCGCGTGACAAAATCGAGTGACATATGCATGTTGGATGATATAGAAATCCAAAATACCGTCTCATGCGAACAATAACTCTGATGCATGACTTTGTCAAAATATTACGATTCTCTGGAGTCCTCTGCCAAGTCAAGGTTCAGAGAAAAAGTTGAAATTTGTGGCTTTGACCTGTACATGTTAAAGCCGTCCAATTATATAGAGGATTCAGCCTCATTACCAGTGATTGAATACCCTGATATTGTGAACTATCTCGTTCTACAAAAAAGTGGATAAGTAAAATGAAGTTACTGGGTTACTGGAATGGCATCGCTAATATCTCACCTGGTAAAGTTGACCCACGTTGTTCTCCTTATGTATCCAAACTCACTAAGGTTTCTCACGCTGCTTCTAATCTGGCTTTCTTGGCAGATCTTTCATTTCTCCTGTTGCTTCTTGATACTGTGAGATGAGTTTTCGTCTTGATCTTATCGTGTCATAATGTGAGTGTTGGTGCCCAATCTGGATTTGTTTTATCCCGTAGGTTTGCCGGTGCTCCTGCAAGGTGAGAAGCAGAGTGTTCATGCTAAAGCTCAAAAGTTCAATTTAATCAGTAGAAAACAGCTTTAATTAGCAATGAACTCTTCCCAGATACAAAGTGGTCACCACACACACACGGGTGTAATTAGCTTTTTCCTCAGTTAAGTCGTTACGATGTATGTTTTTGAACCACAGCATACGCACTGCATCCTCTGGACAGTTCTTCATCTGTTTTATCACCGTTTTTAATTATTTCGGGAATTCTGAAGAACCGTTTCTCTTTGTCACGGGTAGCATTATTACCGCGATTATATCCTGCACACAAAGGAGGCATTGTCTTTCTTCAAAGGCAATGAAATCAAGAGAAAATCATGAAGTGTTGCAGCAGCTCATACGTGAAGTGCTGCTATCTTGGTTGTTGTTATCGTCCAACATGGCGGACTTCCGGTTTGGAAAGTAAGCGTGATGTCATGTGCACACGAAGAATAAAGCATATTATTGAGTAAAAAAGTGCAAATTATTCAGTACAATGAAACTAGTAGGAAAGGTAAGAAGCTATGAGAGTGAGGAAATTGCCAGTCTAAGAGTTCAAGACTTTAGCAAGAAGATATGAATAATTTTGCAAATACCGTATATACAATAGAAGTCAGGGAAAGAAACCTGACCATTGAACAAATTTCTGTTTCATGCAGTCCAATAATCTGTTTCAGAAGTGCTTTGAATGTAATACATATTATATTATAAGACACAAACTCCCAAATATGTAAAGTAGTGTACCTAAAAAGATAAAATTTTACATTAAGATACTTAATAATCCAATAACAGAGAAAAGCAACTGTAAATAATAAACATTTCAAAGTTTTATAGCGCCTGTAAAATAAGGTACAAAGCTCCCTGAGTGAGAGATTGATAAAAACAAATTGTCTGCACTAGGCGACACTTTATGAGCCATTTCACTTCTTATCATCTTGCAGATCTTTTCATCTGTTTGTAGGACTATAGCTAGGGGTTCAATGAGCACATCAGGTCAACAAAAGAAAAGAAAAATTACAACATCAAACAAAGAATTGTACTGTAGCTCGATGTGATGCTTTAGGTATGGACTCAGTGTGCAGGAGATACGGTAAGTATCGAATTTTAATCATAGTATATTTTTCGGCTAAATCCAAATGAATAATCCCACTCACCTTAATACAAACGCTTTTAACCCTGGAGCTTTCCAACTCTGCATTGATCCAATTGATTATGTGAATTTATCTCTATATACAGTAGAGACAGTATTGATCTGCCTTGCACAGCCTGAGATTGAACTAATACCAGGGTGCTGGGTTTGAGCTCAGATAACTGTTTCACATCGCATTTATTCCAGGGCTTTAAATATACCTGCTGGAATCATGTTGGCTGTGCAAAAACAAATGAAGTAAACTGCATTTCGAACTGTGTTAATGTACTGCAATTCATTCACATGGAACCAACAAGTTGACTTTTAGAAGAGAAGTAAAGCGTACGAGATGAATGTAAATTGAAGTACACTGAAGAAATTCAAAGAACCTTTCCCCCCAGTGTTGTTCTAGTAGCAGATAATGTTTCTAATTTTAAACATTTACTTCTAGAAAGAAACGAAATGATCTGCCCATGCTTGAAAAGTGTAAAAGCTTTTAAAAACCAAATAACATTATATTTAATTGATATTAATATCAAAATAAGAAATATTAAACAAATTTGACTATATTCAAGATATTTTCACTTACTAAGATATTATTTATGCATTGTATCTGTATCGTGCTCCAAATAACTTTATCTGGTATCAATCAATCAATCAATCAATCAATCAATCAATCAATCAATCAATCAATCAATCAATCAATTTTACCACTATACCTTTAGAAACACTGAAAAAATACAAGGGGAAACCGCAGAGACAGAAATGCTAGTGCTTGGTGTGTAACAATTCCTCAAACTCAGCTACATCACTTGAGTTCAGAATTGATCTCAACCAATGATGTGCATTGCATTTTTTAAATCATGCTATTCATATTTTTGTTTTTACACGCTTATGATATTTTCTAATACATTTATATGTTTCCATTTCCCATGACATGACATGACATTACATTACATTACAGGCATTTAGCAGATGCTCTTATCTACAGCGATGTACAACATACCCAGAGCAGCCTGGGGAGCAGTTGGGGGTTAGGTGCCTTGCTCAAAGGGACTTCAGCCATTCCTACTGGTCCAAGAAATCGAACCAGCAACCTTTTGGTCCTGAAGGTTGCTCAGCTCCCTTCACTGGCTCCCTGTTTACTACAGGATAGAGTTTAAGATCCTTACTATTACATATAGGGCACTTCATGGCCAAGCCCCTGTTTATTTATCAGACTTAATTCATTTCCATACACCTGCATGTTCCCTTAGAGCCAACAACCAGAACCTCTTGTCAGTTCCATGCCCTCATGGTGACTGAGCTGTTGAGGTTGTCGCCCCCAAACTGTGGAATGTCCTGCCCACCCATCTCAGGTTTGCTGACTCTGTGGATTGTTTTAAAAGGCAGTTGAAGACTCACTTGTTTAAGCAAGCATTTGGGTAAACGCCTTGTTGATCTTTTATTGTTCCTTATGCACTTGTTGTTGTTGTTGTTGTTGTGTGTGTTATTAATTTTACTGTGATTATATTTGTGTTATTTCTAATTTATTTGCTTTTGTAAAGCAAATAAATTAGAAATAACATAGAAATAACATAGAAATAAATTAGAAATAACATAAATTAGAAATGACTTTTGTCTGTGAAAAGTACTATATAAATCAATTTAACTTACTTACTTACTTACTTACTTACAAAGCTGCTTCTCTAACCATTAGGCCATGGATTCCCCCAAAATGGATTTCCCAAAATATTAACAAAATAGTAGCCTGTAATCCCAGTAGTCCACCTCCTATTCATATCTGTTTGTATCTGTTTAGAACACATTACCTTTTCATTTTGAATAATGTTTTCATATTTGCTTACATTGAAAGTGAAAATATTAAACTTGTCACAAATTGCTTGCAAATGAGAAATAAATGCAAAACAATATGTTTATACTTGCCATTAATCGCATTTAGGTCAAATATTCTTACTTGAGTCTGTACCCATGTCTGATAAGAAACTGATAGCTGACTGTTCTCTTCAGTAAGCGAACAATTTGCCAGATCTATCACTATAATCATAAAAACTTGTTTTGACTTTAATGGTGTCTTTGCAACCTGCACAGTAGAAATACTGTCGAATTCAGACCATAAAATCAATCTCTCCTAGAAATACAAATCAGCTCCAGAGCAAATGCCATAGCTGTATTCAGTATCCAAGATAAACTCTGATAACATTTGGTTCAGGAAATTACAGTGTGTGTGTGTATATATATATATATATATATATATATATATATATATATATATATATATATATATGAAATCCTCCAATATGCTACAGGAAGAAGAAGAGCAACTTTATTCATCACACATACACTTGCGAAATTTCTCTCTGTGTTTAACCCATCTGAAGCAGTGAACACACATGAGCAATGAGCACACCCACATACCCAGGGCAGTGGGAAGCCATGCTACAGTGCCTGGGGAGCAGTTGGGAGTCAAGTGCCTCGATCAAGGGCACCTCAGCCTAATGCCACCCCATGTTAACTTAACCTGCATGTCTTTGGACTGTGGGGGAAACCAGAGCACCCGGAGGAAACCCACACAGACACGGGGAGAACATGCAAACTCCACACAGAAAGGCCCTTGCTGGCCGCTGGGCTCAAACCCAGAACCTTCTTGCTGTGAGGCACAGTGCTAACCACTACACCACCGTGCCACCCAAGTGTTTCCCAATGAGTACATCGATGCATTGTAGGGTTTGTCTGTGCTGAGCGATTCAGATGCCATGTACAATACTGTGCAAAAGTCTTCGGCACCATATTTTCTTTAGTACAAACTTTGTTATTGATTTTAATTTTGTGACTTCTTCATTATCAAGTCAGAACAAAAACATTTTCGAGTTCCAAACATTAGTTTTCCAGCACAAAATTAAATGTTACAAAAAAATGCTTGTATGTCAGTAAAGAAAGCAGAATATTACATAAGAGACCAGTTTTATTTTTCAGACAAAAAACATAACAATGCTGTTGGGTTCATTCTCATCTCATCTCATTATCTCTAGCCGCTTTATCCTGTTCTACAGGGTCGCAGGCAAGCTGGAGCCTATCCCAGCTGACTACGGGCGAAAGGCGGGGTACACCCTGGACAAGTCGCCAGGTCATCACAGGGCTGACACATAGACACAGACAACCATTCACACTCACATTCACACCTACGGTCAATTTAGAGTCACCAGTTAACCTAACCTGCATGTCTTTGGACTGTGGGGGAAACTGGAGCACCTGGAGGAAACCCACATGGACACGGGGAGAACATGCAAACTCCACACAGAAAGGCCCTCACTGGCCACAGGGCTCGAATCCAGACCTTCTTGCTGTGAGGCGACAGCACTAACCACTACACCACCGTGCCGCCGCTGTTGGGTTTTGCTGCAAAATTAAGAACCAAGTGTGACAAAGTGTCCAGAAGAACCGTGGCTGGTTCTGCAAGATGCTCAGTAAAACCTACAGCTTACTTCCTTATAAAACTGCACTCATTGTACCCGAGGCTATTAGGATGACCATCTCACAATGTGACTGGTGCTATGACCTACGTCTACTAACCAGCCAATAGAAATGCAGCATGAAATGATGCACTGGTTGTTTGTCTCTATGCATCAGCCCTGTGATGATCTGGCGACTTGTCCAGGGTGTACCCTGCCTCTCACCCATAGTCAGCTGGGATAGGCTCCAGCTTGCCCACGACCCTGTACAGGATATGTGGCTACAGATAATGGATGGATGGTTGAATGGATGACGCACTGATCAACGTGACATAGGCGCCAAATGCAAATGCCAAAAACCCAACTATTGCTTAGCTTCATTGTTTACCACGATAGTGGCGCAGATCTGTCGTGAATGACGCACACTGTATAATGACTTGCGTTGTAGCCTATGATTCAGTAGATGTTATCATTGTACAGTCTACATACATCAAACTTGATTTCATACGCAAGATTATGAGATCCATATCGCACATTGTGGCTTGCAATAAACTTATGCTATTGCTGAAATCTAACAGTCTGTAGGCACTTTATGACTTTTGCACAGTATTGTGCATTGGACTGCTATACTGTTTGTGAATCTTATGCCAAGCTTGATGTGAAATTATAATACTGTGGCATTGGGTATTGGATATGTGAGGCAGCAGCCTGTCATAAATCATCCATGGTAATCTATTCTTGAGGAAGAATGACATTCTGGAGAAAAGGAACAGTATTACTTGGCAGCATGAGTTTATTCTCCTGATAGTTTATAGTTTTGTGTAAATGAGTTACAGTTACAGATTTTCATAGAATACTAATAGCTTTTGGGCTAAACCTGTCATTTTATGAAAAACAAGCTCGTTTCATGATCAAAATATATTTAAACTACAGAAACACTGCCGTTTTCTTCAAATAAATTCTTTTCCCCCCAGAATATTCACAATAGCAAGTCTTTTTTGTAGCATTCATCTTGTAAGAACATTTAGTGGATCACAGCAGGAAACATCAAGAATTCTTAATTATCCAATAATCAATCAAAGAACCCTTATTTCTAATAGTTTAATAGTTTTTTGTAACATAACTGCTTGAAGTAGTGAGTCATGTTTCATTACATAATTGAAATTAAAACTAAAAACAATGATTTGAAAATAATCTTTGAGCTGTATTGTACTAACACCGATACAACCGTACATTATTTGATGTTTTACTTCATGAATTTTATTGTTTGTTTGATTTTCAAAATAAACACTGATTTCAAATTTAATTCTTGCAACATGTTTAAAACTAGAAAAGCACTCGGAGAGCGTAGACCTCCGCCAAGAATCCTTTAAAAAATTCTGGGATCCAGAAGGTGATCCGGATCACCGCCAAAATTTAATGGATTGTTACTTGTGCCCAGTCACACCTCTGGGAAAAATTTCAGAGTAATCCGTTCATAACTTTTTCCATAATGTTGCTAACAAACAAACAAACAAACAAACAAACAAACAAACAAACAAACAAACAAACAAACAAACACACAAACAAACACACAAACAAACAAACAAACAAACAAACAAACAAACAAACAAACAAACAAACAAACAAACACTACCGAAAACATAACCTCCTTGGCGGAGGTAAAAATAAAAAAAAGTTGGGACAGTAAAGCATTTACCACTTTATAATGTTGCTATTGCTTCTCACAACACTTAACAGATGTTTAGGGACTGAAGACACCAAGTGATGAAGTGTTTCAGGTGTTATTTTGCCCCATTCTTCCTGCAAACAAGTCTTAAGGTGTGCAACAGTATGGAGTCGCCACAGTCATATTTTTTTTGTTAAAAAAATTCACCACACATTCTCTATTGGGGACGGAGTGGACAGGCACCCTTTTCTTCCACAGCCATGCCTTTGTAATGCATGCAGAATGTGGTTTTGTATTGTCTTGTTGAAATATCTCTGGAAAAGATGTTGTCTTGAAGGCAGAATATGTTGCTCCAAAATTATTCTTAATGTGCTTTTCTGCATTAATGCTCCATCAGAGAAGTGAAAGTTACCTTTGCCAAGGGCACTGACACAAACCCATACCATGACACACCTTAGCTTTTGGACTTGTTGCTGGTAACAGTTCTGGATGGTCCTTTTTGTCGTTGGTCTGGAGCACACGACATCCATTTCTTACAAAAAAAGACCTGAAATACTGATTCATCTGACCACAATACACATTAACACTGTGTGATGGTCAGTCCCAGATGCCTCCAAACCCAAAGAAGTCGATGATACTTCTGGACACAGTTAACATAAAGCTTCCTTTTCACACACTAAAGTTTTAACTTGCATTTGTGGCTGTAACTCTGTATTGTCGTGCTTGACAAAGGTTTGCCAAAGTAATCCTGAGCCCATGTAGTTATATCAGCTACAGATGAATAACGGTTCTTGATGCAGTGCCATCTGAGGGATCGGAGATCATGGGTGTTCAGCTTAGGCTTACGCCCTTGCCCTTTACGCACTGAAATTCCTCCAGATTTCTTGAAATGTGTAATGATATTATACACCATTGAGGGTGAAATATCCAAATCCCTTCTTATTTTTCTTTGAGGAACATTGTTTTAAAACATTTCAATAATTTTCTCATGCATTTGTTGATAAACTGGAGAACCTTGGCCCATCTTTGCTCCTCAATGACTAGACCTTTCCTGGATACTGATTATGTACCACATCATGATAACAGTCACTTGCTGACATTACCTGTTTCAAATCATATCATTATCTCATTGTTTTACCTCATTACGAGCCCTAAATTGCCCCGGTCCCAACTTTTTATTTTTTGAATATGTTACAGTTCTGAAATGCAGGAATGGATGCACAGTATATTAATAAATGAAATTAAGTTGACCAGATAAAACATGAAATATCTTGGGTTCATACTGTCTGCAATGAAATACAAGTCAAAGTAAATTTCAAAATTATTGCTTAGGTTTTTTTAAATTTACATTTTCCATATCGTCCCAACTTTTTCTGATTTGGGGTTGTAGTATTAGTATAGTATACAATTGTGTAGCATAGTACAACATAGTGCAGAGTATAGCATGGCATAGCATAGTATACTGTAGTATAATAGAGTATACAGTGACCCTGTGTGATATAGTAGTATCTGATACAGTATGTGATATTGTATAACATAGTGTATAATTTTTTTCTTGGTAGTTTATTTGTGTGATAATTTATTCTTCAGTTGATAACGTAGTATATTGTAGTGCAGTATAGCATAGTATAAGAGCAATATAGATCATAGCATGGCATGGCATCATACGTAATAGATAGATAGATAGATAGATAGATAGATAGATAGATAGATTTACTTTATTGATCCCAAGTTGGGAAATTGCTGTGTTACAGTAGCAAGTTATCAGACATGCAAAAAGAAAAAGACGCACTGTACAACATAAAATAGAATAAAAAAAGCATCCCAAGGACAAGCTGACTATACAATATAAAGATATATATATATATATATATATATATATATATATATATATATATATATATATATATATATATATATATATATATATATATACCATAAATAGTTTCTGCTTAGTATATTTTTGTGTTCTTTAGTTGATGGTATAGTATTAGTATAGTATAGAATAGTGTAATATACTAAAACATAGTGGAGTTGAGAATAGCATGGCATAGCATAGTACATCAAACTATAGATGACTTGCAACCACGTGATCAAAATGTGCTACATCATGAGCGTCCGCCATGATGGTGGATATACAAAACAACTAAGATGGCAGCTGCTAAAAGCGTATCTGTAAACAATGCTGAATTTTCTCAGTATCACCACGATTTGAACACACGAGCAAAGATTTGATACAAAGAGAAGATAGATATGTGTGGGTTTTGACCCATATTATTTAAAAAGTCAAACTTTTCTGAAGATAAGATGCTTCTACCGACCATCAGGTACCCAGATATCGCGTTCTATCTGGTTTGGCTGCTAAAGAATCAAGTCCGACCTTGGCCGAAGCATAGCCCGTGTTCTGAGTGGGTGCCCAGTCTGGATTGTTTCTATCATATAATTTTGCTGGCGCTCCTAGAAGCGAAATTCTAATACACGTGTTAAAATTATAACAACGAATGAGTGAATCACGACAAGAGAACGCTCATTTTCTAGCAAAATTCTAGCAACACGAAATAAAATTCTTCCATGATATTATTGAGAAAGCTTTAGAATCTCACCTGAGACAAAATGATTACTGCAAGCATGAGCTGTTTTGGTTTTAGCCTCTGTTAGATCAGCCCTGCTGATGTTGTTCAGCCGTGCTTGTCTCCTCTCCGCACTAAGCCTCAGAGTTTCTTCACCTTCTTTCTGAATCACAGACGGAATTCTAAAAAATCAGAACGTGTCACGGTCATGAGTACTGTTGTGACCACAACCATATACAGCACAAAGATATGGCAGAGCTAAAAGAACGCTTAAAGCAGTGGAAAAACAAACAAAGAGAGTTGCGCATGCGTGACTAAGTTTTGTATGGAATGTCACTTGACCCTGCATTTGTATCTCCACCAACATGGCCGACATCCGGGTTTCTATTTTGCTTTGACGTCACTTGCAAGTCAAGGATAGTATACCGTTGTATACAGCAGTATAATATAGTATAGTGTCGTGAAAAAGTTTTGCTTGCGAAGCTTCCACAGTCAACACTCTGAGGAAACTCAACATTTCTCTTTCGCTGTTGGAACAGTTTGCTTCCAGGGTTGTAGCTTATCTGACCATTAAAGTAACAACTGATCAAGGTTACAGTCATTCATCTTGGCTGACAAATAACACACACGCACACTCACACACACACACCGAGGCACAGGGCAGCAGGCTAGCAGGCGTGTGTATTGTGGCAGGGGAAGTGGGCTGTGGAGCGGATGTAGAGAGTGGAAAGGAAAGCGGCCCTGCAAGGTCAGGAATGTGGCAGCAGGGGAGGCTGGGAAAAGGGGAGGCGGCTATCTTAACTCTGTTGGGATGCATTTCCTTTCAACAGAGGGAAGAAGCCATCAACTGTGAGAGATGAACAAGGGTCAGTCAGGTGAAAATTACTTCACACACACACACACACACACACACACACACACACACACACACACACACACACACACACACACTGTATGGCCACCAACACATTCAGCACATTGTTCTATCTGCTTCAGCTTCCAGTCCGTAGAACTGAAGTTTATATAGAACCCGTCCACATGTAACATTCCCACAGACATGCTCTTGGACCAGTGCTGGTGCAAAAGTCCCTTTTTTATGAACCAGCACGTACAACCCCGATTCCAAAAAAGTTGGGACAAAGTACAAATTGTAAATAAAAATGGAATGCAATAATTTACAAATCTCAAAAACTGATATTGTATTCACAATAGAACATAGACAACATATCAAATGTCGAAAGTGAGACATTTTGAAATTTCATGCCAAATATTGGCTCATTTGAAATTTCATGACAGCAACACATCTCAAAAAAGTTGGGACAGGGGCAATAAGAGGCTGGAAAAGTTAAAGGTACAAAAAAGGAACAGCTGGAGGACCAAATTGCAACTCATTAGGTCAATTGGCAATAGGTCATTAACATGACTGGGTATAAAAAGAGCATCTTGGAGTGGCAGCGGCTCTCAGAAGTAAAGATGGGGAGAGGATCACCAATCCCCCTAATTCTGCGCCGACAAATAGTGGAGCAATATCAGAAAGGAGTTCGACAGTGTAAAATTGCAAAGAGTTTGAACATATCATCATCTACAGTGCATAATATCATCAAAAGATTCAGAGAATCTGGAAGAATCTCTGTGCGTAAGGGTCAAGGCCGGAAAACCATACTGGGTGCCAGTGGCGGTTCTAGACCAAAATTACTAGGGGGGCCGAGGTGGGGCCAGTGTTTTTTCAGGGGGGCACATATGGACAAAACATGGCAATATTTAAGCGTTCAAAATGTTTTGTTTAGTTTATTTAAAACCAAAACAAAATACATTGAGCATAAATACAAACATTCTGTCTCAATGTTTTTTGTTTTGGTTTTACAAACATTTTACAATGTTTTACAAACATTCTGTCTCAATAGCCTAAACATAAAATAAATTGTGCTCAATAAATCTTAAAACCATGTTTCTCTTTTTTGTAAAATAAGATTTCTATTTTTGCATACAATGAACCTTTTCTTCAGACGTGGCTGCACTGGAGTGTCGTCCAAGCACTTGCTGATATCTGGAGAAAGATGAATACAGTAAATATGAGAGTACTACTGAGAACAACATTTATTTATCATTATTCATTTATTAATTTATTATTATATCTATTATTTTTATTTTATATTTATTAATTATTATTCAGACTTCACACTTTCAGGGTAGGCTATATGAATTGTAGGCCAACACTGCTCACACACACGCATTTGTTCAACATCACAAACCTGATGGTGCTGTACTTGATATGCATGGTGAATCTGGTTGTCCCAATGACTCGTTGGGTTGTCCCTCATTCTGTCCCTCAATCTGATCCTGAATGTCTTCATCCTCACTCTCAGATTGCCTTTCAGATGCCTCACTTTCCACCTCTCCAACCACCACCTCTGGCTCTCTCTCCACCTCTGGCTCTCTCTCCTCTTTCATAATCTTCATCTTCCTTACTCTCTCTATGTTGCTTTTTGCCAACAGGGGCAAAAAAGGACATAATCTCCTTCTTGCTCCTTTCCATGATGATAGCCTACAGTAGGCCTATACTAAAAAGTAAACGGAGAGGAATGTAGCCTCTACATATCACAAGGCCATTCGAGTTTTACAAGAAGGTTAAACACTGTCAGTTATTTTACCCATTTCCCAAAAATATTAAGTTAGGCTACTTATTGCTGTGCAACGCACTTTTAAGAAAGTGCAATAAAACGGATTTATTATTGTAGTGAACAACAACAGTAAAACACGGATATGTGCAAACACTGATGTTACAAAATTGAATAATTTTCCTTACCTTCGCTTCTTTGCAGTAGCCTAGTTCTTGCAGGGCTGCAGCTGTTATCTCTCACGTCCGAAGTTTACAATTCGCGCTGCTGCTGATCTTTCTGCTGCAGGTAACAGTGTGCGTGTAGCGCTTTAAGGAGTCCATGTAGAACACTCCATCATGTCAGTTCCGATCTTCGAGCCAGCGCATGTTGAAATTAATAGAGCTTATTATCTGTTCAGCACAGGGGCCACAACAGGGGCCAGGAGCAATTTTACAGGGGCACTGGCCCCCCCCGGCCCCCGTTTAAAACCGCCTATGCTGGGTGCCCATGATCTTCGGGCCCTTAGACGGCACTGCATCACATACAGGCATGCTTCTGTATTGGAAATCACAAAATGGGCTCAGGAATATTTCCAGAGAACATTATCTGTGAACACAATTCACCGTGCCATCCGCCGTTGCCAGCTAAAACTCTATAGTTCAAAGAAGAAGCCGTATCTAAACATGATCCAGAAGCGCAGATGTCTTCTCTGGGCCAAGGCTCATTTAAAATGGACTGTGGCAAAGTGGAAAACTGTTCTGTGGTCAGACGAATCAAAATTTGAAGTTCTTTTTGGAAATCAGGGACGCCGTGTCATTCGGACTAAAGAGGAGAAGGATGACCCAAGTTGTTATCAGCGCTCAGTTCAGAAGCCTGCATCTCTGATGGTATGGGGCTGCATTAGTGCGTGTGGCATGGGCAGCTTACACATCTGGAAAGACACCATCAGTGCTGAAACGTATATCCAGGTTCTAGAGCAACATATGCTCCCATCCAGACGACGTCTCTTTCAGGGAAGACCTTGCATTTTCCAACATGACAATGCCAAACCACATACTGCATCAATTACAGCATCATGGCTGCGTAGAAGAAGGGTCCGGGTACTGAACTGGCCAGCCTGCAGTCCAGATCTTTCACCCATAGAAAACATTTGGCGCATCATAAAACGGAAGATACGACAAAAAAGACCTAAGACAGTTGAGCAACTAGAATCCTACATTAGACAAGAATGGGTTAACATTCCTATCCCTAAACTTGAGCAACTTGTCTCCTCAGTCCCCAGACGTTTACAGACTGTTGTAAAGAGAAAAGGGGATGTCTCACAGTGGTAAACATGGCCTTGTCCCAACTTTTTTGAGATGTATTGTTGTCATGAAATTTAAAATTACCTAATTTTTCTCTTTAAATGATATATTTTCTCAGTTTAAACATTTGATATGTCATCTATGTTCTATTCTGAATAAAATATGAAATTTTGAAACTTCCACATCATTGCATTCCGTTTTTATTTACAATTTGTACTTTGTCCCAACTTTTTTGGAATTGGGGTTGTAATTTTTTTTCACTGATTTGTGACATAAAACAACTCTTTTTGATACATCCAGATAAAAATGATGCAACAGTAGTGCAAACCTAGAGAAATTTTATTGTTATCTGATAAATTAGTTGAGTCTCACTAATCTGTCTATGGACCAATAGTGTTAAAGGCTCATCTTCGAACATTTCCAAAAGGAAAATATCATTGGACAAAGACGAGATGTGAAATATAGGCAAACGTTGGCATTATCTCAGCAACTTAAAGCAATGAAAACTAAAATATGCAAACTAAAAACATGTAAAATAGTTATTTATATTACAGCATCAAAACTGAAAAAGCTGCTAATCAAAATGTTTAAGTTGGCGATGAACAATGTGACCTTTTTTGTCAAATTTGAGAACAGTAAAAGCACACAAAGTGCTATAATATGCTCATTATCATATATCCATTGTATACGCCACATTTTCTTATTCATACCAAAACACACCAATTGTTAGGTCATATAAACAGCATCCCGGTATATTCGATCAAATTCAAGTGATAATTGGCTTTCAAAATCAATCATCAGAAGATTCAGTAGAGGTATGGTGTTACATTCAGTAGATTTATGCTGTTAATCTGATATCTTCCTCCCCAAAAGATAAAGTTGTGTGAATATTATTCAACATAAGCAAAATAAGTCAGTAAATTTTATTTATATACAGCACATTTAAAAAACACAAGTTGACCACAGTGCTGCAATTATATTATATTATATTATATTATATTATATTATATTATATTATATTATATTATATTATATTATATTATATTATATTATATTATATTATAAAAAATACATCAGCTTGAATATTAAAAGCATGCATTAAAGAACATCTGATGTTCAGTTGAAGATTGCTCAGTTGAGAACATGGATAACTGAATATAAGTCATCACAGACTAACCCATATTATTCTACCCACATTCAATGGCTATTAGAAATCGTGTGCTCTGATTGGCTACTCTACTACTACGATATCAGCTCATATACCATGAGTAGAGAAAAACAAAATGGCAGAGTCTGTTGCTGAACCAACCGAGGATGAAATAAAAACTCTACTCGAAAACAAAACCCCAAAAATACAAAAAAGCAACAAAATATGGAATGAAAGTATTTGATGGTAAGAACATCCATCCATCCATCTATCCATCCATCCATCCATTATCTGTAGCCGCTTATCCTGTTCTGCAGGGTCGCAGGCAAGCTGGAGCCTATCCCAGCTGACTATGGGCGAGAGGCGGGGTACACCCTGGACAAGTTGCCAGGTTATTGCAGGGCTGACATGGTAAGAACATATCTTTTTTTTATTTTTCAAGAATTATTATAATCATTATCATTGCATTTTTGACAAGTTGCGACTGTCATTTCGCCAGTTTGTTTACATTCTAAGCGGAAATGGTTTTGTCAGACGTTTTGTCTAAAGTTTTTATTTATCAAATTTGCAAAAAATAAAAATCAAAATGCTCTGTTTCTCAAAATCCAGTGAATGTGGACAGAATAAAACAGTTATTCCACTCAATCTCGTCGTACATGGATTATCACCGACTCGGTGCTATGCGCCTCATCGGATATCAGCTCATGTACAACTCGATTTTCTGGAATAATAAATATTTGGCAGTGAAGTGACTCCATATAACAAGAGTCACCAGGAGATGACGTATCCCTCCTCGGTCCCCACATGAAACCCCACTCCAAATTTTGCTAAGTTAGCATGGAAATACGGAAAAAAAAAATAAAATCACAGAAATCCCAAAATGTCAGAACGCATAACTCCTCAAGTCACTTAACATAACTGTCAGGTTTCGTGAAAAAATTCCTAATAGTTTTTGAGTTATGCTTCGGATGTAAACTAAAATGTCTACAGATGGATGGATGGATGGATGGATGGACAGACGGATAGAGTGATAGCTGTCCCCCCCCCCCCCCCCCCCCGCCGCATTATATGCCAGGGGAATTAAAAAAAAAAAGCAGTATGTAGCTAACATGCGTATATCAGCCTGGTATTTGGTATTTATATATCAGCCTGGTATCAGCTAGGTATTTGTCTGATTCCTGACTGACTCATGAAGGCAGATTTCCTTTTATCAGATTACGCATAGTGCAGGGAAACATTTTGATCAGATTATCAAAATATTTTTGTGCAGCTACTACGTGTAAACACAGACACACGTAAAAGGTTTGACATTGTTGAAATCTCTCCTTTAACTCACCATGAGTCATGTGACATGAGTCACAGGACCAGAAGACCATAGAAGAAAGGATTTAGATGAACCACAGTCATGTAAATAACCTTATATTGGCCTGAAACTGAAGTCATCAGCTGTTTGGTTTTATTCCTGCAGGTTTATAGTAGAGTACGGTATGCTGTTCAGTTGGAATCTTTCCATATACAGTGGAAATAAAGGAAACGCCACCAACTGTGCCATTATTAATGACAGAGTGGATGACTTAGTAATGCCAAATAAAGAGCCTTCTATGCTTCTCTCTCTCTCTCACACACACACACACACACACACGGTTACCAGCATGTAACATGTTGGGTTGTTACCATCACAATCCCAAGCCTTCAATCTCTCTCTCTCTCTCTCTACACACACACACACACACACTTCATTCATAATTTTGAATTTCACTCTACACATCTACACACCTCTCTCCACCTCTCTACCTCCCTCTATACACCTCAGTCTCTTTTTCTCTCACTCACACTTTTTCGCTCTCGCAGTGACTCACTCTCACATATACAGTACAAATTAGATTTACACCTAAGATACACGGTAAATGTTTGCTGTACTCATATAAATCATACTGCTCTTAAACTGTACCTCCTTTCTTACATACTCACACACTTTCGTCATTCGCAGAAATAAAATGGTGTTTATTCTTTAGATTTATACTTTTATCATTCTGGTTAAAAATGACTAAAAAGTCTTTTTAAAAATGGTTAAAAAGTCTGAGCCATCAAGGGGAAACATGATATAATTACAGAGAAAGAAACAGATACATTTATATAATCAATCAATCAATCAATCAATCAATCAATCAATCAATCAATCAATCAATCAATCAATCAATCAATCAATTTCATTTCACATCCAGTTTTTTTTTGTAAAAGACAACATAAAATGTATAAAAGGTATATAGGCTTCACTTCACACCGTTAAAGTTTATTTATTTATTTATTTATTTATCTTCCGTTCAATACCGTCACTTTTTCACAGTTTTTATCTTCATTTATCATAATTCTTGTTTTGAGCACTATTTAATGCACGTTCACATGTACAAAGCACATATGTAGATTTTTTTTAATCGTTCATGTTTATCTGTATATTGTATACTCAACTTGTTCTTGGGATTTTTTAAAATTCTGTTTTATGTTGTACAGTGTGTCTTTTTCCTTTTGCATGTCTCACAACTTGCTGCTGCAACAAGACAATTTCCCAGCCTGGGATTAATAAAGTAAATCAATCAATCAATTCATCTCTAAAAACAAGTATAGCAGAATACATTGTACATAAGATAACCAGAATGAACCAGAATACTGACAGAACAAAACTCATATAGGATGAATTAAAAAAAAAGTCAAAGTCTTGAAACTGTAAAAGTTTCACCAACAAATGGAGAGAAAAAACTTTATCTTAAAAATAAGAATACGTATTTCCATAAGTGGTAAGATGTTTCTAAGTCTCGCATTTAATATATTTTTAACATATTAAAGCTAATTTCTGCTTTATTGTGATAAACTACTGTAGGCTGAAGTGTTTTTTATTTTATCAGATGTATACTATATTTCTATTTTATACCACAATGCTGTTGAATTCTCCTTTCTGATTGGTCGGCGTTACTCTGACAGCGGTTCCAGCTACAAGGCAAAGCTCGGGTTAATTTTAATGCACTTATTTCTTATTTTAATACATTATTGTTTCTATTGTAACAACTTATACAAGGTGAATGAGCCACATAAACAGATTAAAAAATATGATTTGTTGATTATTGGGACAGTAAAGTTTTCAGTATTTCCTTTTTTTTAAAGAAGGAGTCTCCAGTCTCAGTATTTTCTATCAACCAGAGATAAAACTTTACATTTTCTGACTCAGGAACGTCTTCATGCTGATAAGCTGCATGTAGCAAGAGAAGAAAGAGAGACTGTTTATAGCTGATATAATGTAAGTTATGTAATGGAACTTGTTTCATGGCAATTTCACAATAAATGTTTTAAGCAGATGCCCTGACATACAGTACCTAAAGCTGCAATATTGGCTTACTGGAGTATTTGTTTGTCATACAGTATACGTATATCAGAGTGAACGCTCAGACAGAAATACCTGGAAACACTAAGATTTGACCTGGGAAAAATCTTGAGAAATTGATATCACAGATCTTGCTTTATTCCTCATTCTCTCTTTTCTGCTGTCTGATATCCACTTGTTCATCTACTACCTGTGACCTTCTATTGCCTTGTGTTCTTTATTGTAGTGAGTGAAAGCCAAATCTTTCTGTGTAATGAAAAAATAAACCAAATTTTGTAATATCATACTTATGTTTGTGTAAGGGCTGTTTCACAATCTTGGTTGTCTTTTTGAATGACACTAACTATCTCCTGGGTGGCACGGTGGTGTAGTGATTAGCACTGTAGCCTCACAGCAAGAAGGTCCTGGGTTCGTGGCCGGCGAGGGCCTTTCTGTGTGGAGTTTGCATGTTCTCCCCATGCGTAGGTTTCCTCTGGGTGCCCCGGTTTCCCCCACAGTCCAAAGACATGCAGGTTAGGCTAATTGGTGGCTCTAAATTGACCGTAGGTGTGAATGTGAGTGTGAATGGTTGTTTGTCTGTGTGTCAGCCCTGTGATGACCTGGCGACTTGTCCAGGGTGTACCCCGCCTTTCGCCCATAGTCAGCTGGGATAGGCTCCAGCTTGCCTGCGACCCTGTAGAACAGGATAAAGCGGCTAGAGATAATGGATGGATGTATAACTATCTCCTGCAACTATTTCCAGTTTATATATACTGGAGTTTCTTCTACCATCCCTGCCTACAGCACTAATGTGTCTTATAAGTTCTTATAAATAAGAGTCAAATGCAGCTCAGTTTTGACCTCATGGTCATTTCATTTAATTCTACTTTAATTATAATGTTTAGATTTTACTGGTTAAATTCAGAATTGTATTTTTAGCACTAACTAGGTTTTATGTATGCGGCACTGGCGGCTCGTTAATAGGGGCGATTTGGGCGACGCACTCCCAAACAGGGAGGGAGATTTTTTTTTTATCTACTCCTACTACCACGGCAACAGTACTGTCATTGTCCAATCAGGCTAAGGTCGCGCCTGGTGTAGCCACGCCCTTTTGGTGCGATTTCTGTCAGGTTCAGATTTGCCCCAAAATCTCCCATTGACAGTAATGGTACGTACATTTTTTTTCGAAAATCATGCTCCCAATGCATTTTCTATTAGGTTTTATGTGCTCGCACAAGCAGCGTGCTTACGTCATACGCCTGTTGCACCGCGCAAGTGTTGCCAGATTGGGCAGTTTTAAGTGCATTTTGGCGGGTTTTGAACATAATTTTGGGCTGGAAAATGCAACTTGCGCAGGAAATGTGTGAACATTCTATGAAGAAGATGGCGAGTGTTGAGTGCAAAAATATATAGCGTCTCTGAAAGAAGTTCCCTTTAGTCGTCGTACCAATGAGGAGAAAACGGCAATCAAACAGCTAGGACCTCCTCGACCGAATTTAAACATCAAGCAAGTGTCTACGAAGGGGGAGAAGACCTACTCAAGAGGTTTTAACAAGAACTGGTACCACCAGAAAACTTGGCTAGCTGGCTGTGATGTAGTCAATGCTCTTTTTTGCTACCCTTGTGTTCTCTTCCACCCTGGAAGTAGCACAGCAGACGGTACAGTGATATCTGATATTTGAATTTACTAGGCAAAAGTTGTTTTTGTGTGTGTGTGTGTGTGTGTGTGTTACCAATGGCAGTTTAACATTGCCATGTTTTTGTTTTACCAATGGCAGTTTAACATTGCCATGCTTGGAATATTTCAGTAGCCTCAAGTTCTCTCTGACTTGGTGTAAATTAAGCATATTTTCAGTTTTTATATATTGTACAGTATGTGTTCATTGGAGCCAGCAGCACCTTACCTTTTTTCCAACTTGTTAAGCCAAGTTGCACTGACTACAAAACCTTGTGTAACCTTGTGTGTATATAGCTAAATAACTAAAGCCTTTTGTGTTCATTGACATGCTTGTAATACTTTACATTTCCTTTTAAAGCATGGCTTTCTGGAGGAATTCTTGGGAAAAAAACTGCAGAATTTATTTATTATTTGTTGTTAAAATGGTGCAATTCCATATAAAAAAACACATAAATAAGCTGCACATGTTTATTTGATGGTTATGCTTTTCTTCATCTTTTTCAAAACTTAAATAAACACTTGTTTTGGATTTATATCCTGCCACTTTAATTGCATTCTTTAGAATGAAGAAATTAGAATATGTTTATAATTAAGAATTTGTGTCTACTTATTATAGAATACTGGAAAAATATGAGAAAATAAATGAGTAATGTAATATTAATTGATTGTGATGCCAAATGTTTTGCTTTGAAGACTTCACAATGAATCTTCCTTAGTTTTAGCCTGGCAAGCCAGACTAAATGTGAATATTTGCCACTCGTAGGCAAAAATATTTTTGGCCGCTAGGCGGGTGGGTCTAGTTTACTAGGCTACCTTAGTTTGCCACCTTTAACTTGTTCAGTGTTGCCACCTAGTGGAGAGAAGAGATATTGTCTATATTGATATCTGAATTTACCAGGCAAAAACAAGTTCGGCCAATTGATTTGCTACCTAGGTCAATTTACTTCAGTCCTGTGGACATTTATGGTCCGTGTAGACATAACGGGGGAAAATTGCCCCCCCTGAAAAAAAATTCAGGAGCCGCCACTGGTATGCGGTATGCTGTACTTTCATTCAGAATAGAAAGATATTTAAGCGGAAGTTACATTTTTTTGTAAACTAAGAGCCTCAGACAGGATCCTTTGTCCATCAAAAATGTCCTTGGTGGAAAATATGATGAGGTTGTAAATGATTTTTTAAATGAAATATTTGTCTCCTTTGAAGCAGAACACTGCTGTTGCACAGTAAAAAACAGGACTTGAAACAGATGCGAGACATGTTTGCAGCAGAGCTTCACATGTGGTTGTAATGTGAGTCTGTCTAAAAGTGTCCTCTCCGGAAAACCACAAAGATCATCACCACTTGAGTTGTTATTACAGTTAGTACCATGTACACACATTGCTGTACAGTATGTTCTTGAAAATTTGTGCTTAAAATCACAGACATTTCAAGAATTTTTCACTTTATATCCCTTACTCTTGTGAACTGTAAGAAAGTGGGTCAGTTTTAGAAATACATAACTGTATATGGCATCTTCTCAAAACAGTAACACGCCCAGTATATGACATGTAGCTCTGAAATTCTGCACAGTTCATTTCCATCTAAAAAGGTCATTTCTGGCAGCAGAGAAACACAGAAATCTGAGGTTTGATTTATGGACTATTTTGGACCTGACAAGTACACCCTGATTGTCAAACAGCTCATAAAAAGACTTTGCCATGGTGCGCTGTTAACTGGATGAACTGCAATGCCGTTCTGTATTTAAATATTACAATGCAATGTGTTTACCTGTGAACTGTACACTTAATCTGCAGAACCATCTGTATTCCTTGCTCACATTATCATCGCAGATGTTTTTAATTGCCTCAGTAGTTGGCAGCCAATTTACCCAGAACCAAAGACATCACAATGTTTGTCAGCCAATCAGACGGATTCATTATCAGAATAAATCTTGCAAACTTGTACAAACAGATAATTCAACACTAACATCTGTATTGTTTTTATCATTTTCATCTCTTATTGCATCATTATACCATTTATAGATATATCTATTCTCTTATAGATTACCTGACAATTGTGTATGAACAAAAACAATATAAAGATGCTTTGAGTTAGACTTGAGTTTTATAGTTTATGAATTTCAGGTACACCAAGACAAGATGTGTTTAACTCTAGAAAGGGATGCTGTTGGGATTTTTTTTTTTTTGGACTTGTCAAGCTGTCCATCTGTCATCTAATTCAACAGAGAAACAGGAGATTGATAAAGACATAAGCTTTATCACCAGAGGGTATGAATTCTTGTTTAGCTTACAGGAAATGATGACTGTATTTCACAGTTATTATCAACCTGAAGGCTTCATACTGTCTAAATACAGTTTCATGACTGCTAAACCTCTTGAAGCCTGGCAATTTAAATGCAGCTTTATGCAATTAATGTAATTATATCACTGATACTATGGATAGTCCATAGTTGTACATAATAAAATCCAACAGCGATGATCTCATTCATCTCATCTCATTATCTCTAGCTGCTTTATCCTTCTACAGGGTCGCAGGCAAGCTGGAGCCTATCCCAGCTGACCATGGGCGAAAGGCGGGGTACACCCTGGACAAGTCGCCAGGTCATCACAGGGCTGACACATAGACACAGACAACCATTCACACCTACGGTCAATTTAGAGTCACCAGTTAACCTAACCTGCATGTCTTTGGACTGTGGGGGAAACCGGAGCACCCGGAGGAAACCCACACGGACATGGGGAGAAGATGCAAACTCCGCACAGAAAGGCCCTCGCCGGCCCCGGGGCCCGAACCCAGGACCCTCTTGCTGTGAGGCGACAGCGCCAACCACTACACCACCGTGCTGCCCAACAGCGATGATATTTCCTTGAAAACTTGAAGAAGCCAAGCAAAACGTCAGCAACTACGGAAAGCATTCTTGTATTTCAAATGTGGAAACCATACATCACTTAGCTAATTCATTAGGATAAGAAGAAACATCAACTGTACCACTGATGATGATGAGAGCAGTTTTGTTTTTCTCCACAGCACCCAAACAGCCTTCAGCATTGTGTATTAATGCTAACGGTACACACTTTCAAAGAGAAAAGACAATTCAAGGCTGGCCACCTGAATGCAAAATTTATGGCTTTAGACCTTCACTGTCATGGTTGATATGATCCAGCTTTCCAAGTGTAAATAGTGGCATTTAAATATTCTACAAGCCAGATCAAGGAATCAGACATTGCAGCTTTTATCTAACTAATTAATATGTGCATTAACAGTATCAAATAACCAGCCTTGGCTCGGCTAGCACTTAGAATATTTATATAAAAAAGATTTTTGCATTAATGTATGAGACTATTTACCATCTCATGCTTGAAAAACTTATTTTTCATGAGTCATCTATTATAGACTATGAAAAACAGCTCATACCTGGTGGTGCAGTTGTTAGCACTGTCACCTCACAGCAAGATGGTTCTGGGTTCAAACCCCATGGATGATGAGGACCTTCCTGTATAGAGTTTGCAAGTTTTGTGTGGGTGTGCTCTGGCTTCCTCTGTAGTTTAAATATATGCAGATTTGGCAAAATACCCAGCTACTGGGGTTGTACAAGCCAGTGTATACTTAATGTTGGTCCCAAGTTTGGGTAGGGTTGCATGTGGTGTAAAAACTATTCCAAATCAAATATCCGGAACAGAGTTGCTGTGGTGACCCTTAACAGGAGTAACCGAAAGAAGAAAAATACACATTTTAGCTCACATTCAGTCAACACGGTTACCTAAACAAGTACACCCCACTGAAATATTTGGATTAATCAAAAGGGAACTGCAACATCCAAATTTCCTGAAGATCACATGAAGAAGGAAAGCAAGTTCGGTCATTTTTCTTTATTTTCAATGATATTGTCATATTGGCTGATGAATAAAATATATCTTTAGAATGTCCTTATTGTGCATATGGATGCAAGTTAACCATATTTTACATACACTCACCGGCCACTTTAATAGGAACTTGTTCTTGATTCTAAGATTCCTGTTCTTGGCTGCAGGACTGGAACCCAGTGTGTTCTGCTGTTGCATGCTGAGATGCTTTTCTGCTCACCACAGTTGTAAAGAGTTGCTATGAGTTATCTTCCTGGCAAAAAGATCAA
Source organism: Neoarius graeffei (assembly GCF_027579695.1). NCBI lineage: Eukaryota > Metazoa > Chordata > Actinopteri > Siluriformes > Ariidae > Neoarius > Neoarius graeffei. Next base: position 27,142,115 of record NC_083590.1, on the reverse strand, counting down.
ACCAATCTGGTGTTTGTTTCCACCCACAGAACTGTCTCTCACTCACTCGATGTTTTTTGTTTTTCGCACCATTCTCTGTAAACTCTAGAGACTGTTGTGTGTGAAAACCCCAGGAGATCAGCAGGTTCTGAAATATTCAAACCAGTCCATCTGGCTCAAACCAACACCCATGCTACAGTGAAAGAAAGTCTCATCTCATCTCATCTCATCTCATTATCTCTAGCCGCTTTATCCTGTTCTACAGGGTCGCAGGCAAGCTGGAGCCTATCCCAGCTGACTACGGGCGAAAGGCGAGGTACACCCTGGACAAGTCGCCAGGTCATCACAGGGCTGACACATAGACACAGACAACCATTCACACTCACATTCACACCTACGGTCAATTTAGAGTCACCAGTTAACCTAACCTGCATGTCTTTGGACTGTGGGGGAAACCGGAGCACCCGGAGGAAACCCACGCGGACACGGGGAGAACATGCAAACTCCACACAGAAAGGCCCTCGCCGGCCACGGGGTGAAAGAAAGTCACACTTTGAAATCACAATTTTTCCCATTCTGATGTTCGAAGAGAACATTAACTGAAGCTCTTGATTTGTGTCTGTATGATTTATGCATTGTGCTGTCGTGAAGGTACCGGCTGATTAGAGAACTGCATACAACAGCAGGTGGATGGGTGTGCCTAATAGAGTGGCCAGTGAGTGTACTGTATGTGCTTTTATGCTGAAAGTACTCAACCCTGTTATACATTTAAGAGCATAATGCAGATATTGTCAGCAAAGAAACCTTGTAAAAAAAAAAATCAGATGTTGTTGCCTGAGCAATGGTTTAAATGGTTTAATGAATGTTTAGACTTTGTGTGACATCGTGTTGAAAAATGACAAAATATGTCAATTTTATGAGAAACGAGTGCTAAATGACACCCCAGTAATAAATTCATCCATTTATCTAAATGTCGGACTATTGGCCTGTCCAATTATTTCTCTTTCCTCTGTCTATGCTTTTGGGATTCGCTTTTATGGTTATAATTAAAAGGCATTCTGATCCTTATGCCAAGTATGCTAGTGGGCAAGCAGAACGATCTTCAAGCAAAATGATGTAATCGGACCATTTGTTCATTAGCAACTTCGAAGTCACCTGATCAGACATATCAAACATATCCAATTAGATATAATGTACATTTCCAAGCCACTATCTGGCCAAAAGTATGTGGACACCTGCTCATCACACTCATATATATGCTTGTTGAAAATCACATTCCAGATTTATTCTTCCTTTGCTATGATAACAACCTTCACTCTTCTGCAAAGGCTTTCCACTAGATTTTGAAGTGTGGCTATGGGGATTTGTGTTCATGTTTGGTCAGGAGGCCTGGGGTGCAGTCGGTGTTCCAGATCATCAGCAATGGAAATCCTTGAAATGCTTCAGCAAGCCGACGGCAATGAACTAATGAGCCGGGTGAGGTGTTTTGAGTGGCATTTGCTCTTCAAAAGGGGTAGGACATCACTGGAGGATGGCATTCTGCCCCTCTTGATACACAAAACACCTTGCTCAGCTGACTATTTCATTGCTGTAGGCTTGCTGAAGCATTTCCAGGATCTCCATTGCTAATTCCTTGAGTTTGACACAGAAATTTTATGTTTGCTTTCTGGTCCATAGTAAAATCACAAATGTGCACGTGCATGTTGTCGCAAAATATGTTTACCACAGGTCCTGATGTTGACAGCGGGACGTCACAAGGTATACTGACTCACGAGAGGTACTGCTCACTCCTACTGCATGTACATGACCTTGTTATGCTCTGTTGATTCGCAACAGGAACAGTCCTGGAAATTTTTGATTGCACCTCGTATCAACAAAATCTGGAAAAACGTACAGTAGCAACACGTCTCGGTTAAATGTAACACTGTAGGTATGCACACATTAGGTACAGTATCATAGAAAAGTAAGCATCATTTAGATTTATTTGGCTTTCATTGTCTACTTCAAAAGCAGAAGTAATCAAACTTTTTCCTGATGAGGATCAAGTCCAGTTTTTCAGGCCATTTTTAGCTGAATGTTTTTGTTCATCTCTAATAAATACAGTTACTTGATGTTCAAAACTATATGGGTCCGTCTCAGAAACTGGTCTCTCGTTTGGGACATTATGGTCAAAAATAAATTCTCTAATTTTACTTTTTTTTTTTGCATTTACCTAACACTCAATGTTTCTTTTGTCATGTTTCATAAGAATAAACAAAGTATCCTTCCCCGCACACAAATAACACGCTACGGTAAAAAATAGACCACAACTCATTTTATAGCTCAGAAATTCATACAAGACCAGCTACCATCGTAACATATTCTGTAAGAAACATATTCTATACCTAACTTTCAGCTTTCGTTTTAAAAAACAAAATCACAGATTTATAACTAAATTTTTACATGGCATAGTGAATTTAAGTTCCTACTTTTGGTGAGGTAGTGACCTCGACCCTGAGGCTTTCCGTTTAGATCAAAACACACGATCGTATTGGTTTTGGGACTGTGGAAAATGGAGTTACAACGGTGATCAAATATTTTGCATGATGTTTTATTACAGTTATGATTATTCTGTGAGCGCACCAATCCTTAGGGGTATAAAGTTACAACTTAAAATACAATTAGTGATAACTGTAGACTTTTCAGTGGACTACAACCTTTTTAAGGGAATGCGATGTAGTCAACCATTTATCATGTCCCAGATCAAGCCGCCATTTTTCCACAAATTTGCAGAATTTTTGCCAAATTCAGAATAGAGTATTCACATCAAAGATTTGATTTATCTGTATTATTTCTTTCATCATTTTATTTCAAATTAAAACCAACATCACCATTCAAAACCGTATAGTTTATTGACTGAGTATATTTAGTGGGGTACCCCAACAGTACCCAGTTTCTGATACAGACTCATATACTTGTCTCATGTTAAGTAAGCAGAACCTTCCATCCATCCATCCATTATCTGTAGCCGTTTATCCTGTCCTACAGGGTAGCAGGCAAGCTGGAGCCTATCCCAGCTGACTATGGGTGAAAGGCGGGGTACACCCTGGACAAGTCGCCAGGTCATCACAGGGCTGACACATAGACACAGACAACCATTCACACTCACATTCACACCTACGGTCAATTTAGAGTCACCAGTTAACCTAACCTGCATGTCTTTGGACTGTGGGGGAAACCGGAGCACCCGGAGGAAACCCATGCGGACACTGGGAGAACATGCAAACTCCACACAGAAAGGCCCTCATCAGCCGCTGGACTTGAACCCAGGACCTTCTTGCTGTGAGGCGACAGTCCTAACCATTACACCACTGTTCCGCCGTAAGCAGAACCTTCACTTATAGATTTCATTGATAGACAGAAAGTGAGGGTACCATGCCACACTACTGCCATGGCATCTTTTTTTCTCTCATCTCATTATCTCTAGCTGCTTTATCCTGTTCTACAGGGTCGCAGGCAAGCTGGAGCCTATCCCAGCTGACTACAGGCGAAAGGCGGGGTACACCCTGGACAAGTCTCCAGGTCATCACAGGGCTGACACATAGACACAGACAACCATTCACACTCACATTCACACCTACGGTCAATTTAGAGTCACCAGTTAACCTAACCTGCATGTCTTTGGACTGTGGGCGAAACCGGAGCACCCAGAGGAAACCCACGCGGACACGGGGAGAACATGCAAACTCCACACAGAAAGGCCCTCTCCAGCCACGGGGCTCAAACCCGGACCTTCTTGCTGTGAGGCGACAGCGCTAACCACTACACCATCGTGCCGCCCGCATCTTTTTTTAAGTGGGTAAATCAATTGAGTAGAGATTAGTATAGGAACCGGCCAAATATTTAACAATTTTTCCATGAAATCGAGTCGTACATGAGCTGATAGCCATATACGACTTGATTTCGTGGAATAATTGTTTTATTTTATCTGCATGCACTGGAGTTTGAGAAACAGAGCATTTTTATTTTAGTTTTTGCAAATTCGATGAATAAAAACTTTATACAAAATCATTTCTGCTTAACAAACCAGCAAAATCACAGTAGCAATTTGCGAAAAATGCTATAATAATAACTCTTGAGGGGCAGCACGGTGGTGTAGTGGTTAGCGCTGTCACCTCACAGCAAGAAGGTCCTGGGTTCGAGCCCCGGGGCCGGTGAGGGCCTTTCTATGCGGAGTTTGCATGTTCTCCCCGTGTCCGCGTGGGTTTCCTCTGGGTGCTCCGGTTTCCCCCACAGTCCAAAGACATGCAGGTTAGGTTAACTGGTGACTCTAAATTGGCCGTAGGTGTGAGTGTGAATGGTTGTCTGTGTCTATGTGTCAGCCCTGTGATGACCTGGCGACTTGTCCAGGGTGTACCCCGCCTTTCGCCCATAGTCAGCTGGGGTAGGCTCCAGCTTGCCTGCGACCCTGTAGAACAGGATAAAGCAGCTAGAGATGATGAGATGAGATAATTCTTGAAAAATAAAAAATATATACATTCTTACCATCAAATACTTTTATTCCATATTTGTTGCTTTTTTGTATTTTTGGAGTTTTGTTTTTGAGTAGTTTTTATTTCGTCCTCGGTTGCTTCAGCAGCACTCTCCGCCATTTTGTTTTTCTCTACTCACGGTATATGAGCTGATAGCCTAGTAGTAGAGTAGCCAATCAGAGCACACGATTGCTCATATCCTGTGAATGTGGATAGAATAATTACTGATATAAGATGGGGAAGGTGCGGGTCTTCCAGTGTTTCGGTTAATTTAAGAGAGTTTGATTGTCAGTCAAGTGTCGGTTGGCACATCTACCATTTTTATTTGGAAACAAATAAGACTCATACCAATGGTAAGATGTATAAAAGTTGTTGGTGGGAAAGATGACCTTACTAATGCTCTTATGGCTGAATGAACACAAACCCCCACAGTCATTTAAATATTTCTTCTTTTTTTGGTATGTTCAGTCGGACTCCTTCTGCAATTCCTTCCAACAGTTTGAATACCTCTGCTCTATGGTGTAGAAGAAATGCTTAAATGGTGTAATTTGGGATGTTGGATAGTGCCATTATCCACACTTCCACGGTTTGGAGTAAGAAATGAGCAATTAGCAAATGCACCAGCTGCACTGTGGTAGTTAACAGCACATTAGGGCTTATTTAAATCCAAATCAAACTCTGACATCAAAACGTGGACAAAATGATACAAGAGTAGCTCAAAAGAAGCAGAACTTTGAAATGTTAGTCAGGCTCTTAGAGTGAAAATTATTTTATGTGTGAATGAAGATCATACGGGCAGAAAAAAAACATCTGTGCAAGCGTGTGTGTGTGTGTGTGTGTGAGAGAGAGAGAGGGGTCAAGGTATGGATCCCACTGCCAAGGCTGGTGAGAAGAGTGAGCTGCTCGATCATGTTTAACCTAGAGGAAGACAGGCATGTCCTCCTCATTTATCACCCTGAGGTCCTCTCTGTACCCTAAATTTCATCACTGTGTGTGTGTGTGTGTGTGTGTGTAATGCAGTTGGCTATGTTAATATTTACTGATCCCTACTGAGAGTTCACAGTGCACTCATCCACAATAATGACCCCAGTCTCTTGTGTGTGTGTGTCATTCTCCTGTCATGCTATTAATAGCCCAGTCTGCAAGTAGCACTGAGCCATGCCACAAAACAGGAAACGAATATTCTGAAATCTTTTGGGTGTTTTCAGAGGGCGTTTGTGCAAGGTTACAGTCGTCCATGTGGCACACAGCAGCGAGCTGCTTAATAGCCTCAAATAAAGCCTCTGTTCTGTATTACAGTGCTAATGTGCATCTGCATTAACCTCATTACACTGACTTAATTCACTAAACTTTGATCTATAAGCAGCAAACCAAAGCTCCGAATCTGTTCCTCGCTGAGGATTTTAGTGCAGGTGCGAGGTTTTGGCATTCGAGCCGTTTATGGGCTGGAGATAACGAGCTGAGGGAAACGTGCGATCTGTATCATTGCTTTGATTTGAACAGCTCAACTTCAATCGAGCTCTTAGAGAACGTTCAGGCATTTCAACTTGGACACATTTTCCACATGTCATACAGTAATTACAAAGTCTTTGCATTAGCTAGTCTGATCTGTTTTAGTACCTTCCACTATGAAACATTTCCCCCTCTATATAAATGCACATTTAACCCAATAACCTCCAGAATTGCATTACTCCCTACCATAGCTAACACTTTACCTATTAGATTCACAGGAGTTATGAATAATGTATAGTGCTACCGAATAATACGCTTTACAGTGAATAACTGAATAATAAGACAAGCCACACCAGACCAGTTCCAGGGTTCGAACCTGAGTTTATGTTACAGTCAGTGCTGAGTGTCAACATGTCCACGTGGGTTTCCTTTGGGTTCTCCAGTTTTCTTCTGCATCTTTGGTGGCTTGGGTAACCTAAATTGTTTCAAACACAAACATTCCCAGAATAGGGTCCAAATGCACCATTACACTGACCAGGATAAAGAATTCATGAATTATGGGTTAAAGATGAATGTATGATGATGAATTAACTAATTATTAAGGCGTACAGTAGACCCCCGCCTATTCGCGGCTCAGTATTCGAGAATTCACATATTCGCGGGATTTTATATAGAACATATCTCCTATACATTTGTGGAAATCTCAGCGATTCGCGGTCGTTTGCGGCGAACATATCAAACGTTTACGCACTGCGAACGTTTACGCACTGCTACATTCTCAGAGCCGAATGCTCGCTCGCTATTGGCTGAAGTTTGAATGGCGGGCTGCTGCTCATTGGCTGATACGAATGAGCGCATTGTACAGTACAGTACAGTCTCGCGGTTCCCGTATTTCAGACTTGTTCACGTGTTGTGCGTTCTTGGTATTTTTGAATAATTTTTACGTCCTACAATGGCTCCTAAATGCTCTGCATCTTCTAAGGCTCCTGCCAAGGAACCTAAGCGCCAGAAGAAGGTAATGACACTGCAGGAGAAGGTAGGACTTCTCGATATGCTAAAGGAAGGGAAGAGTTTTGTGGCAGTATAGCCTAGGGTATAGGGAGTGTTTTAGACATCAAAATAAGCATTTGTGAGCAGTTTTATGGGGGGGGTTTACAAGTATTCGTGATTTTGGCTTATTCGCAGCCATGTTCGGTCCCTAACCCCCGCGAATACTGAGGGCTTACTGTATTTAGAAAAATAAAGAATTTCCTATCATGAACTATTGAAATCATTTTGTCTGTCATGATTTAAAAAAAGAATCAAACTCAGAAACTTTATGGGACATGGGACTTTACTTTAAGTTTCCCTTAACTGGCATTATGTACAGAGGTGGACAGAAATGAAGTACATTTACTTGAGTGCTGTACTTAAGTACACTTTTTGAGTATCTGTACTTTACTTGAGTATTTTTTTTGGAAACTTCTGACTTTAACTTCACTACATTTGAAAGACAAATATCGCACTTTTCACTCCACTACATTTCTATCAAGGTCCTCATTAATCGTTAATATGCAACAGCTTTGAAAGTGGATGTTTTTTTTCATTTCTTTTCCAAAACATGATTGTTTTTTTTCGCAGGTGACACTGAGACAGCCGATCAGTAATCACTTGGGTCACGTCATGTCCATAGACTGCATAAAATCAAGTTCAGTGATTTCTCCGCAGCATTATTTGAACACGATCAGTTGATGGCAGAATAGAAGGAGGCAGTTCTTCTGGAGAATGCACACACACATGGCCCATGAACCTGTGTTTAAGTTTTCTGAAAGGATTAAAGATGCGTTTCGTTTTAAATGTTTGCTTTGTTTGTCAAAAACGAACCACATCATGGCCTACAAAAACTCGCTGTTCAACCTGCGGAAGCATATTGAGGTATATAAACGTTTTATTCCAAGAGAAAGCTTGCAATGAAGTTGTCTGTGCTTTTAGAGCTAGCGATAATGTTGCAATCGCTATGCAGTCTGGTTAGTCAAATGACTTTCTATGGATTTGCCCGCCAAGTTGCCATCGCCTTGTCCACGGCTAATGTTTACGTCTCGTCCATGTCCCAACAGCTAGCCGCTGTGTCCGGGGATCAGGTCGTCGAGGCCCCTGCCTTCGACTGCCGCCCAATCCACATTGCACCGGCCGCCTATGGCTACCTCTGTGGGTGGTGAACCCACAGGAGGTCGGGCCCACATCATCTCTTCGGGCTGAGCCCGGCTGGGCCCCATGGGCAAAGGCCCGGCCACCAAGCGCTTGCATACGAGCCCCAACCCCGGGCCTGGCTCCAGGGTGGGGCCCCGGCTGCGCCATGCCGGGCGACATCACGGTCCTTGATTTATTCTCCATAAGGGTTTTGGTGAACTGCTCTTGGTCTGGCCTGTCACCTAGGACCTGTCTGCCTTGGGAGACCCTGACAGGGGCGTAATGCCCCCAACAACATAGCTCCTAGGATCATTCAAGCACACAAACCCCTCCACCACAATAAGGTGGCAGTTCTAGGAGGGGTAATGTTTACGTATAGCTAGTTAACTTGGACACTGTTAGTTAACATGCAAAAATGGAGTTATGCTAAGATGAATAATGTTAACTTATCTGAAGTCCTTTCAGAAATATGTTTTAGCATAATCTTGCCAAATAAACAGAATGTAGAAATCTTTCTTTTCTAGTAGTGTTAGCTACCCAATATGATTTCGAGTTTGAAAAGTTTGCTAGCATGTCAGGTGGAGTTTCACTGACTAGCTAGCTTAACGTTAAACCACCATGATGCACAGCATGCATTCATTTTGTGAATTCACAGTTCTGTCTTTGGTAACGGCGTTAGGTTTTGTAAGCGTTATGGCAATAATACAACAATGCGTTGACAGAAAATGTACTTTTAATACTTAAGTATTTTTAAAAGCAAGTACTTCAGTACTTTAACTGAAGTAAAAATTTGACTGGACAACTTTCACTTGTATCGGAGTCACATTTAACCAGCGGGATCTGTACTTTGACTTAAGTAATAAAGTTGTGTACTTTGTCCATCTCTGATTATGTAATAAAAACAACACCAATAATAATAATAATAATGGGGCGGCACGGTGGTGTAGTGGTTAGCGCTGTCGCCTCACAGCAAGAAGGTCCTGGGTTCGAGCCCCGGGGCCGGCGAGGGCCTTTCTGTGTGGAGTTTGCATGTTCTCCCCGTGTCCGTGTGGGTTTCCTCCGGGTGCTCCGGTTTCCCCCACAGTCCAAAGACATGCAGGTTAGGTTAACTGGTGACTCTAAATTGACCGTAGGTGTGAATGGTTGTCTGTGTCTATGTGTCAGCCCTGTGATGACCTGGTGACTTGTCCAGGGTGTACCCCGCCTTTCGCCCGTAGTCAGCTGGGATAGGCTCCAGCTTGCCTGCGACCCTGTAGAAGGATAAAGCGGCATGTATGTGGGTTGTGTATACTTGCAGTGACTGGAATATATGTGTATTTTTGATGTTTTTGCAATATTTTGAATGATGGCTGTCTTGGATTGGGAGCCATGTGAGAGGCGGGCCCAAGCCATTGATTGACAGTTTTTGATGGAAAACTTTTTAGTGCTGGGAGCTGTGTGAGGGGCGGACTCAGCAATGTGTAGAGCTTCAGGACTAATTATCCAATTGTCTTCACCTGTCCTTTTCTACATCTTGAACAAAGCTACCTTGTTCCTTTGTGATATTGCCCTGAAGAAGGCACCCATGCCGCTACGCGTGGGCTTTGTTTTTAATTTGTCCATGTAGGACTTGTCTAAAATATTAAAGACATTTTAATCTGGAGTGCCTTAGTCAGAGATTTTTCTCTTTTTTGGCTGTGGATCTAGAATACCTTGGATTAAAGAGCACCCAAACCTAAAAAAAGACTCTAAACCATTGGAAAAAGAGCATGCCATAATTCTAAAAAAACTAAAAATAATAATAATTAGTTATGACCAACAGTTTCAGGTGTGTGTACTGTGATGAAGTATTGTATATCTGTTATATTTCTATATTGGGGTATAACCACTGCTTGAAATGGAAAAAAAGTGCCAGTATTCCCCTTAAGCAGAGACTTTATTTTTTAAGTTGTTTGAAGAAATATGGTATGTCCATAAATACACTCATCAACTTCTATAGGTCCACAATAGAAAGCATCTTAACTGGATGCATGCTGGTATAGTTTGATAGCATCACAGCATATCACCATAAGCTCCTGATGATAAGAACAGTGAAAACAGCATCTAAAATGATCGGATCTCCATTACCACAACTACAAGACCTCGACTCCAGCCGCTGCAGTAGGAAAGCACTTAGTATCATGAAGGACACAAGCCACCCAGTACATAGCTGCTTCTCTTATCTCCCTTCAGGGAAGCGCTAACCGTGCATCAGAGCTCGGACATCCCGCTTTAGAGACAGTTTTTACCCTCGGGCGATCACAATACTGAACGGTGGCACTTAAATGATTATTGTAGAGGTGGATTATTATTTTATAGATGAATAATGCCCTTGTTGTTACACAGTAAAAAATGGAGTGTCAATATTGCAGTGTAAACCTATTTTCCTCTGGATAGAGTAGTTATAACACTATGCAGAGTAAAATCGTCTAAATGGTAGTGTCAAAAGTGAGAGTTAATTCCCACTTGCACACAACGACAAAATCTACTCTGCAGGGTGATGATCATTGTTAATTTTGACACAAAATAGAGTAAAATTAACTCTAAAAATCTTACACTGGCTATAGAGTAAATTTTACACTGATTTTGAGTGGGACCAAATGTTATCTGACAGAGAGTTAAATTCAACTCTTAAAGAGTAAAATTGACACTATGATTTTTACTGTGTATTAATGCCTTTGTTTTTATTAAATGCTGCTATTGGTTTTAGGGTGTCTAATTTTTAATCAATCAATCAATCAATCAATCAATCAATCAATCAATAAATGAATTAATTACCTAGGTTGTCTTATGAATAGTGTTATTTTATAGATTTTATGGGCTGTGAGAACCAGGGCAAAGTGCATTTCATTGCATTTTTATTGTACATTGCACTTTTTGAATGCATATGACAATAAACTTGAAACTTTTCATGTGCATTGGTTGTTATCAACTAATCATTAAGAATTACATTCTGAATTTCAACAGGAAATAAAATATACTAGTAGAAATCGCTAATGTTCACAACATAAATATATTTACTCAAAGGGACCACCATTTGCCAAACTACTAATTTTATAATATATAATAATGTAATAAAGTAAAGATGTGTATGATACTGTATATTATGTATGTGTGTACTGTTTTGTGTACATATATATTGTGTTTATATACTTCTAGTTATTGGCTGTTTTTAAGTATGTCTGCAGCTTTTAGATGTAAAAATAAAAGCTAAGAATTTCACTGTGTAGTCACTGCATATACAATAAAGAAATTGAACTTGATTTCAATTATTAGAGTAATAGTTGTAGACGTCATCAGGGCTCTAATGAGAATTCAGAAATGGAGAACTCTGTGATGGAGAACTCTGTGATAGAGAATTTTGCAATGGAGAACTCTGTGAGGGAGAGTTGTGCAATGGAGAACTCTGAGATGGAGAACTCTGAGATGGAGAATTCTTAAATGTAGAACTCTGTGAGGGAGAGTTGTGCAATGGGGAACTCTGAGATGGAGAACTCTGAGATGGAGAATTGTGCAATGGAGAACTCTGAGATGGAGAACTCTGTGATAGAGAACTTTGTAATGGAAAACTCTGAGATAAGAACTCTGTGATAGAGAAATCTGCAACGGAGAACTCTGAGATGGAGAACTCTGAGATAGAGAATTCTTAAATGGAGAACTCTGTGAGGGAGAATTGTGCAATGGAGAATTCTGAGATGGAGAACTTTGTAATGGAGAACTCTGAGATGAGAACTCTGTGATAGAGAAATCTGCAATGGAGAACTCTGAGATGGAGAATTGTGCAATGGAGAACTCTGAGATGGAGAATTCTTAAATGGAGAACTCTGAGGGAGAGAGAGAGAATTCTTAAATGGAGAACTCTGTGAGGGAGAATAGTGCAATGGAGAACTCTGAGATGGAGAACTCTGTGATAGAGAACTTTGTAATGGAGAACTCTGAGATGGAGAACTCTGAGATAGAGAAATCTGCAATGGAGAACTCTGAGATGGAGAAATCTGCAATGGAAAACTGTGCGATGGAGAATGCTGCAATAGAGAACTCTGAGATGGAGAATTGTGCGATGGAGAACTCTGTGATGGAGAATTCTGAAATGGAGAACTCTGAGATGAGAAGTTTGTGATAGAGAACTATGCAGTGGAAAACTCCGAGATAGAGAACTCTATGATGGAGAATTCTGTGAGAGACAACTCTGCAACAGAGAACTCTAGCATAGGAGGCATGTTGTAGTCTCTCTGGCCGAAGTGCTGTTGTGTCATTGTCCCATTCACACATACTATTTAGGCCCTTTTGGAGCCAGGCCAACATTATTAGCACTAATGTTTAATTAGACTAGCACTGGGTGAGTACCAGCCCACTTAGAGCACTGGATAATACAATGAAATGATTTGTGTCTATTTAGTGCTCCAAATATCCAATATCCATATCTGGAACTGTATTCAGAGTGGAACCTGAAGTGGGCGTGGCCTAACTTTTTTTTTTTTAAATTAAATATGAACCTATATTTCGGGGCGGCACGGTGGTGTAGTGGTTAGCTCTGTCACCTCACAGCAAGAAAGTTCTGGGTTCGAGCCCCGTGGCCGGCGAGGGCCTTTCTGTGTGGAGTTTGCATGTTCTCCCCGTGTCCGCGTGGGTTTCCTCCGGGTGCTCTGGTTTCCCCCACAGTCCAAAGACATGCAGGTTAGGTTAACTGGTGACTCTAAATTGACGGTAGGTGTGAATGTGGGTGTGAATGGTTGTCTGTGTCTATGTGTCAGCCCTGTGATGACCTGGCGACTTGTCCAGGGTGTACCCCGCCTTTCGCCCGTAGTCAGCTGGGATAGGCTCCAGCTTGCCTGCGACCCTGTAGAAGGATAAAGCGGCTAGAGATAATGAGATGAGATGAACCTATATTTCATTCTAATTTTGCTTGTACCTGCCTGTGATATTTTCTGACAAATTAAGTTGGTTCTGTTTCCTGAAATAGAAACAAACTAGTTCAGCTCAAACAAAAATAATAAGCCTTGTACAAAAAACAAGCGAAACAAACAAAAGATAAAAACCCAAATTGAATAGTGCGCCTCCTACTGCATCTGTATTTGTATCTGTTCAGTCCAAATGATATATTTATATCCAGTTACATCTTTACTGTATATGTTTTAACTGTTACTCTCTTGCTCTTTGTGTGTGTGTGTGTGTGTGTGTGTGTGTGTGTGTGTGTGTGTGTGAGAGAGAGAGAGAGAAAGTGACTGAGAAAGGCCTCAGTGTGTTCTGAACAGATGGGCCCAGTGCAGCTGTCTGGGCTGGTCAGAGCAGAAACAAAAGGGGAACTGTAGGTAAAATTGACCAAACATCCAAATTCAAATCTGTTCAGAAGGAAGCATCTGAAATATTTCAATCTCATTAGCAAGCTCAGCACTTTGTGTACATCTGTGTTCAAGTCTCACGTTTCCTCACTACACAAATCATTATGAGCTGCTTATTCCTCAACTAAAAATAACCCCAATGCCCAGCAACGACGGTGCAAAAAAAATCCTTCTTTTTTCTCCAGTAGTGTGTGTATGGATGTGCATACTTGCTTTTAGCAGAAAGAGTGATTAGTTTACAGTCGTGAGACCACAAAAGAGCGGGCCATCCATCATTCCTCAGACAAATGCATTAAGGATGCCAAAGTTCAGAGAGAGAGAGAGAGAGAGAGAGAGAGAGAGAGAGGTGATGAGTCAAAAATATGCAAGATTCATCTAAAGGCACTGAAATGATGGACAGCGTGAACATTTTTGAGCTAACTCAGACATAAATATGGATGAGGAGGAACGATCGAACAGAAAACACAAGAAGCAGAAGACGAGACGTACACGAAAGAAAGATGCCCATGAAAGGCAGAACTAGGGAGTCAAAGAACTGTCAAACCTCTGAGTAAGTGAGTGACATTTGGGTGATGTGATGAGAGATAAAGAACCATGTGGAGAGAGAAAAAAGAAAGAAAGAACGAAAGACACTGATGAAAGAGGTAGTGGGAATCAGTTGGGTGCGGCTGGGCAGAAGTGCATTAACCCAATAAAGCCAGCGTGCCAAGCAAACTCTCAAACACAGCTGTCATGCCTGGCACAATACCACACTCACAGGCAAAGAAAGAAAGAAAGAAAGAAAGAAAGAAAGAAAGAAAGAAAGAAAGAAAGAAAGAAAGAGAGTGAGTGAGTGAGTGAGTGAGTGAGTGAGTGAGTGAGAGAAGGAAACATAATGCCATTGTTCTCTATTGTATCCCAATAGCCAAGGCAATGGGTGAAAAGCGGCAGCTAATCACTGTGACCATATGGACACTAGCTGGACTGACAGAGTGACACAATCTGAAAGAAAGAGTGCAATAGAGAGAAAGAAAGAAATAGAGAAGAAAACAACAGACAGCACAACAAATCTAGGCAGCTGGTCAGTGTGAGGCAGACGTGTGAGAGCGTGTTTATCCGAATACAAACAGCCTTTTAGGAGTGTAACAATAGGGCAGCGAGTCGGCCATCACAACGCACCGGGTAAAGCCCTCCCCGAGCAGGGGTACACAGAAAAGTGGATCATGTTTTCAATGGATGAGCTACTTACACACACACACACACACACACACACACACACACACACACACACACACACACACACACACACACTCTGGTTTAGGCAACGCCCACTCTGGGTCCAAATCTTAATACAAATACAGATACTTGGAGAAATAAGCACACACATGCGTGCACACACACACACACACACACACACACACACACACACACACACACACACACACACACACACACACAGAATATATATACAACCCCGATTCCAAAAAAGTTGGGACAAAGTACAAATTGTAAATAAAAACGGAATGCAATGATGTGAAAGTTTCAAAATTCCATATTTTATTCAGAATAGAACATAGATGACATATCAAATGTTTAAACTGAGAAAATGTATCATTTAAAGAGAAAAATTAGGTGATTTTAAATTTCATGACAACAACACATCTCAAAAAAGTTGGGACAAGGCCATGTTTACCACTGTGAGACATCCCCTTTTCTCTTTACAACAGTCTGTAAACGTCTGGGGACTGAGGAGACAAGTTGTTCAAGTTTAGGGATAGGAATGTTAACCCATTCTTGTCTAATGTAGGATTCTAGTTGCTCAACCGTCTTAGGTCTTTTTTGTTGTATCTTCCGTTTTATGATGCGCCAAATGTTTTCTATGGGTGAAAGATCTGGACTGCAGGCTGGCCAGTTCAGTACCCGGACCCTTCTTCTACGCAGCCATGATGCTGTAATTGATGCAGTATGTGGT
Source organism: Neoarius graeffei (assembly GCF_027579695.1). Taxonomy (NCBI): domain Eukaryota; kingdom Metazoa; phylum Chordata; class Actinopteri; order Siluriformes; family Ariidae; genus Neoarius; species Neoarius graeffei. Next base: position 27,126,693 of record NC_083590.1, on the reverse strand, counting down.
TTGGCATTGTCATGTTGGAAAATGCAAGGTCTTCCCTGAAAGAGACGTCGTCTGGATGGGAGCATATGTTGCTCTAGAACCTGGATATACCTTTCAGCATTGATTGTGTCTTTCCAGATGTGTAAGCTGCCCATGCCACACGCACTAATGCAACCCCATACCATCAGAGATGCAGGCTTCTGAACTGAGCGCTGATAACAACTTGGGTCGTCCTTCTCCTCTTTAGTCCGAATGACACGGCGTCCCTGATTTCCATAAAGAACTTCACATTTTGATTCGCCTGACCACAGAACAGTTTTCCACTTTGCCACAGTCCATTTTAAATGAGCCTTGGCCCAGAGAAGACGTCTGCGCTTCTGGATCATGTTTAGATACGGCTTCTTCTTTGAACTATAGAGTTTTAGCTGGCAACGGCGGATGGCACGGTGAATTGTGTTCACAGATAATGTTCTCTGGAAATATTCCTGAGCCCATTTTGTGATTTCCAATACAGAAGCATGCCTGTATGTGATGCAGTGCTGTCTAAGGGCCCGAAGATCACGGGCACCCAGTATGGTTTTCCGGCCTTGACCCTTACGCACAGAGATTCTTCCAGATTCTCTGAATCTTTTGATGATATTATGCACTGTAGATGATGATATGTTCAAACTCTTTGCAATTTTACACTGTCGAACTCCTTTCTGATATTGCTCCACTATTTGTCGGTGCAGAATTAGGGGGATTGGTGATCCTCTTCCCATCTTTACTTCTGAGAGCCGCTGCCACTCCAAGATGCTCTTTTTATACCCAGTCATGTTAATGACCTATTGCCAGTTGACCTAATGAGTTGCACTTTGGTCCTCCAGCTGTTCCTTTTTTGTACCTTTAACTTTTCCAGCCTCTCATTGCCCCTGTCCCAACTTTTTTGAGATGTGTTGCTGTCATGAAATTTCAAATGAGCCAATATTTGGCATGAAATTTCAAAATGTCTCACTTTCGACATTTGATATGTTGTCTATGTTCTATTGTGAATACAATATCAGTTTTTGGGATTTGTAAATTATTGCATTCCATTTTTATTTAATTTGTACTTTGTCCCAACTTTTTTTGAATCGGGGTTGTAGGTACACTACATCTTTTTAGGGACAACATACATACTAAAGGTAAAGAGGTATACACTTGAGGCTAGGACCCTAGCGTGGTAGTTTAGCACACTTTTTGTCTGAGAGTGTATGATGTGAATGACAGAAAAGTGTGCAGAAACACCGATAGGACAACAGCACACTGCTACCATTACTGTGAATTCTCACTATATCCCAATGCTCATTAATAATTATATAATGATTTTGATAAACACACACACAAACACATGCACGGCCATGTCAGTCTCCCAGTTGTTTGTCTGTTGTTATGATGTGTTTTCCTCCTTTTGCTCCTTCTCTTTTTTTGGCTGATCAAAGCCCCATCTGCTAACCCATAACTGCACTTGAGTATTTTAATTCACTTCTCCAGATACCATCTGGCCACCCACTCCCCCAATCCAAATACATGACCTGAGCTCCGCGAACATCACCTGTCCCTTCTATTTAGGTTTGGATACCTGTTACACTCGAACATCTGTTACTCAGTGGCCTTGTGCGAGTCTGAACCCTGTGCCATGAAACCATGACCAAGAAAAACTGAGCTTGAATATCTCTCTCTCTCTCTCTCTTGTTTGCTAACAGTTGATCCTGCTTTGCTTGTTCTGCCACTTCAGATCTTTAGTCAGTTACAGTACCTGAGAATTGCAAAGCTCATGAAACTGAATGGACAACTCCACCAAACGCAGGCTATTCCTGTGCCTTAAGTATTTTTTCCCCAGTGGTAGTGGGAAATTAATTAGTATGGCTAGCTATCTGCTAACCAAGAGCAGCACCCTCAGGCCTCGGAGCACCAGACTTAATTACTGCTCTCGGTCCTGCTGCTATTCCCAGGTACCCTAATCATATCTGGCCGACAGGGTTTTGTTACAAATCAATGTGTTGCAAGAAGGAGAGATGAAACTGTGTTTCGTGAGTCTGGTGGTAGTTTGTTGGTTTTTGCTGTATTTACATTATTCTTGTGAGAAGTTTGTTAGCGCAGTTACAGAGTTTAATAGAAGAAGATTTTCAACAATCTTAAAACTAAGGGATAACATTAGGGATCGCAGTTTGCTGTTAGCTCCTAAACACAAAAAGTTAAGTAAGAGCTTCTTTTTCTTGCTTACCATTTTCTGGTGATGCTCAAAGCTGTATTCAGGACAAATCCAATATTTCATTACATTAGCAGATGCTCTTATCCAGCATACCCAGATCAGCCAGGGGTTTAGGTGCCTTACTCAAAGGCTCTTCAGCCATTCTTACTGATCCAGGGAATCAAACCAGTGACCTTTTGGTCCCAAAGCTGCTTCTCTAACCATTAGGCCATGGCTTCCCCCATATAGAAGTAGCTGAGACTTTAGAGCAAATTTTTCCAGAATGTAATATGATGCTGTTGCACTATTTGATGGCAAGCACAGTGGTGTTAAACAACAATAGTATTAAAAGATGAAAATTGAACGTTGGGAGCTGATTTTTTTTAAGCAGAGTGTACAGACGAAGAGGTGAGAGACCTGGACAGACAAAAAGACTAAAGCTCTGCTGTATCATCTCTTTATGTAGAGGTGGAGCAAGGACAGGGAGGCATGGATGTCACCTTACAGCAAGCAGGTTCTGGGTTTGGAGCTCACAGGCAACTGGGGCCTTTCTGTGTGGAGTTTGTATGTTCTCTTTGTACCTGTGTGGGTTTCTTCCAGGTGCTCCGATTTCCTCCTACAGCCCAAAGACATGTGGATATGATCATAGGTGTGAATGTGAGTGAGAGTGGCTGTCCATCTCTCTGTACTATCCCTGTGACAGGGTGAACCTGCCCTTTAACACAATATCAGCTGGGACTGGCTCCACCTCACCTGCAACCTAGAATGGATAAGAGATGTAGAAAATGGATGGATGGAGCAAAGACGAAATCCCAATGGCACCACTATCAGCACTTAGTAGAATGGCATGGTGGATAATGTAGGAAACTGTAAAATAAAGTAAAAACAAACCTTGATGATGATGATGTTCGTCCTTCGCATGTGAAGATGACCACGACTTCTATGAATCACTGGGGGGTGGGGTGAATGCGAAGATGGCTGATTAGGCCAATCTTCACCTTGAAAAGTCTGTTGCAGTGGCGACATGGGATGTGCGGGGCTGAGCCAAGGGTGGAGGTGGAACTATCGGTGTTTTTCCTTTTCTGCCAACGTAGCTTTTTCTCCCTGGTGCACCTCTCCTCAAAGGCAGTCACGCCATATATTATGAGGGAGCGCCAGACAGGACAGTCCTCAGCGGACTTTTCCCAGGATGTATACGGAATGCCACAAAGCTTGAGGGATGCCTTCAAAGTGTCTTTGTAGCATAGCTTCAGTCTACCAAGATGGCACTTGCCTGTGGACAGCTCGCCATAGAGAAGTCTTTTAGGGAGATGACAGTTGTCCATGCGGTAGATATGACCAGCCCATCGAAGCTGAGAGCGTATAAGGATGGCATGGATGCTCTCCATCTTAGCCCGCTGGAGCACTTCAGTGTCTGGGACTTTGTCGCGCCACGTCACATGGAGTAGGGTCCTGAGACATCTCATATGAAAGGCGTTGAGCTGCTTGGCATGACGACTGTATACGGTCCAAGTCTCGCAGGCACATAGCATGGATGGCAGAACTACTGCTCTGTAGACTTTGAGCTTGGTGTCAAGGCTCAGTCCTCTGTGCCCCCATACCTTGTCCTTAAGCCTGCCAAAGGCAGTCCTAGCTCTCACGATTCTGTAGGCCACTTCCTCATCAATATTAGCAGAGCATAAGAGAGTGCTGCCAAGGTATACAAACTTGTCTACCGCTGTTAGACTCTGACCACTGACGGTGATGTGGGGCTCTATATATGGAGCTGCAGGGGCTGGTTGATGGAGGACCTCAGTCTTTTTGGTTGAAATTGTGAGATCAAAGTCATCACAGGCTTTAGCCAACCAGTCCAAGCTATGCTGCATTTCTAACTCTAAACTAGCGTTCAGTGCACAATCGTCAGCAAAGAGGAAGTCATGAGCTGTCTCTTCATGAACTTTTGTCCTTGCTTGCAGCCTCCGAGGGTTGAAGAGTTTTCCGTCCGTACGATAATGAAAACCGACACCGATGTCGCCGTCGCGGTAGGCGTCTGACAGCATGGCTGAGAACACCATGCTGAATAGAATGGAGGCCAGCACGCAGCCCTGCTTAACTCCATTGGTGACAGGAAACGACTGGGAGAACTCCCTATTGTCCTGTACTCTCATGTTCATGCCATCATGAAACTGCTGGACCATTGCAATGAACTTGTGAGGGCAACCAAACTTGGACATGATCTTCCACAACCCCTCACGGCAAACAGAATCAAACGCTTTGGTTAGGTCCACAAATGTGGTGTACAGACCAATGTTGTGCTCCTTGCACTTTTCTTGGAGTTGCCAAGCTGCAAAGATCATGTCAATGGTACTTCGTCCCGTATGGAATCCACACTGGCTTTCAGGTAGCAGGCCGTGTTCCAGGTGTTCGATGAGGTGATTAAGCAGAATGCGGCCCAGGATCTTTCCGGCGATGGAAAGCAAGGAAATGCCGCAATGGTTATCACATACAAATCTGTTCCCTTTGCGCTTGTAAAGGTGGGCTATGGAAGCGTCTTTAAAGTCCTGTGGGAGCCTTTCTTGAGACCACATCAGATTGAACAGGCTTGTGAGGGTCTCAATCAGTTTAGGTCCTCCAGAAGCATAAATTTCGGCTGGAATGGAGTCAGCACCAGGTGCCTTCCCACTGGACATGGACTTGATGGCTTTTGATACTTCCACTTCAGTAGGAGGCTCAGCGAGAGTCTCGTTCACTGGGATTTGTGGCAATCTTGCTATGGCTTCTTCATTTATGGTGGATGGGCGGTTGAGGATGCTGTTGAAGTGCTCCACCCAGCGCTTGAGGATCTTCTCCCTCTCCGAGATGATTGTGTTCCCGTCGGCACTGAGGATAGAGGACATTCCAGACAAAGTGGGACCGTACACGGTCTTTAGGGCACTGTAGAAGTTTTTCATATCATTACTATCTGCATAGGCCTGAATGGCATTGGCCTTCATACAGAACCATTCATCACGCATACAACGTAACTCGGATTGGGCAGCTCGCTTGGCCTCTCTGAGCGCAGCTTTCTTAGAGAAAGAGGAGGGATCATTGAGAAGTGCTCTGTGGAGATGGCATTTTTCCTCCAGTATGGACATGATATGACTATTATTGTCATCAAACCAATCCTGGTGTTTTCGGGTAGTAGGACCGACAACAATGGAGGCAGTAGCATAAACAGTATCATGAAAATGCGGCCACCGAGTTTCCACATCAGCCTCTGCATTTGTGTTGGGAGTTAATAAATTCTTATCAAGCTCCTCAGCCAGTTCATGCTTGATGAGATCGTTCTTAAGTTTGGAGACATTCAACCGCTTGGGGACTCTGACACCTTGGGGCCTTCTTGGTGGAGTGATGCGAAGATTCATCTTGGAGATCAATAGATGATGGTCAGTCCAGCATTCAGCTCCGCACATGGTCTTGGTGACCCTAACATCTTATCTGTCCCTCTGCCTGGTGATGACATAGTCCAACAGATGCCAATGCTTGGAACGGGGGTGCATCCAAGACGTCTTGTTACGGGTCGGAAGACGGAAGACTGAGTTGGTGATGAGAAGATCAAAGGCGGCACAGGTCTCAAGTAGGAGGAGTCCATTGCTGTTACACTTGCCAACGCCATGCTTCCCCAGCACACCTTCCCATGACTCGTGGTCTCTGCCAACATGGGTGTTAAAATCGCCGAGAATGATGAGCTTATCTGATCTAGGTACAGCAGCAATGGCATTCTTGAGATCCTCATAGAATCTTTCCTTCACATCATCAGGGTTTGTCATGGTGGGGGCGTAGGCACTAATCAATGTGACAAATCTATTCATGAGAAGCGGCATGCGGGCAGTCATCAGGCGATCATTTATCCCCTTAGGGGGAACTGCCAGCTTATTGGCCAAATTGGACTTAATAACAAAGCCAACGCCTGCCTTGCGTCGATCGTTTGATCCGCGCCCGATCCAGAAGAACGTTTAGCTGGCAGACTTCTCAGTCAGTTGTCCTTCCTCTGCTAGACAAGTTTTGCTAAGTGCTGCAATCTCCACGTTGTAACGGGCTAGTTCACAGGCAATGAGGGCTGTCCTTCTCTCAGGTCGATTAGAGCTGGCACGGTCCAAGAGGGTACGCACATTCCATGTGCCAAGAGTGACCGAGGTCACTTTAGGTGATTTAGACTTATTTGTTCTCTTCTTGCCGCTGATATGAGACACCCGCCAGCCGCGGCATGCTGGCCAGGAGAGAGTGAGACAGGCAATATTTAGGACACCTTTTCTAGTCCCTTCCCCAGGCTACAGGGGGAAGCAGTGCTGTCCTGAAGAGGGCTGCTTCGTCGACCAGGGGGCTGCCGAATTCCAGGGCTGTCTCATTCACTGCAAAACGACCATATGGCCTGGTCCGCCTACATGTAGAGTTGTGACTACGACTGCCAGTGAGTCCACACCTGTTGCTTCACCACGAATCCATGGCCGCAGGACTTGAGAAGAGTAGATGGGGATGAAGGGGTAATGTGATAAGGGATGAAGTCATGACATGCGCGTGACTTTGATTAAAGTGAGGGAGAGTTGCGCAGCGTCAGCCTCACTCTCTTGTCCTGAAGTATCTGAACCCAGCAGCAAGATGTAGTCGAGACGGCCAGAGATAAGACAGGATGCAGTGGATGGCCAACAGAATGCGCTTGTCCATCTGTGCCCTGAGCGCTCCACAGGCACTTGGTGCTTATTGGCCATTGGCTCACGAGGAGCTCATCTGCCCTTTGACGAGTCTTGCTTTTCGTCCTGCAGGGTGACATGCCACCCTCCTCACCAGCACTAGGCTGGTGGGGGAGCCGGTTTAGATGCCGACCACTCATCCATTGCGGCAGGTTGTACTGTGTTACAATGATAGCAGTAGCAAGGGAACTATTCCCTGACCTGACAACAACAAACCTACCTGCATCTGAAAAGAGTTTAAAAAATCATTCAAGGTGGATTTTTCCTTTAAGTTCAGCTGCTGTCGTTCTCACAAGTTTGGGAATGGTTAGCGCTGGAATTGGGAGTGAGGGAAATACAGATTTATGTCCTCCGACTTGTTGTTATGACTGAGCTGACTTTTTTATGCCAGTCGTTTAGCAAGGTTGACTGGCTCACACTTCGTAATGAGGAGCATTACAGTTCAACTACACAGTCCATTTAGCTGTCGTGTTATTACAGACAGAGAGGGGGGGGATCACTCCCGAATGAGACAAACCCTCATCAAAGCTTATGTGTGTAACCTGATGCCGAGGGCCTCAAGCACTTGGCTTCTGTAGTGTGTGCCTGACACATGTGCCATTCTCTCTCTCTCTCTCTCTCTCTCTCTCTCTCTCTCTCTCTCTCTCACACACACACACACACACACTGCAGTTATCCTCTGTCTTTTGGAGGGGAAAATAAGACCTGGGGCTGGGAGAAAAGGGACATAAGGACGAATAAGAGATCTTGCATATCACTTACATCTGGAAGCTGAACAGTGACAGCTGCTGATGTCAAACAGGTGCTGAGCTTCATGCCTGCAGGGAGATGAGGGTGTGTCTGCAGTAGTCCCCTCTCACTCATTCACTCAGGCACAATCACACACTAACTGCAGCAAAATAGAACAGAATTACTAAACTCCCCTTCACATTACACAGCCTATAAACTCTGACACCCACAAAAAGCTTTCAAGCTAAAGATAGTTGTCGAATTTTAAATGACCAGAATGTCCCACTGGTGTTCCAAGAAATCTCTCACCTAGAAAGTGGAGGAAATGTGGGCAATGTGAAAAAGGTAGAACTGCAGAACAACAGAGGGATGGAGGAAGAAAAAACATTGAAGATTAAGATACTGAAGGAAACTTGTTAAAATGTGAGCTGTCTTATAGTCTTGCTTTATTACATTGGCTAATGCCTTGATTATTGGCTTATCTAGCCAACAGATGATGAGTTTATGCCATCATTTGCTGTCCGTCATCCGTCCGTTGGCCATTGTCTGTCGTTTGTCGTCTGTCCGGCGTCGTCCACATTTCACGTAATCTCTCAATTCTTCACTGATTTTTATTCTTTTTGGCAAGAAGGTAGGTCTGCCTGGGGTGCATATAGCTTCTACCCAAATTTGCATAATTGCAATTAATAATGAAGATATGGAGTAATTAATCAATCCCTAACGAGCAGTTTCCACACAAATCGCTTCTTCTCCCTCAATTCTTCACTGATTTTGATTCTTTCTGGCATGAAGGTAGGAGTACCTAGGGTGCATAGAACTTCTCCCCAGATTTGCTTCATTACAATTATTAATGAAGTTATGGACTAATTAAGCCTTAATGAGCAGTTCAACAAAAATCGCTTCTTCTTGGTCAATTCCTTACTGTTTTGGATTCTTTATGGCAAATAGGTCAGTATTCCTAGGGTGTACATAGCTTGTATATAGTGTATATAGCTTGCAACATTTATTGCACAAGGTGGCCCACTTTAGATCGTTCCTACTGGACTAGACGGGGCCAGAGTGAGCTACACCGACATTGATGGTCTCATTTATTTATTCATTCAGAAGCACTTGATCCTGGTCAGGTTTGAGGTGGATCTGAAGTCCATCCTGGAAAACATGTGTGGCTGTGTGGTGGGAATACACCGTAGATGAGATGCCAGTCCGTCAAAGGGCATCAAGAGCATTCATGTTTGTTTGTTTGTCCATCCATCTATTTGTCCATCTACTTATTACCTCTGCCAACTTTGTTGGAGGAAGTTATGTTTTTGCCTGCATTTGTTTGTTTGTCTGTTCCCAGTGTAAGTCAAAAAGTAGTCAACAGATTTTGATGAGATTTTGAGGAAAGGTGAGCCATAGTCCAAGGAATAATTCAATAGATTTTGATGCAAATCCGGATATGTACAACCCCGATTCCAAAAAAGTTGGGACAAAGTACAAATTGTAAATAAAAATGGAATGCAATAATTTACAAATCTCAAAAACTCATATTGTATTCACAATAGAACATAGACAACATATCAAATGTCGAAAGTGAGACATTTTGAAATTTCATGCCAAATATTGGCTCATTTGAAATTTCATGACAGCAACACTGTGGCAGCGGGGGCGTGGTCAAGCGCCGGTCTGTGACAGGAGGGCGGAGTCAGGGAAGGTAAGTGGCAGAATCACTACACCTGACGGCAATTAACCTGTGTTTGTCTGTGTCTTCCCAGTGACCGCGCCCTATTTAAGGAGGGAGAGCGAGAGCAGAGGGACTCATCCCCGAACCAGACGCCGGTTGTGTGTGTGTGTGTGTCTGTGTTAGTTTCTCGTTGTTCACTGAAAAGTGTGGCAATAAAAGCCCCTGTGTATGAACCTGATCTCTGTCCTGCCGTCCTCTGTGCTCCGCCCTACATTAGAACCGTTATAGTGGTGCTGAAACCCAGGAAAAGTGGAGCACCAGCCGAGCAGCCCCATGAAGTCCTCCCCGTTCGCCGACCTGGTCCACGCCCTCGCCACGGCCCAGCAAAGCCAGCACCAGGCGCTCGTCACCCTCCGGAAGGAGCAAGAGTGACGCTTCGAGGCCCTGGTGCTGGCCCAACAAGAAGATCGAGAGGTGTTCCAGCACCTCCTTGCGTTGGCGGGGTCCACCAGCGCTCCTACCACGGGCCCGTCTCCCCTCACCGTCACCAAGATGGGCCCGCAGGACGACCCTGAGGAGTTCATCACGCTCTTCGAGCAAGTCGCCGAAGCCTCGGGGTGGCCGATGGAGCAGCGTGCAGCGCACCTCCTCCCCCTGCTAACGGGAGAGGCACAGCTGGCTATGCTACAGCTCCCCACCGACTGCTGGCTGGCCTACGTGGACCTCCGCCGGGCCATCCTCCAGTGCGTGGGGTGCACCCCAGAACAGCAGTGCCAGTGCTTCCGCGCGTTGCACTTGGAGGAAGTCGGCCAGCCGTTCGCGTTTGGCCAGCAGCTCCGGGACGCCTGCTGGCGGTGGTTGGGGGCCGACAACTGCGACGCTGAGGGAATCATTGACCAGGTGGTGCTGGAACAGTTCATCGCTCGCTTGCCAGCAGGAACTGCGGAGTGGGTCCAGTGCCACTGCCCGGCGTCGCTGGATCAGGCAGTCGAGCTGGCGGAGGACCATTTGGCGGCTGTCCTGGCGGCAGGACAGCAGACGGCATCTTCTCTCCTCTTCTCTCTCTCTCTCTCTCTCCTCCTGTGTCCCGTCCTCGCCCCATTTCCCCACCGCGGAGGCGGGGGCCGGCACCTCCCCAGCCAGCCCGCCGCACCCACGGTGCCCTCCCGTTTCTCCCTTCTGTGTCTGTCTCTCCCCCACCTCAGGTGAGTGAGCCCCAGAACACCGGTGCAGAGGGAAAGCCCGGGCCGGTCTGCTGGCGCTGCGGGGAGCCGGGCCACCTTCAACAGCAGTGCACGGCGATGGAAGTGGGCGCGGTGGTTCGGATCCCCGATGCGCCAGAGGCCACCCTCGATCGGGCCGGAGCATATCGCATACCGGTGAGTATCCAAGGGGATACATATCAGGCGTTGGTGGATTCTGGTTGTAACCAGACCTCAATTCACCAAAGCCTGGTTCAAAACGAGGCATTGGGGGGAGCACAGAGGGTGAAGGTGTTGTGTGTGCACAACATTCACAGCTACCCTTTGGTGTCGGTCCACATTTTTTTCCGAGGGGAAAAATTTATAGTGAAGGCGGCGGTTAATCCTTGCCTTACCCACTCTGTAATTTTGGGGACTGATTGGCCGGGATTTCGGGATTTAATGAGACGCTTAGTAAAGAGTGGGTCCTGCCAGTTGACAGGGGAGGTCCCGGTGTTGCTCTGGCGGGAGCAGCTGTCACAGAGCCATCCACGTCATCTCCGCGTCAGAGTGAGGAGCCGCCGGCTCCTCCTCTCTCTATTGGGGAATCCCTCACGGATTTCCCATTAGAACAATCGAGAGACGAGACTCTGCGACATGCGTTTGACCAAGTGAGAGTAATCGATGGTCAAACGCTCCAGCTGAATGCCACCCCGTCCTTCCCCTACTTCTCGATTATGAAGGATAGGTTATACCGAGTGACGCAGGACACTCAAACTAAAGAGCGAGTCACGCAACTTTTAATTCCAAAGAGCCGCCGGGAATTGGTATTCCAGGCGGCTCACTTTAATCCCATGGCTGGACACTTAGGGCAGGATAAGACACTAGCCCGAATAACGGCCCGATTCTATTGGCCGGGGATTCGCGGCGATGTCCGTAGGTGGTGTACGGCGTGCCGCGAATGCCAGTTAGTAAATCCAGCGGCCATTCCAAAAGTGCCTTTGCGCCCTCTACCATTAATCGAGACCCCGTTCAAAAGGATTGGGATGGATCTCGTCGGGCCGTTAGATCGGTCAGCACGAGGGTACCGCTTTATATTAGTTCTGGTGGACTATGCAACGCGATACCCGGAAGCAGTGCCTCTGCACAATATCTCAGCATGCAGTATTGCGGAGGTGCTCTTCCACGTTATCTCCCGAGTTGGAATCCCGAAAGAGATTCTAACTGATCAAGGCACCACATTTATGTCATGGACACTACATGAACTGTATGGGTTATTGGGGATTAAGCCGATCCGCACCAGCGTGTATCACCCACAAACGGATGGTTTAGTGGAACGGTTCAAGCGCACCCTCAAAAATATAATTAAAAAATTCGTAAGTGAGGATGCACGTAATTGGGATAAGTGGCTCGAGCCCTTGTTGTTTTCAGTGCAAGAGTTATTATATGGGCGTAAGCCACGTGGCATTCTAGACGTGCTGCGGGAAAATTGGGAGGAGGTACCTTCACAAAGTAAGAACGAAATTCAATACGTTATGGACCTGCGTGCAAAACTCCACACGCTCACCCACATAACCCAGGAGAATTTGCGGCAGGCCCAAGAACGGCAAGCCCGCCTGTACAACAAGGGTACGCGCCTTAGAGAGTTCACACCGGGAGATAAGGTACTTGCACTGTTGCCCACATCAAGCTCCAAATTGATCGCCAAGTGGCAAGGACCCTTTGAGGTCACACGGTGAGGTGGGGACGTCGACTATGAGGTAAGGCGAACGGACAGGGGTGGGGCGCTACAGATTTACCACCTCAATCTGCTTAAACTCTGGAATGAGGAGGTCCCCGTGGCGTTGGTGTCGGTGGTTCCGGAGAAGGCGGAGCTGGGGCCGGAGGTTCAAAAAGGGGCATTGACATCACGTACCTCTCCAGTCCCCTGTGGAGACCACCTCTCCCCAACCCAACTCATGGAGGTCGCCCAGTTGCAGACCGAGTTTTCGGATGTGTTCTCGCCCCTGCCCGGTCGCACTAACCTCATAGAGCACCACATAGAGATGCCCCCGGGGGTAGTAGTGCGTAGACTACCCGACTACTTACAGACTACCCGAACACAAAAAAAAGGTGGTTCGGGAAGAACTTGAGACCATGCTCGAAATGGGCATCGTCGAGGAGTCCCACAGTGACTGGAGCAGCCCGGTGGTCTTGGTACCCAAGGCCGACGGGTCAGTCCGGTTCTGTGTGGACTACAGAAAAGTCAACACGGTGTCTAAATTCGATGCGTACCCAATGCCTCGTATTGATAAGTTGCTTGATCGACTCGGCACTGCTCGCTTTTATTCGACACTGGATTTGATGAAGGGATATTGGCAGATCCCCTTGACTCCCCTATCCTGAGAAAAAACGACCTTTTCCACACCGTTTGGTTTACACCAATTCGTCACCCTTCCGTTTGGGCTGTTTGAGGCACCCGCTACATTTCAGCGGCTGATGGATAGAGTCCTCTGCCCCCATGCCACGTATGCGGCCGCGTATCTAAATGATATCATCATCTATAGTAATGACTGGCCACGGCACCTTGAACATCTGAGGGCCGTCCTTAGGTCGCTGAGGCGAGCGGGGCTCACAGCCAACCCAAAGAAGTGTGCGATTGGGCGGGTGGAAGTATGGTATCTGGGCTTCCACTTGGGCAACAGGCAGGTGCGTCCCCAAATTAATAAGACGGCAGCGATTGCGGCCTGCCCGAGGCCCAAGACCAAAAAGGGGGTGAGACAGTTCCTGGGGCTGGCTGGCTATTACCGTAGGTTTATACCTAATTATTCGGACGTCACCAGCCCGCTGACTGATGTCACTAAAAAGGGGGCCCCAGATCTGGTCCAGTGGACGGAGCAATGCCAGCGGGCTTTTTCAGAGGTAAAGGCTGCACTGTGTGGGGGGCCACTTTTACACTCCCCTGACTTTTCTCTCCCCTTTGTGTTGCAGACCGATGCGTCGGACAGAGGGCTGGGGCAGTTTTGTCCCAGCAGGTGGAGGGGGAGGACTGCCCCGTCCTCTACATCAGTAGGAAGCTGTCAGTGCGTGAGGGGCGCTACAGCACTATTGAAAAGGAGTCTGGCAATCAAGTGGGCGGTCCTCGCCCTCCGTTGCTACCTGCTGGGGTGCCCGTTCACCCTCTGTTCAGACCACGCGCCCCTCCAGTAGCTCCACTGCATGAAAGATGCCAACGCGCGGATCACCCGTTGGTATCTGGCACTCCAACCCTTCAACTTTAAGGTGGTCCACAGGCCGGGGGCGCAGATGGTCGTGGCGGACTTCCTCTCCCATCAAGGGGGGGGGGAGTCGGCTGCGGGCCAGACGGCCGCCCGGCCTGAGTCGGGCGGTGGGGATATGTGGCAGTGGGGGTGTGGTCAAGCACCGGTCTGTGACAGGAGGGCAGAGTCAGGGAAGGTACGTGGCAGAATCACTACACCTGACGGCAATTAACCTGTGTTTGTCTGTGTCTTCCCAGTGACTGCGCCCTATTTAAGGAGGGAGAGCGAGAGCAGAGGGGCTCATCCCCAAACCAGACGCCGGTTGTGTGTGTATGTGTCTGTGTTAGTTTCTCGTTGTTCACTGAAAAGTGTGGCAATAAAAACCCCTGTGTACGAACCTGATCTCTGTCCTGCCGTCCTCTGTGCTCCGCCCTACGTTAGAACCGTTACAAACACATCTCAAAAAAGTTGGGACGGGCCAATAAGAGGCTGGAAAAGTTAAAGGTACAAAAAAGGAACAGCTGGAGGCCCAAGTTGCAACTCATTAGGTCAGTTGGCAATAGGTCATTAACATGACTGGGTATAAAAAGAGCATCTTGGAGTGGCAGCGGCTCTCAGAAGTAAAGATGGGAAGAGGATCACCAATCCCCCTAATTCTGCACCGACAAATAGTGGAGCAATATCAGAAAGGAGTTCGACAGTGTAAAATTGCAAAGAGTTTGAACATATCATCATCTACAGTGCATAATATCATCAAAAGATTCAGAGAATCTGGAAGAATCTCTGTGCGTAAAGGTCAAGGCCGGAAAACCATACTGGGTGCCCGTGATCTTCCGGCCCTTAGACAGCACTGCATCACATACAGGCATGCTTCTGTATTGGAAATCACAAAATGGGCTCAGGAATATTTCCAGAGAACATTATCTGTGAACACAATTCACCGTGCCATCCGCCGTTGCCAGCTAAAACTCTATAGTTCAAAGAAGAAGCCGTATCTAAACATGATCCAGAAGCGCAGACGTCTTCTCTGGGCCAAGGCTCATTTAAAATGGACTGTGGCAAAGTGTAAAACTGTTCTGTGGTCAGACGAATCAAAATTTGAAGTTCTTTATGGAAATCAGGGACGCCATGTCATTCGGACTAAAGAGGAGAAGGACGACCCAAGTTGTTAACAGTGCTCAGTTCAGAAGCCTGCATCTCTGATGGTATGGGGTTGCATTAGTGCGTGTGGCATGGGCAGCTTACACATCTGGAAAGACACCATCAATGCTGAAAGGTATATCCAGGTTCTAGAGCAACATATGCTCCCATCCAGATGACATCTCTTTCAGGGAAGACCTTGCATTTTCCAACATGACAATGCCAAACCACATACTGCATCAATTACAGCATCATGGCTGCGTAGAAGAAGGGTCCGGGTACTGAACTGGCCAGCCTGCAGTCCAGATCTTTCACCCATAGAAAACATTTGGCACATCATATAATGGAAGATACGACAAAAAATACCTAAGACGGTTGAGCAACTAGAATCCTACATTAGACAAGAATGGGTTAACATTCCTATCCCTAAACTTGAGCAACTTGTCTCCTCAGTCCCCAGACGTTTACAGACTGTTGTAAAGAGAAAAGGGGATGTCTCACAGTGGTAAACATGGCCTTGTCCCAACTTTTTTGAGATGTGTTGTTGTCATGAAATTTAAAATCACCTAATTTTTCTCTTTAAATGATACATTTTCTCAGTTTAAACATTTGATATGTCATCTATTTTGAATTTGGAATTTTGAAACTTCCACATCATTGCATTCCGTTTTTATTTACAATTTGTACTTTGTCCCAACTTTTTTGGAATCGGGGTTGTATGCGAATCCAAGATTTTTTTGTCTGTTCCCAATGTAAGTCAAAAAGTAGTGAATGGATTTGGATGAAATTTGGTGTACAGCTTTAGTGTTAGCTTAGGTTCAAGTGATTTGAGTTTGATGTGACTTGCTGGGGGCACACAGTCTAATGTGTGCCCTTCTATTTGATGTATTTGTTTCTTTTCCAGCCATCCATTTTTTGTTCACTAATTTGCTTGTATTATTATTATTATTATTATTAAACTTGATTTGCTCCATCCATCCATCCATCCATCCATCCATCCATCCATCCATCCATCCATCCATCCATTTGTTTATTTATCTGTTCATCCATCCAGCCATTTACTTATCTATTATTATTTATTTCATAAGTACTTTGACATGTAATTATTATTGAAAAAATAATTAAATGGTCATGACTGTACTTCAATGTGAATACATGGCAGTTGCTGTCTTCTTGAAGTCTCTGATCTATAGACATCACCAGGAGAGTGGGGTATCGTCCCTGTTCATGCTCTTTAAGGCCTGTAATCATGTTCCTGCAAGTATTTGGGGCTTTATAGTCTTTTCTTCAGTGTATGGAGCACAAACCAGTGGCTGATTTGGCCTGTCATGAATGTGACGCTGTTTTAGTTTGAATGTGAAGAGTTAAGATGCTTCTGCTCATTTCACAATTAATCACAGTTCTGCGGTCTGCAGTCACATCATCAATAAAGACAAGCAAGCTATTTCCACTGGCAGCCATACATAACAAGCAACCATGTTATATGATTCATCCAATATTCTTGTAAATTCAGTGAATTAAAGCTGACATTGTGCACTTTAATCTCGTAGGCATTGCTTCATTTCAAATACAGGGAGCAGAGAACCAAACCAAAAAAAAAAAAAAGAAAGAAAAAGAAAACCAGTGTCACTGTTCAAACACAGGGTTTTAAATACAGTGTGGGCTGAGCATTCCTGTGGGCTGTGGACAGAATAGAGGCTCCATTTCATTAGCCAGATGGACACATGCACTTTTCAGTATCTAACTATTTATTTAGGCTAGAGAAAAGCCTGTGACGGGTGTGACAGCGCAGCCTCATGCCAAGACACTGGTTTCTGTCTCTCATTCAAATATGTGTCAGAGTAGCTAAATAACTGGAGTGGAGCCTGCAGTTGCTGTGAGCTTTTTTAAAAAAAAAAAACAGAGCTACGGATGTGTTGATGAGAGTGTTACGAGCACTGAATACATGTAAAGAGTTCATTCACACACACTCTGACAAACACCCCCCCCCACGTGCACAGCATCATTGCGTCTAGCAGAGTAGATATCACCTCCATAACAACTGCAGTGAAGTGATAATGTAGTCACGGTTCATTAGAGGAGCCTCTGCTCACACACTTAGCACTGTGGGTAAAGCTACACTCTTTCACACCATCAGCTCGATCTGTGTGTGCACAAGTGTGTACGAACTTAATTGACTGATCTAATTTGCAACCTGTAGTTCTGAAAACATTTCATTCTAGCTTCATCAGCTCAGATGATCCTGGGTTTCTTAAAGCAATTAATCTGTGTTATACAGTATCTCAAGCTCTAGCTTTTACACTCCTATATAAAGTTTATGGTTAAAACTTAATCTAAAAGTAGGAATAGACTTTATACCGTACAACCCCGATTCCAAAAAAGTTGGGACAAAGTACAAATTGTAAATAAAAACGGAATGCAATGATGTGGAAGTTTCAAAATTCCATATTTAATTCAGAATAGAACATAGATGACATATCAAATGTTTAAACTGAGAAAATGTATCATTTAAAGAGAAAAATTAGGTGATTTTAAATTTCATGACAACAACACATCTCAAAAAAGTTGGGACAAGGCCATGTTTACCACTGTGAGACATCCCCTTTTCTCTTTACAACAGTCTGTAAACGTCTGGAGACTGAGGAGACAAGTTGCTCAAGTTTAGGGATAGGAATGTTAACCCATTCTTGTCTAATGTAGGATTCTAGTTGCTCAACCGTCTTAGGTCTTTTTTGTCGTATCTTCCGTTATATGATGCGCCAAATGTTTTCTATGGGTGAAAGATCTGGACTGCAGGCTGGCCAGTTCAGTACCTGGACCCTTCTTCTACGCAGCCATGATGCTGTAATTGATGCAGTATGTGGTTTGGCATTGTCATGTTGGAAAATGCAAGGTCTTCCCTGAAAGAGACGTCATCTGGATGGGAGCATATGTTGCTCTAGAACCTGGATATACTGTACCTTTCAGCATTGATTGTGTCTTTCCAGATGTGTAAGCTGCCCATGCCACACGCACTAATGCAACCCCATACCATCAGAGATGCAGGCTTCTGAACTGAGCGCTGATAACAACTTGGGTCGTCCTTCTCCTCTTTAGTCTGAATGACACGGCGTCCCTGATTTCCATAAAGAACTTCAAATTTTGATTCGTCTGACCACAGAACAGTTTTCCACTTTGCCACAGTCCATTTTAAATGAGCCTTGGCCCAGAGAAGACGTCTGCGCTTCTGGATCATGTTTAGATACTGCTTCTTCTTTGAACTATAGAGTTTTAGCTGGCAATGGCGGATGGCACGGTGAATTGTGTTCACAGATAATGTTCTCTGGAAATATTCCTGAGCCCATTTTGTGATTTCCAATACAGAAGCATGCCTGTATGTGATGCAGTGCCGTCTAAGGGCCTGAAGATCACGGGCACCCAGTATGGTTTTCCGGCCTTGACCCTTACGCACAGAGATTCTTCCAGATTCTCTGAATCTTTTGATGATATTATACACTGTAGATGATGATACGGTATGTTCAAACTCTTTGCAATTTTACACTGTCGAACTCCTTTCTGATATTGCTCCACTATTTGTCGGTGCAGAATTAGGGGGATTGGTGATCCTCTTCCCATCTTTACTTCTGAGAGCCGCTGCCACTCCAAGATGCTCTTTTTATACCCAGTCATGTTAATGACCTATTGCCAACTGACCTAATGAGTTGCAATTTGGTCCTCCAGCTGTTCCTTTTTGTACCTTTAACTTTTCCAACCTCTTATTGCTCCGTCCCAACTTTTTTGAGATGTGTTGCTGTCATGAAATTTCAAATGAGCCAATATTTGGTGTGAAATTTCAAAATGTCTCACTTTCGACATTTGATATGTTGTATATGTTCTATTGTGAATACAATATCAGCTTTTGAGATTTGTAAATTATTGCATTCCATTTTTATTTACAATTTGTACTTTGTCCCAACTTTTTTGGAATCGGGGTTGTACTATGTGACAGGGATGGTGGAGGAGTAAAGCTTGAGCTTAGATGGAGAACAATTTGGAAAGTTTAGTCATAAACATTTTTCACAAGGCAGAAAATAATAACATTAAGTAAACAAAGCTTGACAAATGGGCTCACTTTTGTATCTTATTTTTACAATTATATTTAAAACATTATATTTTGAGGTGCTTTTATCCAAACTTTAAAATATAGATGGGTTTTAAATTGGTCGCATGAACAAGTGGACCAAGATCCCTATACAAGTGTCTTGACTTTGCTTGACATTACAGGAAAAAGTGGTATAAATTAGGCTACTACTGTGTTTATATTTTGGTAAATAGCACTGAGATTTGTTACAATATATTGTGGGATGGTACAAATAAAAATAACAAGAAGACAGAGTCATCTGTATCCTCTGCCCTATATACCAACTATATACCAAGTTTTGAGATATTATTTGTCACATTTTTCAGGTTCTGCTGCAGGAAACCAACCCTACCTCTACACTAACATGGCATAAACCCACCGGACCTTTGGTCCAGGTGAGCTAAAAATTAAAATTTCTCACATTTCTTAGTATCAAAAGCCACATATACATTACGTAATCAACACATATACCAACTTTCAAGACCGTACCACTCATAGTTTTCAAGTTCTGCTCTGGAAACAAAACCTACCCCTAAGACTAACCTGAGAGACTAAGTCTGAAATTGTTTGCATGGAAACATGAAAAATTAAAATTTCTCAAATTTCTTAGTATGAAAAGACACATCTACTTCACCTTGTTAACATGTATACCAAGTTTCAAATCCATATCGTGAATAGTTTTGGATATATGCTCCGGAAATGAACATTGCTCTTAGAAACTAAGTCAAAATCTATTTTTTATGTAAAAATTTGAAAAATACTTAAAAAAAATCCAAAATAGTAAAAGGCACCAGGTCTCATTTTGCTTGATATGTATGCAAAGTTTCATGAAGATATCTTCAGTAGTTTTAAAGATATGGCCCGGAAATGAAAATGTGACCGGATGAACAGCCAGATGGAAGGACGGAACCAGTTTCTATATCGCCCGCCAAACTTCATGTGGGCAGGGGATAATAAATGTTTGAGCAGGATTTTAAAAACAGTTTGCATGCATGCTTAGTTGAAACCAATTATGAACTTGAGTGATGTAGCTGAGGTTGAGGAACTGTAAAAGAAAGAATTCACACACCGTGCTGACAGCACTGGCATTTCTACCTCTGAGTTTTCCCCAGGTGTTTTTCAGATGGGAAAAAAAAGACCCTTCCAGTTTAGGTTACACCCACTCCGGGTTTCAGTCCGAATACAGATACGGATATTTGGGCCACTAAATGTACAGATAGTAACATTGTGTTAGACCCCTATGGTACAAATAGGTCAAGCTGTTAGAGAGGGAGGTAGAACAACAACTTGGTACAGAAAAAAAAGAGTATGTTGAGAGTTGAGAGTGTTCATTTAAGTTCTTAGTGAAGAGGAAGTTCGCTGTTTGAAGACAGCGAGTGACTCAGTGAATTTCTTGTAATCAAACTCCAAGAAGGAGTGATTGCATTCTGGTAGACGAGAAACAAGCCATTGAAATGTTGTGCCTTGAGCAGTAATTTATACTCAGAATGTGGAATTTAACATGACTTAGTCTTGTGCCCACAAAATCTAAGAACACAAGAATGGAGTGTCGAGACCAGATAATCATTACATTGTCTGCCTCGGACTAAAACTCTTGGTAAACATGTTGCCCAAGAATGTCTAGGATTTAGAAAGCTAATAATACTCTAAGTGAGACCGGTTCAGACTGGTCAGTGTGACTAAAGTAAAGGTTATTACTTGCCACAATGTGTGAGAGCCCAATAAAATGTTGGTGAAATTCGAGAACAGATTGAAACTAAGACTAAGAAAACTGTGACCTTCTACTTATGTTATGAAGCAGTGTGATGTTTCAGTATGAGCTTGAGGTAATAAGGATATGTTTATGTCCACTAGCATGCTTTGTTTGCATTTTGCCATCACCACTAGCATATTTGTAGCTGTCCCTTGAGTTTCACATCATCCAATGCCGTCAGAGTTTAACAGAAAATTCTGAAACTGTCAGAACTCACTTGTCACTTTTCTGTTGTGAGGTTTTTGTCTGTGCCAGGAGAATCATACCGCGTAAAGCTGGCTTTCGGTATTAGCAGCATGGTGTTGTCCTATCCATATCTGCCAGTCCTTAATCCCAATTCCTAAGCTTCTGCTTTACTTCTGCTTCCTAAACTTCTTCTCTATAGATTGCAAGACTTTTAGTGTTATGGCTCTTGTTACAAAATGCTGGGGGAAAGGACAGACACGCAGGACCAAATTTACAAACACAAAACATGCAACCACACAGAAACACCATAGATGGGGTGCCAGTCCATCACACTCCTACGCACATTTGCACACTCATTCACACTTGCCAGTCTGTAATTTACAGTAATCTCCATCTAAGTAGTTAAAACATCACTAAAACGTTTTTAAATTGATGAAATGTTCAAAACAAGACATGCTAACAATACAAAATGGAAGAAAGTGCCATAAGCTTTTATAACCTGTAGATTGGAGTGAAGTGTTATTGGCGAGCTGCCCTGCTGTATCTGTAAGAATGAATTAGCCCACATCCAGGCCAAGAAAATAAAGAACAAACTTATTATCCTCGTCATATTTAAGCCCCACTGGTTGTAAACATGGACTAAAGCCATTTATATAATGCTTAATGGTGTAAATAGTTTAGCTCTGGCATACCTTCATGAACTCCTGAAGAAATATAAGCAATAAATAAACTCTGGAATGGACAAAGTATACATTTTAGTAGAAATATAAAAGGATATAAAAAAGATGGGGCGGCACGGTGGTGTAGTGGTTAGCGCTGTCGCCTCACAGCAAGAGGGTCCGGGTTCGAGCCCCGTGGCCGGCGAGGGCCTTTCTGTGCGGAGTTTGCATGTTCTCCCCGTGTCCGCGTGGGTTTCCTCCGGGTGCTCCGGTTTCCCCCACAGTCCAAAGACATGCAGGTTAGGTTAACTGGTGACTCTAAATTGAGCGTAGGTGTGAATGTGAGTGTGAATGGTTGTCTGTGTCTATGTGTCAGCCCTGTGATGACCTGGCGACTTGTCCAGGGTGTACCCCGCCTTTCGCCCATAGTCAGCTGGGATAGGCTCCAGCTTGCCTGCGACCCTGTAGAAGGATAAAGTGGCTAGAGATAATGAGATGAGATGAGATATAAAAAGATACCTGTTAAGCCTGACCTTTTGTTTTATTATTGTTTTATTATTAAAATAATATTTTTAATTCTTAAAACATGAATAATTTTATATTGAAATTGTAATACCTTTATAGAAATAATATAAAATGATTTTTAGCAATAATTTATTACGTCATTAACATAGATAAATAAATACAATAAAATGTGTTATTGAAAAATAATTAAAATACAGCACATTTTAAAACATTATGATTATCTCATTATCTATCTAGCCGCTTTATCCTTCTACAGGGTCGCAGGCAAGCTGGAGCCTATCCCAGCTGACTACGGGCGAAAGGCGGGGTACACCCTGGACAAGTCGCCAGGACATTATGATTATGATTATTATTATTATTAATAAAAATTTTATGCTTCACGATATTATTAGTAGATATATAGATATAACATTAACAATTGTAGATCGCTTTGTAAATGCATTAATGTGCTACATCCTGAATATTCTGTGAAGTCTGTTGATGTTTTTTAGGTAAAAAAAAACACAATCCTGAATTTTCAAGGAAAAATGAAAGCTGTATATGAATAAATATTCAACAACAACAACAACAATAATAATAATAATAATAATAATAATAATAAGTGTTGCCTGGCAAAACAAACTTCGCCCGGTAGCATTTATGATGGATATGAAGGAAGATATTGCGAAAAAATTATTTTGACCACCTTTCTGGTGACCTTGACCTTGATTTTGACCTTGTGTGTGAACATACTTGGCCAATAAACATGGTTCTGATTCTGATTCTCTGCTGCTGTCAGCCAATCAGAACACACCGTACTGCCCTCACACCATACTGCGCGACTGTTACACTCTTACATTCTTACAGCACGATGACATAGTGGCTACGGCCTCTATATGAAGCAGTAGCCATGAAAACCTTGACCGTGACTGGATGACCCCCAAAATGTTGGAGGTTCTATTTGTGACCAATGCCCATCTATCCTGAAAGTTTCATGAAGCTGTTTTCCCATAATATTATTAACAAAAAAACAAAGAAACAAAGAAACCCCACCGAAAACAATACCTCGCCCCCTGGTGGACTCCGTCCTGGGCAAGGTAATAATAATAATAATAATAATAATAATAATAATAATAATAATTAGTAGTAGTAGTAGTAGTGGTAGAAACTTGATATTTTTCTGAATTTATACAGCTTAGCAATATTTTTATGTTTTTTTAACATATTTAGTATATTTCATTTGTATTCGTATTTATTTAATTTATGTACAATATTTTAAGTGCATTTGATTATATATGCATGTGCTATATAAGTAATAATAATCTCATCTCATCATCTGTAGCCGCTTTATCCTGTTCTACAGGGTCGCAGGCAAGCTGGAGCCTATCCCAGCTGACTACGGGTGAAAGGCGGGGTACACCCTGGACAAGTCGCCAGGTCATCACAGGGCTGACACATAGACACAGACAACCATTCACACTCACATTCACACCTACGGTCAATTTAGAGTCACCAGTTAACCTAACCCGCATGTCTTTGGACTGTGGGGGAAACCGGAGCACCCGGAGGAAACCCACACGGACACGGGGAGAACATGCAAACTCCACACAGAAAGGCCCTCGCCGGCCACGGGGCTCGAACCCGGACCTTCTTGCTGTGAGGCGACAGCGCTAACCACTACACCACCGTGCCACCCCCAATAATAATAATAATAATAATAATAATAATAATATTATCTCTACAGTACACTGCAATTTTTAAACTCATTTATTCATCATTATGATCTGCTATACAGCCAGGAAACAATGATATATCATGGCTAAAGATAACTGTTTGATTCTTGTTTAATGAATTTAGTTTATTAATAATGCTTATATAAAAATAAAAAGAAAACATAATCATTTGTGACTTCAGTAGAAATCTTTGCCTTATTCAGTCTCCAGCCAGAAGCCCTGATTGTTATCCTGAGAAACAGACTGGACAGAGAGCAAACTGCAGGACAAGCTGACCTCCAAAAGTCCAAAAGGACTCTTGGCTCTACACAAACACACACGCTGCTGTATGTGAACAGCAATTCCACAAGCGCCAGTGGTCTCACACACACACACACACACACACACACACACACACACACACACACACACACACCGCCTCGTCTCTTCCCGAGCCCTGAAATCCCTGGCCAAACATCAAGATTATGCTTTTATAAGGCCGTGAAATTCATCGTCATTGTGAACAAATGCTCAGTGGGACATGTCACATCTCAGAGCTTTCAGAGAAGAGTGAGTAACTAGTCTCAGAAAAGTAATTAAAGACACAGAAGGAAAGTAAGAACTAGCAGATGATCATGTAGGTAAACCCAGCTGCTTATGAAAACAGATGAAATGTAACACGGTCTCCATACCATATGTGTCTCACTGCATGACCGCGGCACCCGTGCTTCTCCTTCCAGGCTGAGAAAAATGTCAGGAATCCATTCCACAGCACACAATGATAACCCTCTGCACTGTTTATGTTTGAGAAGAATGAGAAGAAAACAGGGGAAAGAGTGGAGGGTGATGCAGAGGTCATGGGTGACGTGGCATGGGCATGATAGAGTGAGTCTATCATAAATGCAAATGACATTACGCTTGTGAAAATCACACACTATCTATGAAATGAACAACAGCAACATTCTACATTTTACTAGCCACAGAGCAGCTATTTTCTTGATAAGAAGACAAGGCATAAAATTGCGATATGAAATTTCTGGAGCAGGCGGTGACATAGTGAAGGGATCTGGAATCATAAAACAGGGTAGGGTTCGAATAAAAAAACTTCCAGAGCTCTGGTTTGGTGTGCTGCAGTGACATCTAAATCAATTTCTACTTTTCTACAAAGTGCTGACACTGGAGATTCCTTTCAAAAATGCTAAGTAATAGTCTGTTTCCAGAAAACTTCAAAGCATCAACAATTTTTAATACATACGGTAATTTGAAAAAACAAGTTCCTGTAACCCATGACCCTGATGGATAAGTGGTAGCGATATATATATATGTTATTTCCAGCTGGGAGGTCCGTATCGTGAAATACCGTGACTGAGGTCTTGAAAGTACTGAGCGAGGCCCTCTGGGCCGAGGTCAGTATTCAAAGCTGAGGTCATGGTATTTCACCACACAGACCGAGCTTAAGCTGGTAAATAATATATTTATATTTTTCTTTACCAAATTTTAACAGAAAACGAGAGCGCCCGAAAGGGAAAACCGAGCCAAGCCGCCATTTTGAATCCTCATTCATGGCTGTAATGCAAATGGCTTTCTCCTCGGTATACAAGTGCACTTCCATGGCAGAAAAAAACTACATTTTGCCGCCTATGTAGTCCCCTATTTATACAAAATTGAATCATTCAGTAGCAAGTTACAGGTTTTTAGCTTTCTCCTGAAATGTTTTCTTTTATTTCTTCTTCCTCAGGGTAAAACTCACTTTCGCTGTGAAGACTGTCGTTATCGCTATCCATGATGTAAAATTAATGCTATTTTCCTGAGAAATGCTGGCAAAAATGTATAAAATTTTTGATAAAAATCTTATCAATAAATCTTATAAAAAATATAAATGTTGACAGAAATTGCTACTATGTTTGTTGTTGTTGTGAATGATCCAATTGCCAGAGGTCCGTAACCGTGGTCCGTAACTGGGGTCCGTATCGTAGGATACGGACCCGCTCGCCAGCCAATCAGAGCGCAGGATTTGATGGAAGAAGAGAGGGTCCCATATACGATTTATACATTGGGGGAGTGCCTGTTAGAGAGCGCACTTGTCCTGGGCCATCGGCATAGTGAGGTAGGGTGGCCAGTTCCTTTCCTCGCCGCCTTACTTCCCCCAGTGTTTCCACCAGGTCCCCATTCACTGCTGGGTGGACAGGGAGCGAGCCCCAGATCCCCGTCGAGCCGAGGCTCGAACCGGGGACCGTTCGCTTAGTGGTCAAGCGCTCTAACCACTTGGCCACTTCGCCTCCATTTGATGGAAACCGGACCGCGAAAAAAATAAATTGAGTTATTTTGTAGAGTATTGGAGTTTTATCGGAAGATATTTGAGTTTTTGGTAGAGCATATGAGGTCGATATTTAAGTAATATACCATAGCAGAGTGTCAAGGTTTGAATTCTCGAGTACGAGGACGATGTTTAAATATCGACCTCATATGCTCACTATCTGGAGTACATTCTGGAATCTGAGTTATTTTGTAGAGTATTGGAGTTGTCTAAAAAGTATGAGTCCTATAGTAGAGAATTTTAAGTCAATATTGAAGTAATATACCGTATCAGTAGGGTATTTGAGTAAATTTTAGGAACGTATCTGAGTTCGACAGTAAACTTTGTGTGGCCAGTAATAGAGCACACGACTTCTGCAGTGATGTTTTTAAAGTTGCTGTAAGTAAAGTCAAAATTTTATGCTAACATCTGCTTGAATTAGTCATGGACTCTTCCATCCTTTTTGTCAGTAGTTGACAGTATTGACAGTAGTGTCACATCTTCAGAAAACAAACAAGAATTAGCCAAACCAGAAAAGCATTCTGGGAATGTACTTGTAATGGAATGCTTACAAGTGGATAACATCTTCCTGAGAAAGCACACAGGACAGAACAGGATGCTGCATCCAAATAAACCAAAACAACTGGAGTGCAAATGAAGATGCTCTTTCCCTCTTTCTCTTTGTGAAAAACTAAAATGCTACATGGTTTGCTTCTTCTTCTTCTTTTCTATAACTTAATCAGTTTGAGTGAATATATAACATGCTGTTGAATGAATTTCCATTCTTTTTCTCTCTTCATCATCCCCTCCCTCTCTCTCCAGCTCTTGCCTGACTATGGAAAGCGCTCATTATAAAGCACAAACCAAAGTGTAAAATATGTAAGACACAACCGCTGTTTGTTTTGGTTATGCAGCCTCTGGTTAAGACTGTGGAATTTGCTAGAAAAACAAATCTAAACTCCAAGAAGGACAAAAAAATAGGTTCTGTCTGTCCCCCCCAGTTTGTTTTTCTCAGGATTGTGACAGTTTAGAAGTCTAGTTGGCTCACACAAAACACACACATAGTAAAATAGGCAGGAAACCAAACACAGAAACACATACCCATATGTACATGCAAATAATCACTGAGAAACAATAAAATATTCCACAATTTTAAGATAGATATTCAGGCACTGCCTACAGCTGGAGCTCCTGATGAGCATATGAGCAAAAATATTTGCAAAGGCACAAAATCAACCTGAATAGAATAATAATATTATAGCATATGAACCATCAAATTGTGTAGTGTAGTGTATTTCGCATCAATAAATTGCTGCATTGCCTTGTGACAGTGACACCAATAATAAGATACGCATCACAGTTATGAATACATATTTATTCCTTTCTTTGACACCGATATATTCCATGTGCCAGAAAGAACACCATGACATTTATTATGGTGTGACTCTGCTGGGTGCCTGGTGGACAGCAGGGCACCAGCGCTTTGGAGCTTGGATTGTAAAGTGCGTGCACGCCATTAGGACTAATTACCATGCACCTGTTCCTGATTAGAGCTCAATCACAGCGCATACATACTGTATAAGGACTCTGAGTAACACACAGACTTTGCAAAAGCCTTGTATTTTGTATCACTTTTCTCGTTTTGACCTCTTTTGTGTTTTTTAGACTGCGAGTATTGTATTACCTCTGATATCCTGTCTGTACCTCACTCGACCACTGCCTGTTTTTCGACTCTGCCTTTGCCTCTGTTTTGGATCTGTTTGCTAGCATGTTTTCAATAAAACTCTACCTGCACTTATATCCATCTATCGCCCTTCTATGACAGAAACTGTCAACTGTCCAACAAGCTAGTGGACTAATAAAACTGTTTTAACTAGTTTTATAGGAAAGTGTTATGAATATTTTCTGTAAAATGCATTAGTAAATATCCATCCATGATCTGTAACCGCTTATCCTGTACAGGGTCGCAGGCAAGCTGGAGCCTATCCCAACTGACTATGGGCAAGAGGCGGGGTACACCCTGGACAAGTCGCCAGGTCATCGCAGGGCTGACACATAGAGACAAACAACCATTCACACTCACATTCACACCTATGGTCAATTTAGAGTCACCAATTAGCCTAACCTGCATGTCTTTGGACTGTGGGGGAAACCGGAGCACCCGGAGGAAACCCACGGAGACACGGGGAGAACATGCAAACTCCACACAGAAAGGCCCTCATCGGCCACTGGGCTCAAACCAAGGACCTTCTTGCTGTGAGGCGACAGTGCTAACCACTACACCACCATGCCACCCCTGCATTAGTAAATATCCCACATTATTTTTAAAAAAAGTAAATTAAAAATAAATGCTGGGTAAAAACCCGTCTATCTTATATAAATAAAGATACAAATTTTGTTGTCCGGTGGTTAAGGGTTTATGAGATACGTTGCTTTGGACTTGCAGTCAGGTTCCCTGTGGTGCATGCATTTGTACGTCCTATGCTCAAAGCCTTCAAAAATCAGCTCAATGCATTACCATATTCTCTTAAGTATGGGCCTCTGCACTGTTATTGGAGCTCTGCTATTAACTTGCAAGCTAATTTGTACATTTGTATTGCTTGTGTTAAGTGCTCATCAACTGTCTTTGTTACCTCCGCCAACTTTGTTGTTGGAGGAGGTTATGTTTTCACCTCCATTTATTTCTCTGTTCCAGTGTAACTCAAAAAGTAGTGAATGGAGTGTAATGAAATTGAGGAATGGTGGGCCATGAACCAAGTAACAATTGATTAGATTTTGATGCAAATCCGAATAAGCGGCTTGGTGGAGGTATGAACTCCACTGAGTGCCCTTGTAGTTTCTTCTGTGTTAAAAGCTGGGTTTCCATTGTAACATAGTGTGAAAAGGTTGACAAACCACAATTGTGAATGGTCTGTGTTTCCACTGAGTGATGTTATGCATTTAAAGCTGTTTTTTTTCCTCTCATGATAGTCATTCAGATATCTGAGACCTGATATTTGGCACAGGATTTCATTTGTATCCACTACAATAGCCATGGTAGTGTTTCATCGAATGTGAAAAATGTGGATCTATTTCACTTCCTTTACTTATATGATCCTCTTCTACCCATAGGTGTTGAGGTTTGCCAGAAAGTTCTCCACCTTTGATCATCTACTGCAATCTTTTTTTTGCCTCATTCCAGTCCATTCCTCTAGTTGTTAAGCTTTCTCTTTTCCCTTCTTCCTATTTCTTTCTTGGTCTTCCTCTAGGCCTTCTGCCACTCATCTTAGTTATCCATGCCTTCTTTATGATTTTGTCTTCTTGTATTCTCTGTATATGACCAAACCATCTTAGCTGGGTTTCTTCTACCTTTCTTAGAACTGGTTTTGCATTTAGTTCCTCTCTCACTCTGGTGTTTCTCACTTTATCTCTCCTTGTTTTGTTTATTATCCATTCAATTTTGCAAAGTATTGCTTTGTCAAATCATCTGAAAAATCACCTTATGTGAGCATAAAAAGTTTTTGCAATATTTGAGAGGTTTTTTTTAATCATGTTTCCATTTCTCATTTTTACCTTTGCAAACTTTGCTGGGGGAGGTTATGTTTACACAACCATTTGTTTGTTTGTTTGTTTGTTTGTCTATTCCCAATGTAACTCAAAAAGTTGTGGACAGATTTTGATGAAATTTTGAGGAAAGGTGAGCCATGGGTCAAGGAACAATTCATTAGATTTTGATGCAAATCCAAATATTTACGTGGATCCAGGATTTTTTTTTGTCTGTTTCCAACATAACTCAAAAACTAGTGAACGGATTTGGATGAAATTTGGTGGACAGCTTTAGTATTATCCTAGGTTCAAGTGAATTGATTTTGATCTTGATATGTGGCTTGGCAGAGGTATGTACTCTACCATGTGCCCTTCTAGTTTATTTGCAATGTCAAATTGCACATCAAGCAGGTTAATTTATAGATAGATAGATAATAATAGATTGCCAAAATGGCGCTGTGCTGATGGCAGCCTGTTGCAGCAACTCTTGCTCTGTGTGGAGTTTGTCGAGTGTTTTTGAGTTACATTTCATGTCGCGTTTATATGTTTTATGCTACATCCTTAGCAGTGCAAGATATTATGGATACTAAGTGGCTTGTGCGATTTTTATACTTTTTTATTGTTTTTATAACATACACAGGAGATAATGTCAAAGCGGGCAGTATTGTTTACCTTCAGGAGCAGCTGATAGCGCTCTCCAAACCACCACTACTGTTGGGATCAAGGCATCAAATCCCCAGGGAGTTGAGAAGGAGATGCCGGGGGTGCAGGGCCGGTGTATTACGAAGAGCCAGGAGAAGGAGATTTAAAACTTTTATTCCATCAATCTTCATGGGGAATGTGAGGTCATTGGCAAACAAGGTGGATGAACTTGTGGCATTGACACGAACACAGCGAGAGTACCGTGAATGCAGCCTCATGTGTTTTACCGAGACGTGGCTGCAGGAGCATATTCCGGCCTCCAACATCTCTGTTCATGGCTTCTCCACAGTGCGGGCTGACCGGGATTGCAGGCTGAGCGGTAAGAAGAAAGGAGGGGGAGTCGTGGTGCTTGTGAACAACAGATGGTGTAATCCTGGGCATGTCACGGTGAAGGAGCGTGTTTGCAATTCGAACATCGAACTTTTAGCAGTGAGTTTGCGTCCTTTCTACTTACTGAGGGAGTACACCTGTGTAGTAGCGGTGGTAACGTATGTTCCGCCGTCAGCTGACGCTGACGTTGCATGTGACGTCATCAACTCTGTCACTGCCAGACTACTCACTCAGTATCCAAATGCATTAATAGTAATTTCAGGGGATTTTAATCACGTCTCTCTCTCTGCAACTCTTCCAACTTTTCAACAATATGTAGACTGCCCTACTAGAGAAAATAAAATACTGGACTTATTATATGCAAATGCGAAGGATGCATATAGCTCTAGTACTCTCCCTTCTGGGCAGATCAGATCACAACCTGGTCTTGCTCACTCCCACCTACACACCCATGGTGCAGTGGCAACCAGTGTCCACAAAGGCAGTGAGGCGCTGGACACCGGAAGCCATTGAAATCTTGCAGGGGTGTTTCGAAGTCACAGATTGGGATGTGCTCTGTGAACCTCATGGAAATGACATCGACTCCATGACTGACTGCATTACAGAGTACGTCTCCTTCTGTGTGGATAGCATAGTACCTACAAGGACAGTAAGGTGCTTTGCCAACAACAAGCCTTGGGTCACAAGCGACCTGAAAGCATTACTAAACAAGAAGAAAAAAGCTTTCAGGGATGGTGACCGAGAGGCACTCAGGAGTGTGCAGAGGGAGCTTAAGGTGAGGCTGAAGGACAGCAAAGAGGTATACAGGAGGAAGCTGGAAAACAAGCTCCAGCAGAACAACATGAGAGACGTGTGGAGTGGGATGAAGACCATCACTGGCTTTAAGGGGAAGGGGAATCAGGCAGAGGGTGGCCCTAGCAGGGCCAACGAGCTGAACATGTTTTACAACAGATTCAGTACGAGGTCCCCATCTACCTCCCCCGTCTCTCCAAGCTCCACAAGCCCCACTGTCCTCAGTTCCTCAGCCCACAGTGCTGCCTCCTCTTCCTCCTCTGCCTCCTCCTCCTCTTCCTCCTCCTCCCCCTCCTCCAGCCCTCCCACCTGTCTGTCAGTCACCAGCAACCAGGTGAAAAGGCAGCTGGTAAAACTTCACTTGAACAAGGCAGGAGGTCCAGATGGCATCAGTCCCAGGGTCCTGAAATCCTGTGCAGACCAGCTGTGCTGGATCCTACAGCACCTGTTCAACCTCAGCCTTGGGCAGGGGAAGGTGCCTGTGCTGTGGAAAACATCTTGCCTTGTTCCGGTTCCAAAGAAGCCTTCTCCATTGGTCCTCAATGATTACAGACCAGTTGCTTTGACATCACACATCATGAAGGTGCTGGAGAGACTGGTCTTGGCCCATCTAAGACCACAGGTGACCTCCTCCCTGGACCCCCTACAGTTTGCCTACTGTCCCAAGGTGGGGGTGGAGGACGCCATCATATACCTGCTCCAGAGAGTTCACTCTCACCTGGATAGAGCAGGCAGCACTGTGAGAATCATGTTTTTTGATTTCTCCAGTGCATTTAACACAATTCAGCCTGGACTGCTGGGTGAGAAGCTGCAGAGGATGCAGGTGGACACAACCGTCACCTCCTGGATTATGAACTACCTCTCAGATAGGCCTCAGTTTGTGCGGCTTGGGGGCTGTGTGTCTCAGTGGGTGACCAGCAGTACAGGAGCACCTCAGAGGACTGTTCTATCCACTTTCCTCTTCACACTCTACACCTCTGACTTTCAATACAGCTCAGAGTCTTGTCATCTGCAGAAGTTCTCAGATGATTCTGCATTAGTGGGGTGTGTCGGGGGGGGAGAGGAAACAGAGTATCGGCAGATGGTGGACCGCTTTGTGGAGTGGTGTGGTAACAACCACCTGCTCTTGAACGTGGCCAAGACTAAAGAGATGGTGGTGGATTTTAGAAGAAACAGGGCCAAGCCAAACACCATCACCATTCTGGGCAAGGAGGTAGAGGTGGTAGAGAACTATAAATATCTGGGGGTGCATATTGACAATAAATTGGACTGGAAATGCAACACTGAAGCTGTCTACAAGAAGGGTCAGAGCAGGCTCTATTTCTTGAGGAAACTGAGGTCTTTTAATGTGTGTACTAAGTTGCTACAATTTTTTTATCAGTCTGTGGTGGCAAGTGCAATTTTCTTTGCTGTCATCTGCTGGGGTAGCAGTATCAGGGCAAGTGATTCTAACAGACTGAACAAGCTGATTGGAAAAGCAGGCTCTGTGCTGGGGACTACTTTGGAACCCCTAGAGTTGGTGGTGGAGAGGAGAATGTTACAGAAATTGTTAAACATTATGGACAATGCATCACATCCTCGACACAGTACACTGGCAAAGCAAAAAAGTGTCTTCAGTTGGCGGCTTCACCAGCTCAGTTGCAGTCGGGACAGATATAAGAGGACTTTCTTACCCACAGCAATAGCACTTTATAATGACTCCTCTCTGAGCAGAGAGAGATGACTTATTTTTTAATCTAAAACGTTGATGCATAGTACTGTTTTATGCCTCACTAAGCAGTTACAGTCTCACTTGCTACTTGGATATGTGTGTGTCTTGACAGCTACCTCACCTCTGGCTGTGTTTTGTGGTTGAATTTATTTGTGCTTATTTATTTATGTGTATTGTAGGTGTGTTTGTTGTATATGTTTTTAAGGCTGCTGAAACAATGGAATTTCCCCCTGGGATGATTAAAGTATATCTAATCTAATCTAATCTAATCTAATCTAATCTAATCTAATCTAATCTAATCTAATCTAATCTAATCTAATCTAATCTAATCTAATCTAATCTCATTGAAACTTGGCTAAAGACAATTATTCCAAAGTGTTGCTGAATCATCAAAACTGATTTTTGCATTTTGTATTGTAGCAGTTCGTAGGGGTGGAGCACAGAAAAGACAGCAGGCCAGAATTAAATTCCACAAGAACCTCTTTATTTTATGCCTTTTCAGACTTCAGATACTCTATCTATCCACACACGCGCACACACACACCAGTCGCCTGGTTGGGGAGAGCGACTCCTTCCTCTGCTCTCTCTCTCCTTATAGGGCACGGTCACTGGGGAAGACACACAAACACAGATTAACCAACATCAGGTGCAGTGATTCTGCCACTTACCTTCCCTGACTCCGCCCTCCGGTCACAGACTAACGCTTGACCACACCCCCGCTGCCACAAGTATGTTAACATTTCTATGGACCCTTTTCACATGACGTCACGACAAACGCGGCCGCCATTTTGGACATGTACTACCAGTAGTTTACTACAGCCAACATTGAGGAACGGCAGCAAAGAAAGTGTTTATTTTCAGCAAGACTTCCATCATGCCACTATATTGTTGTGCACCTGGATGTAGTAACCATCAACAAACAAGGCAAGGGTTATCATTTTATCGGATCCCGGTAGATGCTGACCAACGGAGAAGATGGATAGCGGCATACCAACGCTTGTGTAGTGACCACTTTGTTGGAGGTAAGACGAATAAAATTAGCCAGAAAAGGCATTACATTGCTGTTAACATTCCATTCTAGTTTACTGTAATTATGATCTGGCAGCTATTTACACTGGATCCAGTGTAAATAGCTGCCGGAGCCAACGTCCGAGGTTCCGGAGCGCGCTAGCTCGCGGCTGGCCGGAGTGTGCTAGCTCGCAGCTGGCCGGAGCGCGCTCCGGCAAGCTCGGACGTTGGCTCCGGCAGCTATTTACACTGGATCCAGTGTAAATAGCTGCCAGATCATAATTACAGTAAACTAGTAAATACAGTTTTCTGCATCTCGCTCATTTTTCTTTTATGTTTGTCGCCTTCCTCGCATTCAAACCGATTCGAGCCGAAGTCCACTACATGTCCAAAATGGCGGTCGCGTTTACGAAGGTCACGTGACTGAAAAGGGTCTATAGTAACAGCTCTTTCACAGGGTCTTCAATGGTGGACACACCACATAATCCACAAAAACATAAAGGGTTAATAATAGATTGTTAAAAATAAACACTCTGCATTTCACATAATTAAGATATAAAAGCCAATAATTGTTGATATGCTTAGGTTTTTTTTTTTAAACATTTATAGAAGGAATCTCCAGTGTCAGAGCTTTGTAAAAGTCAGTAAGTTTTCCACTATGTGTAAATCTACAAGACAGAGGATTTTGTGCTTTTTGGTCATATCTATACTAATAAAGGGAGGCTGTCTGTCTCTCTGTCTGCTCACCTATGCAAATTGACACGGCTGGACGCACATACTCCATACTTCGCACATGAATTAGTGACCTCCCCAGAGGGGCCCAAGACAACAGTTTTGATTTTCCAAAACATGGGATTATTGCTAATCCAACACACTATTCAGTTCCCATAGTCCACATGCTTGCACTAACACACTGCACTCAGCCTTGGCGAGGAATCCCCTCCCCCACTCACCTGAGAGTTTCGATTGTACAAGACCTTGCAATCAGCGCTCCTCGCCGGAGTCAACGTCACTGAGGAGACGCAGGGAGCGATTTAGCCCCTGTGAAGAGCACCGTTCAGAGGAAATCTGGTTCACAGGCAATAATGACTAGTTATCCTCTAAAAAGAGAGACTGGTGAAGGAATGACTGTTTATAGCCGCTATAATGTAAGTCATAACAGGAAATAACTTGTTTCATGGATGTTCCATAACGTTAAATGTAATTAGAAATGGTTAAAAAGCATGACATGCTGTTCATTAATAAATTAAACATTGAATTCAGTGGCAAATCACTGTGGTATAAAGCCTCCAGGCAGTGCTATTAATATAAGGGTTTTTTTTTTGTAGAAGAAGCCTTTATTTGTCACATACACACTCAAGCACAGTGAAATTCATCCTCTGCATTTAAACCCATCTGAAGCAGTGAAAACACACATGCACGCACACACACACACACACACACACACACACACACACACACACACACACACACACACACACACAAGTGAGCAATGAGCACACACACATACCCAGAGCAGTGGGCAGCTATGCTACAGTGCCCAGGGAGCAGTTTGGGGGTTAGGTGCCTTGCTCAGGGGCACTTCAGCCCAAGGCCACCCCGTATTGACCTAACCTGCATGTCTTTGGACTGTGGGGGAAACCGGAGCACCCGGAAGAAACCCACACAGATACGGGGAGAACATGCAAACTCCACACGGAAAGGCCCTGGTCAGCCACTGGGCTTGAACCCAGAACCTTCTTGCTGTGAGGCAACAGCGTTAACCACTACACCACCGTGCCACCCACAATAATGCTGCACTGTAAT
Source organism: Neoarius graeffei (assembly GCF_027579695.1). Taxonomy (NCBI): domain Eukaryota; kingdom Metazoa; phylum Chordata; class Actinopteri; order Siluriformes; family Ariidae; genus Neoarius; species Neoarius graeffei. The sequence goes on along the minus strand of NC_083590.1, from coordinate 27,090,737 downwards.
CACACCACCCTTTGTGGATAACTTCCTAGAAAAGCATGGCCTGTTATGTTTTATTCCTTACTTACTCAAGTTAATAGGAGAAGGGGACTCATAAATGGACCATTGTACTTGGTTTAATAGTGCATACATAAGCAAACAAACACAGACATCTTTTATGTTAACAGAGAAGTATTAAGCTCAGGGGAATCATTTGTCGTGATTACATTAAATAAGTATCGACTGCTGCAAATTCTACATTAGTCAGACACATTTGCTAACTGATATAGTGTGTGTAGTTAATTCAGAACCACATTTAAGTTTTGAAATGGAACAGGATGGGAAGATGCTCCTTGCTGAAGGACAATCAGAGACCTTGGAGACAAACCTAAAATGGTGGCCATTACTCTTCATTTGTCCCTCGCTTACAGCCAACCTTCACTTCAATTTATTTCACTGTGTGTGTGTATATATGTGTGTGTGTGTGTGTGTGTGTGTGAGAGAGAGAGAGAGAGAGAGAGAGAGAGAGAGAGAGAGAGAAGGTGTGAGACAAATTGTCCATTGGTGATGTAGAATATATTAACTTACAGTGTGCAATATTTTCACAGAGTATTTGACTGAAAAAGAAAAGAAAAAAGAAAGAAAGCACACTTTATTCATCACACACTTGTGAAATTTCCTCTTTGAATTTAACCCATCTGAAGCAGTGAACACACACATGCACAATGAGCACACACACATACCCAGAGCAGCGGGCAGCCATGTTAACAGCGCCCGGGGAGCAGTTGGGAGTTAGGTGCCTCGCTCAAGGGCACCTCAGCCCAAGGCCGTCCCATATTAACCTAACCTGCATGTCTTTGGACTGTGGGGGAAACCGGAGCACCCGGAGGAAACCCATGCAGACACGGGAAGAACATGCAAACTCCACACAGAAAGGCCCTTGCCGGCCACTGGGTTTGAACCCAGAACCTTCTTGCTGTGAGGAGACAGTGCTAACCACTACACCACCGTGCTGCCCGACTGAACGGTAGTGTATGAGAGCTGGACGGACGGACGGATCATGAGACAATTCTAAGTATGAGGTGAGCTGTAGTGATGTTTGGATCAAATTACATTACATAGTTGTCTAATCTACTATCAAAATCAAACAGAGGCTATGCATGTGATGTCACAGTAGCAGAGGCGACTGCTCTAAGACTACAAGTGAAGCCCAGCTTCCTGTAAAATGCCACAAAAAAAGTTTGTCTGTTTTTATTCACACGACTTAACACTCTTATTCCAAATCAATATTTTGTACTAGAAAGTGCTCAGGTTTATGGCTAGTTCGTTCAACAGTTATTTCTCGCTGGTCGTCATAACCTGATAACGTGATTTTCCCCCATAGAAGCATGTGGAACACGACCCACTGTAAACCCATTGCTGCGTCTCTGAAGTTTAATGCCACTATGGGATATGCTTTAATCTTAGTGCAGCAAAGATAGATATTTTTTCAACAACTTGCTTTTAAAACGTAATTTCCGGATGCCCGGCTTCACTGAGGGTGTGTGGAGAGTCACTGACAGTAAGGCGGGACTGGACGCTGGGCATCTGTATGATGATTGGAGGAACTCTCAAATCTCTTCTGAATGTCATGCGACGGACAGCGTTTTAAAATTATACGTCACATCGATTGGAGGGATTTGAGCTCAGTCCATGTGGTGTGTTGACAAGTGAAGTCGTGAGACTCACTGCTGCTCATTCTCATTGTTTTCCTACCAATATACAGTTCCTATTTCCTTTTGTATATACTGTAAATAAAATTGTAAATATAGAGTTTGTGAGTTTGTTTCTTGCTTTCGATTCAGTTCAGCAAAGGCTATTTATTTGAAGCCAGGAAATGGAGGGGAAATCTAGCCAGCGAGCTAGCTGTTAGCTGTGCGAAATGGCAAATGTTGCAAATGATGTCAACCTGATTTTTGGAGAAGATATTTGATGCTCTTCCTTCTGAGAAGAGGCTCAAAATTAAACAACAGGGCAGATCAATGCCCAAGATCAATTTAATTCAAAAGTCAGGGAGACACAATCACTCATTTCAGCTGTCTCGGTATGAAAAAGTAAACTGGTAAACTGGGAGTGTTCTGACCAAGAGAATGTCCTGTTGGCCTTGTATCTGAATGAAATCATCCCAGGGATGTATTATTGGGTCAAAACTGGGTTTTGGAGATTTGGCCAACTTTGACAGAGCATACAAAAGGCATGTGAAAAGCAAGGAACACTTAAGTTCATCCATCCATTATCTGTAGCTGCTTATCCTGTTCTACAGGGTCGCAGGCAGGCTGGAGCCTATCCCAGCTGACTATGGGCGAAAGGCGGGGTACACCCTGGACAAGTCACCAGGTCATCACAGGGCTGACACATAGACACAGACAACCATTCACACTCACATTCACACCTACGCTCAATTTAGAGCCACCAATTGGCCTAACCTGCATGTCTTTGGACTGTGGGGAAAACTGGAGCACCTGAAGGAAACCCACACAGACATGGGGAGAACATGCAAACTCCACACACAAAGGCCCTCGCTGGCTGCTGGGCTCAAACCCAGGACCTTCTTGCTGTGAGGCACCAGTACTAACCACTACACCACCGTGCCACCCCACTTAATTTCATGTGCACGCTTAAGTTTATTTGGCAGAATCAGAGGAGAACATAGTATAATTCACATATAAATAACAAATTGACAAATAATTGACTAATGACAAATAACAAATAATTGAAAAATGTTATTACATAGATCTAAAACTGAACTTACTCTATTTCAAAGACCATAAGCAGCCACTGCACAGTAGGCAGAATTCACTGCAGTTTGACCAACTGAGATGCAGAAAGACTTACTTACTGAACTTACTGAGTGTTGAGTGACAGCATTAGCATTCAGCTTGAATGCCGTGAAAACATGCACTTACACACACACACGCCACATCTAAAATGGGAAAGAGCTGTTGTATGATTGACTGTAAAAATAGATTCAACAAGAAATAAGTGCTATCTTTTTACAAACTGCCAAAAGCTAAAGAAAAGAGAAGCAACTGGATCGCTGCAATGGGCAGAAACAGCTGGAATCCAAACACCAAAATATGGATTTGAGGTTCCCGTTTTGTGTTAGCTATGCTGGATTTTTTGGTTAACATCATGCCACAACTTATATACTGTGGGAGAAACCGGAGCACCCAGAGGAAACCCACGTGGACACGGGGAGAACATGCAAACTCCACACAGAAAGGCCCTCATCGGCCACTGGGCTTGAACCCAGGACCTTCTTGCTGTGAGGTGACAGTGCTAACCACTCCTTTCATCCAAAGAAATTATTTAATATTAATCTTCTTAAGGTAGATCATTTTAATTATTTAATATATTGAGTCCATGTAATTAACACCAAACACTGAACAGTTTGGAGAGCCCTGATATGACTATACCAAAAACTCAACTACACTGTCTGCTGCCAGACTGTCTGTAAAATGTCAGTGTCTTTACAAAACACTTCAGTCCGCATTTCAGTCGTCCAGAACACAGTCCCCACGTTCCCTGAAGTCCTAGCACAGAACTTAGCCAACACACTCACTTTCACACTTCCACGGATGCCAGTGATGAAGAAAGAATATTTTACAGTATGGCCATTGTTTGTGTCTTTCTCATCTTCGGACTGTTGGAAAGTGTGCACGTTGTGATTAAACCTGCTAAATCAAAATGCGCCCATCTGTAGTTCTTCTTAAATTAATATGATTAGCCCATTCATTAACGCCAATCAAGCTCCATGTTAATTTAATATTCTAAGCTCATCTATCATCATGACAGCCTGTTTAAGCTTTCTACAGTGGCATAATGCGATGTTATAAAGCATGGCGCTTGTTAGAATATTGCTAGCATATATTAATAGAGTCTTTTTTTTCCTCCAGAAATATGCTTAGCAACCATGAGGGAAGAGCAGGAGGGCATGATGACCAGCCTTGCCCTCCATTCTCTCTCAGTGGCTATATGACACACATGACAGGAAGCAAGTCCTGGCAACCAAAACGTTGAATCCGTTGTTGCCACTCATTTCACACAGTGTTGCTGCAAAGCCATTAGAGTCCCTATTCACGAGTCATTGTTATAAATACGCAGCACGGTCATAAGCTCTTGGATGCATGATGTGAAACACACACACTACTGTAGACTGATGCTCTTTCTAAAACCTTAATAAAGGCCTCAAGATTATTCTCATACTCCCAGTATGCTTTTACATATTAGACAGCTGGTAGACAGTATCTATTAGTGATCCTAGGTGTTCTTTTGAAAGATATATACATCCAAAAGGATGTGTATCTGGAATAAAAAGCATTCAGAGGGATAGACAGCAGCTGTGTGTCATGCTGATTGCTTTTTCAGAACTTTGTCCTCACGATGATGACTGTCCCACAGGATGAGAGTATTAAACATTGTCTAATGTTATGCTTTAACCGACAGGGCCATTCATTATATCTTAGCATAGAGAATGACCTGCCAGACAAAGGCCAAGTAAGTGGTGACACACCTCATAATATGTTCAAATCTAATCATTTTCAATGTTAATTTTAGGTCTCCTGTCTATAATATACAAATTATATTCAAATCAGTAAGCAGCTTCCTGCCTGTACAACTGAAGTAGAATTGGCCACTATTGGATCTATTGAGGGCGGCACGGTGGTGTAGTGGTTAGCGCTGTCGCCTCACAGCAAGAAGGTCCTGGGTTCGAGCCCCGGGGCCGGCGAGGGCCTTTCTGTGTGGAGTTTGCATGTTCTCCCCGTGTCCGCGTGGGTTTCCTCCGGGTGCTCCGGTTTCCCCCACAGTCCAAAGACATGCAGGTTAGGTTAACTGGTGACTCTAAATTGACCGTAGGTGTGAATGTGAGTGTGAATGGTTGTCTGTGTCTATGTGTCAGCCCTGTGATGACCTGGCGACTTGTCCAGGGTGTACCCCACCTTTCGCCCGTAGTCAGCTGGGATAGGCTCCAGCTTGCCTGCGACCCTGTAGAAGGATAAAGCGGCTAGAGATAATGAGATGAATGAGATGGATCTATTGATCTATATAATTTTGAAAAAAAAAGGAGCCCATTTGGTGGCATCTGGAGACTTTTAGGAGCATTTTATGGTGGTACTGATACTGTCATTTTTTACTGTTAACATGATTGAAAAGGGGTGGCATGGCGGTGTAGTGGTTAGCACTGTTGCCTCACAACAAGAAAGTTCTGGGTTCGAGCCCAGCAGCTGACGAGGGTCTTTCTGTGTGGAGTCTGCATGTTCTCCCCGTGTCTGCGTGGGTTTCCTCCAGGTACTCCGGTTTCACCCACAGTCCAAAGACATGCAGGTTAGGCTAATTGGTGGCTCTAAATTGACCGTAGGTGTGAGTGTGAATGGTTGTTTGTCTTTATGCGTCAGCCCTGTGATGATCTGGTGACTTGTCCAGGGTGTACCCCGCCTTGCACCCATAGTCAGCTGGGATAGGCTCCAGCTTACCTGTGACCCTGTACAGGAAAAGTGGTTACGGATAATGGATGGATGGAAGGATGCTACAAAAAGGTTGCTACAAGTGGAGGTCTGTGATGCTGTAGTTTGCAGCATGGGGTTCACATGAGCAATAAATAAAGTCATCATCTGACAACAATGTACTGTAGTTTATAATAGTGATGTTTTATTACCTGAACCTGAAATGAGTTCTGTTACAGTAAAAAATAAAAAATAAATAATACCCCCTGCAGACTGCATTTACTGCACAAATGCCACAATCTTGAGTAGCACCTTTTTACAGGCTAACTTATTACTTCAAACTTCGGTTTCGGTTTCACTTCTTTCCTTTTCTCTTTTTGGCTCTTCTGTCCTACTCTCATTTAGCTGTCGAAAATACGAATCTATGGGGCGCTGAACGCCATTCGCCCCTCTTTTCGGCATGATTGAAATGTGGAGATTTATACCCACTACACAAAAACCAGAAACCACAATTTCACCCATGCACTGAAGCATCATGGTACCAGTGCAGCAGCAAAGTGATTGAGGGCATTGGTTGTGACTGGGGATTTCCCAGGGGTATTTCCAGTCTGCCTGAGTGAATCATGGTAGCAAACCAGCCCAAACACTCATTCATCTCATTATCTCTAGCTGCTTTATCCTGTTCTACAGGGTCGCAGGCAAGCTGGAGCCTATCCCAGCTGACTACGGGCGAAAGGCAGGGTACACCCTGGACAAGTCGCCAGGTCATCACAGGGCTGACACATAGATAACCATTCACACTCACAGTCAATTTAGAGTCACCAGTCTCTGCATGTCTTTGGACTGTGGGGGAAACCAGAGCACCCGGAGGAAACCCAAGCGGACAACATGCAAACTCCGCACAGAAAGGCCCTCGTCGGCCACGGGGCTCGAACCCGGACCTTCTTGCTGTGAGGTGACAGCGCTAAACACTACACCACCGTGCCACCCAGCCCAAACACTGATTTTCCTTAAAAATATGCACCAAACATTGCAAGGTAGGAATCTGACATGGTTTTTCAGTGAGTATTGCAGCCAAAAAAAAAAGGATGTTGACAAATTTAAAGCATGTCGGCATGAAATTAAAGCGTGTTGGCTCCGACACGCAAAAGTCATATATATATATATATATATATATATGGACATGAGTATTTTACTGGGAACTACACCACTCGTATTTTTCATACGAGCTACATCCGGGACATGGAGAAACAAAACCATGACATAAATCTCTTTTTGACACTCATCAGGAAATCAATGAATTGTTCTGATAAATTTGGGTACTTTTTGTTTGTTAGTGTGTCTATATAATAAAAAGAAAATAAAACGTTGGCTTGAAGATATGAAGTTTATTTTCATGTTGAAAAACTCATATTTTTCATCCAAAATGTAGGTATCATGGATTGGAGTGCCATATTTTCTGATATTTCACTCCAATGATTTTACTCCCAATATTTTCCCACTGACTAGATGTGTGTTGTCAAAATGGTGAACATTTTCAGATGAATAGGTTCAGAATGAACATTCTTTTGATAAACTTGCAAGGTTTTTTTGTGGATGTGCCTATATAATATAAACTATTTTTGTGAATGGGATATATTAGGCAGCAAGAGAACAGTCAGTTCTTGAAGTGTTGGAAGCAGGAAAAATGGGCAAGTGTAAGGATCTGAGCGACTTTGACAGGGGTCAAATTGTGATGGCTAGATGACTGGGTCTGAACAGCTCCAAAATGGTACATCTCGTGGGGTGTTCCTGGTATGCAGTGGTTAGTACCAACCAAAAGTGCTCCAAGGAAGGACAACCAGTGAACTAGCAACAGGGTCATGGGTGTCAAAGGCTCATTGACTCGCATGGAGCACGAAGGGTAGCCCATATGGTCCAATCCCACAGAAGATCTACTGAAAAAGTTAATGCTGACACCTTTCTGTTTTAGGCAAACAGAAACAGTCTTGCTGTTACTGGAAAATAGTCAAGGATGGGATGGTGTGATGTAGCTTGGTGTGAAGTGGAGTTCCTGTTACTACTCTGTCTTAGGCGGTGAAGGCAGATGCAATTGCAAAACTGCTTTATTGAAAGCAGACAGGTAAAAAAAAAATCTAAATGTTCAGCAATAGCCAAGTCAGAAGTGAAGAAGTGTGTGATTAGAAGTCTGGTGAGCTTGGCTGTGACAGTGAGGTAGTCTGCTGGGGAGCGTAATTCTTGTGTAGCAGCCTTGTTGTAGGCCTGAGAGATGGCATGACACCCCAAAGTTGATTATTTTCTTAAAACAGTATTTTCCAATGTCTTTTATTCCCATTATACTACAGCAATTTGCATGTCATATGATTTATTTGTTTATAGTTACTTTGAATGTTGTGTAAAATCGAGAAAGCGAGTTAGTTCACATCGTCTCTTCCATCAACAGAGATAAAGGTTTTCCCTCACCAGCCTGTCTATCTTTTTCTCTCCTTAAGTTAATGAGACAAAAAAATACAGCTTGTCATGTTATTGAGAAACCACAAAGCAGAAAGCCATCTGATTCATCTGTAGTGGCTTCTGCAGCAGACAGACATTCTTATTTTATAACATGCATTATCATAATGGGTATGAAGTTAATGCATTTTTCATATGCTTAGTTCATCAGCTGTTAAAGAGATCAATCTGCTCAAACAACTTACAACCCATCCTCTACATTTCATTATTTTCCCCTTCTTTACACTCTTCTTGATTCTCCCATCCATGCTATCTGTTCTTTTGCTATTTGACCTGGTCTTTTTAGACCAAATACAGTGGTGCTTGAAAGTTTGTGAACCCTTGAGAATTTTCCATATTTCTGCATAAATATGACCTAAAACATCATCAGATTTTCACACAAGTCCTACAAGTAGATAAAGAGAACCCAGTTAAACAAATGAGACAAAAATATTATACTTGGTCATTTATTTATTGAGGAAAATGATCCAATATTACATATCTGTGAGTGGGAAAAGTATGTGAACCTCTAGGATTAGCAGTTAATTTAAAGGTGAAATTCGAGTCAGGTGTTTTCAACCAATGGGATGACAATCAGGTGTGAGTGGGCACCCTGTTTTATTTAAAGAACAGGGATCTATCAAAGTCTGATCTTCACAACACATGTTTGTGGAAGTCTATCATGGCACGAACAAAGGAGATTTCTGAGGACCTCAGAAAAAGCGCTGTTGATGCTCATCAGACTGGAAAAGGTTACAAAACCATCTCTAAAGAGTTTGGACTCCACCAATCCACAGTCAGACAGATTGTGTACAAATGGAGGAAATTCAAGACCACTGTTACCCTCCCCAGGAGTGGTCGACCAACAAATATTGTGTAATAGTCGGCGAGGTCACAAAGGACCCCAGGGTAACTACTAAGCAACTGAAGGCCTCTCTCACATTGGTTAATATTAATGTTCATGAGTACACTATCAGGAAAACACTGAACAACAATGGTGTGCATGGCAGGCTTGCAAGGAGAAAGCCACTGCTCTCCAAAAAGAACATTGTTGCTCGTCTGTAGTTTGCTAAAGATCACATGGACAAGCCAGAAGGCTACTGGAAAAATGTTTTGTGAATAGATGAGACCAAAATAGAACTTTTTGGTTTAAATGAGAAGCGTTGTTTGGAGAAAGGAAAACACTGCATTCTAGCATAGGAACCTTATCCCATCTGTGAAACATAGTGGTGGTAGTATCATGGTTTGGGCCTGTTTTGCTGCATCTGGGCCAGGACGGCTTGCCATCATTGATGGAACAATGAATTCTGAATTATACCAGTGAATTCTAAAGGAAAATGTCAGGACATCTGTCCATGAACTGAATCTCAAGAGAAGGTGGGTCATGCAGCAAGACAATGACCCTAAGCACACAAGTCGTTCTACCAAAGAATGGTTAAAGAAGAATAAAATTAATGTTTTGGAATGGCCAAGTCAAAGTCCTGACCTTAATCCAATCGAAATGTTGTGGAAGGACCTGAAGTGAGCAGTTCATGTGAGGAAACCCATCAACATCCCAGAGTTGAAGCTGTTCTGTACGGAGGAATGGGCTAAAATTCCTCCAAGCCGGTGTGCAGGACTGATCAACAGTTACCGGAAACATTTACTTGCAGTTATTGATGCACAAGGGGGTCACACCAGATACTGAAAGCAAAGGTACACATACAGTGCTCAGCGTAAATGAGTCCACCCCCTTTGAAAAGTAACATTTTAAACAATATCTCATTGAACACAAACAATTTCCAAAATGTTGACAAGACAAAGTTTAATATAACATCTGTTTAACTTATAACATGAAAGTAAGGTTAATAATATAACTTAGATTACACATTTTTCAGTTTTATTCAAATTAGGGTGGTGCAAAAATGAGTACACCCCACAACAAAAACTACTACATCTAATACTTTGTATGGCCTCCATGATTTTTAATGACAGCAGCAAGTCTTCTAGGCATGGAATGAACAAGTTGGTGACATTTTGCAACATCAATCTTTTTCCATTCTTCAACAATGACCTCTTTTAGTTACTGGATGCTGGATGGAGAGTGATGCTCAACTTGTCTCTTCAGAATTCCCCATAGGTGTTCGATTGAGTTCAGATCAGGAGACATACCGTACTTGGCCACTGAATCACTTTCACCCTGTTCTTCTTCAGAAATCCAACAGTGGCCTAAGATGTGTGTTTAGTCATGTTGGAAAAGTGCACAATGACCAAGGGCACGGAGTGATGGTAGCATCTTCTCTTTCAGTATAGGGCAATACATCTGTGAATTCATGATGCCGTCAATGAAATGCAGCTCCCCGACACCAGCAGCACTCATGCAGCCCCACATAAGGACACTGCCACCACCATGTTTCACTGTAGGCACCATGCATTTTTTTTTGTATTCCTCACCCTTGCGACACCATACAGTTTTGAAGCCATCAGTTCCAAAAACATTTATCTTGATCTCATCACTCCAGAGTATAGAGTCCCAGTAGTCTTCATCTTTGTCAGCATGGGCCCTGGCAAAGTCTAGGCAGGCTTTAGGAGAGGCTTCTTTTGTGGACGGCATCCATGCATGCCATTCCTCTGCAGTGTATGCCATATTGTGTCACGGGAAATAGTCACCCCGGTTTGGCTTTCTACTTCTTTAGATAACTGCAGTGAACTTGCATGCCGATTTTCTTCAACCCTTCTCATCAGAAGACGCTCCTGTCGAGGTGTTAACTTCCGTGGATGACCTGGACGTCTCTGTGAGATGGTTGCAGTTCCATCTTTCTTAAATTTTTGTACCACTTTTGCTACAGTATTCTGACTAATGAGTAAAGTTTTGCTGATCTTCTTGTAGCCTTCACCTTTGTGGTGTAATGAAATTATTTTCTTTGGGGAATTCTGAAGAGACAAGTTGAGCATCACTCTCCATCCAACATCCAGTCACTAAAAGAGGTCATTGTTGAAGAATGGAAAAAGATTGATGTTGCAAAATGTCGCCAACTTGTTCATTCCATGCCTAGAAGACTTGCTGCTGTCATTAAAAATCGTGGAGGCCATACAAAGTATTAGATGTAGTAGTTTTTGTTGTGGGGTGTACTCATTTTTGCACCACCCTAATTTGAGTAAAACTGAAAAATGTGTAATCTAAGTTATATTATTAACCTTACTTTCATGTTATAAGCTAAACAGATGTTATATTAAACTTTATCTTGTCAACATTTTGGAAATTGTTTGTGTTCATTGAGATATTGTTTAAAATGTTACTTTTCAAAGGGGGTGTACTCATTTACGCTGAGCACTGTACTTTTTCCACTCACAGATATGTAATATTGGATCATTTTCCTCAATAAATAAATGACCAAGTATAATATTTTTGTCTCATTTGTTTAACTGGGTTCTCTTTATCTACTTTTAGGACTTGTGTGAAAATCTGATGATGTTTTAGGTCATATTTATGCAGAAATATAGAAAATTCTAAAGGGTTCACAAACTTTCAAGCACCACTGTAGTCTTTGGTGACAATAGACAAGCCACAATTGGAAAAAGAAGAAAATTGCAGCTGTGTGCAGAAAATGTACATACAGTGGTGCTCAAAAGTTTGTGAACCCTATAGAATTTTCTATATTTCTTCATAAATATGACCTAAAACATCATCAGATTTTCACACAAGTCCTAAAAGTAGATAAAGAGAACCCAGTTAAACAAATGAGACAAAAATATTATACTTGGTCATTTATTTATTGAGGAAAATGATCCAATATTACATTTCTGTGAGTGGCAAAAGTATGTGAACCTTTGCTTTCAGTATCTGGTGTGACCCCCTTGTGCAGCAATAACTGCAACTATGCATTTCTGGTAACTGTTGATCAGTCCTGCACACCGGCTTGGAGGAATTTTAGCCCATTCCTCCATACAGAACAGCTTCAACTCTGGGATGTTGGTGGGTTTCCTCACATGAACTGCTCGCTTCAGGTCCTTCCACAACATTTCGATTGGATTAAGGTCAGGACTTTGACTTGGCCATTCCAAAACTTTAACTTTATTCTTCTTTAACCATTCTTTGGTAGAACGACTTGTGTGCTTAGGGTCGTTGTCTTGCTGCATGACCCACCTTCTCTTGAGATTCAGTTCATGGACAGATGTCCTGACATTTTCCTTTAGAATTCACTGGTATAATTCAGAATTCATTGTTCCATCAATGATGGCAAGCTGTCCTGGCCCAGATGCAGCAAAACAGGCCCAAACCATGATACTACCACCACCATGTTTCACAGATGGGATAAGGTTCTTATGCTGGAATGTAGTGTTTTCCTTTCTCCAAACATAACGCTTCTTGTTTAAACCAAACAGTTCTATTTTGGTCTCATCCATCCATAAAAATTTTTCCAATAGCCTGCTGGCTTGTCCATGTGATCTTTAGCAAACTGCAGACAAGCAGCCATGTTCTTTTTGGAGAGCAGTGGCTTTCTCCTTGCAAGCCTGCCATGCACACCACTTTTGCTCAATGTTCTCCTGATGGTGGACTCATGAACATTAACATTAGCCAATGTGAGAAAGGCCTTCAGTTGCTTAGAAGTTACCCTGGGGTCCTTTGGGACCTCGCCGACTATTACACGCCTTGCTCTTGGCATGATCTTTGTTGGTCAACCACTCCTGGGAAGGGTAATAATGGTCTTTAATTTTCTCCATTTGTGCACAATCTGTCTGACTGTGGATTGGTGGAGTCCAAACTCTTTAGAGATGGTTTTGTAACCTTTTCCAGCCTGATGGGCATCGACACCGCTTTTTCTGAGGCCCTCAGAAATCTCCTTTGTTCATGCCATGATACACTTCCACAAACATGTGTTGTGAAGATCAGACTTTGATAGATCCCTGTTCTTTAAATAAAACAGGGTGCCCACTCACACCTGATTGTCATCCCATTGATTGAAAACACCTGACTCTAATTTCACCTTCAAATTAACTGCTAATCCTAGAGGTTCACATACTTTTGCCACTCACAGATATGTAATATTGGATCATTTTCCTCAATAAATAAATGACCAAGTATAATATTTTTGCCTCATTTGTTTAACTGGGTTCTCTTTATCTAATTTTCAGGCTTGTGTGAAAATCTGATGATGTTTTAGGTCATATTTATGCAGAAATATAGAACATTCTCAAGGGTTCACAAACTTTCAAGCACCACTGTACATAAGATATAATACAAACTGGTGTATACTGTAATGTTTGGCAGCCTGGGAAATCCCTTTAGCTGTTGTTGTGGCTGAATTCTGGAGAAGACAAAAAGCCAAATATGTTTCAGTAATATACTGTGATATTTGTTGTAGTTAGGCTAATTTTTAAACTTGCTTTGGCTATCTATCTTCCAGCAAAGGTCATGCTGAGTAAAGAGCCAAACTCAGAGGATACCTAAAGAAACTGGACATAAACCGAATCAATTCAGTTTATAATCAGATACCAACTCTGAAAGTCTGTCGTTTTTTTTGTATAGTCACGTCATCATCAAACAATACAATAACATTTGCACACTGTACAGATGACACCAGATGCAAAGAGTTTGGGAAAATTTTTATTTGGTCTTCTTTTGGTTTGTACTAGCCCAGTTTCCAGCTCAATTACATCTCAATAACTACATCCAAATCTAGCCAAAAACATTCTGGTACTGGAAAAGGGAGATTGATTTTCTCCTCAGATTCTCTGTTTTTGAATGCAGAATATATATCATTGCCCAGTATGGCCATAATCCAGTCCATAATCCCCTCTATTCCTGTCCCAAGCTTTACAATGAGTGAATAATATACACTCACCGGCCACTTTAATAGGAACTTGTTCTTGATTCTAAGATCCCTGTTCTTGGCTGCAGGACTGGAACCCAATGTGTTCTTCTGCTGTTGCATGCTGAGATGCTTTTCTGCTCACCACGGTTGTAAAGAGTTGCTATGAGTTACTATATCCTTCCTGACAGCTCGAACCAATCTGGCCATTTTCCTCTGACCTCTCTTATCAACAAGGCCTTTGTTTCCACTCAAAGAACTGTCACTCACTCAATGTTTTTTGCACCATTCTGTGTAAAATCTAGAGACTGTTGTGTGTGAAAACCCCAGGAGATCAGCAGTTTCTGAAATACTCAAACCAGTCCATCTGGCTCGAACCAACACCCATACCAACACACAGTGAAAGAAAGTCACTCTTTGAGATCACAATTTTTCCCATTCTGATTTTTGAAGTGAACATTAACTGAAGCTCTTGATTTGTATCTGCATGATTTTATGCCTGTGATGATCTGGCGACTTGTCCAGGGTGTACCCCGCCTCTTGCCCGTAGTCAGCTGGGATAGACTCCAACTTACCCGCAACCCTGCACAAGATAAGCGGTTACAGATAATGGATGGATGGGATGATTTAATGCATTGTGCTGCTGTCAAGGGATCGGCTGATTAGATAACTGCATAAAACAGCAGATGGATGGGTGTACCAAATAAAGTGGCTGGTAAGTATACATCACTGTATATTGGCATTTGAATTTCTTCATAATCTGCATTTGGTCTGAATATCAAGCACTGAAAAGTACATAGAAAAGTTTTAACCCTTTTGTTCAAACCAAAAAACACTAAACTTCCAGTTTTGTCTTCTGTCCTTTTGTGTAATTTGTACTTTGATTAGATAATGTGCTCAGTTTATCAACTTTCAACTCCTCCTCCAAAGATCATTTATTGGAAAAATAATCCATCCATCATCGCTTATCCTGTGCAGAGTCGCAGGAAAGCTGGAGCCTATCCCAGCTGACTATGGGTGAGAGGCGGGGTACACCCTCGACAAGTCGCCAGATCATCGCAGGGCTGACACATAGACAAACAACCATTCACACTCACCACTATGGTCAATTTAGAGCCACCAATTATCCTAACCTGCATGTCTTTGGACGGTGGGGGAAACCAGAGCACCCGGAGGAAACCCACGTGGACACGGGGAGAACATGCAAGCTCCACACAGAAAGGCCCTCACCGGCCACTGGGCTAGAACCCAGGACCTTCTTGCTGTGAGACAACAGTGCTAACCACTACACCACCGTGCCTTCCTTAGAAAAAGAATGACAGAGTAAATAATCCACTCCATTCATGTTCATTACACCGATGCGAATAAGTCCATCGTAAAAATAGGGAGCTCAGAAATGGGGGGCATGTCACATTGAGTGCGTTTACATGCACATAGAGAAAATTGAATATCTGCCGTTGCTCGACTGAAATCGAAGTTCTAAATGCCATGGAAACACCTTAGCTAGGCTGAAATTGAACCGAACTTGATTTCTCGTAATCGAGCTACACGACCTAGATTATGCGATTTTTGCCGAGCTACTTAGTGCATGTATACCCTATCGAGCTACGTAGTCGAGCTACTTACTTCAGCACTGCCCCTTCCGGAAGTGACGAGTGACGAGACCACAAGCGGGAAACACGACAGCCTTGGTCGGCATGACAACAGTAGTAACAAGCAGCAGAAGAGCTCAGGAGGAACAAATGAAGAAGAGAAAATGGCGAGCAGAAACGTGCACTTCTGGAGCAATGAGGAGACAGAGTTCATGCTCATTCAGCTTAAGGAGTTGAATATATTAAAATTCATGGACGGGAGCAAAACGCGCAATGGAGAACACGGAACTGATAACTTTGTTTATACTCTTGAATAGCTCTTCTTCATGACGACAACCGGAAGTGTACCAACACGATGGGGCGTGTAGCGCCACCTGTGCCTCGGGTGCACAATATACCTCACACAATAGCTTGATTTCCTTGTGTGCATGTAGGATTGGATTTCTCTGGCACCCCTGCTGGGACCCTTAGCTCGATTACCGACAGCAGCTCGATTTGGATGTGCATGTAAATGTACTGACTGTGTAATGACATGACATGGTTATCACTAATTGGCTGCATGAACCTACAACACTGGACTGGTTTCAGTTGGCCCACAGCCTCACACTTCATATTGTTCTGTGTTTTATTTATTTATTTAAGGTATGACCACTTGTGGTGCTGTTACACTCTGTTCCTATATATTTTATATATATCACAAATAATACTCTTTAAAATGTTTGTTCACCCCACATAACATGATGAAAATGCCCCAAATATGAAACCTTATACTGATTTTTCTTTTACCTTTGAAAGACAGATGTGGCTTAGCCCTGTTAACCCATTAATACAAGCCAAATATATTTATACAATATATCATAACAGAACACAGAAATACATACAAGTGCATTGTTGATATGGCCATGAGTTAGCCTAGTGATTAACATGTCTGCCTCTCGACCAGGAGATCGTAAGTTCTACTTGTGGTTGGGTCATACCAAAGACCATCATAAAAATGATATCTACTACCATCTGGCAAGGCACGCTGCAATACAGATGCAAGTAGGGAAGTTAAACTCTTCTAGTTACCAGAGGACAAGACCCCCACTGTAACCCTAGCTGTATAGGTAAGAGGCTGAGGGCTGCTGAAACGGAGATCAGCGCCACACCCATCCCCCTTAAAGAGCTGGTTAGTACTGGGACAGGAGACTGCCTGGAAAGACCAGATCCTGGTGTGGAAGGAGCTTTTTTTTTCTTTGCATCATAGATACAGTGTCTGCACTTACACGTTCCCTTTGTTTGCAGAAATTGCTTAGCATTGTGACATAATATCTTCACAGCCACAGACTATTTTAAACTAACCCAAAAGAGCGCCACCCATTGATTTATTGTTTTCACTTGCAACCTTGTTCCAAAGCTACAGTTTGGTGTAAAAACCCTGACCCTTGCAACCCTGTAGGTAATTCCCAACAACGCTAGGTTAGAGTGAATTTGTTAAAT
Source organism: Neoarius graeffei (assembly GCF_027579695.1). Lineage (NCBI taxonomy): Eukaryota > Metazoa > Chordata > Actinopteri > Siluriformes > Ariidae > Neoarius > Neoarius graeffei. Next base: position 27,073,925 of record NC_083590.1, on the reverse strand, counting down.
ATTTTCCTCCCGTGGCGGCACGGTGGTGTAGTGGTTAGCGCTGTCGCCTCACAGCAAGAAGGTCCGGGTTCGAGCCCCGTGGCCGGCGAGGGCCTTTCTGTGTGGAGTTTGCATGTTCTCCCCGTGTCCACATGGGTTTCCTCCGGGTGCTCTGGTTTCCCCCACAGTCTAAAGACATGCAGGTTAAGGCCCGGTCCCACTGCACTTACGGATGCAAAGAGGATGTAAAACGTAAAAAAATCTTTGCCATCCGTTGGAAAACGCTATGCATCCATTGTGTACTCATTGCATACGTGCTTCATACGCTCTATCCATCGAGCATCCGTCCACTGTGATTTCATCCGCGCAAAAAATTTTGAGCTGCACAAAACTTTTAGAACGGATGAACTTTCCGCCGTGTACGATGTAAATCCGCGACATATACGAGCAACAAACGTTCTATGTCCGTTATCATCCGTTAAACGTCTGCTGTATCCTCTCTGCATCCTCTGGGCATCCTCGCAACTCACATCCGCTGCAGCTGAAAATGGAAAGAGGGAGGAAAGATAAGGTACATGAAACGTCTAGTCATTGTTAGTAGCACGGAAATAGAACGGATGTAAGCGTATGCATCTCGTATATAAAGTATTCAAAATCGACAAAGCGTTTATATCTGGGATGTATCTCGTATATTTAGGATGTCTGGAGTATGTCTAGAGTATGTAGAAGGACACCTAGCGGACAATCGATATTTTGTATAAAAAGGGGGAGAAAATCATCTAGTAGTAGAGATGTATCGATGTAGCCGCCAGCACGTCTTTCCGCTTTATGCTGAAGGCGTGCGTGCTGCATCCCTTTATATCCGCGGAGCAGACGCAATTCATACCCCCCGCATGCGCAGTGAACGGTCTGCATCCGATATACATCCGCGCAACATCCCCTTTGTTTCCGTTAGGCGTACGTGATGCATCCCCTTCATCTGCTATGCATCCACTCTTTCTGCTATGCGTCCGCTTCTCAGTTATCACCGGTAACCCCTTCAGAGCTGTCATCCACTTCCATCCGCTTTCATCCGCTAGGCTTCCTATGAACATGCGTTTAACATCCCCGCTATATACTACCCACGTCCGTTCTTTTCCGTTCTGTTTTCGCAAATTTTCGCCAATTTTGTCCATTTCTGGAGCGGATGAAAACGGATAGAGCCACCCCCGAAATTTTGCTCGTCCGCTGTGTCCTTTTTGCATACGTTTTGTGTCCATCGGCCAGTGGGACCGGGCCTTTAGGTTAACTGGTGACTCTAAATTGACCGTAGGTGTGAATGTGAGTGTGAATGGTTGTCTGTGTCTATGTGTCAGCCCTGTGATGACCTGGCGACTTGTCCAGGGTGTACCCCGCCTTTCACCCGTAGTCAGCTGGGATAGAGTCCAGCTTGCCCGCGACCCTGTAGAACAGGATAAAGCGGCTACAGATAATGAGATGAGATGAGATTTTCCTCCCGTCTCTCTGATGATTTGTTTTTCTTTGGGACTCTATCTTTTCTGATTTGTTGTTATTTGAAAGTACAGCAAATAAACAGCTCATCTACAAAGGAGATTTTTTTTATGTATTCAGAAGGGCATGGATCTTTCGCCATTAGTCTGGACTGTAACAATACACACTTTTTTTGGATGGCAAATTTATGTTACATTATAGTGCCAAACAGTACGTAAGGACGTTAATTTCAGGGCGGCACAGTGGTATAGTGGTTAACACTGTCGCCTCACAGCAAGAAGGTTCTGGGTTCTAGCCCAGTGGCCGACGGGAGCCTTTCTGTGTGGGTTTCCTCCAAAGACATGCAAGTTAGGCTAATTGGTGGCTCTAAATTGACCATGAATGGTTGTTTGTCTCTATGTTTTGGCCCTGCAATGATCTGGTGACTTGTCCAGGATATACCCCGCCTCTTACCCATAGTCAGCTGGGATAGGCTCCAGCTTGCCCGCAACCATGCACAGGATAAGCGACTATGGGTGGATATTAAGTATCCACCCATAGGTATTAAGTGACTATGTGACTTCATGACTCATCCTTTAACTCAGTGTGTATCAGAAGCTATTGATATCGAAGCTGCAGACCTGCACAGACCATGTCGTGCCTTTTGTGATCATGCTGAAATATCAGGCTTTCACAGTCACAGTAAACTGGGTTTATACTGTCCAAATCAGATCCTCCTTGATTGAGCATTTATCTCCAAGTTCTAGAGGCCAGCTGCCCATGTGTGATCTCTGCTCTCCATCTATGTCACACACCTCCCTGGGGGATAGACGTTCCCACTAATCTCCCACCAAAACTGTAGACACACACACACACACACACACACACACACACACACACACACACAGATCAGTAGCAAGCAGACAAGAAAACTGCACAGTGGTATCTAAATGAAAGTTCAAATTTCAGTATCTACTCACACACAGACACACGTTTTTATTACTATCCTTCTGAGGACATTTCACTGCTTTCACTGACATCATTTTTACTGCTGCTAATTAATGCAACGCGTCACCGAAATCTAACTCTAACCTTAAAACCAGTAATAGAAAGGAAACATTTTGGCTCCCTTGGTGGGTGTGTTTTAATTCCTCTTCTTTCAGCTGCTCCCATTACAGGTCACCACAGCAGATCCTGATCCACGTGTTCAGTTTGGCATAAGTTTTTAACACCAGAAGTCCATCCTGACACAATCCTCCCCAAGCTTGGGACCAACACTAAGGATGCACTGGCTTGTGCAACACCAGCAGCTGGGTATTTTTACCTAATCTGCACTCGGAGGAAACCCACGCAGACATGGGGAGAACATGCAAACTCCACACAGAAAGGCCTCTGTCATCCATGAGGTTCAAACCCAGAACCTTCTTGCTATAAGGTGACAGTGCTAACCACTGCACCACCATGCCACCTGTGTGTGTGGGTGTGTTTTAATTATTAAAATAAAAGCTGTAGTTTTTGTATAAATGAAACAAAAAATGAAGCAGAAAAAAACAGTCAAATGTCCCAACAAGTCAAAGCAGTCAGATATTTGATCTTTCTGCGGACCAACCAAAACTACAGCTTTTATTAAAAAAACAAACAAACAAAAAACCCTACGTACTCAAATGAAAGTTTTATTATATATATATATATATATATATATATATATATATATATATATATATATATATATATATTAGTGCTGTCAAGCGATTAAAATATTTAATCGCGATTAATGTCGCGACTGTCATAGTTAACTCGCGATTAATCGCAATTTAATAGCACATTTTTGTCACAGGGCGGCACGGTGGTGTAGTGGTTAGCGCTGTCGCCTCACAGCAAGAAGGTCCTGGGTTCGAGCCCCGGGGCCGGCGAGGGCCTTTCTGTGTGGAGTTTGCATGTTCTCCCCGTGTCCGCGTGGGTTTCCTCCGGGTGCTCCGGTTTCCCCCACAGTCCAAAGACATGCAGGTTAGGTTAACTGGTGACTCTAAATTGACCGTAGGTGTGAATGTGAATGGTTGTCTGTGTCTATGTGTCAGCCCTGTGATGACCTGGCGACTTGTCCAGGGTGTACCCCGCCTTTCGCCCGTAGTCAGCTGGGATAGGCTCCAGCTTGCCTGCGACCCTGTAGAACAGGATAAAGCGGCTAGAGATAATGAGAATGATGAGATTTTTGTCACATGAAAAACCATTGTAATTCTCTTATCAGCATAAAAAAGTGAATGGGCTTGCTCACCGTTCGAACTACGGGGGTACTCGGGGGATCCGAGATCCCCTGAAACAGACATGAGAGCCCTTGAAAACATGATTTGGGAAATGTTGGGGGGTCTCTAAAATATTGGCAAAATGATGTTTATTGACATAGCAATCGTGTGTAACGGGAAGCATTTGCATATCTGAAGTGAGCGCGCGATGGAGATCGGCGCTCTGAGACAAGCGCAAGCACCCCCCCCCAAGGGAAAAAAGGGACCCCCCGAAAATATCGGCATAGTTCGAACACTGGTTGTACCAATGTTTTTTTTTTTTTTTATTGCAGAGCATAACACGTCTTGTCACAGCCACTGCAAAGTCGGGCTGGAGCCACGAATGGGAAAACGAAACCTAAGCCAAGCACCGTGGCTCTTTGGGGGAGGGCAGAGGACTCTGGCTGTGCGGGGCGTGGCATTACAGTCTAACTGCTATTGTTTTTCTAAGCAAAGTCTGTTCCAAGTTCCTGGCAGTTTCAAAAGCTTATGAAAAACCTACATCATGTCACAGAGCGTTAATCTCGCGATAAAAAAATTATCGCCGTTAAAATTGAGTCAAGTTAACGCGTTAATAACGTGACATTTTTGACAGCACTAATATATATATATATATATATATATATATATATATATGGGGGCGGCACGGTGGTGTAGTGGTTAGCGCTGTCGCCTCACAGCAAGAAGGTCCTGGGTTCGAGCCCCGTGGCCAGCGAGGGCCCTTCTGTGTGGAGTTTGCATGTTCTCCCCGTGTCCGCGTGGGTTTCCTCCGGGTGCTCCGGTTTCCCCCACAGTCCAAAGACATGCAGGTTAGGTTAACTGGTGACTCTAAATTGACCGTAGGTGTGAATGTGAGTGTGAATGGTTGTCTGTGTCTATGTGTCAGCCCTGTGATGACCTGGCGACTTGTCCAGGGTGTACCCCGCCTTTCGCCCGTAGTCAGCTGGGATAGGCTCCAGCTTGCCTGCGACCCTGTAGAAGGATAAAGCGGCTAGAGATAATGATATGATATGATATATATATATATATATATATATATAAAATGCTTTGTGTGTGTAGACGTGCTGGGTGGTGGAAAAGAAGGACAGGGAGACAGGCTGCTAGAGCACTGACCCGTACTCTGTCTTCCTCTTTCCCTCATCACTGCTGCAATGTTGACTCTAATTACTATCTTACTCCACGATGTCTCTCGTCCTCCTCTAACCTTTCTTGCTGAGTACTAGCAGTAAAGAAACAGAGGCAGAGAGGAGGAGATGATCATCCACAGAGCTGGATTAATCTTACATTCAATCAGTGAGCAAGCATGTTCTCAAAGTAGGGAAAAGTGTGTGTGTGTGTGTGTGTGTGTGTGTGTGTATGAGTGGATAGTAGTGAGCAATTAAGAGGAAACTGTCTTGGAAGAGACCAAGAGATTAAAGAGACTCACACTCTGTCCTGTGTTAACGTTCCTCTGTTAGGTTTAGGCCACATTTCCATTCATTTATACCCCAGAGCTGTGGAATTGTTGAATCTGATTGGTCAGAATATCTTCTACAGCAGTACGTTAACATTTCTATAGGAACTATCATGATGGACGATAATAAACCGTAAGTGATAACAGGAACGAACTTGTTTCGCAGATGTTCCATACCATTAAATGTAACTATAAATGGTATAACACTATCATAAAAGTATAATGTGTTGTTTATTAATAATTATTATACATACAGGACACTTTTTCGATGGAATAAAAACGTGTTTTATTCCCTTCTAGCGGGTTTCATTCATTTGGTTTGATAGCACACAATATTGTTAGCATATCGCTTATCCTACATGTATTATGTCACTATACCCAATGGAGAATATTGAATATGGTTTACGATATTGCATGGCGTCCTGGCGCAGGCACTTACTGATGTAATTACAGAGGAGAGCAGGGAACAAACAGTAACTAAGCCAAATCGTGAAACAGGAATCGTGGTCATGAACAGGACAACGTAGACTAGGCAGGAAGAATAAACAAGGAAACATAGCGAGAGTCAGAATAACAATAAGCAGTCAGGAAGATAAGGCTCGGTATGAACTGGTGAACTCAGGGTGATACTTTGCAACGAGTGCTTGAGTGCGAGGTGTTTAAGTAGCGTTGTGCTGATTACAGATGTACTTCAGCTGTGTTCAATACTCAGGTGACTGGGGCGCTGTGGTTCATGGGCGTTGTCGTCTTGAGTGGCCATGTTTGTAGTTTGCTCAGCGCTGCCATTATCCACCATACTGACACATGGTTGTCAAAACCACATGATGTCACATGTCGGAGATGTAAAACTTCAACACTAGCGAGTGACTGTGACAATTTGTAAACAAACATGGCCGCCAGGTTCGCTTCATTAAATACGGAAGATTTTGAGAGAATTTTGACAGAGAAAGATGCACTGAACACTTGAAAGGAATGTATAATAATAATAATAATAATAATAATAATAATAATAATAATAATATTGGCTGTTTTTTTCATGGTATATCAGATATATTCCATTCAGCTAGCATGATATTGTTTAGTTTAGTTTATTGTCTCATCTCATCTCATCTCATCTCATCTCATCTCATCTCATCTCATCTCATCTCATCTCATCTCATCTCATCTCATTATCTCTAGCCGCTTTATCCTTCTACAGGGTCGCAGACAAGCTGGAGCCTATCCCAGCTGACTACGGGCGAGAGGCGGGGTACACCCTGGACAAGTCGCCAGGTCATCACAGGGCTGACACATAGACACAGACAACCATTCACACTCACATTCACACCTACGGTCAATTTAGAGTCACCAGTTAACCTAACCTGCACCCTGGACAAGTCGCCAGGTCATCACAGGGCTTAGTTTATTGGGTTTTTTTTAATTTTTATCCCCCGCTGGCTGAAAGGCTCAAAGGGGGATTATGTCGTGGTGAAGTCCATCCATCCATCCATCCATCCGTCCGTCCGTCCGTCCGTCCGTCCATCCCAGAAAGGGTTCTCACCTTCTGAAATCAACTCCTCTCACAATTTTGGAGGAACTTCACAAAACTTGGCAAAAGGCTTTGTTATAGGACAGTAATATGCATATTGCAATTTTTTTTTTTGCAATATATTGTAGCGGGGGATATTGTGCTCTCAGAGCACTCTTGTTATTAACAGGGACTGTGCGCAATCCAGCTGTTATGCCAGAGTTAGCGATGAGCTAATTTTCATCTGTGGTCCCTGGGCAGGCAATGTAAAAGCACGTACAAAACAGTATAACACAGACAATCCAAAACAACAATTAACCACATTTACAACAATACAGTATCACATATAAACATCATACAGAACATACACTACATGGTCACAGCGATCAGTTCCACACAAAGATCAGTGATCACAGGATTGATTTGTCTTGAGCCGCTCGCCTTCAACTTGCTCAATATCATGCTAGCTGACTGGAATATACCTGATATACCACTCAACGCCAGCCAATATTATTTAAATATAGAATTATAATTGTTGGCAAATTACTGTAGTATAATTGGAATAAAAGACTTTAGGGCATACTGTTCATTATTGGATAAATAATCAAGTTTGGTCTGCTAACTATAACTGTGTGTCACGTGAGTCCACATCACATCACCCCATCATTGATTATTTTGCTTTAAGAGCTCACCCTATAGCATTTTATTTCTTCCTGACTGTATAATGTGCAGATACAGTGGTATGCAAAAGTTTGGGCACCCCTGGTCAAAATTGCTGTTACTGTGAACAGTTAAAGGAACAGTCCACCGTACTTCCATAATGAAATATGCTCTTATCTGAATTGAGACAAGCTGCTCCATACCTCTCCAAGCTTTGCGCGACCTCCCAGTCAGTCAGACGCAGTCAGACGCGCTGTCACTCCTGTTAGCAATGTAGCTAGGCTCAGCATGGCCAATGGTATTTTTTGGGGCTGTAGTTAGATGCGACCAAACTCTTCCGCGTTTTTCCTGTTTACATAGGTTTATATGACCAGTGATATGAAACAAGTTCAGTTACACAAATTGAAACGTAGCGATTTTCTATGCTATGGAAAGTCCGCACTATAATGACAGGCGTACTAACACCTTCTGCGTGCTTCGGCAGCGCATTGATATCTAAGCTCCTTATCAATGCGCTGCCGAAGCGCGCAGAAGGTGTTAGTACGCCTGTCATTATAGTGCGGACTTTCCATAGCATAGAAAATCGCTACGTTTCAATTTGTGTAACTGAACTTGTTTCATATCACTGGTCATATAAACCTATGTAAACAGGAAAAACGCGGAAGAGTTTGGTCGCATCTAACTACAGCCCCAAAAAATACCATTGGCCATGCTGAGCCTAGCTACATTGCTAACAGGAGTGACAGCGCGTCTGACTGCGTCTGACTGACTGGGAGGTCGCGCAAAGCTCAGAGAGGTACGGAGCAGCTCGTCTCAATTCAGATAAGAGCATATTTCATTATGGAAGTACGGTGGACTGTTCCTTTAAGCAAGTTGAAGATGAAATGATCTCCAAAAGGCATAAAGTTAAAGATGACTCATTCCCTTTATATTTTAAGCAAAAACAATTTTTTATTTTCATCTTTTACATTTTCAAAATTACAAAAAAGGAAAAGGGCCCGAAGCAAAAATTTGGGCACCCTGCATGGTTAGTACCTAGTAACACCCCCTTTGGCAAGTATCACAGCTTGTAAACACTTTTTGTAGCCAGCTAATAATCTTTCAGTTCTTACCTGGGGGATTTTCACACATTCGTCCTTGCAAAAGGCTTCCAGTTCTACAAGTTTCTTGGGCTGTCTTGCATGCACTGCTCTTTTGAGATCTATCCACAGATTTTCAATGATGTTTAGGCCAGGGGACTGTGAGGACCGCCCTGTGATGACCTGGCGACTTGTCCAGGGTGTACCCTGCCTTTCGCCCGTAGTCAGCTGGGATAGGATCCAGCTTGCCTGCGACCCTGTAGAAGATAAAGCGGCTAGAGATAATGAGATGAGATAAGACTGTGAGGGCCAGGGCAAAACCTTCAGCTTGTGCCTCTTGAGGTATTCCATTATAGATTTTGAGGTGTGTTTTGGATCATCGTCTTATTGTAGGACCCATCCTCTTTTTAACTTCAACTTTTTTACAGATGGTGTGATGTTTGCTTTCAGAATTTGCTGGTATTTATTCGAATCCATGCTTCCCTCGACCAATGAAATGTGCCCTGTGCCACTGGCTGCAACACAACCCCAAAGCATGATCGATCCACACCCATGCTTCAGAGTTGGAGAGGTGTTCTTTTCCTGGAATTTGGCAACGTTTTTTCTCCAAACATACCTTTGCACATTGTGGCCAAAAAGTTCTATTTTGATTTCATCAGTCCACACGACTTGTTTCCAAAATGCATCAGGCTTATTTAGATGCTCATTTGCAAACTTCAGACGCTGAATTTTGTGGCTCGGAAGCAGGAACGGTTTTCTTCTGATGACTCTCCCATGAAGGTCATATTTGTTCAGGTGTCGCTGCATAGTAGAACAGTGCACCACCACTCCAGGGTCTGCTAAATCTTTCTGAAGGTCTTTTGCAGTCAAACATGGTTTTTATTTGCCTTTCTAGCAATCCAACGAGCAGTTGTTTCAGAAAGTTTTCTTCATCTTCCAGACCCTACCTTGATCTCCACTGTTTCTGTTAACTGCCATTTCTTAATAACATTACAATCCGAGGAAACGGCTACCTGAAAACACTTTGCTACGTTCTTGTAGCCTTTTCCTGCTTTGTGAGCATCAATTATTTTATTATTCAGAATGCGAGGGAGTTGCTTAGAGGAGCCCATGGCTGTTGATTTTAGGGACAAGTTTGAGGAGTCAGACAGCTTTGAAATCTGCATCATCTGACCTTTCCTAACGAAGAATTTGAACAAGCCACAGCTCAATAAGCTAATTAAGGTCTGGAACTTTGGTAAAAGTTACCTGAGAACTCAAATGTATTGGGGTGCCCAAACTTTTGCATGGTGTTCCTTTTCTTTTTTCACTCTCCAATTGTACAAAACAAAAATAATACACAAATCTTGCAGAAAATGCTGAAAAGGAATGTGCCATCTTTACCTTTATGCCTTTTGGTGATCAGTTCATCTTCTGCTCACTTAACTATTCACAGTAACAGATATTTTCAGGTAGGGTGCCCAAACTTTTGCATGCTACTGTATTGATATGATTATTGTGTTCTGATAACCTCAGTATACATCGTTCTAGAGGTTCTGTCCAAAATAAACAAAGTGAAAGAAGCGAAAAGGTCATATTGGAAGAGAGTGAGACAGTCAGGAGATGGAGAGATGTGTGTCTCGCTCTCTGACGTGGACAAAGAACTCTCTGATAAGCACAGAGTGAAACACTGGGATATATGCATGCAAGGTTGAAAGGAGAAAACAGGATGAGAGGGTCAATGAACATCAAGGAGCATCCTGGTACACAGTGTGTTTGTGTGTTAGTTCAAGAGGATGTGATATGTGTCTGTACAGGCTGAGACCAGAGGATGCATTTTTGATTTGTGCGTTTAAATTATAACACGAGACGTGTAGTTCCACGCTGAAAATAGATGCTTTTTATTCTCTTTTCAAAAGCTGTCAGAACAGTATGCTATGTGAGTAGGCCTACTTATATTACAATGTCGTCTCCATTCCCCTGAATTCAAGATGACTATCGGGATGTTTGAATAAAAGAATGGAGTATAAAATAGAAAATCCAAGCCTTCTTCGTTTCAAATTGAAATGCAAGCATCTAATGTCACAGAGCTGGTTCAGCCTTTGCTCTTTTGGTGGTGTACTGCGACAGATGACATTCAGAGAGAGAGATAAGTGGGTTGTTTATTCATAAGCCAGCACTTATTTATTTACACCCATGACGTCAGATGGCTGGAACTGAATCTGAATCTGAACAGGTTTGTTAAATTGGGCTAACTGCTTGATATGGGCACAAATGTTTTACTGAGAAATACACCACTCGTATTTTTCATACGAGCTACATCCGGGACATGGAGAACCAAAACCATGACATAAATCTCTATATGTCACTCATGAAGAAATCGATTGATTGTTTTGATAAATTTGGATACTTTTTGTTTGTGAATGTGTCGATATAATAAAAAGAAAACCACACGTTGGCTTAAAGATGTTAAGTTTATCTTCTCATGTTGAAAAACTCGTATTTTTCATACAAAATACATCATGGACCTGAGTGACATTTAAATAATATTGGCTGGCTTTTTTCGTGGTCTATCAGATATATTCCATTCAGTTAGCATGATACTGAACGAGTCAAAGACAAATTCAGTATCATGCTAGCTGAATGCAATATATTTGATATACCATGAAAAAAGCCAGCCAATATTATTATTATTATTATTATTATTATTATTATTATTGTTATGCATACACATTCAGTGGAACAATATTCTTATGATCTAATTAAGTTTTGGCAGCCTTTTGGGTGTTCAACGCATCTTTCTCTTTCAAAGTTGTCTCAAAATCTTCCATATTTAATGAAGCAAACCTGGCGGCCATGGTTGTTTACAGATTGTCACAGTTGCTCGCTAGCATGGAAGTTTTATGTGTAATACGTATCTTACGGCATTTTCAATTCACTACGACAGTTTACTGCGGACGCCGCAGGTGAACAAAGAAATGCTTCTGTGCATGCGCAGTAGAAAACTCTCTCATTGGATATTCGCATCCGCTCCAACGTGTGACGTCATGTTGTCTTGACAACCATGCAATATCGTAAACCATATTCAACGCTCATTCTCCATTGGGTAGAGTGACATAATACACGTTGGATTAGCGATACGATAACGATATTACATGCTATCAAACCAAATGAATGAAACCCACTAGAAGGGAATAGAACGCATTTTTATTCCATCGAAAAAGTGTCCTGTATGTATAATAATTTTCGATATTTCACTCCGATGATGTCACTCCCAGTGTTTTCCCACTGACTGGATGCACATTGTCAAAATGGCGAACCGGTTCAACATTAAAGTTGTCTGTTGGTGTGTATTCAGTATCAGTGAATCAGTTTAAGTTGTATTAGCTTGTAAATGCATCTATGCTGAACCTGATTTGTGCTCCTTGACTCTGTGAATCATTTTAGCCAAGATGGCTCCTTTCTAATTTATTGTTTTTGCATTTGTTTCGGTGAATCTTTGAATCAAGACCGAGATTTGCTCCTCTCTCATTCAGTGGAACAGTGTGTAAGTCAGTGAAGTGTTCAGTCATAGTTGAGACTCAGTCTTCTCTTATTCAGCAGACTGAGTCACTGAGTTCAGTGAGACATGTTTGGACTCATTCAGTCAGAGCTAGTGACTTCCAGCATTTCAGTGAACGCAGTCATCACCTGTGTTGGGCTGGAAGTGAAAAATAATTCTTCTAAACTCTTTATTATAAAAATAACACAAATTAACAAAGATTATTAGCTATTTTATACAACCCAAGCTGTTAATCAGGCTGAGTTAACTGTACAAATGAATGAATCAGTGAGTGAATTTGTATGAATCATAATTGAACTGAATCAAATGACTCAAGCCTCTAAAATGACTCAAAAACTTCATCTCTCGAAAACAAACATGCTCAAGAAACACAAAACATCCCAAACTAGAGCCCATCTTCTCTATGCTTTCATCTACACTTAAAAAAATTGAAAGTTGAATTTGAGGAGCAAATTACTTCATACTAGTGAAATTATCTTGCAGCATGGACAGATATATTTTTACTTGACAAGACATCTTAGAATAAGTTGGTTGCAATCTAGAACTACAGTAGTGCTTGAAAGTTTGTGAACCCTTTAGAATTTTCTATATTTCTGCATAAATATGACCTAAAACATCATCCGATTTTCACACAAGTCCTAAAAGTAGATAAAGAGAACCCGGTTAAACAAATGAGACAAAAATATTACACTTGGTCATTTATTTATTGAGGAAAATGATCCAATATTACATATCTGTGAGTGGCAAAAGTATGTGAACCTTTGCTTTCAGTATCTGGTGTGACCCCCTTGTGCAGCAATAACTGCAACTAAACGTTTGCGGTAACTGTTGATCAGTCCTGCACACCGGCTTGGAGGAATTTTAGCCCATTCCTCCGTACAGAACAGCTTCAACTCTGGGATGTTGGTGGATTTCCTCACATGAACTGCTCACTTCAGGTCCTTCCACAACATTTTGATTGGATTAAGGTCAGGACTTTGACTTGGCCATTCCAAAACATTGACTTTATTCTTCTTTAACCATTGTTTGGTAGAATGACTTGTGTGCTTAGGGTCATTGTTTTGCTGCATGACCCACCTTCTCTTGAGATTCAGTTCATGGACAGATGTCCTCACATTTTCCTTTAGAATTCACTGGTATAATTCAGAATTCATTGTTCCATCAATGATGGCAAGCCGTCCTGGCCCAGATGCAGCAAAACAGGCCCAAACCATGATACTACCACCACCATGTTTCACAGATGGGATAAGGTTCTTATGCTGGAATGCAGTGTTTTCCTTTCTCCAAACATAACGCTTCTCATTTAAACCAAAAAGTTCTATTTTGGTCTCATCCATCCATAAAAAATTTTCCAATAGCCTTCTGGCTTGTCCACGTGATCTTTAGCAAACTGCAGACAAGCAGCAATGTTCTTTTTGGAGAGCAAGTGGCTTTCTCCTTGCAAGCCTGCCATGCACACCATTGTTGTTCAGTGTTTTCCTGATGGTGGACTCTTGAACATTAACATTAGCCAATGTGAGAGAGGCCTTCAGTTGCTTTGAAGTTACCCTGGGGTCCTTTGTGACCTCGCCGACTATTACACGCCTTGCTCTTGGAGTGATCTTTGTTGGTCAACCAGTCCTGGGGAGGGTAACAATGGTCTTGAATTTCCTCCATTTGTACACAACCTGTCTGACTGTGGATCTTTAGAGATGGTTTTGTAACCTTTTCCAGCCTGATGAGCATCAACAACGCTTTTTCTGAGGTCCTCAGAAATCTCCTTTGTTTGTGCCATGATACACTTCCACAAACATGTGTTGTGAAGATCAGACTTTGATAGATCCCTGTTCTTTAAATACAACCCCGATTCCAAAAAAGTTGGGACAAAGTACAAATTGTAAATAAAAACGGAATGCAATGATGTGGACGTTTCAAAATTCCATATTTTATTCAGAATAGAACATAGATGACATATCAAATGTTTAAACTGAGAAAACATATCATTTAAAGAGAAAAATTAGGTGATTTTAAATTTCATGACAACAACACATCTCAAAAAAGTTGGGACAAGGCCATGTTTACCACTGTAAGACATCCCCTTTTCTCTTTACAACAGTCTGTAAATGTCTGGGGACTGAGGAGACAAGTTGCTCAAGTTTAGGGATAGGAATGTTAACCCATTCTTTTCTAATGTAGGATTCTAGTTGCTCAACTGTCTTAGGTCTTTTTTGTCGTATCTTCCGTTTTATGATGCACCAAATGTTTTCTATGGGTGAAAGATCTGGACTGCAAGCTGGCCGGTTCAGTACCCGGACCCTTCTTCTACGCAGCCATGATGCTGTAATTGATGCAGTATGTGGTTTGGCATTGTCATGTTGGAAAATGCAAGGTCTTCCCTGAAAGAGACGTCGTCTGGATGGGAGCATATGTTGCTCTAGAACCTGGATATACCTTTCAGCATTGATGGTGTCTTTCCAGATGTGTAAGCTGCCCATGCCACACGCACTATTGCAACCCCATACCATCAGAGATGCAGGCTTCTGAACTGAGCGCTGATAACAACTTGGGTCGTCCTTCTCCTCTTTAGTCCGAATGACACGGCGTCCCTGATTTCCATAAAGAACTTCAAATTTTGATTCGTCTGACCACAGAACAGTTTTCCACTTTGCCACAGTCCATTTTAAATGAGCCTTGGCCCAGAGAAGACGTCTGCGCTTCCGGTGAATTGTGTTCACAGATAATGTTCTCTGGAAATATTCCTGAGCCCATTTTGTGATTTCCAATACAGAAGCATCCCTGTATGTGATGCAGTGCTGTCTAAGGGCCCGAAGATCACGGGCACCCAGTATGGTTTTCCGGCCTTGACCCTTACGCACAGAGATTCTTCCAGATTCTCTGAATCTTTTGATGATATTATGCACTGTAGATGATGATATGTTCAAACTCTTTGCAATTTTACACTGTCGAACTCCTTTCTGATATTGCTCCACTATTTGTCGGTGCAGAGTTAGGGGGATTGGTGATCCTCTCCCCATCTTTACTTCTGCCTCTCCAAGGTGCTCTTTTTATACCCAGTCATGTTAATACACCTATTGCCAATTGACCTAATGAGTTGCAATTTGGTCCTCCAGCTGTTCCTTTTTTGTACCTTTAACTTTTCCAGCCTCTTATTGCCCCTGTCCCAACTTTTTTGAGATGTGTTGCTGTCATGAAATTTCAAATGAGCCAATATTTGGCATGAAATTTCAAAATGTCTCACTTTCGACATTTGATATGTTGTCTATGTTCTATTGTGAATATCATATCAGTTTTTGAGATTTGTAAATTATTGCATTCCATTTTTATTTACAATTTGTACTTTGTCCTAACTTTTTTGGAATCGGGGTTGTAAAACAGGGTGCCCACTCACACCTGATTGTCGTCCCATTGATTGAAAACACCTGACTCGAATTTCACCTTCAAATTGACTGCTAATCCTAGAGGTTCACATACTTTTCCCACTCACAGATATGTAATATTGGATCATTTTCCTCAATAAATAAATGACCAAGTATAATATTTTTGTCTCATTTGTTTAACTGGGTTCTCTTTATCTACTTTTAGGACTTGTGTGAAAATCGGATGATGTTTTAGGTCATATTTATGCAGAAATATAGAAAATTCTAAAGGGTTCACAAACTTTCAAGCACCACTGTAGGTTTAATAATCTCAAAATTGGTGTCTTGTATTCTTCTACTAGGAAATGCTAGATCATTTCAACTATTTTCAAGATATTTTCACTTGCTAGGATATCATTTTTTGCAGTGTACCCACTGCCAAACACATCTGAGATGCCTCTGAGGTGTCACATTCATAATCAGCTTGTCTCCAGGATGCCAGATGAAAATTCAAGTGCCACTTTCTGAGAAGCACATGAACATTGGTGGATTCGCTGCACTCGAGAATAGAAATTGACACAACTTCTGAGAAATGTAGCTTAGTCTGATTAGGCTGAAATCTTCACCCATAACTGGTTTACCAGCCTGATAATAACAGTATTAATCCGTATTAAGCTGTGCTAGCATTTCTGCAATCAGGACTGGTAAAGGCAGCCAGCCATTCATTATTCATAGCACACATTCAGCTAGAGTGGGAAATTATGACTAGAGGGGATATTTGTTGCATTGGTTGCAGAGAATATAGGCCAGTGGTAGTCAAGCAGCAGCAAAGCAGTCCCAAATGTAATATAAGGCCATTTCTGTTGGTTGTATTACCCTTTATTGCTGTTGTCACGGCTGTGGTGTTTTTGTATGCAGGCCACAGTGTCCATGAGGTGCTTTATGTCAAGGCGAATTCATAAGACGGTTGCCTGCTGTGGCATTTAGCAGCTCAGTCTGCAGTCAGTGTCACCAAGTGCAAACAGTACAGAGTGCACAAAAAAGACAACTGAAATATGATACACTTTTACACCCATTTAAAGAAATGTGTTTAGAACATTCTACACAGTTAATCTGTACCAAGCAAGCTCCAAGCTCCATATTCCCTTCTAGCAGGTTTCATTCATTTGGTTCGATAGCATGCAATATTGTTAGCATATTGCTTATCCTACATGTATTACGTCACTCTACCCAATGGAGAATGAGCGTTGAATATGGTTTACGATATTGCATGGTTGTCAAGACAATGTGATGTCATATGTCAGAGACGTAAAACTTCCATGCTAGTGAGCAACTGGGACAATTTGTAAACAAACATGGCCGCCAGGTTTGCTTTGTTAAATACGGAAGATTTTGAGAGAATTTTGAAAGAGAAAGACACATTGAACACCAGAAAGGAATGTATAATAATAATAATAATAATAATAATAATAATAATATTGGCTGGCTTTTTTCATGGTATATCAGATATATTCCATTCAGCTACTCGTCTTTGACTCGTTCAATATCATGCTAGCTGAATGGAATATATCTGATATACCACTCAATCCCAGCCAATATTATTTAATTATACAACTGGATGTAAATGTATTTCCAGAAGCCTCATATGAACATGCATCATAAAGCTGACATAACCATGTCATGCCAAATATCATTCACTGAGAGCTGAGGTGCAGTTCGGTAGGAGTGCTGGTACAATGATGATGGACGTCATGACAGATTACGCTAGGTAGCGTATGTATAGGTGTGTTTTATGCTAGATATTATGTCACATATTTCGAGACAACTGTCATAATATGTGATTAAATACAATCATATACCTACTATGAAATGTCACTTGACATACACTGCCAGTCAAACTTTTTCTAAAACCCAGGAATAGGTATAAATGAATCTACAAATGTTCACTTTGAAATGTTTAGTGAATTGAGAAATGTCAGAAATTCATTTATTTTATCAGAGCAATACACATCCAATATACACTCACCAGCCACTTTATTAGGAACACCTGTCCATCCACCTGCTGTTTGATGCCGTTCTCTAATCAGCCGATTGCTTGACAGCAGCACAATGCATCAAAGCATGCAGATACAAATCAAGAGCTTCAGTTAATGTTCACAATGTTCAAACATCAGAATGGGACAAATTGTGATCTCAAAGTGTGACTTTCTTTCACTGTGGTATGGGTGTTGGTTTGAGCCAGATGGACTGGTTTGAGTATTTCAGAACCTGCTAATCTCCTGGGGTTTTCACACACAACAGTCTTTGCACAGGATGGTGCGAAAAACAAAAAACATTGAGTGAGTGAGTGACTGAGTGAGAGACAGTTCTATGGGTGGAAACAAACACCGTGTTGATAAGAGAGCTCAGAGGAAAATGCCCAGATTGGTTCGAGCTGCCAGGAAGGATTATAGTAACTCATAGCAACTCTTTACAACTGTGGTGAGCAGAAAAGCATCTCAGCATGCAACAGCAGAAGAACACATTGGGTTCCAGTCCTGCAGCCAAGAACAGGAATCTTAGAATGGTGAGTGTATTTGTATGTCTAATAGGAAAAGGCCAAAAATTTTATCCCTCTAATAGCACTGTCTATCAGAATTATATTTGCACTACCAGTCAAAAGTTTGGACACACCTTCTAATTCAATGTCTCTCATTATCTCTAGCCGCTTTATCCTTCTACAGGGTCGCAGGCAAGCTGGAGCCTATCCCAGCTGACTACGGGCGAAAGGCGGGGTACACCCTGGACAAGTCGCCAGGTCATCACAGGGCCGACACATAGACACAGACAACCATTCACATTCACACCTACGGTCAATTTAGAGCCACCAGTTAACCTAACCTGCATGTCTTTGGACTGTGGGGGAAACCGGAGCACCCGGAGGAAACCCACGCGGACACGGGGAGAACATGCAAACTCCGCACAGAAAGGCCCTCGCCGGCCCCGGGGCTCGAACCCAGGACCTTCTTGCTGTGGGGCGACAGCGCTAACCACTACACCACCGTGCCGCCCTCTAATTCAATGTTTTTTTATTTTATTTGTATTAATTAAAAGACACTTCATGTCTTAAAGGAATGATGGATGTTGTTTCTCTTTACTTAGTTGAATGGTTCTTGACAGAATATGGATTACTACAGTTGTGGAATAGGGATATTCACTATCGTTTTATTATTTACTATTTGATCTCAAACACATTAAGAAGGCAAGAACGTGCACCAGTTACCTTTTAACGAGGCAGATCTGTTAATTGAAAAGCATTCCATTATGAAGCTGGTTAAGATAATGACAATAGCGTACAAAGCATCATCAAGGTAAACAGTGACTACTTTGAAGACTCAAATATCAAACATCTTTTGTTTAACACTTTTTTTGTTTACCTTATAATTCCATATATGTGCCAGATGTTATTTCATAGTTTTGAGGTCTTCAGTATTGTCCTACAATGTAGAAAATAGTCAAAATACAGAAAAAATGATAAATGAGTAGGTGTAATAAGTTCAACAAAGATTTAGCTGTCCTTATTTAATTTCTATTCTGTGACATTTTGTTTAGTGTGTGGTAATAATGACTGGCAGTGTACATCATTTCTCACAAAAGGTTATGAAACATTATGACATTACAATATTAAAATTGTTAAGTCAGCAGTATAATTAAAAATGGCTTGTCATTAGATCTATCACAAAATATACACCGAGTAGAGCACAAAAACTCATATTTATTTTACAATGAGATATTGAAAAGGTAGCTATCAACAGGTTCTTATAAAACTGACAAAGGTCCTAAAGGCCCGGTCCCACTGCACTTACGGATGCAAAGAGGATGTAAAACGTAAAAAAATCTTTGCCATCCGTTGGAAAACGCTATGCATCCGTTGTGTACTCATTGCATACGTGCTTCATACGCTCTATCCATCGAGCATCCGTCCACTGTGATTTCATCCGCGCAAAAAGTTTTGAGCTGCACAAAACTTTTAGAACGGATGAACTTTCCGCCGTGTACGATGTAAATCCGCGACATATACGAGCAACAAACGTTCTATGTCCGTTATCATCCGTTAAACGTCTGCTGTATCCTCTCTGCATCCTCTGGGCATCCTCGCAACTCACATCCGCTGCAGCTGAAAACGGAAAGAGGGAGGAAAGATAAGGTACATGAAACGTCTATTCATCGTTAGTAGCACGGAAATAGAAAGGATGTAAGCGTATGCATCTCGCATATAAAGTATTCAAAACGGACAAAGCGTTTATATCTGGGATGTATCTCGTATATTTAGGATGTCTGGAGTATGTCTAGAGTATGTAGAAGGACACCTAGCGGACAATCGATATTTTGTATAAGAAGGGGGAGAAAATCATCTAGTAGTAGAGATGTATCGATGTAGCCGCCAGCACGTCTTTCCGCTTTATGCTGACGGCGTGCGTGCTGCATCCCTTTATTTCTGCGGAGCAGACGCAATTCATACCCCCCGCATGCGCAGTGAACGGTCTGCATCCGATATACATCTGCGCAACATCCCCTTTGTTTCCGTTAGGCGTACGTGATGCATCCCCTTCATCTGCTATGCATCCGCTCTTTCTGCTATGCGTCCGCTTCTCAGTTATCACCGGTAACCCCTTCGGAGCTGTCATCCACTTCCATCCGCTTTCATCCGCTAGGCTTCCTATGAACATGCGTTTAACATCCCCGCTATATACTACCCACGTCCGTTCTTTTCCGTTCTCTTTTCGCAAATTTTCGCCAATTTTGTCCATTTCTGGAGCGGATGAAAACGGATAGAGCCACCCCCGAAATTTTGCTCGTCCGCTGTGTCCTTTTTGCATACGTTTTGTGTCCATCGGCCAGTGGGACCGGGCCTTAAACTAGAAAATAGAAAATGCCATATGTATTGATGTCTAATGCGCACCTGTTTAGTGATTTATGTGTATATTTATTTGATATTTAGATGATTTGGTGGATGCTATGCCTTTAAAAAAAAACATAGCAATACATATAAAAATAGGCTAACAACATTTGGGAAAAATTAGGTCATGACGATTACTAGTAATGGCCATATGACAGTTTGATTTCATTGGTTTGTAACCAGTCATGGTAATTATGACAGCATATGACTTCTTCCGTGACATGTTTATGATGTTTTGTCATTTGCAGTCTTGACACAGAGTTGAAATAAAGAGCAACTGCTGTATTATGTCAGGAATAAAACACATACTGGCATGATGTTATACGTAGAAAATTAATCAACAGCATGGTGATGTAATGTGTTACCAACCCATAGTTGATTATTTTCCAATGACAGCATGCTCTGAGGTGCTTTATTCCTCTCATATTATCACAATTTGCCAATGCTAATAAATTTTGTAACAATATAGTGTGATAAAACTTAAAGGTTCAGCTTTACCTCTGACTTTTACAAAGAGCTGAAAGTGGAGACTCATTTCCTCAGAAAAAAAAATCACCATATCAACAATTACCGTGAGATGGCCTAGTGGTTAGCGTGTCCGCCTCTCGATTGGGAGATTGCGAGCTCTACTCATGGTCGGGTCATACCAAAGACCATCATAAAAATGGTACCATCTGGCAAGGCACGCTGCAATACAGATGCGAGTGGAGAGTCAAACTCTTGAGGTTACCAGAGGACTAGCCCCCCACTGTAACCCTAGCTATGTAATAGGCGAGAGGCTGAGGACTATGGAAATGAAGATTGGCACCGCCCTATGCACCACATGGCATGGGAAGGACTTAAATATCAACAATTACACATTTTCAATTCATTTTATGACGATCGTCCAACATTCAAGTGTGTTAGTAGTTATGATAGGAAATTAGAAACTCTACATGTTCAAATAAGACCATTACTATAAACCTGTGATCTGTCTTGCTGCTGCTGTCAGAGCTGCTGTTATAGAAAATTAATCAACAACTTCTGACCTCTCTTGCTCAACGATTTTAAAAACCAAGCATTGGTCTATTCATATTTGTTGAGGTACTGTCATTTTGCTGTGTGCTAAAATCAATCAAATCATGCCAGTGATCACAGTTCCCAGAGTGTGATGGAAACATAAACCAGTACGAAAATGGGTTGAACCCTATGACAGGACTATGGTATGTTGTGTAGTTTATATATTCTGCAGTAACATTTGAAATATATATATATATATATATATATATATATATATATATATATATATATATGGCGGCACGGTGGTGTAGTGGTTAGCGCTGTCGCCTCACAGCAAGAAGGTCCGGGTTTGAGCCCCGTGGCCGGCGAGGGCCTTTCTGTGCGGAGTTTGCATGTTCTCCCCGTGTCCGCGTGGGTTTCCTCCGGGTGCTCCGGTTTCCCCCACAGCCCAAAGACATGCAGGTTAGGTTAACTGGTGACTCTAAATTGAGCGTAGGTGTGAATGTGAGTGTGAATGGTTGTCTGTGTCTATGTGTCAGCCCTGTGATGACCTGGCGACTTGTCCAGGGTGTACCCCGCCTTTCGCCCGTAGTCAGCTGGGATAGGCTCCAGCTTGCCTGCGACCCTGTAGAACAGGATAAAGCGGCTACAGATAATGAGATGATATATATATATATATATATTTTTTTTTTTCTG
Source organism: Neoarius graeffei (assembly GCF_027579695.1). Lineage (NCBI taxonomy): Eukaryota > Metazoa > Chordata > Actinopteri > Siluriformes > Ariidae > Neoarius > Neoarius graeffei. Next base: position 27,051,964 of record NC_083590.1, on the reverse strand, counting down.
ACCACAATTGAAAAATTATCATTCAAAATAAAAACTTAAATGTGTGTGTCTGTACAGTGTCTTGCAAAAGTATTCATCCCCCTTGGTGTTTGTCCTGTTTTATTGCATTACAAGCTGGAATTAAAATGGATTTTTGGAGGGTTAGCACAATTTTTTGCTATGTTTTTTTTTTTGCTGGTTTTTGCACTGTTTATACAATGTCATAATACTCAGGTATCTGTCTGAATGTCCCTGCTCTGCACTTTATCAACACTGATGACTTGAACTTATGCTGCTTTTTGTTGTACTGATGTAATACTGGGTCAAATGCTTACACTGGGTTACTTAGGGGGGGTATGTATTTATTTATGGGTTTGCACTTTATCAACTCTGCTGTATGGATGCTCCAAACGAAATTTCGTTGTTCTTTTTTGTGACAATGACAATAAATATTCTAAATCTGAATCTTTGATTTACACAACATGCCTACCACTTTAAATGTGCATTTTTTGTGTGATACAAACAGTAATTAAAATGAAAAAAACCCCCAGAAATCTGGAGTGTGCATAAGTATTCACCCCCTTCATATGAAACCCCTCAATAAAAGTTGGTCCAACTAATTCACTTCATAAGTCACATAATTAGTTGATTAAGATCCACCTGTGTGCAATCAAAGTGTCACATGATCTGTCACATGATGTCTGTGTAAATCAACCTGTTCTGGAAGGACCCTGACTCTGCAACACTACTAAGCAAGCAACATGAAAACCAAGGAGCCTCCAAACAGGTCAGAGACAAAGTTGTGGAGAAGTATAGATCGGGGTTGGGTTATAAAAAATATCCCAAACTTTGAATATCCCACAGCACCATTAAATCCATTATAGCAAAATGGAAAGAATATGGCACCACTACAAATCTGACAAGAGAAGGCCGCTCATCAAAACTCACAGACCGTGCAAGGAGGGCATTAATCAGAGATGCAACAAAGACACCAAAGATAACACTGAAGGAGCTGCAAAGATCCACAGTGGAGATGGGAGTATCTGTCCATAGCCCCACTTTAAGCCGTACACTCCACAGAACGGGGCTTTATGGAAGAGTGGCCAAAAAAAAAAGCCACTGCTTAAGAAAATATAAAAAAAAAACACATTTGGAGTTTACCCAACAGCATGTGGCAGACTCCCCAAACACATGGAAGAAAATTCTCTGCTCAAATGTGACTAAAATTGAACTTTTTGGCCATCATGAGAAATGCCATGTGTAGCGCAAACCCAACACCCTGAGAACACCATTCCTACAGTGAAGCATGGTGGTCGCAGCATAATGCTATAGAGATATTTTTCATCTGCAGGGACAGGAAAGCTGGTCAGGTCTGAAGGAAAGATGGATGGCACTAAATACAGGGCAATTCTGTAGGAAAACCTGTTTGAGTTGGCCAGAGGCTTGAGACTGGGACGAAGGTTCACGGTCTAGCAGGACGCGGACCCTAAACAGACTGCTAAAGTTACACTGGAGTGGTTTAAAGGGAAACATTTAAAATGTCTTGGAATGGCCTCATCAAAGACCTTAATCCAATTGGGAATCTGTGGCATAACTTGAAGATTGCTGTACACCAACGCAACCCATCTAACTTGAAGGAGTTGGAGCAGTTTTGCCTTGAGGAATGGGCAAAAATCTCAGTGGCTTGATGTGCTAAGCTAATAGAGACATACCCCAAGAGACTTGCTACTGTAATTGCAGCAAAAGGTGGCTCTACAGAGTATTGACTTTTTTTTTTTGGGGGGGGGGGGGGGGGATTGAATACCTATGCACACTCCAAATTTCTGTTTTTTTTATCTTAATTATTGCTTGTGTCACAACAAAAAAACAATTCGCACCTTTAAAGTGTAGGCATTTTGTGTAAATCAAATGGTGCTAACCCTCCAAAAATCCATTTTAATTCCAGCTTGTAATGCAACAAAACAGGACAAACACTAAGGGGGATGAATACTTTTGCAAGACGCTGTATTTCAGGTGGTATAAGCATGTTGACAAGACTAAAGTAAGGAAACTCGCAGGAATGAGTGTATCTAACACACAGCCCACTGATCTCTGAGCCCCTGACAAACACGCTCCCGTCCCTCTTCATCATGTTTGCACACATGCTCACACAATCAAATGCACACACACACACACACACACACACACACACACACACACACACACACACACACACACACACACACACAGAGAGAATCAGAGGAAGAGCACTTATCTTCCTGACAGATCCCCTAAGGCCTGTCCTCTCACTCACAAGTAACAACATCTGAGACAGTCATATGCACACACACACACACACACACACACACACACACACACACAAATCATGGCTTTGCATAACATGCATAATTTCACATGCACAGTCACACAGATATAGAAAAACGCCTCATCGAAAACTTCCACAAGGAAGATTCCTCCTGCATCCAGTTGAATGTAAGTTCAGTCATAGGTCAGGGTGCAACATCAATCCTGCATCATATTTTGAGAGTACTGTATTTTAAAACGAGCATGGTGGAGAATTTTGGTTGCACCATGACATACTTAAAGCAGATAAATAAATACATTTCTGAGTGGATAGTATCTCCATCCTTGACTCTTGTATGCTGCATAAATGGGAATAAAAATCGACTGCAGTGTTGGCGTTTGAGCTGCCCCACTGAGCCAGCCAGCTCTGAGTGCGTCACGTCACTGCGGTAACCGGTTTTAAGGCCGAGGCCTTTTACAGCTATAGACCAAAGTCATATAAATAAACATTTATGGTGAAAGTAAGAAATACCGTTACCGACTTGCTCAACTAAGACTGATTTGACGTCATTGATTGTGGGTTGACTCTCATTAAAACAGGATGGGTGTTATAACTTATGCAACATACATGTACATGCATGCATTTTCACTGATAAAACGTAAAAGGCTCATTAAATAATCAGATGAACTGAGACAATCACATTCTGAAGCAAATTAAATAATCTCATACCGCTAACTTAAACACACAATACAAGTTACATGGATTAATCTAAATGCAGGTAAACAATGAGTTCTTTTTCTTTCTTTTTTTTAATCCAAATGAGAGTCGGAGCTTACCCGTCTGTGTTTTCGCTTCTTGAAGGCCGATCTTGTGGCCGATTGTTTTGAAACAATCTGACTTTCAGTTGTTTGTTCAGTTCTCTGTTCATTCGCTTCTTCCACGTAAGGGCGAGATGGCAGCAATATCCAGTTTAGAAATCAGATGGCTGCTCCACTCATTCTATATTTTGTCCATATGGAGTACTCCGCCATTACTGCTTGGCTCAGGCAATTACTAAAACCCGGGAAGGGACGGGACATCACCGGTTTTAGCAACAACCACAGGGAGGTCACTGCCCAAGCGATATGTCACGTCCTGTTCCATCCTGGGTTTTAGCAACAACCCTCAGCTCACTCCAGGAGAACTGGCGCAACTGAACTTTCCTTTTTAAAAAATAAATAAATAAAATAAATACTTTCCTTTTCTTGTTTTCTTTTCCTTTAATTATTGGTACTGCACCCTCTTTCAAAACGGGCTTATAGCCAACACTCCTCAACAGATCAGAGGTCTCGTATGAGTCTTCAGTAAAATGTGCAGAGCAGAGGAGAGACCACTTCGTAGGCGCCCAATGTGCCCGTGAACTTCTCACAAAACGTGTCCAAATCTTTGCAGTTTGAACATTCTTGGGCCATAAATGCAACATAAATCCACCTTTTGTTGTGTTGCTGCACCGCCAGCAACACATCTCCGTGGCATGGCGATAATTAGCTCAAAATGGAGGATCGGAGTTGCAGTCAGCTCTGTGTTTCAGTGTAGCGGAAATGACGATGAGACCAATAGACTTCCTGCTGTGACGTTACAGACGTCAAGGTCATTCACTCAGCCCGCGACCTATATGAACCACTTTAATTGTAAAAATTACTATATTAGATTTATTGTTAACGCTTAAAATTATTCCTGTGCCATTCTTGAGGTCTCAAGGCATTTATAAACAAAAAGTGAGGCCATGGTTCTGCATATACGCTTTAAGGTAGTGTGTAAAGAGATCAAAACTTTGTCGCTCAGAGAGATGTCGTGTATTTCACCATCCAATCAGAACCACAATCCATCAGAAACAGAAAATACTACCTCCATGACTGAGACTCAGAGAAGTTCAGTGAACCTTCCTCAATGAAACATTTACTTCAAGCTCGGTCTGCTAGGTCTGTCTCTCGAGTTTGACACTTTAACTTAATCAAAATTGACTGTGCTTTATAATAAAGTCAAATTGTCCACCTCTTCTATGTATACTCGCTGCTTTGCCTCTCATGTCACTGCGCATTTAGTAACTAACCCTAGCAACAAAAGATAATGAATCAGCTATAAACTTAGTCTGCATTTGAAACTGAATAACATTAACAGTCAATGCTGTAGGCCAGAAATGGCTTAAAAAATAACAAAATGAAAGGTTTCCACAATTAAAAAAATACTATAAACAGTAAGCAGTAAGCCATAATAAATGAAACAAAGTCAGTATTTGCTGTAAGACGACCCTTTTGCTTAAAAAAAAAATAGCAGTCTGAGGTCCAGTGAGTGCAGTTTGATGCGGAAATGAGCTGTAGGTTTTACTGAGCATCTTCCAGAACCAGCCACAGTTCTTCTGGACACTTTGTCACACTCGCTTCTTCATTTTGCACCAAAACCCAGCAGCCTTCATTATGTTTTCTTTTTTAATCTGAAAAGTGCTCTCTTACGTCATATGCTGCTCAGATACAAACTGGGTTTTTTTTCTGTAACATTTAATTTTGTGCTGGAAAATGAAACAAACGTTTGGAACTCAATTTTTTTTTTTTTTACTGACTCGATAATGTAGAAGTCATAAAATAGTCATAAAATGTATATAAGAAAGTTTGTATGAAAAAAGGGCGCCTAAGACTTTTGTACAGTACTGTACATTTCCACCAATCTCAGTTTGACCTATAACTTTGTGTGCTATCCTTTAAAGCCTATTTATCTCCTGAGATGGTTTATCCCATGATCCATTACTTCCATATGCACCATTACAGTATATTCCAGTGAGGTGAGCTCGTCTGGTAATTATAGACAGCTTTCTCCAGAAGGAAATCAGTATACCGTACTTGTCACAAAATAAAAAGAAAACAAAAACACATTTATAATCAGTAAAAAACAACAACAACAACCCCAAAACCCCCAAACAAACCAAAAAAAACCCCAACCCAACACTTTTTTTTCTCTCTCACACTGTGCAATTTGAATAGAGTTAATGAGTAGTTTTGTTTATGGCAGATGTTGCACCTACTATGGGGTATGTGACTTGGTGCAAACATTAACTTTTTAGTAGTTCGGTTCACAACAGTTCAATTTTATTTGTGTAGCACTTTTACCAAGGCAGCTTTCTGTAAATCTGGATATAGATTTAGATCCCTAATGAACAAGCCATAAGTGACAGTGGCAAGGAAACTGCCTGGAACAACATGAGGAAGAAAGCTTGAGAGGAATTAGATTCAAAAGGGCTCAAAACTCTTCTTCTTCTGGGTGACACTTGATAGTGAGATTTTAATAATTACACTTCTACAACTTCCTGGAATAAGCACATGAATGTCTTTATGATTAGACCAATAGACCATATAAATCTAGGGCGGCACGGTGGTGTAATGGTTAGCACTGTCACCTCACAGCAAGAAGGTTCTGGGTTCGAGCCCAGTGGTCGATGGGGGCCTTTCTGTGTGGAGTTTGCATGTTCTCCCCGTGTCTGTGTGGATTTCCTCCAGTCCAAAGACATGCAGGTTAGGCTAATTGGTGGCTCTAAATTGACTGTAGGTGTGAATGTGAGTGTGAATGGCTGTTTATCTCTATGTATCAGCCCTGCAACAACCTGGCGACTTGTCCACGGTGTACCCCGCCTCTCACCCATAGTCAGCTGGGATAGGGTCCAGCTTGCCCGTGACCCTACACAGGATAAGCGGTTATGGATAATGGATGGATCATATAAATCTGTACTGTGTACATGAAATTATCCACTGAAGCAAAGATGATATTCGGGCATAAGTGTTGTTGGGATGTGCAAATCTATAGGTTATCCATATGGGATCATCTACAACAGCAGAAGAGTCAGAAGCTCCAGTAGTCTGTAAACTCAAATGTAGTGACCCTTTGGTCCAATTGGATGCTTGATAACTGTAATTCTGTTCATCTCCTACCATTACTTAGTGCCTGTGATAGACACTGTTGAATGGATAGCTATCAATAAAGGCGTATAACTCATAATCCTGTAGCCAGGAGTAAAAATCTGATTGAAGTTTTATTACATAGTAAACTTGCTTACTGCTGCCATAAAAATCCTGTCAAGAAGGTATCCTTGATTACCTTGAACACCATCAAGGAAATCTATGCTGAGTAAGTGATAAGCAGGAAGATTTGGACATGAAAGGATGATGTATACTGTATCTGGATAGAAATAGCAGATTAGATTTAGGCCAGGTTCCTTTCCTTTCTGTCTTGTGCAGCAACAGAAGAAAAGACAGCCATTCATTGACAAGGCCTTATCTTCATGCTGCAGATGGCTGTGTGTGTTCCCAGAGCTAGTCAGGGCTTCGCTCCTTTTTCCCCCTCCAATGTCAGTCCTATACTACATTGCATTTCAGCTGTTGACATCATCTTCTGGGAAAAGAACACAGGGCTAGAGGAGCTCACTTGAGATCATTACTCCATCTTAGCTCAAATGATAGTGAAAGTGCTGTATATGCAGGTTTGCGAACTGGACTAAGCAACAAAGTAGTGAAAGTGTAATAAAAAGAGTTCTTGGAAATAAAACCTGAGACTTAAGTTTCATAACTACTTGATCTATTCATATTTCCCCTATTCATAGTTTCCTTTTTACATTCAGTGCCAGAAAATTAGCAAGTTTCTGGAAGTCACAGCTTTTTCAGAGGGTCAAATGACAAAGTAAGGCGGGAAGGAGACCGAATTGCTGAGGAGACATTAAAAAGCTGGCTAGTAGAGTATAACTCAACAGCTGATATGGAAATGAGCATAAGTTGGATAGATAACAGGCCTTTAATGTGAGGGCTTGATGCACCAACCAAGGACGGCTTTCTCCAAGGATTTTCTCCTCTTGCATGATGGTGTCAGTTGCCTACTAAGGGTAGCGGCAATAGTCTGCATTTGTAATACTTTAAACACAAAATTGGAAGAGGTATTATCATTGAAAAAGGGCCTGAGTACTAATAAAACCATTGTGTGTATTATTATTATTGGTGGCATGGTGGTGTAGTGGTTAGCACTGTTGCCTCACAGCAAGAAGGTTCTGCGTTCGAGCCCAGCGGCTGATGGAGGCCTTTCTGTGTGGAGTTTGCATGTTCTCCCCATGTCTGTGTGGGTTTCTTCCAGGTGCTCTGGTTTCCCCCACAGTCCAAATACATGCAGGTTAAATTAACGTGGGGGCAGCCTTGGGCTGAAGTGCCCCTGAGCAAGGTGCCTAACCCCCAACTGCTCCCCGGGTGCTGTAGCATACTGCACTGCCTACTGCTCTGGGTATGTGTGTGTGCTCATTGCTCACTTGTGTGTGTGTGTGTGTGTGTGTGTGTGTGTGTGTGTGTGTGTGTGTGTGTGTGTGTGTGCATGCGTGTGTTCACTGCTTCAGATGGGTTAAATGCAGAGGACAAATTTCACTGTGCTTGAGTGTGCATGTGACAAATAAAGGCTTCTTCTTCTTCTCTTTATTATTATTACACTACATATGGTGTACCTATCAGTACCAATAGTGTAAGGTTGTGACTGAATACATTATGTGGAATGAACACCTAATGTTCTAAACACTACTATGGTGGCATCGTATCTTGATATGTTACTAGTAGTGTATGGTTTAGGACGGCGGCACAATGGTGTAGTGGTTAGCGCTGTCGCCTCACAGCAAGAAGGTCCGGGTTCGAGCCCCGTGGCTGGCGAGGGCCTTTCTGTGTGGAGTTTGCATGTTCTCCCCGTGTCCGCGTGGGTTTCCTCCGGGTGCTCCGGTTTCCCCCACAGTCCAAAGACATGCAGGTTAGGTTAACTGGTGACTCTAAATTGACCGTAGGTGTGAATGTGAGTGTGAATGGTTGTCTGTGTCTATGTGTCAGCCCTGTGATGACCTGGCGACTTGTCCAGGGCGTACCCCGCCTTTTGCCCGTAGTCAGCTGGGATAGGCTCCAGCTTGCCTGCGACCCTGTAGAACAGGATAAAGCGGCTAGAGATAATGAGATGAGATGAGATGGTTTAGGACCTAGCCAAAATTAGCCTAGTTAACATTTCATACCACTATAAATCCATAAAAGATCTTGCAGTTTAAGCGGGCTGCTGAACAATTCATTACAACAATATAGCTACTCTGAGCAGATCAGTAGAAGTTGTAAAATTGTTGGGCAGATGAACTGAAACAGAAGAAACATTAAACAGAAATTTAAAATATTGTTGTAGAGTTGCTTTGCTTGCTGGCTTTTCTCTTCTCCTGCGCTACTTTTGCGAGACTGGAGAACCAATCAAAGAACTCTCTCGGTCTCTCTGACACCAGTTCAGCATGCTTACTTGGCACTGACTAGTTCCACCTAGTGCCAGTGTTGCTGGAACGACAGTCTGCTATGATATGAAATGAGAAACCAGTAATGTCCCACACTCACCACTTCATCTGGCCAGTGTAATGATGCCATTAAACACATCCTAATCTGCCAGACTCAACGACATCAACCTCATCTTGTGCATTAGAACTGTGCTTACAGCTGGCTTGCTTTTGGCCCAAAACTGAAATGCCACACAGGCCTTGAACGCATTTTGGACATTTTATGGCTCAGAATCCAAATGCCATTAAATAATTTAAAATTATTTAAAATGTGGTTGCTTACAGTTGTGCATTTGGCCCAAAATATACTTGCCATTGCTATAATTGGCTCTTATAGACCAAAAATGATAAAATCAGCTGAATATGGCATATTTTGTTCTCTGCTATTTTGGTAGTTGTCCCAGAAGGTTGTGAGTTGGGAAGAAAATTAGAGGAATGGGGAAATCATGATTAGGTTTATTCTATCAGCTCCTTCTAATCTAGCTGCTGTGGTTTGATGGATATTATGGAGTAAGGGTTAGTGTGAAAATTGAATCTGTGTCTGTGTGTGTCAACCAGGGTTGCAAACAGAAGAGTTCAAGCAGGAATATATTGTATACTGATTTCCTACATATCTGTACACAATAACAAAACTTGAGAGTGTAATAGTAAAGACACACTCTCTTTTAAAGACAGTAAGTATACAGAAATATGAAGACACAAGGTCACACTAAGTGTATGAACAATACAGTGACAAACTCTGTGAGAAATGGGGAGATGAAACTGGAGAGAGAGAGAGTGAGAGAGAGAGAGAGGGATGAGGGATAAGACAGACTGAGAGACAGGAACGTGGAGAAAGCAATAACTTGCCGAGAGGATACGATAACAGTGCTGTCTCTTTCAAATACCATCTCACCCAGTCTGCCTTGGGCTGAAAGGACCTTTCTGTCCATCATTCTGCAGAACAAGTAGCCAATCCACAGACCACATGATGTCTGGCTGAACACACACACACACACACACACACACACACACACACACAGAGTCCGGAGGGACGGAGGGTGGGGACAAGCTTCTAGTAAAACAAGTCTGGCACCTTTTCTTTTCTCCTCTGGAAGTGTGAAGAAATACCTCCTCTCTTATTTCACTTGATTTTTCCATCCTCTTCACTATTTTCCTTATCTATCTATCTATCTATCTATCTATCTATCTATCTATCTATCTATCTATCTATCTATCTATCTATCTATCTATCTATCTATCTATCTATCTATCTATCCTTTATTCAGCATAAAGAATTTATTCACAGATCTACACATGACGTCTGTAAAACCTTGCCAAAATGACCTAATCTGTGGTCGACTCTCTCCAGCAGTGTGCTTTTCTTTGCAATTGCTTTTTGTCCACAACCCATCTATATTAAAACCACCCTGTCGGAGACTACATTTAAAAGCCTAAGCGATAGGAACAGGAGTGAAAAGATGTAGATGGAACAGAAGCAAGAACACAGGCAGATGAATAGGAAAGGGGATCAAGCATGGACAGGAGGTGCAGGTAGGGGGAAGGGGATGGAACATAGAACAGGTGGTAGATCTGGAAGGTCTTGGAGACAGGAACAGAATCTGGTACCTGTGCTGAAGAAGAGACAGAAATAGTCATGTAAAATGGACAGGGAAGGGAATGGGGCACAGGGGCTGGCTTGAAGATCAACAGTAATGAGGAATGAATGGTGAAACAAGGCAGATGAATGGGAAAAGGGTTAGGACCAATGGTATGGGCAGGAGAGAGGGTTTGGGGTATGGAACAGGAGGTGGATCAGTAGCCAATGCTGAAGAAGAGACTTGAAAACAGTTTGAAACAGGGACAGGGCCTGGTACCTGTGCTGAAGAAGAGACAGGAAAGGTCATGTATAATGGACAGGGAAGAGGACAGGACACAGGATCTGGCATAAAGATTAACAGTAATGAGGAGTGAACGGTGGAATGAGGCAGATGAAAGGGAACAGGGATAGGAGCAGTGGTTTGGGCAGGGGAAAAAGGAAAGGGATGGGAAAGAGAACAGGAGGTAGATCTGGAAAGGTCTGAACACAGGGACAGGGTCTGGTACTGTACCTGTCCTGAAGAAGAGACAGGAAAGGTCTGGACAGAGAAGGGGATGGGGCACAGGATCTGACTTGAAGATCAACAGTAATGAGGAATGAATAGTGGAATGAGGCAGATGAATGGGGAAAAGGATAGGAGCAGTGGTATTGGCAAGGGAGAGGGGATGGAGCATGGACCAGGAGGTGGATCAGGAGCCAATGCTGAAGAAGAGACTTGAAAATAGTTGGAGACAGGGACAAGGCCTGGTACCTGTGCCAATGAAGGAACAGAAAAAGAGCATGGTTCCAGGGTTGTAAAATGGACAGGGAAGGGGACTGGGGACAAGATCTGTCTTTCAGATCAATAGTAATGAGAGCTGAATGCTGTGGAAGAACATGGAACTGAGGTAGGGAAATAGGAAAAGAGATCAAGCAGGGACAGAAATTGTGGTATGGGCAGGGGAAAGGGGACACAGAACATTAGGTGGATCTGGAGAAGAAACTTGGAAAGGATTGGAGAGAGGGAAAGGGCCTGGTACTTCATCATAATTTTTGTCTCCCTTGTCCAGCACTATTGCCAGATCGGGGTCCATGTGGACCCTATTGATCCACATGTCGTATTAATTGGAGCATAGTTTTATGTTGGATGTCCTTCCTGCCTCAACCTTCCCATTTCTGGGCTTGGGGAAATGACCATTCACACACACACACGTTCATACCAATAGACAATTTAGAGTACCCAGTTAACCTAACTGCATGTCTTTGGACTGTGGGGGAAACCCACACTGGGAGAACATGCACATTCCACACAGAAAGGTCCCTGTTGGCCCCTGGGCTCGAACCCAGAGGTGACAGTGCTAACCACTGCAACACCATGCTGCCGGAAAGGGCCTAGTACTTGTCCTGAAGAAAGGATGGGAAAGGGCCTGGGACAAGGAGTTGTAAAATGGTTATTGAAGGAGATGAGACAGGGGCAGGGATCCGTCTGTCTTCCTTGTTTGCATAAATTTCCCAAAAACCCAAAGACATTTCCATGTTCTACTTCCTATATAGAGTCTATATGCACAGAATGATAGACATAAGCCTGCTTTTAAGCTAATTATAGACATAAGCTAATTGCTTTTAAGCATTTCTCACATTATATCGGATAGCATGGTCAGTGTGCTACAATGTAACTTGGATTTTAGTTAAAAGCCAGATAGGCTAGATAAAGGACCTTCCTTATCGTTTGTTGATCAGAGCTACACTAAATTACCTGACTAATTAATTTGCATCCTGGTTCATTCCTTCATCATGAATCCCCTGTTCTGCAGAGCAGTGGCCATGTAAAGCATTATGTTTTGATGTGTACTAATCAGATTAATAGAAACCAAGGCTGATAAATAAGATAAAGAAGTGCTCATTTATGAATTAATTATGATGCAAACCTGATTAAATAGTGCCTCATGGACCAAAATGTCTGCAACTTGGCTGGCTGGGAGGGCTCTCTGGTGAATATGAATATGGATATGGGCAAATGAAGATGTGCACCGAGTGCAAGGCTCGTGCTGAGTGCTGCAGGCCAGCCTAATTACCAATGCCTGGTTCTTTGAGCTCTGGATGCTCCACATGTGAAGAGCATACTTCACAAACAGATCAATGACATGTGTATGGTATAAACATACCCCAGACCATTGCCAGGGCACTTATGGTGCTGGAGGACCACCTTGCTGGTTTTTTTTTGCTTTCTCTCTATCCCTTTCTTCCTCCTCTTTTTTCATCCCAAGGGGGACTAAGTCAAGCTGCAACAGGATTCAGTTGGGGAGGATTTGAATCGCTGTTCCCACGGAAACGAGCAAGATGTCGCTACCATGACAACAAGACATCATTCTGCACAACATAGAGCCCAGGCCTGCTCATCTATCTCTCTGTCAGTCTATTCAGACTATTTCCATCTCTCTGTCTTTCTCCTTTTTCCCCCAGTCTCTCTCTTCACACCTGATTTTGCAGATTGCCAGCTGTTATAATGTCATGAAAATTGAGCCAGCATCAGAATAATTGAGATATCTCTCAGAGGAAACAGTCTGCTGTGACAGATATTGATCAATACCATAAGGCAGAAGGGTTCTCATTTCAATTTGGGTCATCTGCTGTCAACCAATTTCAGCCATGTTTATAGAACATTGGCTCCTCATAGTAATTTGTAGCCATTGCTAATTTATTTATCCTGGCCAGCAAGTTATCAGATCTTCATTCATGTTCACACCAGATGAGGGACAGTATATGAAGCAGGGAAGTTTCATAACTGTTTTATTAGGGTCACTGACATTTTGCAAATCCTATAGTGGTTGTGATTGTGAACTTCTCCTCCCACATCCATCCTGTTCTCCTTAATGAGGGTTAGATCAAGACTATGAGGTGGTTGCATCTTCTTGATTTGTTGTTCATATGCTCTGGTGCCAGTGTTTGCTCCATGAACCCACTTCTCCTGATGTGGAGTGACATTTATTGCAGGCTGCCCTTTGGGATTTGTGGTTTATTTTTTTGTAATGGCCTCTTCTCTCTTGCCTCCCTCCTTTTCATCCCCTCCTCTTCACTGGCCTGGTGCAGGAGTCCCGTTTGAGCAGATCTGGAGTGAAGGCAAGGGCGTCGCGGCTTTGGATTATTGATGCGCCTGTCGGAGGAAGTTTTCATCAGACGCTCGCTGGAGGAAGAGTGCATGTCTGTGACCCTTGTGAGGTCTAACACTCACTGGCCATCTTAACCTTTGCTAGAAAGGTGGCTGGACATTTGTCCCTGTGTGTTTTCAGTGAGGTGAAAGGGTGCCTGACTTGCTGGTGCCAGTTTCTGCCGTAGCTCTTTTCCAGTGAGCACTACTACACTAGCCAAGAGAGATTTGCATTTCCAGTATATCAGACAATTTAGACATGTGATCTCATCCCCTAGCATGAAGATATGGAGCTCAAATTCATGTATGCATGGCTGTCTTACTACAAATGGACCTTGTTTTTTTCATGCTCATGTGTGAATGTTGATGAATACTAATCTCATCTCATCTCATTATCTGTAGCCGCTTTATCCTGTTCTACAGGGTTGCAGGCAAGCTGGATCCTATCCCAGCTGACTACGGGCGAAAGGCGGGGTACACCCTGGACAAGTCGCCAGGTCATCACAGGGCTGACACATAGACACAGACAACCATTCACACTCACATTCACACCTACGGTCAATTTAGAGTCACCAGTTAACCTAACCTGCATGTCTTTGGACTGTGGGGGAAACCGGAGCACCCAGAGGAAACCCACGCGGACACGGGGAGAACATGCAAACTCCACACAGAAAGACCCTCACCGGCCACGGGGCTCGAACCCGGACCTTCTTGCTGTGAGGCGACAGCGCTAACCACTACACCACCGTGCCGCCCTTGAATACTAATCATGCATAAAATTACAAATTATGTTCATGGTACAAATGTTTTATATTTAGTAAAACAGAACTCCCAGAAGCTTGCAGAGAGCTGAAAAAAAAAAGACTAAAAGGCAAAAGAGCACCTCCTAAGTACGGCATGTGTTAAATCTTCAGGTAATGCAGCTCAACCACTGCAGCAAATCAGCTCCCCAATCTCATGGATTTGTTTTGGATTGCTTTTTTTTTCCAAGTCATGAATATGAAATGACTGGCAAAAGTTTAATTATATTCATGCAGGTAATTGAAATAAACAAGCAATTAAAACATAAAAGTGTAATCTGCATAAAAAAGGCAATAAACGTAATTATGCAATTTTTTGGTGACTATCACATTATTGAGTTTATTTACTCCAGAGCTTTTGTTGGACACAAATGCTTTTCTGAACTAAATGGATTTCAGAAATATGACTTTCACATCCAGCTTGATAAATGAAATCCAGTGTGTGCATATTAGTGTGTATGTATATTTTTTTTATGTGCACGCACACACGCACGCACGCACACACACACACACACACACAGTGGTGCTTGAAAGTTTGTGAACCCTTTAGCATTTTCTATATTTCTGCCTAAATATGACCTAAAACCTCATCAGATTTTCACACAAGTCCTAAAAGTAGATAAACAGAACCCAGTTAAACAAATGATACAAAAATATTATACTTGGTCATTTATTTATTGAGGAAAATGATCCAATATTACATATTTGTGAGTGGCAAAAGTATGTGAACCTCTAGTTAATTTGAAGGTGAAATTAGAGTCAGGTGTTTTCAATCAATGGGATGACAATCAGGTGTGAGTGGGCACCCTGTTTTATTTAAAGAACAGGGATCTATCAAAGTCTGAGCTTCACAACACATGTTTGTGGAAGTGTATCATGGCACGAACAAAAGAGATTTCTGAGGACCTCAGAAAAAGCATTGTTGAAGCTCATCAGACTGGAAAAGTTTACAAAACCATCTGTAAAAAGTTTGGACTCCACCAATCTACAGTCAGACAGATTGTGTACAAATGGAGGAAATTCAAGACCATTGTTACCCTCCCCAGGAGTGGTCGACCAACAATGATCGTGTAATAGTCGGCGAGGTCACAAAGGACCCCAGGGTAACTTCTAAGCAACTGAAGGCCTCTCTCACATTGACTAATGTTAATGTTCATGAGTCCACCATCAGGAAAACACTGAACAACAATGGTGTGCATGGCAGGCTTGCAAGGAGAAAGCCACTGCTCTCCAAAAAGAACATTGCTGCTTGTCTGCAGTTTGCTAAAGATCACGTGGACAAGCCAGAAGGCTATTGGAAAAATGTTTTGTGGACAGATGAGACCAAAATAGAACATTTGGTTTAAATGAGAAGCGTTATGATTGGAGAAAGGAAAACACTGCATTTCAGCATAAGAACCTTATCCCATCTGTGAAACATGGTGGTGGTGGTAGTATCATGGTTTGGGCCTGTTTTGCTGCATCTGGGCCAGGACTGCTTGCCATCATTGATGGAACAATGAATTCTGAATTATACCAGCAAATTCTAAAGGAAAATGTCAGGACATCTGTCCATGAACTGAATCTCAAGACAAGGTGGGTCATGCAGTAAGACAATGACCTTAAGCACACAAGTCGTTCTACCAAAGAATGTTTAAAGAAGAATAACATTCATGTTTTGGAATGGCCAAGTCAAAGTCCTGACCTTAATTCAATCGAAATATTGTGGAAGGACCTGAAGCAAGCAGTTCATGTAAGGAAATCCATCAACATCCCAGAGTTGAAGCTGTTCTGTATGGAGGAATGGGCTAAAATTCCTCCAAGCCGGTGTGCAGGACTGACCAACAGTTACCGCAAATGTTTAGTTGCAGTTATTGCTGCATAAGGGGGTCACACCAGATACTGAAAGCAAAGGTTCATATACTTTTTCCACTCACAGATACTGTATGTAATATTGGATCATCTTCCTCAATAAATAAATGACCAAGTATAATATGTTTGTCTCATTTGTTTAACTGGGTTCTGTTTATCTACTTTTAGGACTTGTGTGAAAATCTGATGATGTTTTAGGTCATATTTATGCAGAAATATAGAAAATTCTAAAGGGTTCACAAACTTTCAAGCACCACTGTATATATGGTGGCATGGTGGTGTAGTGGTTAGCACTGTTGCCTCACACCATAAGGTCCTGCTGATGAGGGCCTTTCTGTGTGGAGTTTTCATGTTCTCCCCGTGTCTGTGCGGGTTTCCTCTGGGTGCTTTGGTTTTCCCCCACAGTCTAAAGACATGCAGGTCAGGTTAATTGGTGGCTCTAAATTGACTGAGTATGAATGGTTATTTGTCTCTGCGTGTCAGCCCTATGATGACCTGGTGCCTGCAACCCTGTACAGGATAAAGTGGCTACAGATAATATATATATATATATATATATATATATATATATATATATATATATATATGTATGTGTGTGTGTGTGTGTGTGTGTGTGTGTGTATGTATGTGTGTGTGTGTGTGTGTGTTTATTTGTATAAATAATATGCACATATTTATTAGTGTGTATGTATATATTTACCAATTCTAGCAGGTGCAGGAAATGATTATGGTATATCAACGTTAAGAGAAAGCATATATCTCTCCACATGTCCCTTCTGGGCTCAGTTTCTGACTCTACACTGACCACTAAGCCATATGGCATGAATTTATATAATCCATCCATCCATTTTCTTCCACTTATCTGAAGTCGGGTTGCGGTGGCAGCAGGCTAAGCAGGGTATTCCAGGCGTCCCTCTCCCCAGCAACGCTTTCCAGTTCCTCCTGAGGATCCCAAGGTGCTCCAAGGCTAGATGAGATATATAATCTCTTCAGCATGTTCTAGGTCTACCCCAAGGTCTCCTCCCAGTTGGACGTGCCAGGAAAACCTCCAAAGGAAGGCACCCAGGAGGCATCCTAATCAGATGCCCGAACCACCTCAGCTGACTCCTTTCATTATGAAGGAGCAGCAGCTCTACTCCAAGATCCCTCCGGATGTCTGAGCGCCTCACCCTAAGGGTGAGCCCAGCCACCCTATGGAGAAAGCTCATTTCAGCCACCTGTATCCGCAATCTCATCCTTTTGGTCACTACCCAAAGATATACAATGAAACTTATATACAACCCCGATTCCAAAAAAGTTGGGACAAAGTACAAATTGTACATAAAAACGGAATGCAATGATGTGGAAGTTTCAAAATTCCATATTTTATTCAGAATAGAACATAGATGACATATCAAATGTTTAAACTGAGAAAATGTGTCATTTAAAGAGAAAAATTAGGTGATTTTAAATTTCATGACAACAACACATCTCAAAAAAGTTGGGACAAAGCCATGTTTACCACTGTGAGACATCCCCTTTTCTCTTTACAACAGTCTGTAAACATCTGGGGACTGAGGAGACAAGTTGCTCAAGTTTAGGGATAGGAATGTTAACCCATTCTTGTCTAATGTAGGATTCTAGTTGCTCAACTGTCTTAGGTCTTTTTTGTCGTATCTTCCATTTTATGATGTGCCAAATGTTTTCTATGGGTGAAAGATCTGGACTGCAGGCTGGCCAGTTCAGTACCCAGACCCTTCTTCTATGCAGCCATGATGCTGTAATTGATGCAGTATGTGGTTTGGCATTGTCACGTTGGAAAATGCAAGGTCTTCCCTGAAAGAGACGTCGTCTGGATGGGAGCATATGTTGCTCTAGAACCTGGATATACCTTTCAGCATTGATGGTGTCTTTCCAGATGTGTAAGCTGCCCATGCCACACGCACTAATGCAACCCCATACCATCAGAGATGCAGGCTTCTGAACTGAGCGCCTATAACAACTTGGGTCGTCCTTCTCCTCTTTAGTCCAAATGACACGACGTCCCTGATTTCCATAAAGGACTTCAAATTTTGATTCGTCTGACCACAGAACAGTTTTCCACTTTGCCACAGTCCATTTTAAATGAGCCTTGGCCCAGAGAAGACGTCTGCGCTTCTGGATCATGTTTCGATACGGCTTCTTCTTTGAACTATAGAGTTTTAGCTGGCAACGGCAGATGGCACAGTGAATTGTGTTCACAGATAATGTTCTCTGGAAATATTCCTGAGCCCATTTTGTGATTTCCAATACAGAAGCATGCCTGTATGTGATGCAGTGCCGTCTAAGGGCCCGAAGATCACGGGCACCCAGCATGGTTTTCCGGCCTTGACCCTTACACACAGAGATTATTCCAGATTCTCTGAATCTTTTGATGATATTATGCACTGTAGATGATATGGTATGTTCAAATTCTTTGCAATTTTACACTGTCGAACTCCTTTCTGATATTGCTCCACTATTTGTCGGTGCAGAATTAGGGGGATTGGTGATCCTCTTCCCATCTTTACTTCTGAGAGCCGCTGCCACTCCAAGATGCTCTTTTTATACCCAGTCATGTTAATGACCTATTGCCAATTGACCTAATGAGTTGCAATTTGGTCCTCCAGCTGTTCCTTTTTTGTACCTTTAACTTTTCCAGCCTCTTATTGCCCCTGTCCCAACTTTTTTGAGATGTGTTGCTGTCATGAAATTTCCAATGAGCCAATATTTGGCATGAAATTTCAAAATGTCTCACTTTCGACATTTGATATGTTGTCTATGTTCTATTGTGAATACAATATCAGTTTTTGAGATTTGTAAATTATTGCATTCCGTTTTTATTTACAATTTGTACTTTGTCCCAACTTTTTTGGAATCGGGGTTGTATCATACATCACCTCACTGTCTTCTCTCTCCTCTCTGTTAACCCTTTTCCATCAAGGCAGTTCAAGGGCTGGTTCAGAGCTGGTGCCTAATCTTGAACCAGCTCTTCACATTTCTTTCAGCCAAAGACCAGGCTCTCAGCCAGGAAAACTGGTTCCAGAGTGGCACTAACTCTTTTTTGATCTAGAACCAAGCACTGCTTACATCCGAAGCTTGGGGTGGGATTATCATGACCATAAGACCAACTCAAACTTTGTGACTGCCATGTTTTGAAAACAGAGCTACTGTAGTGTCTAGTCTGACGAATCCAAAGAAGAAGAAGAAAATGTGATCATGTAGTCCATCTTTGTTGTTGGCGTGAGAGGGGCAGACTAGTGGCTAGTGGAAGGGCTAGCAGTGCTAGCGGCAAGGTTCGTGCCTGGGAAAGGTGAGACATATGTAGTGACGTAATGAAGTGGCTTTTTGGTGGTTCTTTAGCCAGTGCAAAAGGAAACCCGTTCTTAGAAGGTTCGCAAGTTGAAACATCTCTGGACCAGCACTAGCACCAGCCCAGAACTAGCACCTGGTTTGCGTTTGTGGAAAGGGGGTATGTGTGAGACAGGCCAGGGCAGATATACAGGATATTCTGGACTCTATCCTACAGCTGTTTTCTGACATCACTGTGAATCCTTGAAGAAAATAAAAAGAAGCTGAGAATGCAACAAATGTTTTATAGCACAAGTGACTGCATAATGCTGGACTGCATATTACAATCCGTATAGAACACCACTGTAATCACAAACACAGCTGGCGCATGATAAGGAGACAAACAGTGGTGTCATCAACCAATTATCAAATGACTGGAATTAGATGTTTATTTTCAATTACTTTGTACAAAGGATAAGTCGATATTTTACTGCGTTTCATAAAAGATGTTCTACACAATGTGACAGTGAATTATGCAGCTGAGCATTTAAACAGTCTGGGTGTATACTGAGACTCTTATGATGAGAGATTGAATAATCTCATCAAGAATGTCATGACATTTTTACATTTCTGATATGTCTGTTTAATTCCTCATATAATGCTTATGAATAAAAATATTTTTCTTTACAATTCAAAGCTGCATTTCTATGCAATTAGGTCACATATTCAGTTCCATTCCTAGTGCACAGCCACTTGCTTAATCATCAACAAAACCTTTCAAATACCCTGGGCTTGGAGCTGATTAGCATAAGTCTGTTTAGTTCATTGAGTACATTCTGACCTCTACTTGACCATGCATTAGATCAGGAGTGCTAAAGTCCAGTCCCTGCTCAACCATAACCTACTAACCCAGGTCATTAAACTTGGGCAAATCAGAAACCTCAGGTGTGAGCAGGGAAATCAACAAACTGACTGGGACTCCAGCCCTCCAGTGTGTGTGTGTGAGAGAGAGAGAGAGAAAGAGAGAGAGATTGGTGGGTCTATACTGCCTTCTTGAGTTATTGACAGTGACACCAGCAGACTTGAACCTGAATCTTCACTCCCTCATCTACGCTCCACATCACAGATCATCCTGCTAAAAGCCTCAGGCAGTGTGTGCACCATACATAAAGTGCATTAAACTGTCTGTCTGAAGATGTGTGATATATCACCTGGACTTTTATGAATTTGTGTGTGTGTGTGTGAGCTTTTGTTAGTCGAACTTAGGTGCTGTTATCCTAATTATGTTAATTAACACTATTAAAGTATATGAAAATGTTTGAATTGCTTTGGGTTTAAACTGAGTTGCAACATCTGCAACTGCACTTGCATTTGATCATCTTTATTATGATTTCCCGTCTAAAGTTAAAATGCTGCAGAACTTCCCACTGTTATTTGGGAAAACACTTGATGTGTACATTCCTGAGCCCCCTGTAACATTCTGCCCATGCCGTAGTTTGTTTGTCCATTTGTTACTTTGCTGTGAGTCTTATCAAGATCATTCCTGCTACTGTTTTCCATTTCATTTATGTTTCACTATTAAACTTACTGCACACTTGTGTCTCACTTTACCTTTTGTTGCCACTGTCATCTCTAGATATTACACACATCAGGAATGCTGTTATCAGTGACAGGATGGCATGATGTGTCCCAAAATGTTTTATTCCTCTTTTACCACAGCAAGTATACATTATACTTTTGATCAGTTTATAGTTATGGTTAATGTTGTGGAAAGTTATTTCATGTTATCACTTACATTATAGCAGCTGGAAGAGGATCCCATCCATCCAGCCATGCTGTAAAACTTACTGACACTGGAGAGTTCTTCCATAAATAAATAAATAAATTTAACAGTTATTCCACAAAAATGAGTCATACATGAGCCGATAGCCGATGAGGCGCATAGCACCGAGTTGGCTATAAACCATGTACGACAAGATTAAGTGGAATAACTGTTTTATTCTATCCACATTCACTGGATTTTGAGAAACAGAGCATTTTTATTATTTTTTGCACATTCGATAAATAAAAACTTTATCCAAAAAGTCCAACAAAATCATTTCCGCTAAGATTGTGAACAATCCAGCAAAATGACAGTAGCAATTTGTGAAAAATGCTATAATAACCAGGTCCCGGTCGGGGCAAAACATCATCCAGTAAGGGTCCTTAGGCAAGACCCCTCATGATATATCAGCCTACCTCAGGAATGAGTGAAGACATAACTGATAGAGTCATACCGGCTCAGACGTCGCCCGGGTCAACAAGGTCTGCGTCAGTTGCTAGGGAACCAGGGCAAACTGATGAGAAATTGGCTACTGGAACAAGACATCGATGGACGAGGACAGAAAATATGGATTTGCTGGAATGCTACTATACAAGCAATCCCAGAGAGAGGGGATACATGCAGCGAATGTGGGACCATTGGATACTTCGAAACCCACAATCAAGGCTAACAAAGAAGCAGCTATTAGCCCAGTGTTCCAACATCCGTAATCGAAATCTACTATCACAACTAGAGATTAATGAAATACAACAACGATGCTATGGCAAGGGGGAGCCAGGAAGACAGGTCAGCGGGGAGATGTCATCATCATCCCCACAACCAGAGATTGGGTACCAGGCCCCAACAGCTAACACAAGAGCTGCTGACCTGAGAAGGAAGATCGTGACCCAACTGGAAACCTGGAGCCCCTGACGAATACCGAAGCTGAGTTGCCAAGTACCTTCAGAAGATCTACTAGTAGATGTGAATGCTGCTCTGAAGACAATCTCCACAAGAACCATCACTGAGACCAACAAGCTGATACACAGTACAGCAACAGTAATCATGGAGATGCTTGGACACAAGGTGGGCTCGGGACATAACAAACAGTATCCACCATGGAAGAGACGATTAGAGGCCAAGATAAAGGCAGTACGGAGAGAAGTTAGCCAGCTAGCTGAACTACAGAAAGGGAACATGGTGAATAAAGGGGCACCCAGGAAGTACAACTCAATCTCCATACCAGAGGCACTCGAAACTGCCAAACAGTGACTAACAGCTCTGGCCACCCAGTTGAAGAGATACACCAAGGAGGGAGAGGCCAGGAGAATAAACAAGCTGTTCTCCACTGAACCAGCCAAGGTGTACTCTCAGTGGCAGGGGAACAACAACCGGTCAGACCCACCAAGAGCTGAGGTGGAAAAATACTGGAAAGACATATGGGAAAGAAAGGCATCACACAACACCGATGCCCAATGGTTAGTGGACCTAAGAGCTGACCACAGCAACCTCCCAGAACAAGAACCAGTAACCATCTCAATGGCAGACGTCCAAGAAAGAGTGTCAAAGATGAAGAGCTGGACAGCACCAGGCCCCAATATGATCCATACGTACTGGCTGAAGAAGCTAACTGCACTCCATGAACGCCTATCAGCACAGATGAACCAGCTGCTGAGGGATGAGACCCACCCAGAATGGCTAACCCAAGGCAGGACAGTCCTAATCATGAAGGACCCCCAGAAGGGACCCATCCCATCCAACTACCAGCCAATTACCTGTCTCTGCACAACATGGAAGGCCCTGTCAGGCATCATTGTGGCAAAAATGAGTAAGCATGTGGCTCAATACATGAGCGAAGCACAGAAAGGGATTGGCAGTAACACCAGAGGAGCCAAGCACCAGCTACTCGTTGATAGAACAGTCGCCCGAGACTGTAAGAAGAGACAGACCAACCTGTGCACTGCCTGGATTGACTACAAGAAAGCCTATGACTCAATGCCACACACATGGATACTGGAATGTCTGGAACTGTATAAGATCAACAGGAACCTAAGGACCTTCATCCAGAACTCAATGGAAATGTGGAAGACAACCCTAGAGGCCAACTCAAAACCCATTGCCCAAGTCAACATCAAGTGCGGCATATACCAAGGAGATGTGCTATCACCACTGCTGTTCTGCATAGGCCTGAACCCCCTCAGTCGAATCATCACGAAGAGCGGCTACGGGTACCGATTCCGTAGTGGGGCAACAATCAGCCACCTGCTCTACATGGATGACATCAAGCTGTATGCCAGGAACGAGCGAGAAATAGACTCGCTGATCCACACCACCCGGATCTACAGCGATGACATAGGGATGTCATTCGGATTGGACAAGTGTGGCCGGATGGTCTCAAAGAGAGGCAAGATGATCCGGACTGAGGGGATTGACCTACCAGAGGGCAACATAGGTGATATCCAAGACAGCTACAAGTACCTTGGCATCCCACAGGCTAATGGAAACCATGAAGAGGCCACAAGGAAGTCAACCACAGCCAAATACCTCCAGAGAGTAAGACAGGTCCTGAAAAGTCAGCTGAATGGTAAGAACAAGGTCCGAGCCATCAACATGTACGCACTACCAGTCATCAGATACCCCGCTGGTATCATAAACTGGCCAAAGGAGGAGATAGAAGCCACAGATATCAAGACTAGAAAGCTCCTCACCATGCATGGAGGGTTCCACCCCAAGTCCAGCACCCAGAGACTATACACTAAGTGGAAAGAGGGAGGCCGAGGGCTAGTGAGCGTCAAGACCACAGTCCAGGATGAAACATTGAAAATCCAAGAATACATCAGAAAGATGGCCCCAAAGGATGAACTGCTAAGTGAATGTCTCAGGCAGCAGAACCCTGATGAGAGCGCAGAGGAGGAGGAGGAGGAACAGACAACCTGGAGGGACAAACCCCTACATGGCATGTACCACCGTCAGATAGAGGAAGTGGCTGATATCAAGAAATCCTACCAGTGGCTGGATAATGCAGGACTGACAGACAGCACAGAGGCACTAATCATGGCAGCACAAGAACAGGCCATAAGCACAAGAGCCATAGAGGCCAGGATCTACCAGAGTAGATCAGACCCAAGATGCAGACTGTGCAAAGAAGCCCCTGAAACAGTCCAGCACATAGTAGCAGGGTGTAAGATGCTAGCTTGATCAACGTACATGGAGAGGCACAACCAAGTGGCTGGGATAGTATACAGGAACATCTGCAACCAGTATGGAATAGAAGTACCCAAGTCCCAATGGGCCATACCACAGAAGGTGGCTGAGAACAACAGGGCCAAGGTTCTGTGGGACTTCAGCTTCCAGACTGACAAACAGATCCTGGCTAACCAACCGGACATAGTGGTGGTGGACAAAGAGCAGAAGAGGGTGGTGGTGATAGATGTGGCGATCCCAGCTGACGCCAACATCAGGAAGAAGGAACATGAGAAACTTGAGAAGTATCAAGGGTTGAAAGAGCAGCTGGAACGGATGTGGAAGGTTAAGGGTTGCGTGGTCCCCATGGTAGTGGGGGCACTTGGGGCAGTAACCCCCAAACTGGGAGAGTGGCTCCAGCAAATCCCAGGAACAACATCTGAAGCCTCAGTCCAGAAGAGCGCAGTACTAGGAACATCGAAGATACTGCGCAGAACCCTCAAACTCCCAGGCCTCTGGTAGAGGACCCGAGCTTGAGGATGACATGGATACCACCCCCCCGCTGGGGGTGAGAAGGAGATTTTATATATATATATATATATATATATATATATATATATATATATATATATATTGCTTTCAAGTAGAAATTTTATTTAATCCTTGGTTGGTTCAGGAACATGCTCCGCCATTTTCTTTTTTATTATTGGATTTACTGGTCTGTGTTCTGCTCTTGGATCCTACTCACCACATCTCACCACACCCTTAACAGTACATTCTGGCCAACATGGATCCAGCGAAACTGAACCATCTGAGAACGGTTATGCATCAGCAAGGAGCCCTCCTCGGGACCCACCAACAGGAACTCAAGCAGATCACCCAGAACCTGGCCACCCTGTCCAACTCACTCAACCTTCTAGCCACACAACTCCAGCGCTCCCAAGCCTTGCCCAAGACTCATTCGCTCCACACTCGCATCCAAGAGGCAGGCCGACAAACGTCGCTCCAAGGCACCCACCTACCGAGTAGGCCAACGAGTTATGCTCTCCACGCGCCACCTGCCACTTAGGACCATCTCTCGCAAGCTAGCACCCAGGTTCCTTGGACCCTTCCTCATCAAGAAGGTAATCAACCCATGTTCTGTTAGACTGGCATTACCACTCACCATGCGATGTGTTCACCCTACCTTTCATGTATCCCAGATTAAACCTCTGGTCTCCAGTCCTTTGTAAATTCATATTCAGTGACATCTTGAGCTTTATGAAGGCTTGGATTGATGATAATTGTCATCATAAAATGGTTCCACCCATTGGAATTTAAAACATAAATGTTGATCCCATCATAGACTACCACACACATTCACACCTAGGGCAAGTTATGGTTTCCAATCCACATACCAGCATGTTTTTGGGTGGTGGAAGGAAACTTGGAGACACAAAGAAAACCCCACACAAACACAGGGACAACATATGTACCTTGTAACCTGAGAGCAGAGTCAAACTGGGTATTCTGGATCTGTGTTTCAATTCCTGAAGGTCCAACCACTGGATGATCTAGCTTAGCTGTACCTGTGTAGAGCAGTGGTGAACTGTTACTTTTAGAGCTGAGACTTCAGTTCAGCCAAAACTTAGCCAGACACCAAAAAAGCAACAAGGCAAATGATTTTGTAAGGGATTAGTGGCAGGGTGGCAGGTCACTTTGTTGTGTGTAGTTGTTGATGTTGATTTTAAAAGTAACTTACAGAGGGAAATGAATACTTAAGTCTGAGTGAAAAATACTGTAGCGAGCATGCAGTGTGGAAGAAGAGTCTGGAGACAGAAATCTTAGTTTCTTGGTCGTTAGCCTGTGCTACTTGCTCTCGATAGCACTAGCTTGACTGCTTTATTAACATTGGCTAACACTACTGATGAACGCTACACTGGCTGGAAGATGACTTCACTGTTGTGCTGACAGCGCCAACTCGCGGTTAAGCTTGCGTTGGCCTTTGAGAAGGCCGAGGACGATAAATTTTTGGTCCCTCGCACTATAAATCAAAATCTGAATGGCTAATTCATCTGTCACTTCCTACATAAACATACACTGCCATGGCCTTCTGTCCCAGCAATGAAGTCCTAACCAATGAGTGATCCAGCTCTAAATTCTTCTCTGCCTAGAGACAACAAACAAAAAAAATCTCATTGGATAACTCGATTTTAAAGTTTTCAGGACAGTAACCCTTTCATTTCTGAAGCAAATTTGATAGAAAATGAGGCCAAATTAGAGTTAGAATAAAATAATTATAATGAAAGAATTTAAAGAATGAAAGAAATTAAATATAACATTTGAAACACTAATATGTTTGAGCTTTCTCTGAAGGCCTAGAAGGCCCTGATGGTTCCTCTCTGGTATGGACACCACAGAAGAATTTTTGTGATTTTTGTGCTTGCTATTACAAAATTCTAAACAATTTATTTTCAATCATGCTTTGATATAAAATGATTAAAAGATTAAATACAAGTATAACGATATTGTGAAATAAAAAATAAGCTGTACATCAAAAGCCTCAGGCCTCAAAGGCTAACCACTGAACAAAACCTAGATACGCATACACACTTGCAAGTATTGCCTATATTTTCCTTCGTCTCACTTAGTTTCTGAATCATGGCATTAGTGGAAAAATGCCTGAAGGTAATATTTCCTGCAGCACTCGTCCTCGCTCCATATCCCTACCAATGGAAAAGATTTCGATCCAATAGCCTGAGAACGAAAAGGAGTGTGTTTCTAAATGTTCCTCAAAGTGTTTTGAGTGCAAACAGACACACACACACATATACAAACACAAATGCACGTGTGTTGTGCCAATCCGCCTCCATCCACTCATAACCAGAACCCTCCGCTCTATCGCAGTAATCGGCATCAGCCGTTGCCATGGCCACTGGTGAACATTCCGGAGGTTGCCAGAGCAACTCATTGGGAGTCACAGTGCGTGCGTCGTCACCTGGCAGATTTTGAAAAGCAGAAAAAGGAAATATATATATATATATATATATATATATATATATATATATATATATATATATATATGGTTCAGAAATATGGAAAAATAATTAATTTCTTCTTGAGCTAGCAGGTGCAGTCCCATGTGTCTATGAAAAGCACACAGTGGCACATATCATGATAATTTATACACTCTTAAAAAATAGCATCAGTCAAAGATACGAATTTGTACTATTAAATAAATAGAGATAAATGTGGCTACTTCATATCACACTTGTTTGATGTATGCTTGCTCCATGACATTTAAAAAAAATGTCATTCCTTGACTCCATCCTTCCTCCCTCTTAATTCACTTTCAGTTCATTTTTTCACCCACATCGAGCCTCTCTCTGTCTATACACTCAAAGTCCTGCTTCATTTTCATTTTTACCATATGTCTCTGACACAATCCTGTTTCATGCTGATCCTTCTCACACAAATATTCCTCATCTCCATCTTTGTGTTCTGATAGATATGGACACGCTGAAGAGAAAAAGAAAAAGAACAGCTAAACCGTCCGCATGCAGACACACTCTCATGTCACCCATATCTCTAAGGATGACAGTTAGTGTCCTACAGGTGTTCTTGTCTCTTGTTTATTTTCTTTTTCCTTTCTTTTTTTCTCTCTGCCCCTAAACAAGCTTGGTGCAGACAGTCTGTCTGTCATAGAGAGTCTGGTCATGTAGAAGCATTTTTCCCTACTGTTCTTTATTATTTATTTACTATTTACATGACACATGGCACAAGGTTGACTCATTGTGACCTGGCAGGCATGTGAAAGAAGGTTCATGCTGAAAGAGCACATGGATTTAAGTTGTGCGATGAAAATGCCATGAAGATAGTGAGTGAGAGAGAAAGATTCAAGGCAGATGCTGCCATTTTGTGTGCACGCCTCATCAAACGAGCTGCCGCTCAACGCAGCACAAGGAAGCGTGAGACGAGCAAGTGTTTCCATGGCAATCAAATCGACTGTTTTATTCCATGATTTCGTCTTTGGAACCACCAGAGTTCCCTCTGTTCCACATCACACATATACACGCTCACAAATAAACCAATACAGACCCCTCACGTTCAGCATGCGGATAATAAAGAATGTATAAATCAAAGATCCACTTCAGCATTTCAAAGGGCAAAGTAAAGGAGACTGGATGCAATCCGTTTTTTTTTCTTTACCAATATTTCAGGTTCAAATTCAAAAACAGTGGTCAGTCCACACGTAAGGACAATTTAATTAAAGACCTGTACCGAAAGGTAAATATACTGTATGTTCATTCACCTGTCAGCTTATTAGCTCCATCTACAAACCCAAATCAGAAATCATCAGGATGGTATGGAAAATGCAAATAAACAAAGAAAGGAGTGATTTCAAAATTTGCTTTGACTTGTATTTCATTGCAGACAGTATGAACCCAAGATATTTCATGTTTTGTCTGGTCAAGGAAATTTTGCTAATATACTTGCTAATATACATTCATTCCTGCATTTCAGGCCTGTAACACATTCCAAAAAAAGTTGGGATGGGGCAAGTTTTGGGCTAGTAATGAGGTTAAACAATTAAAAGACGATGTGATTTGAAACAGGTGATGTCAACAGGTGATTGTAATCATGACTTGGTATAAAATCAGCATTCAGGAAAGGTCTAGTCTTTGAGGAACAAAGATGGGCAGAGGATCTCCAGTTTCTCAACAAATGCATGAGAAAATTATTGAAATGTTTAAAAACAATGTTCCTCAAAGAAAGATATGAAGAAATTTGGATATTTCACCCTCAATGGTGTATAATATCATTAAATCAATGAATCTGGAGGAATTTTGGTGCATAAAGGGCAAGGGCGCAAGCCTAAGCTGAACACCCGTGATCTCCGATCCCTCAGATGGCACTGCATCAAGAACTGTTATTCAGCTATAGCTGATATAACCACATGGGCTCAGGATTACTTTGGCAAACTTTTGTCAAGCACTACAATACCGAGTTACATCCACAAATGCAAGTTAAAACTTTATTGTGCAAAAAGGAAGACTTATGTTAACTGTGTCCAGAAGCGCCATCAACTTCTCTGGGCTCAGAAGCATCGGGGACGGACCATCACATAGTGGAAATATGTAGAGTGGGGTAATACGCCCCCGTGGGGTAATACACCCCCGGCCTGTTTTACCCAAAATAACCACCAGATGGCGCAAAGTTACATTTCTATTGTTGCTATGGACTGGCTTGACAACGGGGATATAGAAATATCCACTGTGGATCACATATCAGCAACGCAGCGGAGAGAAATCAAATTTCATGGTAAGTGATATAATTTTCAGATATCAGTAAAATTGTATTTAGATAGCTGCTATTTCGTCAGATATCACAGCTGTGTATGTGGTATGAGTAGACAAGTCAGTACGTAAAAAAAATACATTAGGTATAAAAAGTTGAATCACATTTTGAAAGTAAGACCGTTTTTTGTAAAAGTGTAGTCTGTGGGGTAAAACGCCCCCTTAATGGCGGGGTAAATGGCCCCCAGGGGGCATCATTTCCTTTTATCATAATTACTGTATTTCATACATTTCTGAATAGCAGATACATAGTTTTTAATAACATCTCGCTTACTTGGTTGAGTAAAGCAAGTAATTTGAACTTAATATTAAAAATATTACCTCAGATTAGCCTAGATAGCTATGTAGCTAGCTAGAACAGTAGCCTAAGATTAGTCACATCATGTTTGGCTAATTGATGCTCATCAGATTCAGATTCTTATAGTTAGAATTAAAATTGAAATTAAAATGCGAAATATAATAAAATAATGCATCTATTCATTAATTCAGGGATATTTTCTTGTTTCTTTCACATTATAGGCTTAAGTAAACACTTTTGCTATCCAAACAGCTTTTTTTGAGTGAGGGGGCCTATTGCCCCACCTCAGGGGGCCTTTTACCCCACTGGGGGGGTAAAAGGCCCCCTTGGCACAATGTTTGTTTTTGTTAAAAAAAAAAGTTTTAACTTTAGGCAAACTTTAGGTGGCATTATTGTTCATGTCACTGTTGTCAAAAACTATGATTAAAACTAAACACATGGTTCATTTCAACTTGGAGAAAAACTGAATTTTCCTTAAGGGGGGCTTTTTCCCCCACTCTACTCTATTGTGGTCAGATGAATCAGTATTCCAGGTCCTTTTTGGAAGAAATAGATGCCGTGTGCTCCAGACCAAAGATGAAAAGGACCATCCAGACTGTTAACAGCAACAAGTACAAAAGCTGTCATGGTATGGGGTTGTATCAGTGCCCTTGGCAATGGTAACTTACACTTCTGTGATGGAACATTAATACAGAAAAGTACATTGATATTTTGAAGCAACATATTCTGCTGACATCTTCAAGCTGACATCTTTTCCAGGGATATTTTAACAAGACAATTCAAAACCACATTCTGTACACATTACAAAAGCATGGCTGTGGAAGAAGAGGGTGCATGTCCCCTCTGTCCCCAATAGAGAATGTGTGGTGAATTTTGAAACAAAAAATATGACAACAACCCCGTACTGTTGCACACCTTAAGACCTGTTTGCAGGAAGAATGGGACAAAATAACACCTGAAACACTTCATCACTTAGTGTCTTCAGTCCCTAAACATCTTCTAAGTGTTGTGAGAAGGAACGGCAACATTATAAAGTGGTAAATGCTTCTTGACTGTTACAGAGCTGACACTGGAGACTCCTTCCAAAAAAATGTGAAATAAAATCTCCTCACAGGAAAGTTATGCATGGATATTATACAAGTCCCTGTTTAAGTAATTATTATATTGTAGAAAAGATAATGTATTAGAGCAGGAGCATTAATATTAACCCTTTATTTACCTTACAGCTGGAACTGCTGTCAGAGCTGCTGTTATAGAAAATAAATCAACACCTTCTGACCAATCAGAATGGAGATTTTGACAGTGCTGTGGTATAAAGGTATATCATTGCCGACTGTAGCCAGAGGAGATACGATTTGGGTTGTTCGTCATATGCATTATCATCCCTAATGGTTTTAGACAATAAAAGCAATCTTTTTGTGTTTCACTATTGAAGAATGGCACATAATTGTTTGATAAACTATAACTTAAATGTCTATCAGCACAATTCATTATCACACAGAGTTACAGCAGATAGGGAATGTTGACTCAGGCCATTTTGGACTGTACTATAGGAGACTTGCCTGTAATGTATACAGTATATATACCTCCCTTTCTGACTCCATCTCTCTCTGATAATTAACAAAGATGTCAGAAGGATGTCACTGTCTGCCCTAAGTCTCATCTGACCTCATCCAAAGACTTTTGACATCGGACAGGACCTGAATTCCTGCCTCGCTCTCTTTGTCCATAACTCCCTCTCTCCTGGCCTATATTTAATATTTAATCTGGTCAAAGAGAAAGGATTTCTTGTAATTCTGTCAAGACAGATGGTGCCTGTGTGACCCAGATTGGTAGTGCAGACTCCAGACAAGCGACCTCAGTGAAAGGGGAAAATCCTGCACAAGTCCGAGTCCCACTGGGCAGGTTTAACCAAGCCAAAGCATCTATAAGACAAATAACACACACACTGTTGAGCAAGAGAGACAAAGCTAAATAAACAATGACTGAGCCAGGGAGTGGTCTGGGCATGGGAGTGATATTAAAAATTAAATGCTTGATTCTTATATATATATATATATATATATATATATATATATATATATATATATATATATATATACTCACCGGCCACTTTATTAGGAACACCCCTACATTCACCTGCTGTTTGTTTTCTGCAGCCGATCGCTTGATGCATCAGATCACGCAGATACAAATCAAGAGCTTCAGTTAATGTTCACGATGTTCAAACATCAGAACGGGAAAAATTGTGATCTCACAGTGAAGCGTGACTTTCTTTCTTTCACTGTGGTATGGGTGTTGGTTTGAGCCAGATGAGTATGAGGTTTGAGTATTTCAGAACCTGCTGATCTCCTCCTGGGGTTTTCACACACAAACAGCAGTCTCTAGAGTTTACACAGAATGGTGTGGAAAACAAAAAACAAACATCGAGTGAGTGAGCCTTGTTGATAAGAGAGGGTCAGAGGGAAATGGACAGATTGGAAGGATATAGTAACTCATATAATCACTCTTTACAACCGTGGTGAGCAGAAAAGCATCTCAGCATGCAACAGCAGACAGAAGAACACACTGGGTTCCACTCCTGCAGCCAAGAACAGGGATCTTAGAACCAACAACAAGTTCCTATTAAAGTGGCCAGGGAGTATATATATATATATATATATATATATATATATATATATATATATATATATATATAATGAGTGATTCCACGCTTATGGGTACTGAAATAGGGACATGAACTTATTCACCTAAAACCATTTCTTTTTTTACCATCAGGTCACAAAACATGTAATCTTTAATGAATAATATGTTAAAAGATAACTTTAATTTTCTGAGATGTAATAAAAACATATTTATATGCCAAAGTCAAGCCTATGAGTTCCAAAATGATGTCTGTTACATTACTTCTGTTACGATTGTCCATCTCGCGTCTGTTACAAATTAATTACAATCTAGCTATATACCATGTTAATCTTATTGAAAGAATGTGTATGTTTATTCTACTACACATGTTTATTCATTATATTTGCTAAAACATCACCTTCCTATGTTTCAAAAAGTAATTCTACATTGTTAAAATTGAGAATATATATGTCCACAACACTTCTGTTACGTTCTGACTTTGGCATATAAATATGTTTTTATTACATCTCAGAAAATTAAAGTTATCTTTTAACATATCATTCATTAAAGATTACATGTTTTGTGACCTGATGGTAAAAAAAAAAGAAATGGTTTTAGGTGAATTTTTAAAAATAAGTTCATGTCCCCATTTCAGTACCCATAAGCGGGGAATCACTCATATATATATATATATATATATATATATATATATATATATATCAGCCTATCCTTTGACAGCAGCACAATGCATAAAATCATGCAGATACAAATCAAGAGCTTCAGTTAATGTTCACTTCAAACATCAGAATGGGAAAAATTGTGTTCTCAAAGTGTGACTTTCACTGTGGCATGGGTGTTGGTGCCAGATGGACTGGTTTGAGTATTTCAGAAACCGCTGATCTCCTGGGGTTTTCACACACAACAGTCTCTAGAGTTTACACTCTATGAATGGTGCGAAAAACAAAAAAACATTGAGTGAGCGACAGTTCTGTGGGTGGAAACAAACACCTTGTTGATAAGAGAGGTCAGAGGAAAACACCCAGATTGGTTCAAGCTGCCAAGAAGGATATACTAACTCATAACTACTCTTTACAACCATGGTGAGCAGAAAAGCATCTCCGCATGCAACAGCAGAAGATCACACTGGGTTCCAGTCCTGCAACCAAGAACAGGAATCTTAAAATCAAGAACAAGTTCCTATTAAAGTGGCCAGTAGGGCTCGAAATTCGCGGTGGTCCGGTCGCCTGAGGCGACTTAATTTGTCATTTGGCGGGTAATTCCTGTCACTAGGCAGCCCGACTGGCTAGTTGAAAATAAAAAATATATATGAAGCGAAGATTCAGACACACCGTCAACTAAAGCCGCCACATATTAAGCGTGTGCCATGTCTGTGTTAATCGATGTGTTTATCGGCAGGACGGAAAATACCGAAGAATTCTGAATCATATCGTGTACGAGTCAGGCTGTCGGTTTTTTCACGACTGCGCATGCATATAACGCAGCTCGTTGAATATCGCGGTAATCACATGTAGTATTGGACCAGGTGGGTGGAGCACAGAAGCACGGCAGGCCAGGACTGAGTTCTCAATGAACTATTTATTGCTAGCTTTTCAGCCTTTTATCACTTCCCAGCGGCGCGCGCACACACACACGTGTTCTGGTTGGGGAGAGAGAGCTCCCTTTCTCTGCTCTCCTCTCCTTTTAAAGGGCGCAGTCACTGGGGAAGACACACAAACACAGGTTAATCACCATCAGGTGCAATGATTCCACCACTTACCTTCCCTGACTCTGCCCTCCATTCACAGACCGATGCTTGGCCACGCCCCCGCTGCCACATCACGTTATCAAATTCAATAGATGTGGCCACATTATCGCCCATTTAAACACGTGTGTTTTTGTTGTTGTTTACATCTATATCTGCCAAAGCTACGCTGCGATGTGAAATTTTCTGAAAGGTGTACAGAAACTGCCAGAGAAGGGAACAAAGCGACCTTGGTCTGAAGAGGAGAAAAAGGCCACCGATAAAGCATACAAGAAGGAGAAACGACAAAGGACTTATAAGCAAACGTGGGAGCAGGGTAGGCCTTGGCTGCGATACGATTTTTATGGAATAATTAATTTTTTTCAAGTTGATTCCTAGTCAATATGAAGCTCCTAATGCTTTCTCTCTCATAAATGGTTAAAGACAGAAAGCATGTTGGACATATTTTGGGTGCTATAGTCATGATAGTAAGTAGATTTGTTTTCAATACTCATACACCAAGTTGCCAAGTTTTCCAATATATTATTATTTGTTGATATTATATTATGGAGGGTGGCATGGTGGTGTAGTGGTTAGCGCTGTCGCCTCACAGCAAGAAGGTCCGGGTTCGAGCCCCGTGGCCGGCGAGGGCCTTTCTGTGCAGAGTTTGCATGTTCTCCCCGTGTCCGTGTGGGTTTCCTCCGGGTGCTCCGGTTTCCCCCACAGTCCAAAGACATGCAGGTTAGGCTAAGTGGTGACTCTAAATTGACCGTAGGTGTGAATGTGAGTGTGAATGGTTGTCTGTGTCTATGTGTCAGCCCTGTGATGACCTGGCGACTTGTCCAGGGTGTACCCCGCCTTTCGCCCGTAGTCAGCTGGGATAGGCTCCAGTTTGCCTGTGACCCTGTAGAACAGGATAAAGCGGCTAGAGATAATGAGATGGGAATGAGATTATATTATGGTGCTCTGTGTTGTTCTCATTTATGTATTTAACAACAGTATCAAAATACTCGGGTCTTGAAATAAATGCACATTAGTCATGAACAATGGTAACTACTCTCTTTTGCATTATTTTTGACAGAAGTAAAATTCATACATGAACAAATTTTGGCAAGTTGATTTTCTGTTTGGCGAGTTACTTTGGAAGGTAACTAGTCTGGCTGGCTGGTGAAAAAATATATGAATTTCTAGGCCTGATATATATATATATATATATATATATATATATATATATATATATATATATATATATATATATATAAAATCCTTTTCCCACTCTCTCTTTTACCATTTTTTCATAGCTGAGTGATTTTTTTTTTAACTCCCAGCCATAGCATTGCACAGCATTGCATCCACCATTAATGCACCTATGAGATATGGACTGATGCACGATAAATGTAATTGACTTTCTTGGACACCCCTAGTATAGATTGAGATTCGTGTGTGTGTGTGTGTGTGTGTGTGAGAAAGAATTTATAAAAGCTGGCCATTGAAGATTGCAGATAATGGATAATCAACGTAATAAACTCTAGCCCTTGTCATATGTGACAGAACCAATCACTCTCCCAATCGCCCTGCTGTGTATTTGTAATAAGCTAATCCATTCCAGAGAGATCGTTTGCCAGGCCACACAATACACTTCATCTTCACTGTGCACATTAAAATTTCGTATTGGGATGTGTTTGCAAATTGCCTTCTGGATCTGATCAATTACACAAATAATAACATAAAAGACAGAAATTTAATATTTTGCAAAAATGGAACCAACCAACAGTTTCGTTCTCTTGATGGCCACAAGCTGCTTTCCATTTTGGAAACATCTGCTTTAGGAGCTGCAATCTTTAAAGTTGAGAGTTTCTCTAATAATAATAAAAAAGTAGTTTTGCACTGGCCAAAGCAAAAACCTGTCACAGACTTATATTCATGTTGTTGTCGATCCTATTGTTCTGTTCACTGGACAAGATTTATGCAGGAATTTCAAGTAGAACTGAATTGCTCATCTTTTCTCAGTGTCCATTTTAGAGTTTAAAAAGTCGTCCCTTCCTTCAAATGGACTAGTGTGGCTTATGTGGATATTTTAGGTGTGTGGCTAATGTGCTTGCTAGTAATGAAGGCTAACTTACCAGTTAAGCTTAGTTAGCTATATTCACTTCACCTTCTTAAATGTTCCATTGATTTCCAGATGCTGTGGAATCATGGGATCACTATGGCTCACTGCTACCCATAAAGTTATCATAAAGCAGTTATTATTTCACCTTATGTTCAAAATAAGGAACTGCAACAAAAGCTAATGTGGGTTCACTGGGGTGGGAATCATGCTGCCCCATGCTCTCTCTATGAACATTTTCAGAAGAGACGGGGCCATGGACAGGACAGTTAATGAGAGGGTTGACAGGTTTGCAGTTTTAACACTAAACTGGACTAGTTTAAAAATAGCTGCAGCTTACAAGCTGTTTCAGAGCAAACATTCTGCAAGTCTAATATAGTTCCACAAACGATGATAAAGTATATGTGTCTATGACGTACAGAAACATTTCTTTTGCAAGATATATTGCAAACATTCCAGGAGATGGAGAAGGAGATTATGGAGTGGGTAATGTCTGTACATTAGAAATGCGCATGCATCACGGTGGACTTGTTTCCCACAGAAAAGGCTGAAAAAAGAGCATTGGGGGCCGGTGTGAGGTCTTCATTGTGATTCAGTTAAACTGTATTATTATTATTATTATTACCACCTTGCCCAGGATGGAGTCCACCGGGGGCGAGGTATTGCTTTCGGTGGGGTTTCTTTGTTTCTTTGGTTTTTGTTAGCAACATTACAGGAAAACAGCTGGACCAAGCTTCATGAAACTTTCTGGATAGATGGGCATTGGTCTCAAATAGAACCTCCAACATTTTGAGAGTCATCCGTCAAGGTCAAGTTCACCAAAAAGGTCAAAATCATTTTTGGTGCAAATGGTGTACTAACCCTGGTGAAAAATAAATGTGCTAAGTGTACTAAAATTTAGCATACTTTTGTGTACTTGAAGTCACACTAATCATCAGTATACTTCAAGTGTGTTTATGATTAGTTAACTTGAGGCATGCTATTTTGGAACAACTAATTTTGTCTCATCTCATCTCATTATCTGTAGCCGCTTTATCCTGTTCTACAAGGTCGCAGGCAAGCTGGAGCCTATCCCAGCTGACTACGGGCGAAAGGCGGGGTACACCCTGGACAAGTTGCCAGGTCATCACAGGGCTGACACATAGACACAGACAACCATTCACACTCACATTCACACCTACGGTCAATTTAGAGTCACCAGTTAACCTAACCTGCATGTCTTTGGACTGTGGGGGAAACCGGAGCACCCGGAGGAAACCCACGCGGACACGGGGAGAACATGCAAACTCCACACAGAAAGGCCCTCGCCGGCCACGGGGCTCGAATCCGGACCTTCTTGCTGTGAGGCGACAGCGCTAACCACTACACCACCGTGCCGCCCCAACTAATTTTGTACTAAATATATTTTAATTGTAATTAAATTGTAGAAAAGTGCAACTTGAAGTGTATTTAGTGTACTTTTATGTGCTAAAGTGGAACAACTTAAAGTATATTTTGTATACTTTAAGTATGACTTTATATGCAGTAATATAAGCTTAATTAGTCAAATTAAAGTGTACTTTGTTTGTATTATAAGTAAAAATTAATACACTTTAGAAATTACACATAACTTTCACTTAAAGTATATTTTAGTATAATATATTTTTATAAAGTGTAATATAGTATAATTATTTTAAAGTGTGTTAAAAGTGTTAGCGTGAAAGCGTGATGTTAGTATACTTTTTATATATTTACAAAAAGTACAATTTGTGTAAGTACATTTTCAATATACTATTGAAAATATGAATATACTTTAAATACAATAAAGTCCTTTTTTTTTTTCACCAGGGAATATCCCGAATGTGTCCCAAATCACTCCCTACTCACTACATATGCCGCTTTTCCACTACAAACGCGGCTGAGTCGGGCTGAGCCGTGCCGTGCTGAGTCGGGCTGAGTGGGGCTGTTGGAGTTGCATTTTGACTACGACCGCGCTGAACCGTGCTGGCTGGAAGTGGGTGGACACATTGGGTGGAGTTAGCGAAAGTGGGTGGACGTCAGGTGATGTCGTTAAGCAGCGCAAACTGTGACATCAGTGATCTTTTAAGCAGTAGTCTCACGACCCGAATAGTAAACAATAAACATGGAGGACATGGAGTCGTTAGTGTTGCTGGTCTTGGTGCTGTGGCTTGTTGTCACCGACAACGCGGACAGATACTGGCAAGAGCGTATAGATGAGGCGAGGCGCATAAGGCTTCAGAAATTCTCGTAATTCTTCTTCTTCCGGGTTTGCGGTGTTTACAGATCCCAGCGCGCTCGCGGGGTGTGTGTGGGCATGTGAGGACACTCCTCCTCACCAATCAGTGCACAGGGGAGTGTCTGCTCACGCCCCCAGCCTCACTCGACTCGTTTTGGCTCGCTTCAGCCCCACTCCAAAACCGTGCGAGTTTTAGGGGCTAAGCAGGGCTGAAGCGAGCCGAGTCGTGCTGGTTTTTGGTAGTCGAAACGTGAGCCGTGTCGGGCTGAAGTGAGCTGAAGCGAGCTGAAGTGAGCTGAAAAAGGGTAGTGGAAAAGGGCCAATAGTGTACTATACAGTCAGGTTGCCATTTTGTAGTGCTGTCCAAATGTATAGTGAGCATTATTACACCCTATATAGTGCACTGAAAGTATCTCACAATGTATCACAAAAAGTAGTGCCACGGCAAAGAAGAAGTTTTATCATTTAATCAATCAATGAGCTCACTATATAGTCCTCTATATAGTAATTCCCTATATAGTGAGTGAGGCGTAGTGAATGAGTGAATGATTTAGGACACAGCATTTGTAACCAATCAGCACTTATCCTGATCAAGTTCAATTAACTGTGCTATTTTTTGATAAACTTTGGAACTAATCAGAACTAGAAACGAAATAAGACAGATGTGATGCCATAAGTGAGTCAGACAAACACTGACGGAGTGAGAGGATCTTCAGGGATAAGCTTCACTTCATTCGGTTCTGCTACTAACATCAGTAGGGGAGAGCGCGGAGACTTGGGACAAGTTTTAACTTGTGAGATTGAATCAGTTGTTATAACACTAAAATAAGTGCTACCGGGTGAGGTTTGTTTTGCTTGGCAACACTTATTATTATTATTATTATTATTATTGATAATAATTTGGGTGGGTGGGATCATGGTTATCAGTCATTGGTTGTGGGTAGGACCATGGTTATTGATGATCCCTGCATTTCCGGTTGAGTGAACTCTGTGCGTATCTGGCTGCCGCTACTCTCCGGTGTTTTTCACAACTGTTTTTTGTTTTAGGACAGCCTAAACCCTCTGTTGTTGCGCTTTTCATTTCCGCTTCCAAAGCAAAATCCTGGGACCGCAGTTTTTCTCGGAGAGGATTCAGGACACAGCAGTGTGGAAAAATCAGATGTTACTGTGAGAGTAATAAAGTAGCCTGCGGTTCCTCTCACTCCTGATTACCTTTACCGGGAAATGCGGACAAACCGAAACCTGGACTTTACCAATATGTTTGGATTGTTTATCCTCACTGTTACCCCTTTTCCACCAAATCAGTTCCAGGGCTGGTTCGGGGCCAGTGCTGGTGCTGCTTCACAACTCGTTTAACTTGCGAGCCAGCTGAGAACCAGTTTGCTTTTCCATAGCTCGGGGTGCTAAGGGAAGCCACGTCATTACGTCGCTGTATACGTCAGTTATGTCGCTACGTTTGCATAAACCTTGGCGCGAATATCGAAGCAAAAACAACATGGAAGAAGCAGCAGCAGCAACAACAACAACAATAATAATAATGGATGACTTCGCGTTTGTACAGCTGCTGCTTCTCGTCGCTTAAAAATGGCGATCTTTTGCGGTTTTGTTATTGTTGTTGGTCTTAACAACTCCGCCCCCCCGCTGACGTAAGCGGTTCTTTCCTCTGGCCCTGCAGAGAGTTGGTGCTAGCCTGGAGCCGGTTTTTCTGGCCACAGAGCCAGTTCTTTGTCAGTGGAAACAGAAAACCCAGTTCCAAACTAAGCACTGGCCCCGAACCAGCCCTGGAACTGCTTTGGTGGAAAAGGGGCATGTATGATTGGATTACCTGTATCCTTGGGACCTGCCATCTTTCTTGTGGGTGTGCTAGCATCTCTCCGGCCTAACTCAAGCCCTCTCTGCCATGGATGCTGTTGACCCCCGGCGTGCGAATGTGTAAGTCTCCACTTCCTCACTGTTGCACGCTCGTTGTAGCATTTAGCCAGAATTTGTAGCTTCCCCTGCCTTTTCTGATAAGTGCTGGTGTCTGGTATCTGGTAGTTGGCTTATCGGGGTTGTCAATCTAGCTGTGAGTTTCTGCTAGCTCGCACGGTGTTCTATAGGGAGTTAGAATGTGTCCCATCGTCTCAGAACTGTTTTTTTATCTCCTCGTCATTTCATCGACACTGTGGATTATTTACAGCTTCTACAGCCTTTCCAGCACACCGCATTTGGCTATGGATCTCTGCTATTTTCTGGCGGACTTGTTAAAAATGAACTTGTCATCACTTCGTCTGTCCCCTGGAGTTTACAAACTTTGCGCCAATGTTGGGATTGCT
This sequence comes from Neoarius graeffei, assembly GCF_027579695.1. Taxonomy (NCBI): domain Eukaryota; kingdom Metazoa; phylum Chordata; class Actinopteri; order Siluriformes; family Ariidae; genus Neoarius; species Neoarius graeffei. The sequence goes on along the minus strand of NC_083590.1, from coordinate 27,011,062 downwards.
CGTACCTGCACCGAGGTTGTCACCGTCAATTCCAAATTCAGCCTACACTCAATGGTGCTATCCCCACTGTGGTGTCGACATTCCCCACTTGATTGTCGGGTCACAGTCGCAGGGTTGAGGGCATAGACTCACGAAATCTTCGGCGAAATCCTCCACCATTATGCACGGATCTTATCCTGGTGCGCTGGACTCCTCGTTTCCCCTTCAAAGCCACACACACTGGTGGAGTAAATCCAGTGAATCTTCATTCACTACCAGCCCATATGAACTTAACATTATCCCCGACACCAGTGGCTCAGCCATCACCGATCAGCGTCGCCCTAATAAATGTCCGATCCCTGACAAATAAGACTTTTATTTTAAATGACATTATAACATCTCATCAACTGGATTTTCTATTTGTAACCGAGACTTGGCTTACTGTTGGTGATCACCTTTCACTCGGCTAACTCTGTCCCCCTCATTTTCGTTTTTTAAGCTCACCAAGGTCTTCTGGTCATGGAGGCGGTTTAGTCACCATTTTCAACAACTCATTTAAATGCAGATTTCTTCCCACCAGCGCTTATTCCACTTTTGAGGTGCAACTCTTATCGATTAATGGCCCTACCCCTGTCCTGTGTGCTCTGGTGTACAGGCCTCCCAAAGCCTCCAGCACTTTCATTCAAGAGTTTTCTGACCTTTTGTCTGTCATAGCCTCTCATTCTGATAAGTTGTTAATTTTAGGTGACTTTAATGTTCATGTGTCTTGTCCAAATAAGCCCATGGTGAGCGAATTTTTAAACCTGGTTGACTCTTTTAATTAAACCCAATTAGTATCTGGCCCTACACATCAGAAAGGCCACACACTTGATCTTGTCCTGTCATCTGGTTTTCCTGTCTCACACTTTGTCATTTCTGACATCACTGTGTCAGATCACTTCATGATACAGTTTAAATCTCTCTGGTCCTCCTCCTATCCCTCCTCCCCCATCATCCCCTGCTCTTCTACCCGATCTATAAACTCAGCCACTCCACAGCTTTTCTCCAATTCATTTTCTGACTGCCACCTACCCCGAATCTCTGAAGCCCTAGCCACCTGTTAGGACTAGGACTGTTTTGGCCTCTAGAGGCCGCTGTTATTTCCTTTTCATGTCGTGTTTATTTTGGCCTCTAGAGGCCGCCACTGTTCCTGTGTTTTGTGTTTGTGTTAATTGCCTAATTATCTTCACCTGTGTCCTTAATTAGTTTGTCTATTTATACCCCTGAGTTCAGTCCTCTTGTCACGGAGTCTTTGTGCTGTTATGTTTATCTCCAGTTTCCTTTGTACTGTGTTTTTTGATCTTCTTAGCTTTTGTATTTTTGCACTTTGCTTTTCTTTTGGATTATACTCTTTGGTTTTTTTTGTCTTTTGTTTTGCCCTGTATATAGTGTATATAGTTTAAATAAACCTTTTGATTCTTTTTCTACTTCCGCCTCACGCCTCTGCATTTGAGTCATCCCCCTGGTGGCCTAGTGGGGGTTTGCTGGATTATCACACCAACGAACCAGGTTCGAATCCCAGCAAAACCCTAACAGAAAGACTCCGTCATGACCGACTCAGCAGAGGCTGCTTCAACTGTCTACCCGGCCAACCTTCAGGGAATTATGGCAGCTTTGACACGCTTCGGAGCGACCATGGACGCTCATGGACGTACGCTCACCAGCCAACGTGAGGCCCTCGCTCGCCACGAGGAACTGCTTCAGCAAATTGGGAAAACCCTGGCACAGCTGACATCTCTGCCTGCATCTCCTGCCCCTGATCCAGTTCCTGCTCCTGATCCAGCTCCCACTCCTGCTCCAGTGCCTCCTGCAATGCTGCCTTCTTCACCTCGCGAACCCAGCCTTCCTGCACCACAGAGGTATGACGGCAAGCACAGTGAGTGCCGAGAGTTCCTTACCCAGTGTCAACTCACCTTTGAGCTTCAGCCTACCACCTACACTACGGATCGCCGCAAGATTGCCTTTGTGATCACCTTATTAGCTGGTAAGGCGCGAGCCTGGGCTACTGCTATCTGGCAAAGACAGGGACCTGAGTGCTTTGATTTCCAGCTGTTTTCTGAAGAGATGCTTCGGGTCTTCGATCAGACAGACATCAGTACCGACGCAGCCCGAAAGCTCATGTCCATCCGGCAAGGAGGAAGCGTCGCAGATTACGCCATCTCGTTCCGAACACTCGCAGCAGTAAGTGGATGGAACGAGACTGCCCTGGTGTCAGCCTTCCACCATGGTCTGTCTGACCCCATCAAGGACGGTCTGGCCTCTATTGGATGCCCAAGTGACCTCGAAACCCTCATCTCACATGCTATTCGTCTGGACAACAGGATGAGAGAACGCCACCAAGCCTTGAGCCCCCCCAGCCTCCCTACCTCTACCTGGAGACCGTCTACCTCCTTCAGTGACTGTCCAGAACCCATGCAAGTGGGTCGTACTCGCCTCTCCGCATCTGAGAGGGAGCGCAGAAGGAGGGACAAGTGCTGCATCTACTGTGGCAAGCCTGGTCACTTCCGAGCATCATGTCCCGAACTCTTGGGAAAAGGACCGCCCCGTCCAGCCGAGGGAGGGTTGTGACGGGGCCTACCCTCTCTCCCGGACTCCCTGGCCAAGGAATCTACATCCCGGTTTCCATCTCCTGGGGTGAGTCTGTCCATTCTTGTCAAGCTTTGATAGACTCAGGGGCGGCTGGGAACTTTATGGATATTCACTTCGCCCAAAGCATCAATATACCTACTGCACCTCTTGAAGTCCCTCTGTCTGTGTCTGCCCTCGATGGCCAAGCGTTAGGTGATGGAAGAGTCACTCAAGTTACTTCTCCAGTCTTCCTCCAGTCTCAAAGTCACAAGGAAGAAATATCCCTGCACCTGATTCCTTCACCTGAGTTCCCAGTTATTCTAGGCCTTCCTTGGCTTACTCGCCACAACCCTCGCATAGACTGGGTAACAAGCCAGGTTGTGGAATGGGGCCCTGCATGCCATGCCTCTTGTTTGCTCTCTAGCTCTCCTGTGTCTCCTGCCGAGCCCCCTGATCTCACCGAGTTATCTCAAGTTCCCACAGAGTACTGGGATCTCAAGGAGGTATTCAGCAAGAGCAGGGCCGCCGTTCTTCCTCCGCACCGGGCCTACGACTGTGCCATCGACTTGCTCCCTGGGACTACCCCTCCTCGTGGCAGACTGTTTTCACTCTCTCAGCCAGAACGCAAGGCCATGGAGGAATACCTCAAAGATGCCCTGGTCTCTGGGTTTATTCGACCCTCCACTTCACCTGCTGGAGCCGGCTTCTTCTTTGTCGGCAAGAAGGATGGGGGGCTCCGACCATGTATTGATTACAGGGGCCTGAATAAGATCACTGTGCGCAACCGATATCCCCTTCCGCTGATGTCCACAGCTTTCGACCTGCTCCAAGGCGCCACCGTCTTCACCAAGTTGGACCTACGGAACGCATACCACCTCATCCGTATCCGACAGGGAGACGAGTGGAAGACTGCCTTTAACACCCCGTCTGGGCACTACGAATACCAGGTGATGCCCTTCGGACTCACCAACGCACCAGCTGTTTTTCAGGCCCTAATCAACGACGTCTTAAGGGACATGATTAACCTATACGTTTTTGTCTACCTCGACGACATCCTTATCTTTTCCAAGACCGTGCAGGAGCACCGCCACCATGTCCGCCAGGTTCTCCAGAGGCTGCTACAGAACAATCTGTTCGCCAAGGCCCAGAAATGCGAATTTCATGTTCCCGAGGTCTCCTTTCTGGGATTTATTGTACGGACAGGCCAACTCCAAATGGACCCTGCCAAGACCCTGGCCGTCCGGGATTGGCCTACTCCCAAGTCCGTTAAGGAGGTTCAGCGGTTCTTAGGATTCGCTAACTTCTACCGCAAGTTCATCAGGAACTTCAGTTCTGTGGCAGCACCCATGTCAGACCTCACCAAAGGGACAGGTGGATCTTATGGCTGGTCTCCTCAGGCAGAAAAGGCGTTCAAAGACCTCAAGGACCGCTTCTGCACGGCACCCATTCTGGTTCTCCCGGACACCTCCCAACCATTCATCGTGGAGGTGGACGCCTCGGACAGTGGTGTCGGCGCGGTGCTCTCTCAACGTTCGGAAGGAAAGCTGCACCCCTGCGCTTACTTCTCCCACCGCCTGAGTCCTGCTGAGTCCCGGTACGATGTGGGGGATCGAGAACTGCTAGCGGTCAAACTGGCCCTTGAGGAGTGGAGGCACTGGCTGGAGGGAGCACAACATCCATTCCTGGTTTGGACTGACCACAAGAACCTGGAGTACCTCCAGCAAGCCAAGAGACTGAACCCTCGACAGGCTAGGTGGGCCCTGTTTTTCAGTCGGTTTGACTTCACCCTCTCATACCGCCCCGGCTCCAAGAACACCAAACCTGACGCACTGTCCAGACTGTTCTCTGCCACTAACAGGGAGAATGAAGTCGGGCCTATTATCCCTGTGTCCCGGATTGTGGCCCCTGTCCGCTGGGGTATTGAGGAGGCTGTCCGACGAGCCCAACGCCAGGACCCCGGTCCTGGGACGGGGCCACCAGGCCTCTTGTACGTCCCACATCAAGCCCGGGCCAAGGTTCTCCAGTGGGGTCACTCTTCCCCTCTCACCGCCCACCCGGGAGCTCGGAGGACCCTGGACTTCCTGAAAAGACGCTTCTGGTGGCCTAACATGGAGAAGGAAGTAAGGTCATTTGTCCTGTCCTGTGAGGTTTGCACCAGAACCAAGAACCCACGACAGCGTCCCCAGGGTCTCCTGCATCCTCTGACCATTCCCCGGCGTCCCTGGTCCCACGTGGCAGTCGACTTTATCACGGGTCTCCCTGAGTCACAAGGTAACACGGTCATTTTGGTCTTAGTTGACAGATTCTCCAAGGCCTGCCGCTTCATACCACTGTGCAAACTCCCCTCTGCTCTTGAAACTGCGAAACTTTTGTTTAATCATGTCTTCCGAGTCTTTGGTCTTCCACAGGACATCGTCTCAGACCGAGGGCCCCAGTTCTCCTCCCGAGTGTGGCACGGGTTCTGCAAGGTCATCGGAGCCACTGCCAGCCTCTCCTCTGGGTTTCACCCACAGTCCAATGGTCAGACGGAGAGGCTCAACCAGGACCTGGAAACCACCCTGCGAGGCCTGGCTATGGATAACCCGACATCGTGGAGCACCTGGCTGCCATGGGCGGAGTACGCCCACAACACCCTGCAGTCATCGGCCACCAAGCTGTCGCCATTCCAGTGCCAATTCGGGTTCCAGCCACCTCTGTTCCCGGACCAGGAGGAGGACGCGGGGGTGCCCTCGGTCAACCAATATGTGAGACGGTGTCGCAAGACCTGGAGCAAGGTCAGGAAGACCCTCATACAGACCTCCAGAACCAACCAGACTCAGGCCAACCGCCATAGAAGACCTGCACACGCTTTCCGCCCTGGGCAGCGTGTTTGGCTGTCCACTAAGGACCTTCCACTGCGGGTGGAGAACCGCAAGCTTGCTCCTCGCTACATTGGCCCCTTCAAGGTGGCGCGCAGGGTGAACCCTGTCTCCTACCGGCTCCAGTTGCCCCGGACTCTGAGGATCAACCCCACTTTCCATGTTTCCCTGTTACGGCCCGTACTGACGTCTACGTATGCCCCTGCCCCTAGGAACCCCCCACCCCCCCGCATCTTCCAGGGGCAGACTGTGTTCACTGTGAATCGCCTGCTTGACTCCCGCCGGGTCCGCGGCGGGTTGCAATATCTGGTGGACTGGGAGGGCTATGGTCCTGAGGAGCGCTGCTGGGTTCCTGCTCGGGATGTCCTTGATAAAGAACTATGTCAGGACTTCCATTCGGCCCATCCGGATCGCCCTGGGAACGTCAGGAGACGCTCCTAGAGGGGGGGGTCCTGTTAGGACTAGGACTGTTTTGGCCTCTAGAGGCCGCTGTTATTTCCTTTTCATGTCGTGTTTATTTTGGCCTCTAGAGGCCGCCACTGTTCCTGTGTTTTGTGTTTGTGTTAATTGCCTAATTATCTTCACCTGTGTCCTTAATTAGTTTGTCTATTTATACCCCTGAGTTCAGTCCTCTTGTCACGGAGTCTTTGTGCTGTTATGTTTATCTCCAGTTTCCTTTGTACTGTGTTTTTTGATCTTCTTAGCTTTTGTATTTTTGCACTTTGCTTTTCTTTTGGATTATACTCTTTGGTTTTTTTTGTCTTTTGTTTTGCCCTGTATATAGTGTATATAGTTTAAATAAACCTTTTGATTCTTTTTCTACTTCCGCCTCACGCCTCTGCATTTGAGTCATCCCCCTGGTGGCCTAGTGGGGGTTTGCTGGATTATCACACCAACGAACCAGGTTCGAATCCCAGCAAAACCCTAACACCACCTGCAACGACACCTCTGAGCTTGTCAATCTTTTTAACTCTACTTGCGCCAACATTTTAAATGATGTGGCCCCTCTCAAGTCTCAGAAAGTTAGGTCCAACACTACACCCTGGCTTAATGATTCCACCCACGCTGCACGACGTGCCTGTAGACGGGCTGAACGTAAATGGAAAAAAGACAAACTACAAGTATCATATGAAATCCTGCAAGACCACCTAAAACTCTACCAACTCTGTACAGATGGCACGAAAGGACTATTTTAGTAACCTCATAAACAAAGATGCAAATAGATCCAGAGTGCTGTTCAATACAATCAACTCTCTTTTAAACCCAGCTGCTCCAGTTACCTCTGCTTCCAAGAATGAAACTTGAGAAATTTTTAAAATTCTTTACTGAAAAAATTTACACCATAAGGGCAAACATCTCACAGTCACAGTTTGATTTCACAGTAGCCCCCATCCTGTTAATGTTCTCCAGTATTTTACACCAGCGACATCCTCCCAACTGTCTGAGGTGATCTCACAGATGAAGCCCACTGTCTGCCCCTCAGACATCATTCCTTTGTGCCTTTTTAAAGATGTTTTCCCTTCCATTTGCCCCCTGATTTTAGCCATAGTTAACAGCTCGGTAAATAATGGTGTTGTCCCTTCTTGTTTTAAACATGCCACTGTACAACCACTTTTAAAAAAGCCAAGCTTAGATCCTTGTATCCTAAAGAATTACCGGCCCATATCCAAGCTACTTTTTTTGTCTAAGATCTTGGAAAAGGTGGTTGCTTCTCAGCTTTTATCCTATTTGAACACATTTGATATCTTTGACAAATTTCAATCTGGTTTTAGAGCTCTACACAGCACCGAGTCTGCCTCGCTGAAGGTACTCAATGATATCTTGCTGTGTACTGACTCTGGGTCCAGTGCTGTTTTAGTCTTACTTGACCTTAGTGCCGCTTTTGATACAATTGATCATGACATCCTTTTAACTCGCCTGAAGAACTGTGTTGGTCTACAGGGCCCAGTTTTAAATTGGTTTACCTCATACCTGAAGGATCGAACTTTTTCTGTTCAATTGGGAAACTGCACATCATCCTCCACCCCCATCAAATGTGGTGTCCCCCAAGGTTCAATTCTAGGCCCGCTTCTCTTCTCACTGTACATGCTACCACTTTGCTCAATTCTACAAAAACACAACATTCAATACCATTGCTATGCAGATGACACACAGTTGTACCTGCCTGTGACAACAGACAACACCTCACTAACCAATCTGTTCAACTGCCTGGATGATATTAAAATCTGGATGGCTACTAATTTTCTTCAATTAAATGACAATAAAACTGAAGTAATGGTATTTGGATCCCCTTGTTCTGTAGCCAGCCTGACAACTGCACTTGGCCCCCTATCTGCGAATGTTCACAGTACAGTGAGAAACCTTGTCATTTCAATGGACAGTTCACTGAGTTTTAACAGTCAAGTCAGCAGTGTGGTGAAGGGAAGCTTTTATCAGCTCCAAACCATAGCCAAACTAAAGCGACTTTTATCTTCTACTGATCTTGAAACTCTCATTCATGCTTTTATTTCATCCCGTTTGGACTACTGCAACTCTTTGTACACAGTTTTAACCCAGTCTAACATCAATAGGCTACAAATGGTCCAAAAATGCAGCAGCTACCGTAGGCTTTTAACTGGTACTAAAAAGAGAGAACATATCTCACCTGTCTTGGCTCATCTCCACTGGCTACCAATTAAATATAGAATCGACTTTAAAATTTTACTTTTTGTTTTTAAAGCTCTCACTGGTCTTGCTCCATCTTATATAACAGAGCTTTTAATCTCCTACTCTCCTCTAAGGTCACTCAGGTCATCCTCCCAGCAACTCCTCACAGTCCCCCACTCACGCCTCAAAAGCGGAGGTGCCCTTTTGCCCTTCTTATTGCTCATCCCATCCCATTCTCATTATCTCTAGCCGCTTTATCCTGTTCTACAGGGTCGCAGGCAAGCTGGAGCCTATCCCAGCTGACTACGGGCGAAAGGCGGGGTACACCCTGGACAAGTTGCCAGGTCATCACAGGGCTGACACATAGACACAGACAACCATTCACACTCACATTCACACCTACGGTCAATTTAGAGTCACCAGTTAACCTAACCTGCATGTCTTTGGACTGTGGGGGAAACCGGAGCACCCGGAGGAAACCCACGCGGACACGGGGAGAACATGCAAACTCCGCACAGAAAGGCCCTCGCCGGCCACGGGGCTCGAACCCGGACCTTCTTGCTGTGAGGCGACAGCGCTAACCACTACACCAAGTGCCGCCCCTTGTTATTGCTAAAATGTCTTTTTTACTGCCTTTATCTGTGAAGCACTTTGGGTCAGCTGCTGTTGTTTTTAAATGTGCTATATAAATAAACTGACTGGTTATTATTATTATTATTATGGTCAGAGCAACATTGATGGAGCTATACAGTAAGACACTTTGATACAGTATGAGCTTTTCCCTGAATTCAAAGTGAGCTACAGGATTAAACCATAAAATACTTTAAATGATGCCCAGAATTGCTGCCTACCTCAGGAACTGCCTTTTAATTAAAATACAATGTCGGTTACTCAGGGCCTGGGATGAAGTAATAAAGGTTAGTGAGTATGGGCCTCTTTGAATATATGTGAACAAAGCTCTACGTGAAGTTCTGCGCACGCACGCACGCACACACACACACACACACACACACATAATAATCAGTCTCTTATAGCTCAGTTCTCCTCCACTTGACACTGCACTGCTCTTGTCTGCTTTCCTCAAGTGTTTGATTCACATTTAATAATACTTTATGGCATAAATAAAGGATCATGTGATGTAGCCTGAAAACTCTCCTACTCTCTATGCCTCATGCATCTTCATGCCTCCATCTGTGAACATACAGTAAAGTAGTTCCTTCGCCACTCTACCCATCTTTCAGCACTGTGCATTTTCCTCCATCCTCTATTAGCACATCTGCTCCTTCCTTCCTTCCTTCCTTCCTTCCTTCCTTCCTTCCTTCCTTCCTTCCTTCCTTCCTTCTCACAATTCCTAGCTGTAGTTTTGGGAGGGTGTATGTGTGCACGGTGTGTGTTTAACAGAGACGCAAGGCCATGTAGGAGGCCCTAATCACAGGGGTGCGTCTATCGCCTAATTACCATGATTTAGCACCATCACTGCCATGCAGTGTCACTCTCCATGCCACACAGGCCTGGCAGGGGCAAACAGCTTTAACTGCCCACGCTACTTCCACAAGCTTTACAGAGACCCAAAGGTAAATCATTCCTGTTTAAATGTATTACACGGAAGCACAAAAATGATGAACATACTGAAGAAATGAGCCGGGATTATAGTTTTTTATAGTTTATAGTAATTACAACAGCTCTGAAAAATACAATGATGGAATGATAGAGATGAAAAGAAAGCAATTTTTTGAACGATATTGACGGAACATAGAAGCATAGGATAGATGAAAGAGTGTAGTCAGAGGGAAGCCCACAACATGACCTGTAATTGAGCAGGGAGGCATAAGACCCAAAGAGTATCTGCCCTCTAATTACAGCACAGAAAGGTGCGCACAGTCTAAAGCATCCGATATAGATAGAAAGACGGGCAGGTGGTGTTTGTGCAACATCATCCTTCCATCAGAACTTTACAGAAGCAGTGAATGAAAACACGGGCGCAGATAAAGGGGGGGATGGGGGGGATTCGTCCCACCCAGATTTAAATTCACCTCGTTCGGTCCCCCCCACTTATAGGGAGGAAAAAACGTCTATGCTGTCTTTCTTTGCATAAGGCAAACCTCACGGAAAAATCAAAAGACTAATTACCATTCGGTTTATTGAGGTGCACAGCAGTACATACATAGTTGCAACTGCGCAGACTGCACAGGTTGTGAGCTCGAGCTTGGTTGCTATGGTTACCCACAACAAGTTTGACAGGCATATCGGGGACACCTCCTAGTTCAGGACCCCAACACGGCATGATGAAGGGTGCCAAAAGGCAGAAAACGATTGCATCGTTTTTTCAAAAAACAACGACTGTAAGTAAACTGTGCCTTACTTTATCATATCACCTTGCAATTTTTTGATAGTCTGTTCAAAGTAATGTCGTAGTGAAAGTAAAATCGTACGGAGTAGAGATGCCTTTCTGGTAGCCTCCTTCTTTCGGTGGCAGCCTGGACATACAGTGCTCAGAAGGCAGTTTTAATGTTTAATCTGGCGTTCCCTGCCATAATTTCAGCGAGCATATTGTTTCATAAGGAAACTTTGTGAAGAGTTGTTGACTGACTGACTGCCGCTCACGCAACACACAGGCATAGTTAGAAAGTCAGGATGCACTGGTTTACACTTTACACACACACACGTAGCCCAGCCTCTCGCTATGTTTAACAGTTGGAACTTAGCGGTTTTAAAACTAGTTTTGCAGTTTTGCAATTTCTGTGCGTGATGATAATGTGTAAACTTTGGATTTCCATAGGCTATGTTAAAATGTTATCATTGTCCTGGCCTGCAGGTAGTTCCTGGTGATGGCAGTGAGGGAGGTGAAATAACATGTATACACACTACCGTTCAAAAGTTTGGGGTCACCCAGACAATTTTGTGTTTTCCATGAAAAGTCACACTTTTATTTCCCACCATAAGTTGTAAAATGAATAGAAAATATAGTCAAGACATTTTTCTGGCCATTTTGAGCATTTAATCGACCCCACAAATGTGATGCTCCAGAAACTCAATCTGCTCAAAGGAAGGTCAGTTTTATAGCTTCTCTAAAGAGCTCAACTGTTTTCAGCTGTGCTAACATGATTGTACAAGGGTTTTCTAATCATCCATTAGCCTTCTGAGGCAATGAGCAAACACATTGTACCATTAGAACACTGGAGTGAGAGTTGCTGGAAATGGGCCTCTATACACCTATGGAGATATTGCACCAAAAACCACACATTTGAATGAATGAATGAATGAATGAATGAATGAATGAATGAATTTATTTATTTCGAACATGTATAAAAATGTATGTAACTATTTATACATACAAAAGAAAGAAAATGAAAAAAGTGACAAAAAAAGAATAAATAAAATAATATAAAGAGCTAATACATTACAATACACCGCACATTGTTCGAAAAAGGAGTGGGAAGAAGTACAATACTTTTTTTAATTTCCCACCCCTTTTTAACTACCCCGAAATCCAAACTACATTAATACACTTATAAAAATATATACCACATATACACTTCATGATTATCCATATAAATATATAATTACAAAAATAAATATATACTACATACCATATCCATATACATATATATACATATACACATAACTATCTATATAAATATATAATTACAAAAAAAAAAATCTACTACATACTTATCCCTGTAAATATGAAGATATCTATCCCCATAAATAAATATATACCATATACTAAGCTAGTTCTAATATAACAATCAACCCTATTCTATTTATCCCTCATCATCCTCCATTAACATATTTCCTCTGCAATATACTTGTTTAAAAATATTTTTTTGTACCTTTTTTTAAACAGATTTATATTTGCACTTTGTTTTATTTCTGTCTCCAGTCTGTTCCATAAAGTCACCCCACAGCTCGATACGCACATGCTTTTCATATTTGTTCGAACCTTTGGTTTTTTAAAATTTAGGTCTCCCCTTAGATTATATCCCCCCTCTCTCTCACTGAACATTCCTTGTATATTTTTTGGCAATAGATTATTTCTTGCTTTGTACATTATTTGTGCTGTTCTGAATTTGACCAGATCCATAAATTTCAACATGTGTGATTTTATGAATAGTGGGTTTGTGTGATCTCTGTATCCTGTTTTGTTTATTGTCCTTATTGCTCTTTTCTGTATTGTACATATCGGCTGCAGAGTGGTTTTGTAGGTGTTTCCCCAGACTTCGACACAATAAGTCAGAGGCATTTGCAGCTAGAATAGTCATTTACCACATTAGCAATGTATAGAGTGGATTTCTGATTAGTTTAAAGTGATCTTCATTGAAAAGAACAGTGCTTTTCTTTCAAAAATAAGGACATTTCAAAGTGACCCCAAACTTTTGAACGGTAGTATATATATATATATATATGGCGGCACGGTGGTGTAGTGGTTAGCGCTGTCGCCTCACAGCAAGAAGGTCCTGGGTTCGAGCCCCGGGGCCGGCGAGGGCCTTTCTGTGCGGAGTTTGCATGTTCTCCCCGTGTCCGCGTGGGTTTCCTCCGGGTGCTCCGGTTTCCCCCACAGTCCAAAGACATGCAGGTTAGGTTAACTGGTGACTCTAAATTGACCGTAGGTGTGAATGTGAATGGTTGTCTATGTGTCAGCCCTGTGATGACCTGGCGACTTGTCCAGGGTGTACCCTGCCTTTCGCCCGTAGTCAGCTGGGATAGGCTCCAGCTTGCCTGCGACCCTGTAGAAGGATAAAGCGGCTAGAGATAATGTGATATGTGTGTATATATATATATATATATATATATATATGGCGGCATATATATATATACACAAAATGGAATCATTTGCTGACAGCTCAGTCCCCCCCAGTTCAAAAATCCTATCTGCGCCCCTGAATGAAAACACTGATTGCATCGGAGTAAGAGAGAGTTTCCATAGCCACGTTGCTGTGAATCTTCACTTTGAAATTGAAATATTGCAAATCGTGTGTTTTCATTAACTATGGTTAGTTTAAATGATCTGAAAAATACATCAAAGATGATGTCAAAAGAAACCAAACCATACAGTCAGGGAGAAACCTTCAACACACAGAGCTAAAAAAAAAAAAAGCCCTATTACATCCCAATAAAGTCCCAATAAAGGTCTGAATTACCAGAAAGATATTAAAAAAAGACATACTGTCCTCCAGGGAAAAAGGTAACAAAGTGTACCTCTGCTTGTTGCTGAGGTGGCGGTATCTCGATCTTTTGTACCGTACCTTTAATACGTACCTGTCACCCAGAAATGGACATTTGGTGCACCTTTAAAAAAGAATTAAGGTACATAATTGGTCCTTAATTCAATTTTAAATTAAAGCCTTAAAGCTACTTTCTATCCATCCATTTTCTGTAGCCGCTTATCCTGTCCAAGTAAACACTAAAGGTACAAATGGTGTGACAATGAATGGTACAGTTTAGTACCTTTATTCTGGGACTGATACAACATTGCAATAACATCATTAGTTCTTTGTTGCACATAAATGTGTCACTTTATTTGAAGGGTACCTTGTTACATTTGGGCTTTATAACACATTTATAACCAGTGTATTAATCTTTTATAAAGCAATGCATAAGGTCAATATCAAAACTCATGAAGTGACAGTGGCCTGACTTTAAAAAAAGAGAGACGATAATAAGCCTCTTTTATCATTTCACATACAGTAGAGCGGCAGCTACAATTATGCACAGTCCATAATTGTCGACACCTTTTCAGATTTACCAATAAAAAACAATTTTGCAAAGGTGAGTTTCAGTTATAACAGTTATTATTGGTTAATTAATCAACCGGAAGACCCCTCTCACCCTTTGATCTTATCGTCTGATGACACAGCTTGTTACCTGAAATGGAATTTTTTTCAGCACGATCAGCAATTTGAGGAAAACCCGGACGTTATCATCGTAGGTAAGCATGGTGGAAAGATCATGGACATGTTTTCACTGATCAAATTTACCGATATTTCATGATCTCCTTGTCAAAACCTACTGTTGTTTCTTACTCTTTCATTTGACAGTCGCCATTTTGTATCTAAACGTGCATTTGAGGTGTCGATAATAAAAATCATTTTCATCGGTGTCCACCATTATCGACACCCTGTGGAATTAAGTGACATTTACAGCTGTTATGGATTGATCTTTGTGTAACATTGTTGAAGTAGATGAAATACTTTAAAAAAAATAAAAGTGCTGTGATTTAGAATCATTTTTTTCTGATCCATAACAGAATGGAATATTTATAGAGTATTTGGAATCTGATTGCAATAAATAGAATTAGACTAGAATTAAATTCCTCACATATAAAAAATTATATCCTTGAAATATTCAGATTTTTCAATTCCGTACAGAAAGTATTTTTTGCAGTTTGTTGTAAATATCTCATCTCATTATCTCTAGCCGCTTTATCCTGTTCTACAGGGTCGCAGGCAAGCTGGAGCCTATCCCAGCTGACTACGGGCAAAAGGCGGGGTACACCCTGGACAAGTCGCCAGGTCATCACAGGGCTGACACATAGACGACCATTCACACTCACAGTCAATTTAGAGTCACCAGTTAACCTAACCTGCATGTCTTTGGACTGTGGGGGAAACCGGAGCACCCGGAGGAAACCCACGCGGACACGGGGAGAACATGCAAACTCCGCACAGAAAGGCCCTCGCCGGCCACGGGGCTCGAACCCGGACCTTCTTGCTGTGAGGCGACAGCGCTAACCACTACACCACCGTGCCACCCTTGTTGTAAATATCTACCACATATTACAATATCAGTAAACATTTTATATTTTGGTTCAAGGAATGACATGCGACTTTTGACCTGGATTTTCATGCGGTTACAATGGCAATCGCCTGTAGACATTTATTGGTAAACTGCAAAACTAGAAATTAATACAAACAACAATGATTGATTAACAAAATACTTAGAAAATACTTAGAAAGCGGGTAGACAGTGGAACAAAAAGATTTTCTGACGCAGGTTAAACATTATTAGTTCATTTGTTCACAAACATTAGAATTACTTCCTCATTTACGTAAACACCGACATCAATATATTTATATAAAATATACTTTGTACTAAATATAAGTCAATGTAAGACAAATTTTAAATAAAAACTATGTTTTGTTAACTTAATACTACATACATATATGTTATTTACCAGCTGGGAGGTCCGTATCGTGAAATACCATTACCGAGGTCTTGAAAGTACTGTACAGTATTCAAGGCTGAGGTCACGGTATTTTCACCATATGGACCGACCTTAAGCTGGTAAATAATATATATATTTTTCTTTACCAAATTCTAACAGAAAACGAGAGCGCCCGAAAGGGAAAACCAAGCCGAGCCGCCATTTTGAATCCTCATTCACGGCTGTAATGCAAATGGCTTCCTCCTCGGTATACAAGTGCACTTCCATGGCAGGAAAAAAACTACATTTTGCCGCCTATGTAGTCCCCTATTTATACAAAACTGAGTCATTCAGGATTCAGCCATGTTTTTGCTCAACGTTAGCAACAGTTAGAGGTTTTTAGCTTTCTCCTGAAATGTTTTCTTTTATTTCTTCTTCCTCAGGGTAGTAAAACTCGCTTTTGCTGTGAACACTGTCGTTATCGCTATCCATGCTGTAAAATTAATGCTGTTCTCCTGAGAAATACTGGCAAAAATGTATAAGATTTTTGATAATCTTATAAATACAAAAAAAAAAAAAACGTTGAGAAAAAATTCTACTATGTTTGTTGTTGTTGTGAATGAGCGAGTCGCCAGAGGTCCATAACCGTGGTCTGTAACTGGGGTCCATATCGTAGGTTACGGACCCGTTCACCAGCCAATCAGAGCGCAGGATTTGGACCGCGAAAAAAATAATGATTATTATTATTTATTTTTTTAATAAATAATCATCTGGATGTCAATAATTGTGGAACAGTGTCGATAACTGTGGACAAAAGTGTCAATACTTGTGCAATGGTGTCATGTGATCTGATACGCTAAGTAATCAGGAATCAACTCCAGTGGAAGCTTGAATAACTATTCATGCACAATTTATGTATTGAAAGTCTTTTCTACTTTTGCAACAGCCAAAAGATCATTAAAGCGTCAATAATTGTTGCCACCACTCTCGTATTACTGTAAATTTTTCAACCTTATCCCAAAGGCAATTCATTTGTTTTTAATAATAGAACATTCAGGAAGCTTTGTGACTCCTTGATGAAGAATCTATTCCATCCCATTCATTCAAAAAAAAAAAACAAAGAAAAACCCCCCAAAAAAGTTTACCATAGCTGTTCAGCTTGAAAACATGAAAGTAATTCCTTCAGCTGACCCACAGCCAAGAATCAGGATTACGGTACCCTGTCCTGAACTTTTTAGCATTTTCCCTGCTCTAACACCCACTGAGGAACTCAGGAAAGCTGTTAATTAGTTGATTAATTGGATCAGGTATGAGGGAGCAAGAAAAACTCTAAAATGTGTAGGACAGGAGGTACTCCAGGACCACGCATCAGAACCTGTGGGCTGACCTATGGCCTTCTAGAATGAATGAAATTGTATTGTAATGGTGTTGGGCATCACAGTAGCGTAAAAAGGTTGCCATCTTACAGCTTCAGGATCCGTGTGGTTGAGTGTGTGAATGTGTGTGTGCATGGTGCCCTGTGCTGGCCTGATGTTTCATTCAGGGTGTATTCCCACCTCATGCCCAGTGTTCACTTCCATATTCATCCCAATCTTGACCAGGATAAAGTGCTTACTGAAAATGGATGAATGAATGTTTGAAAGGGTGTGACATTTTATATATACATACATACCCTTACTGGCCACTTTAACAGGAACTTGTTCTTAATTCTAAGACTTGTTCTTGGCTGCAGGACTGGAACCCAATGTGTTCTTCTGTTTTCTGTTGCATGCTGAGATGCTTTTCTGCTCACCGCGGTTGTAAAGAGTTGCTATGAGTTGCTATATCCTTCCCGGCAGCTCGAACCAATCTGGCCATTTTCCTCTGACCTCTCTTATCAACAAGGCATTTGTTTCCACCCACAGAACTGTTGCTCACTTGATGTTTTTTATTTTTCGCACCATTCTGTCTGTGTAAACTCTAGAGACTGTTGTGTGTGAAAACCCCAGGAGATCAGCAGGTTCTGAAATACTTAAACCAGTCCATCTGGCTCAAACCAGCACCCATGCCACAATGAAAGAAAGTCACACTTTGAGATCACAGTTTTTCCCGTTCTGATGTTTGAAGTGAACATTAACTGAAGCTCTTGATTTGTATCTGCATGATTTTATGCATTGTGCTGCTGTCAAGGGATCGGCTGATTAGAGAACTGCAGAAGACAGCAGGTGGATGGGGTGTTCCTAATAAAGTGGCCGGTGAATATGAAAATTATATATATACACTACCGTTCAAAAGTTTGGGGTCACTTTGAAATGTCCTTATTTTTGAAAGAAAAGCACTGTTCTTTTCAATGAAGATCACTTTAAACTAATCAGAAATCCACTCTATACATTGCTAATGTGGTAAATGACTATTCTAGCTGCAAATGTGTGGTTTTTGGTGCAATATCTCCATTGGTGTATAGAGGCCCATTTCCAGCAACTCTCACTCCAGTGTTCTAATGGTACAATGTGTTTGCTCATTGCCTCAGAAGGCTAATGGATGATTAGAAAACCCTTGTACAATCATGTTAGCACAGCTGAAAACAGTTGAGCTCTTTAGAGAAGCTATAAAACTGACCTTCCTTTGAGCAGATTGAGTTTCTGGAGCATCACATTTGTGGGGTCGATTAAATGCTCAAAATGGCCAGAAAAATGTCTTGACTATATTTTCTATTCATTTTACAACTTCTCATCTCATCTCATTATCTTTAGCCACTTTATCCTGTCCTACAGGGTCGCAGGCAAGCTGGAGCCTATCCCAGCTGACTACGGGCGAGAGGCGGGGTACACCCTGGACAAGTCGCCAGGTCATCACAGGGCTGACACATAGACACAGACAACCATTCACACTCACATTCACACCTACGGTCAATTTAGAGTCACCAGTTAACCTAACCTGCATGTCTTTGGACTGTGGGGGAAACCGGAGCACCCGGAGGAAACCCAAGCGGACACAGGGAGAACATGCAAACTCTGCACAGAAAGGCCCTCGCCGGCCACGGGGCTCGAACCCGGACCTTCTTGCTGTGAGGCGACAGTACTAACCACTACACCACTGTGCCGCCCCCATTTTACAACTTATGGTGGTAAATAAAAGTGTGACTTTTCATGGAAAACACAAAATTGTCTGGGTGACCCCAAACTTTTGAACGGTAGTGTATATAAACTGTATATGGAAAGAGCCACCAATTTGAATTCTCATCTTCTCTCTGAAGTAAATACACTCCCAAAATGTTTTACTGATTGATGGATACTACTGGGAAGTTTTTTCAAAGCTTTATTGTTAGATAAGACAAGCTAATAATTGTGACAAGCCTCATAAGTCACATAGTATATAAATTCATTAATATTACGTCAAAAGTTTGATATATTTTTTAATCCTTGAGAATAACTGAATTTTTTTATGGAGGTCAAATGGCTTCCTTCAAATTAACAAAGTGTGAGCATTGTTTATTTATAGCAAAATAATGTCCAGTAGTGCTGTAGTACTTGATTCTGGTCTCAGGACTGCTTTTTGAAGGTCTCAGTCTCGTCTCGGAATCAACTGTATTTTTACTCGGTCTTGTCTCAGACAAAGAAGACTCAGGATTTTATTTTAAGACGGGTCAGGACCACAACTGTGGGGATTTAACTAAATTGCTTGTGCACTATTGATTTGCTTGTTAACAACATTACTTTGATTGGATGTAAAATTTCCTGCTTCAAAGGTGACCAATAACATGACTCATTGCGAATTTGAACTTTTTCTTCATGTTAACGTTTGTCACCCCCCCTTCACACACACTGGTCTAGTCCTGGACTTAACGTGATCTCGCCTTGCCTTGAGTTCAACCCCTCAAAGTCTTGGTCTCGATAAACTTTAGTCTTAGTCATGACTTGGTCTCAGTCTAGGTGGTCTTGACTACATCACTAACATCCATCCATTATCTGTAGCCGCTTATTCTGTGTAAGGTCGCAGGCAAGCCAGAGCCTATCCCAGCTGACTATGGGCGAGAGGCGGGGTACACCCTGGACAAGTCGCCAGATCATCACAGGGCTGATACGTACATAAAGACAAACAACCATTCACACCTATGGTCAATTTAGAGCCACCAATTAGCCTAACCTGCATGTCATTGAGGAAAACCGGAGCAAACCCATGCAGACACGGGGAGAATATGCAAACTCCACACAGAAAGGCCCCTGTCAGCCACTGGGTTTGAACCCAGAACCTTCTTTCTGTGAGGCAACAGTGCTAACCACTACACCACATCACTAACATCCAACAACACTTTATTTGGATTGGCTTTAGACAATCTACAAATAATCTAATTGACCATCATCTCATCTCATCTCATTATCTCTAGCCGCTTTATCCTTCTACAGGGTCGCAGGCAAGCTGGAGCCTATCCCAGCTGACTACGGGCGAAAGGCGGGGTACACCCTGGACAAGTCGCCAGGTCATCACAGGGCTGACACATAGACACAGACAACCATTCACACTCACATTCACACCTACGGTCAATTTAGAGTCACCAGTTAACCTAACCTGCATGTCTTTGGACTGTGGGGGAAACCGGAGCACCCGGAGGAAACCCACGCAGACACGGGGAGAACATGCAAACTCCACACAGAAAGGCCCTCACCGGCCACGGGGCTCGAACCCGGACCTTCTTGCTGTGAGGCGACAGCGCTAACCACTACACCACTGTGCCGCCCTAATTGACCATCATAAAGTAACATAACAACTGATTTTTGAGAACATCTCAAAAAAATGCATCAATCATGTCCATATTAAGTGAGTTGGAAACTTGTAATAGAGATGATCTATTAAATATTACATGCTAGAACCTGGGCCATCGAAATAAAATGAAAGAAAAAGATTGTTTATGTAAGTAGAGTATGTATATACCATCAACCATCACCTTTCATTTTGGATTCTTCCCCATTTTTCTCTGCAATTTGTTCACCTGTCAACTCCCACCAACCAGCCAGCTCTGCCCTGGCAAAGAAAGCTAACAGGGGAGGGTGAAGACCAACACATGCTTCCTCTGGGACACGTGAAGCCAGCCACCGCATCTTTTCAATCTGCTGCTTATTCTGCTTCACCGAGCAGTCTAACTCACTCAGAGGAAAGCGCTATCTACCGTCTTCTGCATACCTGAACTCATAACATCCAGTCAGGATTAAATAGTGTCTATGTGATTGACAGGAGAGAGAGAGAGAGAGAGAGAGAGTATGCCATCCTTCCAACCCAGAGAACACAGCCAATTTTTCTAGCTTGGCTCCTGGCCATGGGTGACTGTGGTATCATCAGGATTCTAACTCACAGTCTCTTGATGATAGAGCGAACACTTTTCTGCAGCACTTCGGAACTATTGCACCTTCTCTTTAGTAATAATCCAATTTGCCCCTCATTTTTTCACATTTCTGCTATCCGTATATGTGCAAATTTCACATTTGTTTGTAAACTAATAGATGGAAATAGACCCACCTTTGAGGTCACATGATCTTCATTTTTTCTGCCATTGCACAGTGATTCATATCCCCAGTACCAAATGCACTAATATGACAGACCTCCACCCTGATACGGACTCTGCAAATCAAATACGCACATAGTGTATGAATGGCTCAATTATGAGTTGCTGGTGTTTGAAAGCAGTAATCACCCCACTGAATCATGTGTCGAGGAGCAGTCAATAAACTGAAGGATTTTCTGTGTCAAACTACAACACGGCTGTGAAAAACAAGAAGCCGGGTGCCAGCTGAACAGAGTTCTTAGTGAGAATTAAAGGCCCTACTTGGCTCAGCCCAGCCTCTCCATTTGGGTAATTGGGACGTTGCTTTGACTGCCTGTGGCATTGACGTCTGTCCAAAGAACGACCCCTCCACTCATCCACTCGCCTTGGTTTTGGGAAATAAACTGGGACATGTCAAATAATTTTAATGTTGTATAACATAACGAGAATTATAATTCCAGTAAGACACAAAAAAAGCCCAACCAGCTCATGTTGTAATAAAGCATCCCAAATGGGCTGTTAGATTAGATTAGATTAGATTAGATTAGATTAGATTAGATTAGATTAGATTAGATAGAATTTTATTGATCCCTTTGGGAGGGTTCCTTCAGGGAAATTAAGATTCCAGCAGCATCATTACAGGATAAACAGAGAATAGAAAATAGAGAAAACTTCTAGATAAATTAAATTAAATTAAGTATTTACATATACAAAGATAAAAAAGAATAAGATATGGGAAAAGAAGAAAGAAAAAAGTCCAGCAGGAGAGGTATTGCACATTATATTGCATATTTATATTGCACATTGTCCAGTATTGCTTTTTGTTAGGCTAGGCTACTGCTCCTTCCCGTCCTCTGTCCTCCTGTTCCTCCTCCTCCCCCCCAGAGAGGAGTTGTACAGTCTGATGGTGTGAGGGACAAAGGAGTTTTTGAGTCTGTTCATCCTGCACTTGGGAAGGAGCATTCTGTCACTGAACAGGCTCCTCTGGTTGCTGATGACGGTGTGCAGAGGGTGACTGGCATCGTCCATGATGTTCAATAGTTTGTCCATAGACCTCTTCTCTGCCACCATCACCAGGGAGTCCAGCTTCATGCCGACCACAGAGCCGGCCTGCCTGATCAGTTTGTCCAGCTTGGATGTGTCCTTCTTGGATGTGCTGCCCCCCCAGCACACCACAGTGTAAAACAAGACACTGGCGACCACGGACTGATAGAACATCCACAGGAGTTTCCTGCAGATGTTAAAGGACCGCAGCCTCCTCAGGAAGTATAGCCTGCTCTGTCCCTTCCTGCACAAGTGGTTGGTGTTGCAAGTCCAGTCCAGCTCGCTGTCCAGTCACAGCCCCAGGTACTTGTAGGAATCCACAGCCTCCACCTCGACTCTCTTGATCAGAACTGGTCGTGACCTTGGTCTGGACCTCCCAAAGTCAATGACCAGCTCCTTGGTCTTCGAGGTGTTGAGCTGCAGATGGTTCCTGTTGCACCAGATGGCAAAGTCCCTCACCAGGCTCCTATACTCCTCCTCTCTGTTGTCCCTGATACATCCCACGATGGCTGTGTCATCGGTGAACTTCTGAATGTGACACAGCTCTGAGTTGTAGCAGAAGTCGCGGTGTACAGGGTGAAGAGAAGAGGGGCACCGTGCCCTGGGGTGCTCCGGTGCTGCTAATCACAGTATCAGACGTGATGTCCTTCAGCCTGACGTACTGCGGCCTGTTGGTGAGGTAGCTGGAGATCCAGGTGACCAGGCAGGGGTCCACTCCCATCCTGTTCAGTTTGTCCTGAAGCATAAGGGGCTGGATGGTGTTGAAGGCACTTGAAAGTCCAAGAAGAGGATCCTCACTGTACCATTTCCCTTATCCAGATGCAAGTGGGCTTGGCGTAGCAGGTAGAGGATGATGTCTTCCACACCAACACCTGCCTGGTACGCAAACTGCAGACAATCCTGGGTATGTTGCACCTGGGGTCTGAGGAGGCTGAGGAAGAGCCGCTCCAACGTCTTCATCAGGTGTGAAGTGAGTGCCACCGGTCGGAAGTCATTCAGCTCGCTGGGCTGGATCTCAGCTATTACATGACAAAAAAACTTCCGGCTACATCCTTAAGAATGTTCATCAGTGATCAGCAAGAAGCTCTGTGACGGAAAAGTCACATAGCGAGGAAAGATGCTCCTCAGAATAAAGTCTTCAAAAGAAAAGAGGCGATGCAGTGTTGACATTTTGACACGTCAAATTGTCGCCAGTTGAGGTGTCTCAACGTTTCTGTGTCTGAACGCCTACGTCCTGTTTAATAAGCCAATTAATAGGAAAGCACTTTGCACATCACTTCACCAGTTGCTCAGGGATGTGTGTGTGTGTGTGTGTGTGTGTGTGCACTGTGGAGAAATTGCAGTATCATTCCTGAGCTACTACATCCATCTATCCATTTCTTCAGGGATTCAGCAGTCTTTGGAGGGACACTAATTTTACACACACACGTGCGCAGACGCAAACACACACGTGCAGGTTTTAATGTCATTGCAAAGAACCTCAAGTGACGGGTTAACAGCGAATAGAGAACAACATGTTTTTATATCATGGTGGGGCCCAAGGATAGGAATATCTGACACTTTTGACCTTGTAGGGACGTTTAGCTGGTCCACTTTTTTTCCCGACAAAATATTCCTTTTGATTACTGAGGTTAAGGTTTTGGTTAGATTTAGGTGTATCATATTTTTTGCTGCATAAAAATATTTATGTCCTCACAAGGACAATAAGGCAACCGTGTGTGTGTGTGTGTGTGAGTCTGTAACAGGCTCCGGTTGCTTGTTAGCTGAAGATTTTCAGTGCTATTTGAAGAGGTTTAATGATGATCTGAAGCACTCTTTGAAAAGCAGTGTGGGCTGAGCTTCTGTAACCTGATTTCAATCCAAAAAAAAAAGGAAGCCTTTTGTGTTTCACTAATTAGGCAGAAAAAGAAAAAAAAATAATTAGACACATTCGTAACACTTCGGAAAATCAAATCTAAGAGAGAATTAACATAGAGACAAACGCAAAGAGAAGGAAACGTTCAGATCCTGATACTGTAGGAAGGAAGAAGATCAAGAATATGAACTTATAGATCTGAGGACCTGAGAAATTTCTGATGGGAATGAAAGGGTAGGGGGTGTGGGGAGGGGGGAGGATGGGAGGGGAGGGGAGGGGGGGTTGTTGTATTGTGAGTGAAAATGTGGGGGTAGTACAGTTTCCTCATGAGTAAAGAGGGAGTCATGGATTTTCCCAGGAATGACAAATTGCACTTGAGTCTAATAGAATGCTGAGCGCTACTCCATGATGAAGAGAGAGAGAGCGAGAGAGAGAGAGAGAGAGAGAGAGAGAAAATGGTGGACAGACACGTAAAGGACATGGATGGAAAGACGAGGTGTGAAAAAAGCATACCAGTGTTCAGTGGGAGACAGAAAGAGGGAGGAAATAGATGGAGATGATAAGAATAAGAGAGAAAATAGGCTGAAGAGGAGAGCAAAATGGAGGGGGTAAGAAAAAAAATGAGAGACTGCATGATGGGGGTTTCCATGGTGATACTTTTTCTCCTCTCCCACGCGCATAGAGACTGTGGTTCGAACATTTCAGCCACGTATCAGCATCCGCCATTTTCCTTCTCCTTTCCTTTCCTTGTCTTTTCACGTGCAGGGTGAATAAATGGATAAATAAATAAATAAATAAAAAACCCACAAAACACTGATTAAATGCCCACATGAAGACCCTCACATTCCCGACATGCTTACTCTGACCCTTTTTTGTCTCAAATATACAGTACATGCATGTCCCCCCCCCCTCGTGTGATGCACGTCGAACAAACTCGCACGTCTATAATACATGCGAGCAAAAGCATGAATTCTTGAAACATTAAATTCATAAACCAAACCACAAACTCATTTCAGCTTTTAAATGGAGACAGACTGGTCCCTCGCTCCTCTGGGGTCCACTCTACCCAACCAGGCGAACGTGTGCTGCATCCTAAAGAGCCTACACACACACACACACACACACACACACACACAC
This sequence comes from Neoarius graeffei, assembly GCF_027579695.1. Classification (NCBI taxonomy): domain Eukaryota; kingdom Metazoa; phylum Chordata; class Actinopteri; order Siluriformes; family Ariidae; genus Neoarius; species Neoarius graeffei. Next base: position 26,986,274 of record NC_083590.1, on the reverse strand, counting down.
ACACACTGCAGACATACACCCAGCATGGAGAAGAGGAGTGGTCCTCCACAGACAGGGGCTTCAGCATCCATCATGCTGGAAGGCCATGCTCACAATAGATCTGTGTGTATCATAAGAACTGCAGTGACAAATATAACATGTTTACTGACATTCAGGCTAATAACATGCATGTGGACATGTTGGTGGGCATGTTTCACGAGGAAACGTGACATGCATGAGAAAACAGGAGCCCAAATCTTCGACTGGAAGAAAAAAAGGGTGGCGGCTGACATGGGGCGCCGTTTCTAAATCAGTACTTCCACCTGGTGTTTGTTTGAAGAACTACCAGCTCAACCAAGTTCCTGTTTAATGCTAGGAACTGGAAAAACAAAATAGCAATATTTATTTTGTAATTATCCAATTACAGTAATTATGCTATTATCCAATCAACAGTGCAATGCATGAAAGGATGCAGATACAGACCAAGAGCTTCAGTTCATATTCGCATCAAACATCGGAATGAGACGAAAATGTCGTCACAGTGGTTTTGACCATAACTGTTGGTGCCAGATGGGCTGGTTGAGTGAGCAGTGGTTCTATAGGTGGACGTGCCTTGTTGATGACAGAGCTCAGAGGAGAATGGCCAGACAGGTTTGAGCTATAGACCGTTTGCACATGACGTCACATGTCCCATGACCCTCTCTGATTTAGCTGTGTCCACCATCTTTGTGGAATAACCCATGTGTACCTTAATACGAAATGCCGCAAATTTGCGCAGTTATCGGCTGCTCAAACAATTCTGCTAAAGCCGGAGTCAGATTGTTTAGTTTACTCACTGTTAAAATGTGAGAAAGACCCCAAATGGAAGATCTAACCTGTAGACGACAGAGACAGTGGCTTGCAAATCTGAACAGATCGGACATAAAAGAGACCAGCTGCAAATATTTACGAGTATGCGCAGATCATTTCGTAAAGGGTAAGTATATATTTCTACCGTTTATGTGAACCATCGACAAAATATACAGTATATAAAGATGCGACATACTGTAAGTAATATACATGTAAGCACTACTGCAATTTATATTGCAGTTACAAATGCAGCACACAAAGCCCCAGTAAAATGTAGATAGTTGAGCTCCGTAAAATGTTGCCTTAGAAGACGTCAATAATTAGGTTGGGTTTTTTTTGGTTTGTGTTTTGTGTAACATTTGCCCACATCAGGAACCTACTAGATCCTTACAGTAAACTTGCGCTAAACTTTTGTATGCTTTCATCTTCTTCCCAGTGACGAAGCTAGTAGTTAACTCCAGGTAATTCACGATGTCTGTGTAATTCACACTCGGCCACATCGTCTTCATACTCTAAAACATTGCCATATGGATCCACTCCAGAACATTCTTTTATCTTTTCCCTGTATCTGACCTTGTCACCATTACTCAATTCGTGATATATTTGTGAAAATTACAGTTTGCTAATGTACTCTCCTCGGTCACCATGGATGCTATCCCACAAAGACGGCGGACACAACAAAATTGGAGAGCATCATGGGACATTCATGATGTAAGTGCAAACGGTCTATAAGGCTGCAGTAACTAAAATAACAACTTTTTACAACCGTGGTGAGCAGAAAAGCATCTCAGGTAACGCAAAACCTTGGAGTTCATGGGCCACAACAGCAGAAGGCCACATCAGATCCCAGTCCTGTCAACCAAGAACAGGTATCTGAGGCTACACTGAGGCTACAGACTCACCCAAACTGGACAGATGAACATTACAAAAAGCATCACCTGGTCTTATTTCTAATCTTCAGCTGTCCAGTTTTCTGTCTGTCTTTCACTTATACATGTATTACATTACATTGCAGTCAAACTGGGTGGCACGGTGGTGTAGCACTGTCGCCTCACAGCAAGAAGGTTCTGGGTTTGAGCCCAGTGGCTGGCGAGGGCCATTCTGTGTGGAGTTTGCATGTTCTCCTCGTGTCTGTATGGGTTTCGTCCGGGTGCTCCGGTTTCCCCCACAGTCCAAAGACATGCAGGTTAGGCTAATTGGTGGCTCTAAAGGCCAATTTATGCTGACAACCCAGTCCTCGCAGACAACGTCGCAGATGGTGTCTGCGTAGCCCCCCCACCTTCGCAGACGCTCTGCGCGCACCTCCCAAAAATTGTGACCACTGCAGAAGCCTCGCAGACAGCGTTGCAGACAAGAGGGCTCTGATTGGTCCACTCTACATCCGCTGTATACGCACTTCCGCTTCCCTATTTTCCCGGTTTGGTTTGGTTTCACGACTGCCATTTTTAAAAACACGAGCGAAGATGGAGCAGCACGAAGAGCGGTTGATCGAGGAAGTGAGGAAGTACGTACATCTATACGACTCCAGTTCTAGTCATTATAAGTAACCGGAGGATAAACACTCCACTAACCACACCCACCAACTACTCCTAGCGATTTCGCGACTTCGCGCCCCCTTGCATTGTGGCGGTGAATAACATCGCGCACGCCTATTACTCCCCGCTCAACGATAAATTACAACTGTCTGCGAAAAGCTATCTGCGAAAGCCTTGTCGCAAGAGCATGCAGAGGCCTTAAATTGACCGTAGGTGTGAATGTGAGTGTGAATGGTTGTTTGTCTCTGTGTGTCAGCCCTGCGATGATTTGGTGACTTGTCCAGGGTGTACCCCGCCTCTCACCCATAGTCAGATGGGATAGGCTCCAGCTTGCCCGAGACCCTGCACAGGATAAGCGGTTATGGATAATGGGTGGATGGATGGATGGATGGATGGATGGATACATTACAGGCATTTAGCAGATGCTCTTGTTCAGAGTGATGTATAAGGTACCCAGACCAACTTGGGGAGCAGTTGGGGATTTGGTGCCTTGCTCAAGGGCACTTCAGCCTTTCCTATGTATAATGACAATGAACTCAAATTAAATCATTTTCTATTATAGCAGCTCTGACAGTAATACTGAATATAATTAAAGTCACATGTTGATGTTAATGTGGGGTAGTGCTAGCCTGGGCCCGCCCATCCCAAGTGTGACGCAACACGAGGGCCTGTTGCGAGCTTAGTCTGGCCAGGCAAGCTATCTACAGCTCTTCCAAGCTCCCGAAAAATCGGGAGCCAATCAACTTTGAGCATCTCCAACGGCCCTGGGTAGAGGCGTGTTCAAGGCAGTGACGTAGTAGAACTGCGACCAGAAGCCATAGATTGTTTACAGAATCTATGCCGGAAGCGCTTCATTCACTAGAAACATTACGAACATGGAGCAAGTTCTCATTGAAAATGGAGCAAAGAGCAGCCCTGGAGGTATTTATTGAAAGGAAGGACATTTTCGCCTTGCTCCCGACTGGCTTCGGTAAGAGTTTAATCTACCAGTTAGCCCCGTCGCGTCGCATACGTCAGAGGAAAGAGTGATGTGATTGGTTTAAGCTTCATCACAGCCTTTTCTGGCTTCGACCAGTAGCGAACTGAGGCATTTCAGGGAGGCGGGTCAACCACACACTTTGGGAAACGGTTGGGCTTTATATCTTTGCCAGACCAAATGCTCGCAGAGCTTTGAAGTCGCGTTAGCCAGACTAGGGTAGTGCAGTGGTTAGCACTGTTACCTCACAGCAAGAAGGTTCTGGGTTCTAGCCCAGTGCCTGATGGGGGCCTTTCTATGTGGAGTTTGTATGTTCTCCCTGTGTCTGTGCTCCGGTTTCCCCCACAGTCCAAAGACATGTACTTCGGTTAACTAACTACTCTAAATTGTTCATAGGTGTGAATGTGTGTGTGAATGGTTGCTTCCCAAGCCCGGAAGTGGCAGGGTTGCAGCAAGAAGGGCATCTGGTGAAAACTATGCTCTAATTAATATGACATGTAGATCAATAGGGTCCACATGGCAGTGACCCCATACTCATAAGTGGGACAAGCTGGAAGAAGTGATGTTGAAAATAGGTGAAGCCAACCCATATATGTTTACAAGATGCATTGCATAAGCTAAAAATGAACAAATTAATTATGCCTGGTTGAATTAATAAAGAAAAAATTTCAATTACACATTGCTGACATGAAGTTTTCCATGAGGAGATGTTTGTGTAACATTTTTGGAAGGAGTCCACTGTGTCACATTGGTAAACTTGTTCCTGTAAGTTGTCCTCCACAGAATGAAGGATTCTCCTCTTTTCTAGTTTCTTACTAAGATGACAAGCTGCTTTTTTTTTTTTACCTTATTAACTTCAAGATCCTCACTGTATCCTACAGAGGAACTACTGAGAGCATGCTAAACAGCTGCATCATGGTCTAGTTTGGGAATTGCACCATCTAGGATCGCAAGACCCTACAGCGGATAGCGAGGACAGCTGAGATCATCATTGGAGTCTCTCTTCCCTCCATCACAGGCATTTACTCCACACGCTGCATCTGGAAAGCCACCAGCATTGTGGATGACCCCACACACCCCTCATACAATCTCTTCACCCTCCTGCTGTCTGGAAAAAGGTACCGAAGCATTCGGGCCTTCACAGCCAGACTCTGTAACAGTTTCTTTCCACATGCCGTCAGACTCCTCAACTTTGAGGGACTGGACTGATAAACACACGGACTGTTGAAAACACGACTCCCACTGCAGTCTTTGCACAGTGAATAATAATGCACTATCACTTTTACAATGTTTGCAATGTCTCTCACAGACACAATGTTTACATCTATTTATTTCTTTTTACATATAATACCTTAAAATGCACACTCAGCTTTCCACACATTAACAGTAACAGATACTGGTTGGCAATATACTGTTTGTGCTAATTGTTGTTTTTGCATTGTCCTTGTTGTCTGCACTTTATGTTGTCAATGTTTGCACTTCAAGCTGTATGTAGTTTATTGTCTGCAATGTTTGCACTCATTGCACTCTTGCACTTTATGTTGTTATTTGTAGATTTGTAGTCCTGTGATGTTTAATGGAGCTCCATGGTCCTGGAGAAATGTTGTTTTGTTTTAACTGTGGGTGGCACGGTGGTGTAGTGGTTAGCACAGTTGTCTCACAGCAAGAAGGTTCTGGGTTTGAGTCCAGTGGCCAACGGGGGCCTTTCTGTGTGGAGTTTGCCTGTTCTCCCTGTGTCTGAGTGGGTTTCCCCCACAGTCCAAAGACATACAGCTTAGGCTAATTGGTGACTCTAAATTGACCGTAGGTGTGAGTGTGAATGGTTGTTTGTCTGTATTGGCCCTTTTCCACTACCCTTTTTCAGCTCACTTCAGCTCGCTTCAGCTCACTTCAGCCCGACACGGCTCGCGTTTTGACTACCAAAAAACAGCACGACTCGGCTCGCTTCAGCCCTGCTTAGCCCCTAAAACTCGCACCGTTTTGGAGTGGGGCTGAAGCGAGCCAAACCGAGCCGAGTGGGGCTAGGGGCGTGAGGAGACACTCGCCTGTGCACTGATTGGTGAGGAGTGTCCTCACATGCCCACACACGCCCCGTGAGCACGCTGGGATCTGTAAACACCGTAAACCCGGAAGAAGAAGAATTACGAATTACGAGAATTTCTGAAGCCTTATGCGCCTCGCCTCATCTATACGCTCTTGCCAGTATCTGTTGGCGTTGTTGGTGACAACAAGCCACAGCACCAAGACCAGCAACACTAACGACTCCATGTCCTCCATGTTTATTGTTTACTATTCGGGTCGTGAGACTACTGCTTAAAAGCTCACTGATGTCACTGTTTGCGCTGCTTAACGACATCACGTGACGTCCACCCACTTTCGCTAACTCCACCCAATGTGTCCACCTACTTCCAGCCAGCACGGTTCAGCGCGGTTGTAGTCGAAATGCAACTCCAATAGCCTCACTCAGCTCGACTCAGCACGGCACGGCTCAGCCCGACTCAGCCGCGTTTGTAGTGGAAAAGCGGCATATGTCTCAGCCCTGTGATGATCTGGTGACTTGTCCAGGGTGTACCCTGCCTCTTGCCCATAGTCAGCTGGGATAGGCTCCAGTTTGCCTGCAACCCTGTACAGGATAAGGCCAAAAAAAAAAAGATAGTGTGTTTCAGGTAACATGAAATACTAAAATAAGGTCGGTAGGTAGGAAAAAGTTTTTTTTTCTTAATTTTTTTTTATTTTGTTCGAAAAAATTAACACAAGTAAACATCTTACAAAATAGTATTTTGGCACAGAATCCTTTATACCACACATCATAATAAAATAAAAGTGTTTTAAATCTTTAAACGAATAAAAAAAATATCGCAAGAGTTCGAGTTATGATCTACGGAAGCGTATTGCTGCCACACTCAAAAAAAAATTGGCTTAGAATCAAGTAATTACGTGAAAAGATATTGTTAACAAAGTTATCATGTTTTTACAATATATTTATCATGTAATAACATAACATCACGTAATTTCATGATACGAAATTATCACGTTATTTCATGATATTTTCATGTAATAACGTGAAAACACCTTATCAAGAAATAACATGAAAATAACGTCCTAGGCTAGGCTACTTCCATTAAAAGCAGACGGCCTAGCCTAGCCTACTGTAGAACTTGGGTCGAGCAAAAACACCGAGCAAAAACATGGCTGAATCCTGAATGACTCCTATTTGTATAAAAATGGGACTACATAGGCAGCAAAATGTAGTGTTTTTCCCTGCCATGGAAGTGCACTTGTATACTGAAGAGGAAGCAATTTGCATTACAGCCTTGAATGAGGATTCAAAATGGCGCCTCGGCTCAGTTTTCCCTTCCTCCTTCAGTATACAAGTGCGCGTCCATGTTTATGCAGGAGGGCTGATAGAAGTGGCGAAACATTTTACTTTTTATCGTTTCTTTCACAACTTGAATGCGTTGAAACAAAAAATTATGCCAAACTAACGCCGCTTACACTAAAATATCGAGGGAAATTTGTAATAAAAACTTTACGGTCGGCAATTTTGACACGGAAATTCTCGATTGGTCGGGTTACCGGAAACACACTTTTTTTTTTTTTGGCCTAAGTGGTTATTGATAATGGATGGATGGATGTACCAACTGTATATGGTTGAAATAACTATTAAAAAGCCTTGACCTTGACCAAGAGAGTGGAAAAAGAGAGGCTGCTGAGGGACTGACTGTTTATAGCTGCTATAATGTAAGCGATCATGGGAACTAACTTGTTTTTCACTACATTAAAAGTAACTCCAAATGGGTAAACAGTCTTAGATGTCATTCTTTCATGAATAAAACTTGTGATAGTTGGTCATTTTCCGAAAAGAGCATGACCACAGGTGTTTTATTCCTAACTTGACTCATTTATGGTAACCAAACACGTCGTGGTCCTGAGTAGAACTTTAAAAAAAAAAAGAGAGATTTTTTTTTTGCCTGAAGACACAGGAACAGATGAAATTAGCACAATTGTCTGTTCAGACATCGTTATCACTTGTTATGGCTGAGAAACAGTCCCAAGCCTTCAGGACAGTTTTGCTGACTGGACATGATGGCTTTTTCCCCCTCATCTTCTGAACAAGTATGGCACTTTATCCAGGTCCCAGACTGAAAAGACAGAAACATGAATCTCAGCAGTAGCTGAATGACAAAAGTCTAATCAACATAAATTACAGCAGCACTCTCGCTTTCCTCTCAGTTAGAGCCCTGGGGCTTCTGGAGCTTTCCATCAGACGCATGATTCATCATCACATATACACACATCTTGTCCTGCATGCTAATCACTCATACACTGACTTGTGCAGAGTCTCACAGCAAACCTATTAAATGCATCCATTCATCCATCCATCCATTATCTATACTGCTTATCCATCAGGGTCATAGGTGAGCTGGAGCCAATTCTATCTGACTTCAGCTGAGAGGTGGGGTACATCCTGGATAGGTCACCAATCTATCTCAGGTCTACACAGAGATGAACAACCGTTCACACTCACATTCAGACCTATGGGCAATATAGAGTATGCAGTTGACTTAATTTATTTAATGATATTTTAACAGATGGGCGGCATGCAGTGTAGTGGTTAGCGCTGTCACCTCACAGCAAGAAGGTCCGGGTTCGAGCCCCGTGGCCGGCGAGGACCTTTCTGTGTGGAGTTTGCATATTCTCCCCGTGTCCGCGTGGGTTTCCTCCGGGTGCTCCGGTTTCCCCCACAGTCCAAAGACATGCAGGTTAGGTTAACTGGTGACTCTAAATTGACCGTAAGTGTGAATGTGAGTGTGAATGGTTGTCTGTGTCTGTGTGTCAGCCCTGTGATGACCTGGCGACTTGTCCAGGGTGTACCCCGCCTTTCGCCCGTAGTCAGCTGGGATAGGCTCCAGCTTGCCTGCGACCCTGTAGAACAGGATAAAGCTGCTAGAGATAATGAGATGAGATGAAAAACAAAATATTTAAACTTACTGAAACAAGCTGATAAAAAAATTAACATTATAATAATGTAAAAATTTGAATCGTATGCATGGAAAGACTTTAAAAGAATCTAGATTTAAGCTGGGAAATCTTAGAACACTCACTGTTTTATATCATCACTTAGATTGTTCCCTTCTTTGATGGCTTGATAAAATATCCTTTGTTTTCCTCAATTCGTTTTTGCAGTTGGTTGATGAAACTTGCTTCCATGTCTTGTGTCATAACCATGTTCATTCAACCAATGCCGCTTTTCCACTACCAACGCGGCTGAGTCGGGCTGAGCCGTGCCGTGCTGAGTCGGGCTGAGCGGGGCTGTTGGAGTTGCATTTCGACTACAACCGCGCTGAACCGTGCTGGCTGGAAGTGGGTGGACACATTGGGTGGAGTTAGCGAAAGTGGGTGGACGTCACGTGATGTCGTTAAGCAGCGCAAACAGTGACATCAGTGAGCTTTTAAGCGGTAGTCTCACGACCCGGATAGTAAACAATAAACATGGAGGACATGGAGTCGTTAGTGTTGCTGGTCTTGGTGCTGTGGCTTGTTGTCACTGACAACGCGGACAGATACCGGCAAGAGCGTATAGATGAGGCGAGGCGCATAAGGCTTCAGAAATTCTCGTAATTCGTAATTATTCTCCTTCCGGGTTTGCGGTGTTTACAGATCCCAGCGCGCTTGCGGGGCATGTGTGAGCATGTGAGGACACTCCTCCTCACCAATCAGTGCACAGGGGAGTGTCTGCTCACGCCCCCAGCCTCACTCGGCACGGTTTGGCTCGCTTCAGCCCCACTCCAAAACCGTGCGAGTTTTAGGGGCTAAGCAGGGCTGAAACGAGCTGAGTCGTGCTGTTTTTTGGTAGTCGAAACGCGAGCCGTGTCGGGCTGAAGTGAGCTGAAGCGAGCTGAAGTGAGCTGAAAAAGGGTAGTGGAAAAGGGCCATTAGTCAACTTTAGGTTTGACGATAACAAGCTGTTCTTACATCTGAAGATGTGCAGACATCGATGATAGAGTCTGTGTTGAGTGAGTTCTTCCAGTTGAATTCCTTAAGTGCATCAGTTGCTGAGGACTGTAGGGGAAGATCTGAGATAATCTTGGTGGCTTTGTTGCACAGAATTTGAAGTGATTGCATCAGCGTGATATTGTCTAAATCCTGAATCCTGTGTCTGAAATCACCCCCTACTCACTATGTAGTGGACTATATAGTGAGGTCGCCATTTTGTAGTGCTGTTCGAATGTATAGTGAGAATTATTACACCCTATATAGTGCACTCAAAGTATCCCACAATGTATCATGAAAAATAGTGTACAACCAATGGTCACTAACCAAGCAATATATCCCATCATGCATTGTGGACACGCTGAAAGAAATCAAATCAAAAGTGACAAATTTGATTTAATAAAAGGCAGCAGCAAAGAAGAAAGTATTCAGCCTTGATTTAAAAGAACTGAAAGATGCAGCAGACACAAAGTACTTTGTATTTATTAATGTAGGAAATACGCTCAGTATAATATGGATTTATCACAAAAATACATGCATGTATTTATTATTTTGAAAATCTACCAGCCAACTGATCTGGCACGTTTTAATTGTGCGACAGTAATGATGTAAATAACGGTGCGGCGGAGTAGTGTCCGAAAGCGGTTTTTTTTTTTCATTTTATCAATGAGCTCACTATATAGTCCTCTATATAGAATTCTCTAGATAGTGAGTAGGGAGTAGTGAATGAGTGAGTGATTTCGGACACAGGGCATGTCTTTGGACTGTAGGAGGAAACCGGAGCACCCAGAGGAAACCCACAGGGAGAACATCCAAGCTCCATACAGAAAGGCCCCAAGCAGCTGTGAGATTTAAATGCAGAACCTTCTTGCTGTGACGTAACAGTGCTAACCACTGCACCAACTATTAAATCACTGGTTGTTTATTATGCTAACAAATCAGGTAATAAGAGAGATACAAGAGTTTGCTGGTAGGAACAATAAAACTGGGACCAGGATAGAGAAATGCAGTAGAGTAACACTAAACAGTAAATTGGACTGGTTGTGAGAGATATGTTGGCTACGTGCCTTTCCATTATCTCTTGACTGGTATAATCCATCTTCAAGCTCGGAGACCAGCAAATAAGAGTAGAAGCACTAGAGAAAACGATTTCAGCATATCAACACTGTATCTCAGGAAACACCAGAGGAGTGGATGGATCATTGGAGACATTTTGAGCAAAGTTCTGAGCTTTGCTACAGTCATTTGATAGACCTGTCAATCAAAAAATGACATCATGGTGACAATGATCCTGATGATATACAACCCCGATTCCAAAAAAGTTGGGACAAAGTACAAATTGTAAATAAAAACGGATGGCATATCAAATGTTTAAACTGAGAAAATGTATCATTTAAAGAGAAAAATTAGGTGATTTTAAATTTCATGACAACAACACATCTCAAAAAAGTTGGGACAAGGCCATGTTTACCACTGTGAGACATCCCCTTTTCTCTTTACAACAGTCTGTAAACGTCTGGGGACTGAGGAGACAAGTTGCTCAAGTTTAGGAATAGGAATGTTAACCCATTCTTGTCTAATGTAGGATTCTAGTTGCTCAACTGTCTTAGGTCTTTTTTGTCGATCTTCCGTTTTATGATGCGCCAAATGTTTTCGATCTGGACTGCAGGGTGGCCAGTTCAGTACCCGGACCCTTCTTCTACGCAGCCATGATGCTGTAATTGATGCAGTATGTGGTTTGGCATTGTCATGTTGGAAAATGGAAGGTCTTCCCTGAAAGAGGCGTCGTCTGGATGGGAGCATATGTTGCTCTAGAACCTGGATATACCTTTCAGCATTGATGGTGTCTTTCCAGATGTGTAAGCTGCCCATGCCACATGCATTAATGCAACCCCATACCATCAGAGATGCAGGCTTCTGAACTGAGCGCTGATAACAACTTGGGTCGTCCTTCTCTTCTTTAGTCCGAATGACACGGCGTCCCTGATTTCCATAAAGAACTTCAAATTTTGATTCATCTGACCACAGAACAGTTTTCCACTTTGCCACAGTCCATTTTAAATGAGCCTTGGCCCAGAGAAGATGTCTGCGCTTCTGGATCATGTTTAGATACGGCTTCTTCTTTGAACTATAGAGTTTTAGCTGGCAACGGCGGATGGCACAGTGAATTGTGTTCACAGATAATGTTCTCTGGAAATATTCCTGACCCCATTTTGTGATTTCCGATACAGAAGCATGTCTGTATGTGATGCAGTGCCGCCTAAGGGCCCGAAGATCATGGGCATCCAGTATGGTTTTCCGGCCTTGACCCTTATGCACAGAGATTCTTCCAGATTCTCTGAATCTTTTGATGATATTATGCACTGTAGATGATGATATGTTTAAACTCTTTGAAATTTTACACTGTCAAACTCCTTTCTGATATTGCTCCACTATTTGTCGGTGCAGAATTAGGGGGATTGGTGATCCTCTTCCCATCTTTACTTCTGAGAACTGCTGCTACTCCAAGATGCTCTTTATATACCCAGTCATGTTAATGACCTATTGCCAATTGACCTAATGAGTTGCAATTTGGTCCTCCAGCTGTTCCTTTTTTGTACCTTTAACTTTTCCAGCCTCTTATTGCCCCTGTCCCAACTTTTTTGAGATGTGTTGCTGTCATGAAATTTCAAATGAGCCAATATTTGGCATGAAATTTCAAAATGTCTCACTTTCGACATTTGATATGTTGTCTATGTTCTATTGTGAATACAATATCAGTTTTTGAGATTTGTAAATTATTGCATTCCGTTTTTATTTACAATTTGTACTTTGTCCCAACTTTTTTGGAATCGGGGTTGTATCACAGTTTCACATTACTTCGCAGAAAAGACCGTTTCATATAAAAACGTACAATGTATTTTCATTTGGTGCCTTGTGTATGTAGTGCATCGAACCATGAAAGCATCAATATGTTCATTTTGATTGTTTAAATGGCTTGACTATATCTTGTAACTTTGCATAAAAGAGTCCAAAGACATTTTGAGCAAAAAAAAAAACCATTCAGGAAATTCAATTACAGTTTGCTGGATTATCCCTAACACTCCGACAGATATGCAGTTAATATGTAGGTTACCAATTAAAGTTTATTAATTAATTAATTAATTAATTAATTAATTAATTAATTAATTAATTAATTAATTAATTAATATCTAAATAGTTAAATAATCAATTAATTATCTATTGATAAATAATTAGAGTACAGTGTTCAATATACATCTCACATAGCAATAAGGTTAATAATTTATACAACATTTTAATTTAAATAACAAAAGTAATATATCAGTACAGTAATATCAGTTATATTATTATGTGTTAACTAAATGAATATTTAATTTATTTAGTTATATTATTTCAGATAAACTTGAATCTTTGCAGAACAGGGGGTTACTATGACTGGAACTAGGAATTCCTGGAGAAATGTTCACATTATTTACTGATATATTCAAAGATATATAAATTTAAAGTATTTAGAAGCAATGTTTAATTCGCGACTAGAAATTTCTTGATTTTAAATAATTTGATTCATTATTGTTTGCAAAGCACAAAAGTTCAGACCCAGAATATAAAAGAGAACATAGAATATATCTGCAAGCATGATAAAGGGCCCAAGCACCTCCGGTTCTGCGAACCGTCACAGATGGTCATCCAAATCTGGAATGAATCTGATGAACTGTCCAGGAGCGGTATAGATATTGATGAAGAAGCCACCCTGTCTATTCCCAAATGTTGGTGCTGTATCAGAGGGCCACTTTGGGCATGTGGATATCATCAGAACCATCATATCCTATAACCTGTGAAGTTTGAGCCATATCAGGCAATGCACGGCAAATTTATGACACAGTTCCTGTTTGCATGGCTAAACATACACATTTATCGTTTTGCCTTTTCAACATCTTGCAAGATATTGCAAATCCCTTCGCAACTCAAAATCAGCAACATCTTGACAATATGTATGCCAAATCTGGCATGAATCCAACAAACTGCTTAGGAGGAGAATGTCAAAATGTAACATGTGTCAAAACACACAAAACCAAAAATAACTCACTTCCTGTTGAGTATGGTGAATATAATGTACATTACAATTTTGTTCGTCTTGCGGCACCCCAAACACCTACCAAATTTGACACCAATAGGTGAAACTATATACCAGGCAGAAGCCTCAATTACATGTGGGGAAGCTATGGAGTGCCCCAGACACACCCAGGGCCAAGCCTCTATCCCTGAGTAGCAGTAGCCAAGACTGATGTGTGTACCAAATTCATGAATTTTTGCCCATGGGAACCATCTAAAAAATGGCCAAGTCTTGAATAATAATAATAATAATAATAATAATAATAATAATCATCATCCCATCTCATTATCTCTAGCTGCTTTATCCTGTTCTACAGGGTCACAGGCAAGCTGGAGCCTATCCCAGCTGACTACGGGCGAAAGGCGGGGTACACCCTGGACAAGTCGCCAGGTCATCACAGGGCTGACACATAGACAACCATTCACACTCACATTCACACCTACGGTCAATTTAGAGTCACCAGTTAACCTAACCTGCATGTCTTTGGACTGTGGGGGAAACCGGAGCACCCGGAGGAAACCCACGCGGACACGGGGAGAACATGCAAACTCCACACAGAAAGGCCCTCGCCGGCCACGGGGCTCGAACCCAGACCTTCTTGCTGTGAGGTGACAGCGCTAACCACTACGCTGCATGCCGCCCCTCTGTTAAAATATCCTTCCTGGCAGCACAAACCATCCATCCATCCATAACCACTTATCCTATGCAGGGTCGCAGGCGAGCTGGAGCCTATCCCAGCTGACTACGGGCGAGAGGCAGGGTACACCCTGGATAAGTCACCAGATCATCACAGGGCTGACACATAGAGACAAACCATTTACACTCACATTCACACCTACGGTCAATTTAGAGCCACCAATTAGCCTAACCTGCATGTCTTTGGACTGTGGGGGAAACCAGAGCACCCGGAGGAAACCCACGGGGACACGGGGAGAACATGCAAACTCCACACAGAAAGGCCCTCGCCGGACACGGGGCTCGAACCCGGACCTTCTTGCTGTGAGGCGACAGCGCTAACCACTACACCACTGTGCTGCCCCTAATAATAATAATAATAATAATAATAATAATAATAATAATGAAAACAATAGGGCCTTGCACCTCTGGTGCTCGGGCCCTAAATCTAAAAATATAATAGGTTATAAGATATATCAGGGTGGCACAGTGGTTAGCACTGTTGCCTCACAGCAAGTAGGTTCTGGGTTCGAGCCCCGTGGCCGGCGAGGGCCTTTCTGTGTGGAGTTTGTATCTTCTTCCCTTGCCTGCGTGGGTTTCCTCCGGGTGCTCTGGTTTCCCCCACAGTCCAAAAGCATGCAGGTTAGGTTAACTGGTGACTCTAAATTGACCGTAGGTGTGAATGGTTGTTTGTCTCTATGTGTCAGCCCTGTGATGATCTGGTGACTTGTCCAGGGTGTACCCCGCCTCTTGCCCATAGTCAGTTGGGATAGGCTCCAGCTTGCCTGCGACCCTGTAGGACAGGAAAAGCGGCTACAGATAATGGATGGACGGATGGAAGACCTAGAACAGGGTGAAGCAGTTACATCCTCTTACCACTAGAGGGAGCTTTAGGCTGTAATTACACACTCCAGCTCAGGAGGATGAGTGAGCACTGATGACATCTTAACACAATAAAGCAACAAAACTCCACAGAAAACACTCCTAAAAACAGCCGTCTCACTGCATGGAGTAACAGCATGTAGCTCATCGAGCAACTGAAGACTCTGGATGTTCAGAACTATTCAGTAAAAATTACTCAACTGAAGACAAACGTACTTTGCAAAGACAGCTGAAATATTGCTATGCATGTCCCAAAGATTAGCCCAGAAGATAATAATTTACTCTTTGCTTACATCTGGTTAAAAAGCTTGTGAAATTTATGACCAAGGATGATTTGAAATCCAATCCAAACAAACAGGGACCATAAATCTTCTGACGTGACTCTGCCACCAGTTACTCTGATCATACCTTCACATTATTCACCACTGAGGTGGGCCAAGAAGAAAGTGACCCGCCAAAAGTGAAGCAGAAATCTGAATTTTACACCTGCGTTATATTTAGATGGGATCAATACATGTGGACTTAAGAGCTTATATACCACTGATTAGATATTATATTCAATCAGGGTCAAATGGTCTCTTTTTAAATTTTTATACCTAATCCAATTTCTCTAATAAATACATAACCTTTTTTTTTTTCAAAACTGGACAGTTGAAGATCGAACAGTCATGTTTCAGTGAGCCTGTGCCCACTGTAGCCTCCGATTCCTGTTCTACCCCTTTTCAAACAACAGGAAATGGGTTCTTGAACCGAATCCATTCAGGATTTTTTGATCCTTGGTGCCAGCTAATGAACCAGCTTACGTTTTCACCAGTCTTGAGCAGAACCGTTGTAATCAAGGATGCGTTGTGAATGGAGGACGTTACACAATTCACAACAGGAGTAAACAGTCGAAGTAAGATGGCGGAGTCCATTGATTACCTGCAAGCTTTTGTTCTGTTACCGCAGATATTTGTTTTCATTCCATTTTTTTTCTAAAGATGTATCATTTTCCATTGGGTTCTCCATTTCTGTGCTCTGCTTCCTCTCCAAACTAATGGCGCACCCACTGATATCATCATGGTTCACTCTGGGAAAACCAGCTATATTTCGGTTTCAGCTGGGAACCTATGGAATCGCCAAAATGTTCATACAATACTTTTGAAATATCAAACAAAAACGACAAATCAAAATACAAAAAAGAAAAAAAGTCAATTTTTTTAGACTGGCAAACAAATTATTCGTGTAATCGTGCAAAATATCAGTCTATTACTCTTCAGAAACCTTTTATTTTTGTTCTGCGTCTTTCTCAGTTTTGTTTGACGTAATTTATTTTGGTTGCGATTCCAGCTTTCTCGTTTGCGCTCCCTGACTTCTTGCTTGCAGTTTTGGCACAAACTTCACGTGTGGGTGGGCTGTCCAGGAATGCATTCCCATTGGGTAACTTGTGTTTGACTGACAGCTACGCTCAGCCATTCCCCCAGAGGCTGTTGCGGCCATTTCCTACTCAGATTTTGGTGGACTGTTTGACGAGTGACCGATCCATTGATGGTACACAAGGATCGAGTGGACTTCAGTGGCGACTATGATACTGAATTAATTCAACAAAGTGTAAATTCAATATCATAGTCGCCACTGAAGTCCACTCGATCCTTGTTTACTGTCAATGGATCGGTCACTCGTCAAACAGTCCGCCAAAATCCGAGTAGGAAATGGCCGCAGCAGCCTCCAGGGAATGGCTGAGCGTAGCTGTCAGTCAAACACAAGTTAGCCAATGGGAATGCATTCCTGGACAGCCCACCCACATGTGAAGTTTGTGCCAAAACTGCAAGCAAGAAGTCAGGGAGCGCAAACGAGAAAGCTGGAATCGCAACCAAAATAAATTACGTCAAGCAAAGATGAGAAAGATGCAGAACAAAAATAAAAGGTTTCTGAAGAGTAATAGACTGATATTTTTGCACGATTACACAAATAATTTGTTTGCCAGTCTAAAAAATGTGACTTTTTTTTCTTTTTTTGTATTTTGATTTGTCGTTTTTGTTTGATATTTCAAAAGTATTGTATGAACATTTTGGCACAAAATTGATTCCATAGGAACCAACTTTTTGGGTCCTGAACCAATTTATTTTTGGTCGAAATCTTCTGAAAAGTTCAAAATTTGGTGTGCAAATCAGAATGAAACCTGTTCCCTGTTGGTTGAAAAGGGGTTGACAGAAATGGAACCTGATGTGGTCTTCTGCTGTTGAAGCCCACCGCCTTCCGTGTTCAACATGCTGTGCTTTCTAAAATGTTTTTCTGTTTACCGCAGTTGTAAAGAGTGGTTATTTGAGACACCGTAGCCGTCCTGTCAACCCAAACTAGGCTACGTTCACACTGCAGGCTGAAGTGACTCAAATCCGATCTTTTCGCCCATATGTGACCTGTATCCGATCTTTTATTGACAGTATGAACGACACAGATCCAATTTTTTCAAATCCGACCCAGGCCGTTTGGATATGTGGTCCTAATTCCGATTCCTATCCGCTCTTTTCATATGCGACTTCAGTCTGAACCACCAGGTCGCATTCATCCGACTTACACGTCATCAACAAGCCACAAACGTCACTATTCTGCGCTGAAGTAGGCGGCGGGTCTCTTAAAAAAAGTTACAACAACATGGCGCATAATCACGGGCGCAGATAGAGGGTGGGACTCGTCCCACCCAGATTTAAATTCACTTCGTTCGGTCCCCCCCACTTTGCATAAGGCAAACCTCACGGAAAAATCAAAAGACTAATTACCATTCGGTTTATTGAGGTGCACAGCAGTGTATACATAGTTGCAACAACTCACATAAAACAAAACAAAGACTGATATTCGGTTGGTTGAGCTGCGCAGACTGCACAGGTTGCGAGCTCGAGCTTGGTTGCTATGGTAACCCACAACAAGTTTGACAGGCATATCGGGGTTGGGGTTGGTTTGCTGGCAGCTTTGTCCCCCCCCCCAGTTTTTTGTTCCCCCCCAGTTCAAAAAACGTATCTGCGCCCCTGCGCATGACATCAATGCGAGGGACGCTTCGGGCTGTGAAGGTTCTGAATCTTCTCAATGGAAGGACGCAGAGGTTAGGGAGCTGATTTCCATTTGGGGGGATACAGCTATTCAAGCTAGATTGAATGGGTCATACCGCAACCGGGCGGTTTTACTTCCGTAAACACTGGCCATGCTCACTGCGTGTGACATCGTCGTATCCTGCAATGCGCATGCGGAACACTTTTAGGTCGCTTTTCGTTCATACTGAGGATCACATACAAGTCGCATATATTTGTTAATGTGAACGACCTCACAAAAAAATCGGATTTCACAAAAAAATCGGAATTGAGCATTAAGCCTTGCAGTGTGAACGTAGCGCTAGTCTGGCTGCTCTTCTAGCACCTCTATCATCAACTAGGCATTACCACCAGTAGAACTACTCCTCATTGGATTTTTTTTTTTTTGTATTTTGCACCATTGTCTATAACACTCTACAGAATGTTGTGCATCAAAAAATAAATAAAAATCCCAGGAGATCAGCGATATTTATCTGAAATACTCAAACCAACAACCATGCCATGGTCAAAGTCACTGAAATCATTTTTTCCCATTCTGATGTCTGATGTGAACAATAACTGAAGTTCTTAATCTGTATGTCCATGAGTATATGAATTATAGTGCTGCTACATGATTGGCTGATTGAGTAACGACATGAACAAGAAGGTGTATAGATGTTCCTATTAAAGTGGATTATAGTAGGCAACATGATGCCACCAAGAAAGGAAGATCTGGGCACAAAATTGGCAGAACAACTCAGATGCATTAAGGAAAAGAAGAAGGGAATTGTTAATGATAGAAAATAATGTGATGTGTTTGTGAGATGGAAAACTACAGCACATTAAAAGGGCCCTGTCTTGTAATTTCACTGCAAGGTATATTATTTGCAGAAAAACCTCAATGTTGATGAAAGCTCCAGGTGAGCAGAGATGTGTTTTATTGTCACAACATGTTTTATCAAGTACGCATTTCAATTACCCAAACACAATAGCTCGTTTTCAACTGAGTGACTGGAAGCAAGCCGGAGATGTATGCTGTGTTTTGGCTGATTTGTAAACAGCAAAATGATCACATTGACATCAGAGGATCACTTCAAACTATCTATATATGCATTATAAGGTAATGATCTTATAATTAGATCTATTTTTTAACTTCCATCTCAGGTAATCTGATCATAAGTCGACAGCTTGAAGTGCAGGTATGAACACAGTCAAATGTGTCTCAAAGACAAATTATAATCCAGTCACTCAAATTACCCTTGAAAGTGATCAGAGACACATAGGACCATTGAACATTTGTAGTGAATTCACCATGACAACCAAGGTAAAAACTCATCTCATCATCTGTAGCTGCTTTATCCTGTTCTACAGGGTCGCAGGCAAGCTGGAGCCTATCCCAGCTGACTACGGGCGAAAGGCAGGGTACACCCTGGACAAGTCGCCAGGTCATCACAGGGCTGACACATAGACACAGACAACCATTCACACTCACATTCACACCTACGGTCAATTTAGAGTCACCAGTTAACCTAACCTGCATGTCTTTGGACTGTGGGGGAAACCAGAGCACCCAGAGGAAACCCACGCGGACAACATGCAAACTCCGCACAGAAAGGCCCTCGCCGGTCACGGGGCTCGAACCCGGACCTTCTTGCTGTGAGGCGACAGCGCTAACCACTACACCACCATGCCGCCCTGGTAAAAACTTCTTCATCAAAAATCAATCAAGACTGAGGTGAAAAAAAAGCTATCATGCTTCAAAAGCTGTGGCCTAATGGTTAGAGAAACAGCTTTGGGACCAAAAGGTTGCTGGTTTGATTCCCTGGACTAGCAGGCTGAAGTGCCTTGAGCAAGGTACCTAACCCCAGGCTGCTCTGGGTATGCTGTACATCACTGTGGATAAGAGTGTCTACTAAATGCCTGTAATGTAATGAATAACACTAGAAAAGAAACCTAAGCTCAAATAGTACTTTACAAAGAATTTTAAAAGGTAATGTTTTGGGCTGAGGGCAGCATGGTGGTGTAGTGGTTAGCACTGTTGCTTAACAGCAAGAAGGTTCTGGGTTCAAGTCCAGAGGCTGGCGAGGGCCTTTCTGTGTGGAGTTTGCATGTTCTCCCCGTGTCTGTGTGGGTTTCCTCCGGGTGCTCCGGTTTCCCCCAAAGACATGCAGGTTAGGCTAAGTGGTGGCTTTAAATTGACCGTAGGTGTGAATGGTTGTTTGTGTCTATGTGTCAGCCCTGTGATGACCTGGCGACTTGTCCAGGGTGTACCCCGCCTCTCACCCATAGTCAGCTGGGATAGGCTCCAGCTTGCCTGCGACCCTGTAGGACAGGGTAAGCGGCTACAGATGATGGATGGATGGATGTTTTGGGCTGTAAATACACTCAAAAAAATTGGACTGCCATTTGAGGCCAAAATTAAATACAAAATGACACTACTAACTATCAAATTCCCCCCTATATGTAGGAGAGGTCATCAAAGGAGACATCATCTTAATCAGAGACATTGCTTATCTGGAGGATTGAATTTTTAATGGATAAAAGTATGAATTCAGTAAAAGTCACTTGTAAGTATAACAGAGTGCTTAGTCAGCTTATCCTTCAACCCATGGACACATTTTCCTTCAAGAAGAGTGCATCAAATTAATTATTTAATAAATATGACAAACCGAAATAGTGAATTAAAAGCATGATAACACAGCCTGCTTCCCATGCACACATTATGATTTCAAGAGCCTTACGAGGGTACTTCAAAAAGTTCTCATCCTCACCCAGAAAACTGTTAGTCTTCTTTAACTTCAATGCACTTGGTCCACCGATGTTCAAGCTTCTCCATGCCTTCACGGAAGAAGGTCACATCTTGAGCCTCCAGATCCTCCTGAATAGCATGGATGACTTCATCATCACTCTGAAAATGGCGACCACGTGAGTCCAGTCAGTTTGGGAAACAGATAGAAGTCAGATGGTGCCAGGTCGGGTGAGTAAGGTGCACGGGGCAACATTTGGCTGCTTCTGCCGCTGCCACCTGTGCTGTGTGGACGAGCGCCTTGTCCTGGAGCAGCATCACACCAGCTTGAAGCTTTCTTTTCTCTCCTTTTCTCTTTTATTGCTTCTTTCATTTTAATTTTTGTGGAGAGTGATATAAAGCTTTATAGTATACATTTATGGTGCAAAATGGTAGTTACACCCCTTGTTTCCAGGTGAGGCTGAGAACTTTTTGAAGTACCCTCATATTTAGTTTCTTGTAGGTTCATTAAATATATTATACTGTATAATAGGATGTGCTGGATCAAGTGCTATTTTTAAGCTGCAGAATAATACTAATAATTGTCTCTTTCATATACAGTACCATTCAAAAGTTTGGACACACCTTCTAATTCAATGTTTTTTCTTTATTTTTATTCATTAAAAGACACTTCATGTATTACAGTAATGATGGATGTCGTTTCTCTTTACTGAGTTGAGCGGTTCTTGACAAATGGATTGCTACAGTTGTGGAACAGGGCTATGTATTTATTTAGTGTTTTTATTATTTACTGTTTGATCTCAAATGCATTAAGAAGGAAAGAAACTCGTCCACTACTTATCTTTAGACGAGAGACAGCTGTTAATTGAAAAGCATTCCAGGTGACTACCTCATGAAGCTGGTTAAGATAATGCCAATAGTGTACAAAGCGTCATCAAGGTAAACACTGGCTACTCTGAAGAATCTAAAATATGAAACATATATCCATCCATCCATCCATCCATCCATTATCTGTAGCCACTTATCCTGTGCAGGGTTGCAGGCAAGCTGGAGCCTATCCCAACTGACTATGGGCGAGAGGCGGGGTACACCCTGGACAAGTCACCAGGTTATTGCAGGGCTGACACGTAGAGACAAACAACCATTCACACTCACATTCACACCTACGGTCAATTTAGAGTCACCAGTTAACCTAACCTGCATGTCTTTGGACTGTGGGGGAAACCAGAGCAAACTCACGCAGACGCGGGGAGAACATGCAAACTCCACACAGAAATACCCTCACCGGTCACTGGGCTTGAACCCAGGACCTTCTTGCTGTGAGGCAACACTATTAACCACTACACCATGTATACTTTTGACAATTTTTTTTAATTGTCCACATAATTCCATTTATTTTTTTTGCAGTCTGGTTTCCATCAAATCCTGCACTCTGATTGGCTGGCGAGTGGGTCTGTATCCTACGATACGGACCCCAGTTACAGACCCCGGTTACGGACCTCTGGTGACTCACTCGTTCACAACAACAAACATCGTAGCAATTCTTGTCAACATTTATTTTTGCATTTCTCAGGAGAATAGCATTAATTTTACATCATGGATAGCGATAACGACAGTCTTCACAGCGAAAGCGAGTTTTACTACCCCGAGGAAGAAGAAATAAAAGAAAACTAAAAAAGGAAAAAGCTAAAAACCTGTAACTTGCTAACGCCGAGCAAAAACATGGCTGAATCCTGAATGACTCAATTTTGTATAAATAGGGGACTACATAGGTGGCAAAATGTAGTTTTTTTCCTGCCATGGAAGTTCACTTGTATACCGAGGAGGAAGCCATTTGCATTATAGCCATGAATGAGGATTCAAAATAGCATTAATTTTACATCATAGACAGTGATAACGACAGTGTTCACAGTGAAAGCGAGTTTTACTATCCTGATGAAGACAAAATAAAAGAAAACATTTCAGGAGAAAGCTAAAAACCTGTAACTTGCTAATGCCGAGCAAAATATGGCTGAATCCTGAATGACTCAATTTTGTATAAATAGGAGACTACATAGGTGGCAAAATGTAGTTTTTTTTCCTGCCATGGAAGTGCACTTGTATACCGAGGAGGAAGCCATTTGCATTACAGCCGTGAATGAGGATTCAAAATGGTGGCTCAGCTCGGCTCGGTTTTCCCTTTCAGGCGCTCTCGTTTTCTCTTAGAATTTGGTAAAGAAAAAAATAAATATATTATTTACCAGTTTAAGGTCGGTCCGTATGGTGAAATACCATGACCCCGGGCTTGAATACTGACCTCAGCCCAGAGGGCCTTGCTCAGTACTTTCAAGACCTTGGTCACGGTATTTCACGATACGGACCTCCCAGCTGGTAAATAACATATACTAGTGCATCTCAAAAAATTAGAATACCATGAAAAAGTTCCTTTTTTTTCATAATTTAATTCAAAAAGGTAAACTTTCATATATTCTATGTTCATTATATGTAAAGTGAAATATTTAAAGCCTTTTTTGTTTTAATTTTGATGATTATGGCTTATAGCTCATGAAAATCAGAAATCCAGTAACTCAAATTATTAGAATATTCCCTAAGATCAATCAAAAAAAGGATTTACAATACAGAAATGTCCAACTTCTGAAAAGTATATTCATTTATACACTCAATACTTGGTTGGGGCTCCTTTACCATGAATTACTGTATCAATGCGGTGTGGCATGGAGGTGATCAGTCCGTGGCACTGCTGAGGTGTTATTGAAGCCCAGGCTGCTTTGATAGTGGCCTTCAGCGTATCTGTATTTTTGGGTCGGGTGTTTCTCATCTTCCTCTTGACAATACCCCATAGATTCTCTATGGGGTTCAGGTCAGGCAAGTTGGCTGGCCAATCAAACACAATAATATCATGGCCAGCAAACCATTTGGTAGTAGTTTTGGCACTGTGGGTAGGTGCTAAGTCCTGCTGGAAAAGGAAATCAGCATCTCCAAAAAGCTCGTCAGCAGATGGAAGCATGAAGTGCTCTAAAATCTCCTGGTAGATGGCTGTGTTGACTTTGGACTTGATAAAATACAGTGGACCAACACCAGCAGATGACATGGCACCTCAAATCATCACAGACTGTGGAAACTTCACACTGGGCTTCAAACACCTTGGATTCTGTGCCTCTCCACTCTTCCTCCAGACTCTAGAACCATGATTTCCAAATTAAATGCAAAATGTACTTTCATCTGAAAAGAGGACTTTGGACCACTGAGCAACAGGCAATTTCTTTCTCTCCTTAGCCCAGATAAGACACTTCTGACATTGTCTCTGGCTCAGGAGTAGCTTGATATTAGGAATGCGAAAGTTGTATCCCCTTTCTTGAAGATGTCTGTTCGTGATGGGTCTTGATACACTGACACCAGCCTCAGTCCACTCCTTGTGAAGCTCTCCCAAGTTCTTGAATCAACTTTTCTTGACAGTCCTCTCAAGACTGCGGCCATCCCTGTTGCTTGTGCACCTTTTCCAGCCACCCTTTTCAGCAATGACCTTTTGTGGCTTACCCTCCTTGAGGAGGGCATCAGTGATCATCTTCTGGACAACAGTCAAGTCAGCAGTCCTCCCCATGACTGTGGCTGTGTGTACTGAACTAGACCGAGAGATACACTGTGTTCATACTGTTTTACTCAAAATCAAAATGAAATATTCTAATATTTTGAGATGTTTTTTTTTTATATTTTTGTACTGTATGCCATACTGATTAAAATTAAAATAGAAAAATGCTTGAAATATTTTAGTTTATGTGTAATGATATAACATTTTCACTTTCTTAACTGATGGAAAATATTGAACTTTTTCACAATATTCAAATTTTTTGAGATGCACTAGTATATGTTTCAAATGTTATTTCACAGTTATGATGTCTTCAGTATTGTAGAAAATAGTCAACATATAGAAAAACCCATCAATGAGTAGGGGTGTACAAACTTTTGACTGGGACTGTATGTTTCATCATATTGAATTTGATAGCAAAGAAGGATTTTTCTTTTCAGACTTAAAGGCAAGTGCTTATACGGTATTTAATTGGGGTGGTCTTTTTCTTTATTTTTTTTCGTGTGTGCTCTATTTTCCTCCATGTTGTCTTAAAGGGATAGTTTGGGATTTTTGACATGAATCTGTATGGCATCCCCATCAATAGTGTCATGCAAATACACTGACTTACCCCTGACAGCATCCTGTGAGTCCAGTTCTTGTCCAGTTTTGGTCCAGACGAAAGTAGTCCGGCAAGTTTGTTGGGGTCACGAAAGTAAAACGTTTTTCGTCTCAAAACAGTATGTGTTCAAAAGAGTGATGTATTTGCATCACAAAACCGTTGCCAAATAAAAAGTCAGACCTCGAAATCGCTTGGCACTATTTTCTCTCCCTTCTTATAACTGCGCGCTGCCGGCTTCATCCAGCTGCGGCTCCAGCTTCAAGGATAAGCTGGAGCCGCATAAGTAGGAGTCCCGGCGGGTGGTTTGTATTCGATTCGTTTATATCCCGACCTTGTCAGCTGTCACATTTATGTTCATGGACCCGGTAAGCTGGTAAATAATATTTTTTTTTTTCTTTACCAAATTCTAACAGAAAACGAGAGCGCCCGAAAGGGAAAACCGAGCCGAGCCGCCTCACGGCTGTAATGCAAATTGCTTTCCTCCTCAGTATACAAGTGCGCTTCCATGGCAGGGAAAAAGAAACTACCACTGCTGCCTATGTAGTGCCCTATTTATACAAATAGGAGTCATTCAGGATTCAGCCATGTTTTTGCTCCGTGTCATGGCTGAATCCTGAATGACTCCTATTTGTATAAATAGGGCACTACATAGGCAGCAGTGGTAGTTTCTTTTTCCCTGCCATGGAAGCGCACTTGTATACTGAGGAGGAAAGCAATTTGCATTACAGCCGTGAGGCGGCTCGGCTCGGTTTTCCCTTTCGGGCGCTCTCGTTTTCTGTTAGAATTTGGTAAAGAAAAAAAAATAAATATTATTTGCCAGCTTACCGGGTCCATGAACATAAATGTGACAGCTGACAAGGTCGGGATATAAATGAATCGAATACAAACCACCCGCCGGGACTCCTACTTATGCGGCTCCAGCTTATCCTTGAAGCTGGAGCCGCAGCTGGATGAAGCCGGCAGCGCGCAGTGATAAGAAGGGAGAGAAAATAGTGCCAAGAGATTTCGAGGTCTGACTTTTTATTTGGCAACGGTTTTGTGATGCAAATATATCACTCTTTTGAACACATACTGTTTTGAGACGAAAAACGTTTTACTTTCGTGACCCCAACAAACTTGCCGGACTACTTTCGTCTGGACCAAAACTGGACAAGAACTGGACTCACAGGATGCTGTCAGGGGTGAGTCAGTGTATTTGCACGACACTATTGATGGGGATGCCATACAGATTCATGTCAAAAATCCCGAACTATCCCTTTAAAGCACCAATATTTCACCTCTGTATATACATACAGTTTACGTGGATGGAATGACAATACAGAAATCTACTTGACTTGAAATACTTATGTGCTTGTTCAAATACTCTGAATGCTCTGCCTTGATTAACTGCTTTGTACATGCTGAAGTTGAGACATCATTAAAGCAGCAGGGTTGCTTACCGTGCCTTGATTATGTTTCAAAGTGCTAATTACAATCCATTGACACATTGAGTGAGAGACGTGAAGCTGAGATGACACTAGTGTATCACTAGCAGAGAGTACAAAGTTTTTGATAGTTTGCTCTTTGTGTGTGTGTGTGTGTGTGTGTGTGTGTGTGTGTGTGTGTGTGTGTGTGTGTGTGTGTTCTCTAGTGGAGTAAGTTGCTCAGGTGAAGTTTAAAGTGATTATATTTCTCCATGGCAACTCCATGCAAAATTATCAAGCTAATGATATGTTATAAGAGGAAGGAGAGAAGATGTTAACCCATTCATGATATTCGGATAAAAGCATATTAACCCGATGTTCAGTTCAGTTCAGATCAAAATAATAACATTTTTACTTTTATGTCAAAATAATGTTATTACTGCATCTAAAATGGAGGGCTGCAGGAGTGGAACCCAATGTGTTCTTCTGCTGTTGCATGCAGAGATGCTTTTCTGCTCACCATGGTTGTAAAGAGTTGCCATATCCTTCCTGGCAGCGCAAACCATCCATCCATCCATAACCACTTATCCTGTGCAGGGTCGCAGACAAGCTGGAGCCTATCCCATCTGACTATGGACGAGAGGCAGGGTACACTCTGGACAAGTCACCAGATCATCACAGAGCTGATGCATAGAGACAACCATTCACACTCACATTCACACCTACGGTCAATTTAGAGTCACCAGTTAACCTAACCTGCATGTCTTTGGACTGTGGGGGAAACCGGAGCACCCGGAGGAAACCCACGCGGACACGGGGAGAACATGCAAACTCCACACAGAAAGGCCCTCGCCGGCCACGGGGCTCGAACCCAGACCTTCTTGTTGTGAAGTGACAGTGCTAACCACTACACCACTGTGCCACCCAGCTCAAACCAATCTGGTCTTTTTCCTCTGACCTCTCTTATCAACAAGGCATTTGTTTCCACCCACAGATCTGTTGTTCACTCAGTGTTTTTTGTTTTTCGCACCATTCTGTGTAAACTCGAGAGACTGTTGTGTGTGAAAACCCCAGGAGATCAGCAGGTTCTGAAATACTCAAACCAGTCCATCTGGCTCAAACCAACACCCATACCACAGTGAACGAAAGTCACACTTTGAGATCACAATTTTTCCCATTCTGATGTTTGAAGTGAACATTAACTGAAGCTCTTGATTTGTATCTGCATGATTTGATGTATTGAGCTGCTGCCAAGGGATCGGCTGATTAGAGAACCGCATAAAACAGCAGGTGGAAGGATGTTCCTAATAAAGTGGCGGGTGAGTGTACGGTATATGACAGATATGTTGAGGGCACGGGGTGCATGACTATTAATTTTTTACTAATCAACCAGTCATTCAAAAAGTAGTCAAGTTGTATTTATCTTTTTTTCCTTTTTCTTTTTTTTACATAGTTAAAACAAAACCCTAGTTTTAGTCTGTAAATAACAGCAAACCAGGTGGTACGGTGGTATAGTGGTTAGCACTGTCGCCTCACAGCAAGAAGGTTCTGGGTTCGAGCCCAGCGGCTGGCGAGGGCCTTTCTGTGCGGAGTTTGCATGTTCTCCCCGTGTCTGTGTGGGTTTCCTCTGGGTGCTCCGGTTTCCCCCACAGTCCAAAGACATGCAGGTTAGGTTAACTGGTGACTGTAAATTGACCGTAGGTGTGAATGTGAGTGTGAATGGTTGTTTGTCTCTACCAGTATATGTCAGCCCTGTGATGGCCTGGTGACTTGTCCAGGGTGTACCCCACCTCTCGCCCATAGTTAGCTGGGATAGAAATAACAGCAAAGCAAACATATCAAACCACAGTTCAATTATCAGCCATGCAGACTATTTTCAGCTTCAGTGCTTTATAGGCTATCCACAGATCCCTCCTTGTAGGTCAATGACTGCTCTTCCTTGGATGGAGGAGAGCTGGAGGACTGTCTCGAAGGTTGATAATGACTCAGGTGTTCAAGTCGTCACAGTACTGTCCAGATCAGCAGCTCTAAATTAGCAGAGTGGGACTGGAGAGTGACGTGCAATGTGCAGCACTGAAAGCACACTTTCACACATTGCTGGTCTTGATAGAATTCACTATTCCACAGAGCAAGGACCGATTTATCTTTGAAGGATGACAAAAATAACTGTGCAAGTAATTCCTTTAGGAAAGGTAGGGGGAAGATTAAAATAAACCTGTGCATACCTCTCCACTTCATACAACTGATGTGGAAGTGACAATGTTTCTCTAAAACAGAAGAAATTTAAAAGAAAACAAGCTTTTTCCAACATAGTCTTACAGAATGTGCATTTGACTCTATTTAAATCGACTTCATGGAGCCTAAAATACAACCCTATTTCCAAAAAAGTTGGGACGCTGTGTAAACTGTAAATAAAAACAGAATGTGATCATTTGCAAATCATGGGAACCCTATATTTCATTGAAAATAATACAAAGACAACATATCAAATGTTGAAACTGAGAAATTTTGGTTTTTTTTTTTTAAATATACCGGTATACTCATTTTGAATTTCATGCCAGCAACATGTTTACCACTGTGTTGCATCACCTTTACTTTTAACAACAATCTGTAACCGTTTGGGAACTGAGGAGACCAACTGCTGTAGATTTGAAAGAGAAATGTTGTCCCATTCTTGCCTGATATACAATTTCAGTTGCTCAACAGTTCAGGGTCTCCTTTGTTGTATTTTGCGCTTCATCATGTGCCAAATGTTTTAAATAGGAGACAGGTCTGGACAGCAGGCAGGCCAGTTTAGCACCCAGACTCTTTTACTACGGAGCCATGCAGTTTTAATATGTGCAGAAAGTGGTTTAGCATTGTCTTGCTGAAAGAAGGAAGGCCTTCCCGGAAAAAGATTTTGTCTGGATGGCAGCATATTGCTCTGAAACATCACATCACACATCACATAATGAGATAATGAGATGAGATGTATCATGTACAGCACTTTGGTACCTTCTGGTTGTTTTTAAAGTGCTTTATAAATAAAGCTGGATTGGATTGGATTGTCTCTTGCATACAGAGATTTCTCCAGATTCTCTGAATCTTTTAATGATATTATGTACCATAGATGATGCGATCCCCAAATTCTTTGCAATTTTTACATTGAGGAACATTATTCTTAAATTGTTGCACTGTTTGCCCATGCAGTCTTTCACAAAGCAGTGAACCCCTCCCCATCTTTACTTCTGAGAGACTCCGCCTCTCTGGGATGCTCTTTTTATACCCGATCATGTTATTGACCTGTTGCCAATTAACCAAATTAATTTTTTTTTTTAGCATTACACAACTTTTTCAGTCTTTTGTTGCCCTGTCCCAACTTTTCTGAAACATACTGCTGACGTCAAATTCAAAATGAGCATTGTATTAAAAAAAAAACAATAAAAATTCTCAGTTTCAACATTTTATATGCTGTCTTTGTACTATTTTCAATGAAATATAGGGATTCCATGATTTGTAAATCTTCACATTCTGTTTTTATTTGCTTTACACAATGTCCCATTTTTGGGGGGAATTGGGGTTGTAGTTTCAGACTAATTTCATGCATTCGGTCTGCTTTTTTTAAAATTAAATTTTATTAAATTTTATTTTTTTACGGTCTGCCTCACTGTTTTTACACTGCTCTGGCTCATGAACATCTGCACGTCAATGACTGTATCAGTTGACTAGTTTACTGGACCAGTTAAAGACCATTTTGACCCTATAGTAAAAAGGAGAAAGAAAAGAAAAAGCACTGTTTAAAAAAATCCCTGATATTAGTCTATCACATTCCATTCATCTCTTATTTTCACTCCCGCTTGTGCACACACACCTTCTCTCAGTGGGATGCTCAATCACAGGAAGTAGTAGTGTGTGTCTCTTTCCAAAACCATTGTTTTATGATGCTTTTGATAAATACTTTATGAAGTCTGAATAAAAAAAGGCCTAAGGTATTTGGAAGAATAACACACACCTGTACATCATCACTGTATACTGTCATCCCATTGAAGGTAATTTTCCCAGCCGATATGAATTTGTTAGTGTTTCTATAGCTTATGGAAATGGTGTAAAACTACATTCTGCATTCAATTTATTATGTATGGTTCACGTGTCATCAGGGACCCAAGTGACAAATGACAGCAGTACTCAGGAAATGATCTCCAGAGGCAGTTCGTAACCAGAGAGGAATGAGGTGGAGTGAGAGCCACAGATGTATGACCACTTCCTTGTTTGACTTCTGGAAGAGGGAGCGGGTCTGATGCTAGCTAGAATGATCCAGACCTCCATTAAAGCCAGTGAAGAGGTCCATGGATTTCACCAAATAGTGGCCATCACAGCATATTCCCAATTACCTAGGATCACTGTGAGACCACAATGGTATTTCTGCAATGCACTGTTTCAGGAAAAACTGACTTTGTTTCAGGACATGCAGCTATATGGCTTCTCAACCTCCTGAGCAAAATTTTGCTTGTGATATAAGGTGACATGCCCACTTATGAGACCGGAACTGTGCCATTTTTGCTCCCACAGAGATGAATTATGTTGCTCTATCTTGGTTTATTCTATCCACATTCACTGGATGCGAGCAATAGTCTGCTCTGATTGGCTACTCTACTACTAGGATATCAGCTCATATACCATAAAAGTCATCGCCGTCAGCTGTCCATCGCTAGCGATGATGACTGCTTCATTAGGATGTGCAGAAATGGAGATGGGTCACAAGGCCCACACAAGAGCTCCTCTCTTAATGAAGCACCTTGCACAATAAGGTAAGACAAACAATGTTGTGCCCCCATAGTGTTGTCTCTCTGGACCTCCAGATCTGATGCCAAGTGGTGCACAAAAGTGCCACAGGCCTGATGGGTATGGAAGTTGCCCCGCAGTGATAACTGACTTGCCGAGTGATACCATCCATAGGCCATTTGAGTGGCTCTTCTGCATGCCATCTGCTGGTGTGCCATTGACCCTGTTGAGTTCATCTGCCACATTGCACTGAAAAGTGCCCTGCTGCCAGTGCCTAAGTAGTGATATACTATTTAACCCATAGCTGGAACCCAGGCAGGTGCTACCACTCCAGGTCAGAGCGGACCTGGGAGCAATAGTGATTAAGGGGTAACTCAACTTTCCCCAATACTCAAGTCCTCCTGGACCTCAGACTCACCACCAGTTGCAATTTTTAAATCATACCCAGGACTATACCGTGAGTAGAGAAAAAAAATGGCAGAGTGTGTTGTTGAACCAACCGAGGATGAAATAAAAACTCTACTTGAAAACAAAACCCCTAAAAATAAAAAAACAATAAAATATGGAACGAAAGTATTTCATGGGGGCAGCACGGTGGTGTAGTGGTTAGCGCTGTCACCTCACACCAAGAAGGTCCGGGTTCGAGCCCTGTGGCCGGCAAGGGCCTTTCTGTGCGGAGTTTGCATGTTCTCCCCGTGTCTGCGTGGGTTTCCTCCGGGTGCTCCGGTTTCCCCCAAAGACATGCAGGTCAGGTTAACTGGTGACTCTAAATTGACCGTAGGTGTGAATGTGAGTGTGAATGGTTGTCTGTGTCTATGTGTCAGCCCTGTGATGACCTGGCGACTTGTCCAGGGTGTACCCCACCTTTCACCCGTAGTCAGCTGGGATAGGCTCCAGCTTTCCTGCGACCCTGTAGAACAGGATAAAGCGGCTAGAGATAATGAGATGAGTATTTCATGGTAAAAACATATCTTTTTTATTTTTCAAGAATTATTATTATAGCATTTTTCACAAATTGCTCTGTCATTTCACCCGTTTGTTTACATTCTAAGTGGAAATTATTTTGCTGGACGTTTTGTATAAAGTTTTTATTTATCGAATTTGCAAAAAAAAACAATGAAAATGCTTTGTTTCTCAAAATCCAGTGAATGCGGATAGAATAACACAGTTATTCCATTCAATCTCATCGTACATGGCTTATAGCCAACTCGGCGCTACGCACCTCATCGGCTATCAGCTCATGTATGACTCGATTTCATTGAATAAATGTTAAATATTGTAAGAGCTTTGTTTATACTTTTCTGTTTCAGCATTTCTCACACACAATACTCATCATTTCTGAGCATTTATTATAATGTGGCAAGACACTGTAGAGCCGTCTTTTAGAGATGATGAAGATACTTGACTCACTTGAGTCTGTTCAGTTCAATGATGCTTTAAGATTCATTCAACAATTTGTTTAGTTGCACGGTGTGCCTAAATGTACAGCTTGAACATGTTGCTATCTACGGCAGACAACAAACAGCTTTGAGGCGTGTAACATAGCTAATAATCATTGATTTTTTGTGTTGTTTTATAGGAGTGTGTTATTTTATAGTGTTATAGACACTGGAACGCTGAACATCAGGAAATCTTCAGCTGACTGTACGAGTCTAAATGGGACTCATTGATATCACTGACTCAGCTGATTCTCTGAAACACGGCGTGAATGAGGAGCGCTCAACCGAAAACCAAATATCGATCCTTTGAACAAGAGAAGCTCCCCTACCTGCCTCGCTGCTCCTTTTCTCCCCAGAAAAATAAATAAATTATGTTCAAAAAACAAATTACTGTGCTTTAAGAAGCACATCAGAATGTGCTATTATAGTGAAATAATTAACCTGATGTGGTAACACTGACTCGCACCACCCCACTGTTGATTATTTCCCTATAACTGCACTCCTTCAAGTGTTTTATTCCTTAAGCCAGTATCTCACTTGGCTGCGACAGCCTGCAACTAGTTGGAGACACAACAATTGCCATAAAATATGCGAATTAGCGACAATTTTCACTTGGAATCACACTGAATTGATATTCGCCTATTTTACCGCACTTGTTGTGTCTCCAACTAGTCGCTGGCTGTCGCAGCCTGGCTTTCCCTCAGCAGGCAGGGAAGTAGAGGAAGCCTCACGGAAACTGACTTGAGAAGGGTTCGCGACGGCTTTGCGACACCAGCGACGCATTTGCGGCTATTTTGAGAGAAATTTTGTCGCACGAATTTTTTGAACATGTTCAAAATTTCAGCTACAAAGGAGCGACACTTTGCGACTCATGCGAGGAAATTGAGAAGCCCTGCGAATGTTTCAAGACACCTTTGAAACTCTCTCGGAAATGACGTTCACAATTTGTCTCAAGCTGTCGCAGCCCAGTGAGATACTACCCTTACATCCGTAGCCTTCTATACAGAAACGTAACCCAAGAGTTTTTCTTTCTGAGCAGATCTTATTCAGTATATTCAGTATTTTAAAATGCATTTTTTATGAAATAGCAATAAGTGCTGAAAGAAAGAGAACAAAGAGAGAGAGAGAGAGAGAGAGAGAGAAGCTTTATTTGTGTTTTGATTGAATCAGGCGTAGGTGTGGAGTCACACTGGTGCTTTATGCTCTACATTATTTCTCATTAGTCGCCTTTAGGTCACTGGCGGATCTCAAAACAAACCTGGAGAGAAGAAAAGAGGAATGAAGAAGGATGACAAGAAAAGGACAGTTCAACTATAAGAAAAATAGATCTTATGTCCTGTCCAAAAGTTCAGAACAGCGTGTTTATCTACAAGGCCTAAAGAAAAATATATCACTTACTGGATCTATACATGAACACACACACACACACACACTAAATACTCTCATCCGACCTGTTTCACACACACTCCGTGCTCTCTTGTACAACCTGATCAATGCTTTCACAGACTGAGCAGCAACAGCTGCATACAAACAGATCTCACACAGTCCGCACTCCACTGTGGGTCTATTCCAGACAAAACATGGGGGGGAGAAGACAAATATAGTTTGCTGTACATGTCTTTAAACCCTTTACTGAAATTTCCACCAAATATGTCACAAGTACACCAATGATTTTTCCTTATTTGCTCATAGTGTACAATTTGTCTAAGATATAACAATATGGGCGGTTTTGTAATTTTGCTCCTCTTAATCATTTTAATTTGATTTGATCCTTTGCATGACTAATAACTCAAAGTAGCTGCAGATGAAAGTACCGAGTGGGTCACAAATATCTTGGGCAATGTTCCCATCAACGATAATAAAGTATTTAATGGCAAATTAAGTAATGTTGGGAGCAGCCTTTGCTCACCAATTGGCAGTAAGCACAATTAGATTACGCATCTAATGTGGCTCCAAGTGCAAATGGAAAAGATAATAAGAAAAAAGAGCGAGTGACACAGCAGGAAAATTGGGGTCCTTGTAACTCTAATGGTCTCATCTCATCTCATTATCTGTAGCCGCTTTATCCTGTTCTACAGGGTCGCAGGCAAGCTGGAGCCTATCCCAGCTGACTACGGGCGAAAGGCGGGGTACACCCTGGACAAGTCGCCAGGTCATCACAGGGCCGACACATAGACACAGACAACCATTCACACTCACATTCACACCTACGGTCAATTTAGAGTCACCAGTTAACCTAACCTGCATGTCTTTGGACTGTGGGGGAAACCGGAGCACCCGGAGGAAACCCACGCGGACACGGGGAGAACATGCAAACTCCGCACAGAAAGGCCCTCGCCGGCCACAGGGCTCGAACCCGGACCTTCTTGCTGTGAGGTGACAGCGCTAACCACTACACCACTGTGCCGCCCAACTCTAATGGTGTTGTCTATTTTTTTTTTTTTGGTTTAGTATTGATGCATTTGGGTTTTGCATATACACTACCGTTCAAAAGTTTGGGGTCACTTTGAAATGTCCTTATTTTTGAAAGAAAAGCACTGTTCTTTTCAATGAAGATCACTTTAAACTAATCAGAAATCCACTCTATACATTGCTAATGTGCTAAATGACTATTCTAGCTGCAAATGTGTGGTTTTTGGTGCAATATCTCCATAGGTGTATAAAGGCCCATTTCCAGCAACTCTCACTCCAGTGTTCTAATGGTACAATGTGTTTGCTCATTGCCTCAGAAGGCTAATGGATGATTAGAAAACCCTTGTACAATCATGTTAGCACAGCTGAAAACAGTTGAGCTCTTTAGAGAAGCTATAAAACTGACCTTCCTTTGAGCAGATTGAGTTTCTGGAGCATCACATTTGTGGGGTCGATTAAATGCTCAAAATGGCCAGAAAAATGTCTTGACTATATTTTCTATTCATTTTACAACTTATGGTGGGAAATAAAAGTGTGACTTTTCATGGAAAACACAAAATTGTCTGGGTGACCCCAAACTTTTGAACGGTAGTGTACATGTACATATTCATGTATATAGGCGATATCTTGGGCAATATCTAATTAAAGATAGCATCAATTAAAATGGAATTAAAGATATCATAAGTTAAAAAAGAGGTCTATGCTGTTAAATGTAATATAAGCACTGAAATGTCATTGAATCGGAGTCTAGTACTACATTACCGCAAGCTGGCCTAGTGGTTCGTGTGTCCACCTCTCAACTGGGAGATCATGAGTTCTACTCATGGTCAGTTCATACCAAAAATGGTACTTACTGCCATCTAGTGATGCACGCTGCAATACAGATATGAGTAAGGAGTCAAGCTCTCACGGTTACTAGAGGACCACTTCTCCACTGTAATCCTAGTTATGTAATAGACGAGAGGCCGAGGGTTATAGAAACGGAGATCAGCACCAATCGATGATTAGTACTGGGATGGGAGATTGTCTGGGAAGACCAGGTCCTGGCACAGGACGGGCTTTGATTTTTACTGCCAATATAACTCACTGCTGCATGCAGAATCTTGGTTGTATTTATCACATCAATCCATGCAAATTTAACAATATGGCTTCCACTGTCATTAATCACTAGCTTATCACTAGCAAAGTTCCTCCTGTGCCAAGACGTGGTCCTGGTCTTGTGCCAAGGCAAGCGCTCATCTGGGGGGGGGGGGGGGGGGGGGGCAGAAGAAATGCTTCAAGGACAATCTCAAAGTGTCCCTCAAAACCCTAGAAATCAATCTCAACTCCTGGGAGTCGCTTGCTCAGGATCGTCCAGCATGGCGAGCAAAGCTCACCAGTGGTGGACGTGCAGCAGAGAAGAAACGCATCACCAAGATCCAGAAGAAACGAGCTGCGTGGAAGGCTCAAACTATCGCCACCCCGACTTCAGCACCGACCCATGCGTGCCTGACATGTGGGCGTACCTTCGAAGCCCAGATTGGCCTCATCAGTCACCTCAGGACCCACAACCGCCACCTACCAAATTGGAGTCATGGTCAAGTTCGACCTCGAAGGACAAACATCAGCTTATAAAATAGCACTTGATCCAGCACACCCTGGTATTTTTTTTTTAAATACCATCTACTATATTATTATTTAATTAATAGTCATTCATATTTGTTTACTTCATATTGACCTCAAATTATATCCTATAGTTGATTTGAGTGTACTTATATCCCAAAGCTTGATTTACAGTGTAACATTTTGTGGTTACGTCAAACTGTCAGATGCTGGTGCTGGACTTAATACAGTTCATCACATGTGTAACTCTTGTGTAATTTCCGAATACCGATTAAGTCCATAGTTTGAATACCAATGTACACTTTCCTACCACACACACACACACACACACACACACACACACACAACTCAACTCAACTCAACTCTGAATTCAGGTCATTTCAATAAACAGAGCTAATATTTTCATTTGACTGCAGTTAGGAAATAATAACCACGTACAAATTGGGTCTTTCTTACATCAGCTTCACCCCAAATATTTTCTTATTTTACGATCAGTTCAGAAATCTGTACAGAAATCTCACAGATAACAAGCTAGAAAAAAAAACGAGCACAGTTAACTCATAACAGCTTGATAAAAACTAATCAGGAACGTATCCTTTTTTCATGGTACCCTAAAAAAAAATTCCTCACTAACAGCTCAATGAGCCTTGGAATATATATTTTCAGTAATGATGGAGGATTGAAATGATGAAATTAGATATAAAATTTACGATATGAACACTGAACCCAGACCCTCTGTTGAGATCATTAGTGTTTTACAAATGGCCTGTTTCTTTAATAAGATTGGGAGCAAACTGGTGACACTGCTGAGTTGTAATGGCTGAGCAGAGTCTCTCTGGAGAGCCGTAAAAGTATGCATTGCATTTAAACTCTTCACTTTTATCTCACAACTCTTTACTATAAGTCATTCAACAACTATGTACTACACAGCCATGGAGCAGTAGACAAATTCAGTACAATCATTGTTTGAAACAATAGCATGATTTTTGCTAGATTTCTCTACGTGCTTATAAAATTAGGTGTAATGACATTTGACATTGAAAAAGGACAGTTTTGATAATTTAGTTACTACACAGAGGTGGCAACATGTAATGTGCACTTTAGCCATAGATGTTTGACTCCATGCTGTAGCGATACGTGTCACCTGAAAACCCTTCTCAAACCAAACATCAGTAACATACAGTACTGTGCAAAAGTCTTAGACAGCCTATTTTTTCTTTCATACAAGCTTTGTTATAGATTTCTATTTTATGACTTCTACATTAGTGGTTAGCGCTGTCGCCTCACAGCAAGAAGGTCCTGGGTTCGAGCCCCGTGGCCGGCGAGGGCCTTTCTGTGCGGAGTTTGCATGTTCTCCCCATGTCTGCGTGGGTTTCCTCCGGGTGCTCCGGTTTCCCCCACAGTCCAAAGACATGCAGGTTAGGTTAACTGGTGACTCTAAATTGAGCGTAGGTGTGAATGTGAGTGTGAATGGTTGTCTGTGTCTATGTGTCAGCCCTGTGATGACCTGGCGACTTGTCCAGGGTGTACCCCGCCTTTCGCCCGTAGTCAGCTGGGATAGGCTCCAGCTTGCCTGCGACCCTGTAGAAGGATAAAGCGGCTAGAGATGAGATGAGACTTCTACATTATCAAGTGGGCAGCACGGTGGTGTAGTGGTTAGCACCGTCGCCTCACAGGAAGAAGGTTCTGGGTTCGAGCCCTGTAGCTGGCGAGGGCCTTTCTGTGCAGAGTTTGCATGTTCTCCCCGTGTCTGCGTGGGTTTCCTCTGGGTGCTCCGGTTTCCCCCACAGTCCAAACACATGCAGGTTAGGATAATTGGTGGCTCTAAATTGACTGAGGGTGAATGGTTGTCTGTGTCTATGTGTCAGCCCTGCGATGACCTGGCGACTTGTCCAGGGTGTACCCCGCCTCTCGCCCGTAGTCATCTGGGATAGGCTCTAGCTCGCCCGCGACCCTGCACAGGATAAGCAGCTACAGATAATGGCTGGCTGGCATTATTGAGTCAGTACAAAAACATTTTAGAGTTCCAGCACAAAATTAAATGTTACAGAAAAAAAATAATTATCTGAGAACCATATTACATAAGAGAGCACTTTTCAGATTAACCCTTTGATGCAAAACATATGCACACCCCTTCTAATGCACAACATGGGTCAAAAATGACCCGCATTCATTTTCCAGGTTATTTCATGCTGACTGAGTTTTTCTTTGCTCTATCTTTTGAAATCAATTTATTTTATGATTGAATATTCCAAGTATTCTTTAAATATCTTGTTTTTAATTACCACAAATCATTAATTTAATTTTTTCTTTCCTACTTTATGAACAAAAATACTTTTTATATTATGACACATGGGTCATCCAAGTGTGATTTAAAATTAAATGTCTTAATACTATAATAATAATTTGTTTCAAGTAATTACTTTAGCAGTGAATGGGGCCAGTTATTTATTTATTAACTATGTAGTTAGCTAAGCCAACTACAATAAAATTAGCTAACTAAAGTAGAATATGTCAGCAGCTCGGTAGCTAATAGTAATTACTTGTAACTTTCTGACAAGTAATCTACTCACTCTCAAGGGAACCTAAACATAATCCATTTTTTTCTAAGGTAATGTTAGAACAATTGAAAAACATTACTTCCATGTATTAGATGGGCAAAGGGCGCTGTGCTGAGCTGTGAAATGTCTGACACAAGCACAATTCACAGTTCCCACCAAACGCTGGAGTAAATGCATGCGGGTCGGTTCTGACCCATGTGTGTAAACTTGATGTAGAATTACAAAAGCTGTGCTTGTTCATGACTTAAGAAAATAAAAATGATGATTTGTGCTAAACAAAAACAAGATATTTACTGCATATTTGGAAAAGTAAATGACAAAATGAATTTATTTCAAAAGTAGATCATAGAAACACTCAGCCATACATGAAATAACCTGGAAAATGAATGCAGGTCGTTTTTGACCCATGTTGTGCATTAGAAGGCTAGTGATACAAAAAGGGTTTTTATTCAAAAAGTAAGAAAGGAAAAAATAAAATAAGGATGTATGGTATGATGATCAAAAACAAGTTAATTGAGGAATACCTTGAATACTGAATGATGGAATTAATTTATTGCAAAGATATAGAAGATTAAAAACTCAGCCGGGTCACTTTTGACCCATGTTTTGCATCAAAGGGTTAAAAAAGAAAACATAATGGTGGGTTTTGTTGCAAAATGAAGAAGTGAGTGTGACAAAGTGTCCAGAAGAACTGTGGCTGGTTCCGTAAGATGCTCAGTAAAACCTACAGCTCATTTCCTTATAAAACTGCACTCACTGGACCTGAGATTACTTTCTTTTTTTTTTTAAAGCAAATGGTCGTCTCACACCAAATATTGACTTTGTTTCATTTATTATGTCTTACTGCTTATAGTATTGTTTTTACTGTTGAAACATTTCATTTCATTATTTTTTTTAAACCATTTTTGGTCGACAGCATTTCTTTACATGTGCCTCAGACTTTTGCACAGGACTGTATATCGAACGAAAACTCCAATTCCCTAAAGTGGACAGGATGAAGGACATAAAAGATTTTGTATTTCTGGTTACTTTCACATTGCACATTGATTGCA
Source organism: Neoarius graeffei (assembly GCF_027579695.1). Classification (NCBI taxonomy): domain Eukaryota; kingdom Metazoa; phylum Chordata; class Actinopteri; order Siluriformes; family Ariidae; genus Neoarius; species Neoarius graeffei. The sequence goes on along the minus strand of NC_083590.1, from coordinate 26,946,063 downwards.
CAACCAATCAACCAATCCACACTGACAGAGATTGTGCAATTCTGTATAAGAGACACCATCGGCCTTGAAATCCTAATCAATAAATTACAACACTATGGCATCAGGGGCCTATCGCTTAACTGGTTCAGTAGCTATTTCTTTGGGAGACAACAATATGTTTGTGTACATGACCATAAATCATCACTCAAACCCATTAAACATGAGGTTCCCCAGGGTTCCACTTTGGGGCCACTTCTTTTATTTTGTACATAAATGACTTAGTTCATTCATTGTGTGTATTGCATAAAGTTCTATTTGCTGATGATACAAACATGTTTCTTTCTCATAAAAACCTTGCTGAACTTGAACAAACCATAAATAACAAACGGTCTCTTAATATTAGCAAAACAAATTATATTATGTTTTGTCTCAACAAAAAACAAACTGATACTGATTACATTTGTCCTAAAATAAATGGACAGAACATTGCTAAAGTTAGCTCTACAAAATTTCTGGGGATCCTGATCGACGAATTTCTCAACTTCAAACAACACATTGATGGCCTATTAAAAAATTGTCCAAATATGTCGGTTTGTTTTTCAAGTTGAGGCATTTTATTCCCACTTTCTGTGCTTCTTACCCTATACAAAACCTTATTTGAACCTCACTTAAATTATTGTAATATCGTATGGTGCAACACATTTCCTACTTGGCGGCACGGTGGTGTAGTGGTTAGCGCTGTCGCCTCACAGCAAGAAGGTCCGGGTTCGAGCCCTGTGGCCAGCGAGGGCCTTTCTGTGCAGAGTTTGCACGGTGTCCGCGTGGGTTTCCTCCGGGTGCTCCAGTTTCCCTCACAGTCCAAAGACATGCAGGTTAGGTTAACTGGTGACTCTAAAGTGAGTGTGAATGGTTGTCTGTGTCTATGTGTCAGCCCTGTGATGACCTGGCGACTTGTCCAGGGTGTACCCCGCCTTTCGCCCGTAGTCAGCTGGGATAGGCTCCAGTTTGCCTGCAACCCTGTAGAAGGATAAAGCAGCTAGAGATAATGAGATGAGACATTTCCTACTTATTTTAAAAAACTAGAGATTCTCCAAAAGAAAACCATACATGCCTTATCGGGCGGCACGGTGGTGTAGTGGTTAGCGCTGTCGCCTCACAGCAAGAAGGTCCTGGGTTCGAGCCCCAGGGCCGGCGAGGGCCTTTCTGTGCGGAGTTTGCATGTTCTCCCCGTGTCCGTGTGGGTTTCCTCCGGGTGCTCCGGTTTCCCCCACAGTCCAAAGACATGCAGGTTAGGTTAACTGGTGACTCTAAATTGACCGTAGGTGTGAATGTGAGTGTGAATGGTTGTCTGTGTCTATGTGTCAGCCCTGTGATGACCTGGCGACTTGTCCAGGGTGTACCCCGCCTTTCGCCCATAGTCAGCTGGGATAGGCTCCAGCTTGCCTGCGACCCTGTAGAAGGATAAAGCGGCTAGAGATAATGAGATGAGATGAGACATGCCTTATCATGGTCCCACTATAATTCTCCCACCGGACCATTTTTCTATCGTTTTAATCTTTTGAAGCTTACTGATTACAATTATCTCCAAAACGCTGAGTTAATGTATCAAGTTGTGCATAAACTCAATCTTAAATTATGTGACCTCATTCCAATCTGTCTACCTCTGCACACCTACAACACTAGAAACAAACACCTCATCACAGGAAAAAGGTGAAAGCTAAAATGCACCAGTTTCAGTGTTGTGTGTAGAGGACCACAGATTTGGAATGAGCTCGATGACACTAAAAATGTCACGCTGTATTTCAATCTTTAAGAAAAACTTAAAGAAACAACTATTGTCAATGTATGTTTGATTGACCAGTCATGTATATCTCATCTCATCTCATTATCTCTAGCGGCTTTATCCTGTTCTACAGGGTCGCAGGCAAGCTGGAGCCTATCCCAGCTGACTACGGGCGAAAGGCGGGGTACACCCTGGACAAGTCGCCAGGTCATCACAGGGCTGACACATAGACACAGACAACCATTCACACCCACATTCACACCTACGGTCAATTTAGAGTCACCAGTTAACCTAACCTGCATGTCTTTGGACTGTGGGGGAAACCGGAGCACCCGGAGGAAACCCATGCAGACACGGGGAGAACATGCAAACTCCGCACAGAAAGGCCCTCGCCGGCCACGGGGCTCGAACCCAGACCTTCTTGCTGTGAGGCGACAGAGCTAACCACTACACCACCGTGCCGCCCAGTCATGTATATAGGTGGATAATTTGGTGTACCAGTGGTGTGTTCCCTCTCATCGATGTTGTCCTGAAAATTGTTGGCAATGCTGCCCTTAACAGTTGTATCCTGCCTCTAAACTGTTGTGTGCTGACTTGTTTTTTTTTCCTCACACACAAAGTTGTGTTTGAATGCTGGGAATGTCTGTTGTGTGTCTGTCTTATAGTGTGTTGTTGTATTTAATGTCTGTTGTGTTAGTGTGATTGTGAGAAATTGGGCCCCCTTCTATGAGCTTTAAGTAGCTTCCTTGGAGTTCCCCCTTTCTCACACACAGAGTCATTGTAGTAATGTTAATATGTTTGTAAGATTTCTTTTGATGATGATGATGATGATGATGATGATGATGGTGTGTGTGTGTGTGTGTGAAAATCAATCAATCAGTCAATCAATCAATCAAAACAAATATCAAGATCTAGCCTGCCAATGTACAGGGTGTTTCAAAAAATCTAATAATTTTGCCAATTCTCGTTCAATTGACCTGAAATTTCAACAGCATGTGTGGAAACAGGTCAAAATTTTATGATTAATGTTTTTTGTTTTCATCTTTTTAGGTATAGAAATGTCATTCACTGGAAAAGAAAAAGCGTTGTGTGTGTTAGAGTACGCTCGAACACAGTCGAACGAGACTGTGCAGCGTGTATTTATGAGAGAATTCTCTAAAAATGCACCAACTGCAATGTAGATTTGGAGACGGCACAAAAAGTTCAAAGAGGAAGGCTGTGTGTGTGCAGGGCAAAAGGATCCAGACGGCCACCGGCATCAGAAGAGAAGGTCGAGCGAGCGGGTTTGCGAATATTGAAAATTTGTGAAATCGTTCATGGAATCCACATACCTTTTGAATTTCTCATTCAAATTTTGAGGAATAAATCTTTTATTGCTCAGCATTAAGCCTGTTCAGTTTTATTTGCCTAAAGTATCTAGTTTCTGGGATATTTACATCTCAAAAATATCAAATTTTTTGAAGCACCCTGTCCAGTACCAGTAAAAAGTTTGTACACCCCTACTTATTCATAGGTTTTTCTTTATTTTGTATTTTCTACATTGATGAACAATACTAAAGACATCAAAACTATGAAATAACACATGGAACAGATGGAATTATATGGTAAACAAAAAAAGTGTTAAAAAGCAAAATATTTTTCATATTTTAGACTCTTCAAAGTAGCCACAGTTTACCTTTCATTTTCATTTGTTCTACTTTTTCTAAATGTTATGTTTATTGCTTCATTGCCAGTAATATCTTGCATAGTTCTGATCAGAAGTAACATTCCAATGGAAACATGCACTAACATTAGCCTTCATAAAGACAGAACTGGCAGAACACAAGACAACCACTTAACTATCTTGTGCATTCACACATATGCACACACACTATTCACCTGACTGAGAAACGGAAAGAGGGTGAACCAAGAAAACTTTACCAAAACACTAGATCTTTCAAAACATTTTATAATATGCTAGTGTTAGGGCTTAAAACCAACACAAAGAAACAAGAAATATTGAAACAGCCCATCCATAACACTCAAGATTAACTCTATATGGTCTTTCGATTTCATAAAATCGGTGAAATTTAGTTCCCTTTGAAATTTGGTCATTGTGATACTGTATATATGTTATTTACCAGCTGGGAGGTCCATATCGTGAAATACCAGAACCGAGGTCTTGAAAGTACTGAGCGAGGCCCTCTGGGCCGAGGTTAGTATTCAAGCCCGAGGTCACAGTATTTCACCATACGGACCGACCTTAAGCTGGTAAATAATGTATTTATTTTTTCTTTACCAAATTCTAACAGAGACAGCACAGTGGTGTAGTGGTTAGTGCTGTCACCTCACAGCAAGAAGGTCCGGGTTCAAGCCCCGTGGCCGGCGAGGGCCTTTCTGTGCGGAGTTTGCATGTTCTCCCCGTGTCCGTGTGGGTTTCCTCCGGGTGCTCCGGTTTCCCCCACAGTCCAAAGACATGCAGGTTAGGTTAACTGGTGACTCTAAATTGACCGTAGGTGTGAGTGTGAGTGTGAATGGTTGTCTGTGTCTATGTGTCAGCCCTGTGATGACTTGGCGACTTGTCCAGGGTGTACCCCGCCTTTCGCCCGTAGTCAGCTGGGATAGGCTCCAGCTTGCCTGCGACCCTGTAGAACAGGATAAAGTGGCTACAGATAATGAGATGAGATGATGAAGTTCTAACAGAAAACGAGAGCGCCAGAAAGGGAAAACCGAGCCGAGCCGCCATTTTGAATCCTCATTCACGGCTGTGATGCAAATTGCTTCCTCCTCGGTATACAAGTGCACTTCCATGGCAGGAAAAAAACTACATTTTGCTGCCTATGTAGTCCCCTATTTATACAAAATTGAGTCATTCAGGATTCAGCCATGTTTTTGCTCGGCGTTAGCAAGTTAGAGGTTTTTAGCTTTCTCCTGAAATGTTTTCTTTTATTTTGTCTTCCTCAGGGTAGTAAAACTCACTTTCGCTGTGAAGACTGTTGTTATCGCTATCCATGCTGTAAAATTAATGCTATTCTCCTGAGAAATGCTGGCAAAAATTTATAAGATTTTTGATAATCTTAGAAATAAATCTTATAAAAAAGATAAATGTTGACAAAAAATGCTGCTATGTTTGTTGTTGTTGTGAACAAGCAAGTCGCCAGAGGTCCGTAACCGAGGTCCGTAACTGGGGTCCGTATCGTAGGATACAGACCCGCTCGCCAGCCAATCAGAGCGCAGGATTTGACAGAAACAGGACCGCGAAAAAAATATGTCTTTTCTGCAGTATCTCAAAAGATATCAGGCCATTCTGTGGCTGGGAAGTTATTTACCGTATTTTCTGGACTATAAGCCGCTACTTTTTTCCTAGGTTTTGAACCATGCGGCTTATACAAAGGTGCGGCTATTCTGTGGATTTTTCTTCCACCGCTAGGGGTGCTCTAACCGGAAGTAGAATCAAAAATAAGATAGACGGAAAATCAATGCAAAGAAGAATTAGCAGATCTTTAGCAGATAGAACACGCACGACAAATTACTAACTGGTAATTATTTTCAAATCCAGCGAAGATGATTAAAGTGACTTGTGGTTTCAAACACAGGAGAAATGAAGGTAAATAAATACCGGTTATTTTCTCTTGGTTCTGTTCCGTTTTAATCAGCAAAGTTGCTGCCGTGTTAAAAGGCACTGTTCGGAAAGAATCTGTTCAGGTACATACATGTACATTTACAGTACAAAATCGTTCTGTACATGCAGTAAATATCAACATAGATATCTGCGGCTTATAGCCCGGTGCGGCTTGTATATCTTTTTTTAAATTTTTTTTAAAAAATAGAGCGGATGCGGCTTATATACAGGTGCGCTCTATAGTCCAGAAAGTACGGTAATTTGAGGGGATTCCTTAGCAAATAATGTGCATGAAATCGCTTGCTTCACGCAGTCAAGCAGACAGAGGAAATCCGTGTGCGCATACGCAGGTTTACCTTCTTTTTCTTTTGGTTTTTTATGGCAGCTGGCATCCAGTGTTGCATTACTGCCATCTACAGGTTTACCTTTGACCATGCACTGACAGTTCCATCATTCTGTCACTAAACGAACAGCTGATCACACCGAGGTACTTGCTGACCGCCAATATTTATTAGTTTGGTCCTGTGTTTCCTTTCCTTCGCAACATAATGTCTTTTCTTCTCACTTTCCGTTACTGTAGTTGGGCTTCCATGTTTCATTCGCACACTTATGTCCTCCATTTTTCTCTCCTGTTTCAAATTTGTATCCCACAATGCCTTGCACGAACGGGGAAAGCCCACCAAGTGATGCATGAGACAGTATCTTGTATTGCGTTATGGTGAAGCAAGAAAAAATAGTGGAGGGTTTAGGGCCACATGGCTCTAAATTCATTAATTGTTCTATTTAAAAAAAAAAAACTAATAAAATTGGAAGCCTGTGATACAAATTCAGTAGCTTTTGGTCCATTAAACAAAAATAATTGGGTGTCGGGGAAAATTCTTTTTATGACCTACACTTGAAAAATCTGAAAGGCAGTCTAGCTTTAAATCAGTAGACTTCCACATGTGCTGTGTGTCTCTCAAGCAAGTGAGGTGATCATTGACTTTTCATGTCATGATGGTTTTCATGACTGTAACATCCTCAGTGCATTTATTGACGTATCCAGTCACTGAGGCAGCATACTCTTCAATATCTGTGTGGTAGCTGCTGGATGCCAGCTCTCTGAAGATGCCCCCATCTGTGCACTCAAAGCAGTCCTGCAGAGCTTCAACAGCTCCCTCTGGTCACATTCTGACTTATTTTGTTTCAGGTGTTTCTCTCTTCAGCAGTGGTTTGTATGCTAGAGTGAGCATTACTGTCATGTGGTCAGAAAGTCCCGGGTGTGTGTGTGTGTGTGTGTGTGTGTGTGTGTGTGTGTGTGTGTGTGTGTGTGTGTGTGGCATTGTATGGTTTACGGTTATTTAGCACAAAAGACAAAAGTCTTTTAGCACAACTCTGTTCTTTAGCACAACTCTGGATTTTGGTCACAATAATAATAAAAAAATACTCATCTTGATATAGGAAGGAGTTTATTATGATTGCTTAGGGACTGGAAGCCGGAATTTCTGCTGCTGTGCATGTTAAGCACAAAAGTCTTTTAGCACAAATCCAAATGACTAACATACGGGCTACATCAAACATGGCGGTTTCAAGATGGTGGAGAGGGAAAATACAATTGCTAGTTTTTGATCAGAATCTTGGCAACTTTCATTAAAAAAAATCCATCAAACATCTTTAAACATGATCAGTAAGTATTCATAATAAAGATTAAGTGTTCTTGGATCCCTGTGGTGATCTGGCGACTTGTCCAGGGTGTACCCCACCTTTCACCCGTAGTCAGCTGGGATAGGCTCCAGCTTGCCTGCGACCCTGTAGAACAGGATAAAGCAGCTACAGATAATGGATGGATGGATGTTCTTAGATTTTTTGCTAAAGAACTTAGTTGTGCTAAAAGACTTTGGATTTGTGCTAAAAGAGTTTAGATTTGTGCTAAAAGACTTTTGTGCTAAATAACCATAAACCCTTTGTATGAGGACTTGATGTTTGTATAGACCAAGTCCAGTGTGTTAATTCATCTGGTTGCACACTCGACAAGCAATTAAGTAATTCTAATAATTTTATCTCATCTCATCTCATTATCTGTAGCCGCTTTATCCTGTTCTACAGGGTCGCAGGCAAGCTGGAGCCTATCCCAGCTGACTACAGGCGAAAGGCGGGGTACACCCTGGACAAGTCGCCAGGTCATCACAGGGCTGACACATAGACACAGACAACCATTCACACTCACATTCACACCTACGCTCAATTTAGAGTCACCAGTTAACCTAACCTGCATGTCTTTTTTGGCATAAAAATCACAGACTTGTTTTTGTCATATTTACTGAAGCACTGAACCATTTTTTTTTCAGTACATGACTATTTCTTATTTCCTCATCATGATATAATATAACGTGAGAATAAGAAAGTGAAGCAAGGACTCAATAACTCAGAGCTGGCATTAAGCGACTAATCTTATTTTTTTGGCCCAGCTTGAATCTACGCTTCCAGCATTACTGTTCCAGAGCCAACAGTGTCTGCTTAAAGCTTTGTTTGTTTTTGGTCCACTTGCAATTCCTTACTTCCTCTCTGTCTCTTCATTCTCTCTCTCAGGGCTTTGTAGGCGCAGTGGGCAGTTGTGATTGTGGAACTCTGCACACTGAGATAATAGACTTTTAATGAACGGAGCTGAGGAAGAAGCAGCTGATTTACTATCAAGGCAGGACAGTGCCAGCCAATAACTCCGCTTCACAATGGGCGTTATCACGACCAAGCGACTGAAAAGCTCATTTAGAGCTGACACAGGATGAGCCGGCCTGATAGAAGGACTGGATCACGAGAGCCAGCTCTTCTGTTTGATTTTTGTTTGTCTTTTGTTTAGACTCTCTGTGCAAAATGTATAACTGTTGGAGAATGACCAGGGGAAGACAGAAGCCATCCTATTGAAAAAGAAGGTCTGGCTGGCTTCTTTCAGATAACACACTAATATGGGCTCCATAACACCATCATATGACACAATATGAAGAGGAACTATGGGCTGGCAGGGATAAGCCAGCCCTGTCTTTCAAATGTAAAATGACATCAATGTAAAGTTTCGTTTTTTGGCATCCACATCAGATTAGTTGCTGCTAACAAATCACTTAAAGCAGATTATTTTGGATTTTTGTGGAACCAACTGCAACAGCACCACCAATGGTTGGAAGAAACATATACAGAATGGTATGAACATATCTGTTTATTCAAGCCTTTTGTTAATGGTGTTTATGAGGTAAAGGAGTAGATCTGGAGGATCCTCAGACATAGAGTGTTTTGGTAAACTGGGATGTATGGATGCTGTCAGTCCCCACTCGCTTGCTCACACGAGTTTGTTGATGGTGTAGTGGCTGGCTGCTTTATGTCCCAGGGCTCCCTCATGCCTGTGTTACCTTCTGGCTCTCTCCTTTTAGTTATGCTGTTGCCGGAGTCCCTGCTTGTACTCGGTGCAATATGTATACTGTTCCTACTTATTCAGGTGACATTGGGCATACCTAACCACCTGTGTTTTCTTTCCCTCCCCCCCACCCCAAATCTGTCCCTCTGAGTTACATGGAGTCAACAGGAAATCTTTTGGTGGAGAGGGTGGAGACCTCGACTGGCTATCGTAGCCTGCAGGGAATCGGCCGTCAGACTTTCTGTCGCATGTCCCAGACCCGGTGAAATGTAACTGAATTGTCTTGGCCAGCCCTAAGGGTCCCATCTGCATCTCATCATTGCTGAGGAGTGTGCTCCCATCACCCAATCAAGCATCCAGCCAGAGCAGGTCATGATATATTTTTTACCATATTAACATGCCATTGTTGTGTGTTATGCCTGATATAAAGACTCTCGTCTCTGCAAGCCTACCACACAGATTTAATACTTGTCATTTTTAGGGCATACCTAACAACGTGTTTTCTTTCTCTCTCTCCCCCCCCCCATCTGTCCCTCTGAGTTACATGTTGATCCTGGGATTGAGATGCTGGCCTCTTCTGCCCCTCGGACCTGCTTGATCCATCCTGGTGCCCTGTGTCTGGTCGGAGTTTTATCGCCCCACTCCTGTGAAGGACGGCCCCATGAGGACAGTTGAGGGTTATACCTGTTAAAACTGTTAATATTATAGTCAGGCTGTCTGTTGTTGCCCAAATGAGGATGGGTTCCCTTTTGAGTCTGGTTCCTCTCGAGGTTTCTTCCTCATGTCGTCTGAGGGAGTTTTTCCTTGCCACCGTTGCCACAGGCTTGCTCATTGGGGATAGATTAGGGATAAAATTTGCTCATGTTTTAAGTCGTTCAAATTCTGTAAAGCTGCTTTGCGACAATGTTTATTGTTAAAAGCGCTGTACAAATAAATTTGATTTGATTTGATATGATATGAAGAAGTGAGGCTGGGGATGATTTCTTTCTAGCCCATTCTGTAGATTCAGTGACAGTGTTTTCAGGTGAATTCACAGAGTGATGTTACTTAAATTTGATCTCCATGTGTATTATTTCAGCTTATGCCACTATGAATAGTGTAATAAACATGAACAAGGTGGATTATTCAGTCAGAGATCATTTTTTGCCCCAAAATGCCTTTGAGAAACTAAATGCACACTGACTAAGCGCACATTGTCCACTCAAATTACACAAAACTACACACGACACAACTGTTAATTTAGTGTAACATGAACCCAGGACATGAAACACTTAAAACAAGAAAGAAAACAAACAATGTTGGTGAAGGTAACAATTAAAAGTAGACGGCCTTTCGATTTCATAAAACCGGTGAAATTTAGTTCCCTCTGAGATTTGGTCATTGTGATATACGTTTATTTCTGTAATATCTAAAAAAAAAACCACAACAACCTAAAAAACAGGCCATTCTGTGGCTGGGAAGTTCAAGCAGACGGAGGAAGTCTGTGTGCACAAACACGGGTTTACCTTTCGGCGGCGTCTACTTCTTCTTCTTCTTCTTCTTTTGGGTTTTATGGCAGCTGGCATCCAGTGTTGCATTACTGCCATCTACAGGTTTACCTTTGAGCGTGCACTGACAGTTCCATCATTCTGTTACTAAACGAACAGCTGATCACACCGAGGTGCTCACTGACTGCCGATATTTATTAGTTTGGCCCTGCGTTTCCTTTCCTTCACAACACAACGTCTTCTTGCTTTCCGTTACTGTAGTCGGTCTTTCATGTTTCATTCGCACACTTAAGTCCTTCATTTTTCTGTCCTGTTTCAAATTTGTATCCCATAATGCCTTGTGCAAACGGGAAAAGCCCACCATGTGATGCGTGACGTAGTATTTTGTATTGCATCACGGTGAAGCAAGAAATAATAGTGGAGAATTTAGGGCCATGTGGCTCTAAATTCATTAATTGTTCTATTTAAAAAAAAACTAATCAAATTGGAAGTCTGTGATTCAAATTCAGTAGCTTTCAGTCCACTAAACAACAATAATTAGGTGTTGGGGAAAATTCTTTTTATGACCTAAACCTGAAAAATCTGAAAGTCAGTCGACCTTTAAATGCTTACAAAGATCTGGATAAGCAGCAGTTGGGGGAAGCCATGGCCTAATGGTTAGAGAAGCAACTTTGGGACCAAAAGGTTGCTGGTTCAATTTCCTGGAATAGCAAAACTGGCTGAAGTGCCCTTGAAGCAAGGCATCTAACCCCAGGTTGCTCTGGGTATGTTATACGTCACTCTGTATAAGACCGTCTGCGAAATGCCATTAACGTCAACGTTAAATCATGAAAGTCAATTTGTCTTTTAGTGGATTTTGTTTTCAGTTTGTCCGACATTATTCTCATTATGCCACCGATTACACATCGAGATACGGTATAATGTGTTGCAGCCAGCTGTCACGAAGAGGAACAACATGTAGATTTATGCAGAAGCTCAAGCTTTAAACTTTTAAAGGGCTAAAGAGGAAGAGTCTCAGTTTTGGACAAGTCCACAGCAGGGCAAAAGAGTGATGATAGGAGAAACCATCATGAGACAGAGAGAGAGAGAGAGAGGGCTGGACGTGCTGGCATGAGATGGCCTAAAGAGAGTAGTTATCACTTTACACCCACACTAATCATTTGCGATTAACACAATTAATCAGAGCACTGTGTGTGTGCGCACACACTTTCTCTCCATTACATCTTTTTCATGGCTCTATGGTGACAAAATATTCAATGGAACGAACACAGAGCTGACACTGCATCTGCAAATGTGTTTACCAATAAAAATGTATCCAGTAGACATATGAGATGGGTTTCTGCTTAATTTGCCAAGCCATGGTGCATTTAATGATTTATTCTCTGGAGTTAAAAGCAAGGAAAACAGCAATATCATCCTCTGTAACCATTTTTCTAGCAAAACATGCTGTACTGTACTCTACTGTCAATTATTGTTGAAAGTTTAAAGGTAAATCACACATTAGAATAATGTTGGTTCACACAAGAAGCCACATAAATGGAAATATACAGTATAGTCTTTAAATAGTCTACAAACACATAAAAGTTAATAAAGAATGACAATGAATTATATGTATGTACTGTATATATGTATTGTATGTGTGTGTATATACCAGTATATGTATAACATAAGTATCTGTATATTTGATTTGGTCGATATTATACCATGTTGGTATGTCTTGGTATGTTTTCTTTTTTGTTTCTTGCTTTTGTCTCATCTCATCTCATTATCTGTAGCCGCTTTATCCTTCTACAGGGTTGCAGGCGAGCTGGAGCCTATCCCAGCTGACTACGGGCGAAAGCCGGGGTACACCCTGGACAAGTCGCCAGGTCATCACAGGGCTGACACATAGACACAGACAACCATTCACACCTACGGTCAATTTAGAGTCACCAGTTAACCTAACCTGCATGTCTTTGGAGGAAACCGGAGCACCCGGAGGAAACCCACGCGGACACGGGGAGAACATGCAAACTCCACACAGAAAGGCCCTCGCCGGCCTCGGGGCTCGAACCCAGGACCTTCTTGCTGTAAGGCGACAGCGCTAACCACTACACCACCGTGCCACCTTGTTGCTTTTGTTTTCTTTTGTATATATAGTTTATTATGGTGGAAAGTGATATTTGATTAGCGGTGGTATAGAGGGTTAGGATTTGATAAGTTATTTACTTCTTCCTAATCCTTTCCGAACATTATTATGTTATTGCCTTGTGGCTACGCTATTCTGTTTGTTTATGATGATGTTTTGATTATTGCATTTTTTATTCTAATTTTTTTGTATCTTTCTTCTCTACTGTTTAGAATAAAGCAATCAATCAATCAATCAATTAGAATGGCAGTTTGATTTTGATACATATTCGCTCGAGTCATGGATGAAGCTAAATCAAGACCCCAGGATCGGAAACCAACCCACTTGAGATGAAGGAGATAAAACCCATAACTTTTAATTGACCTCTTATTTACTTTTATTCTCTTTAATTCTATTTTTACACACTTTTTTAAAATAATTAGCTCATTTGGCTGATAAGCGATGAGCTTAAGCCTCACTCACAACCCGCTGTACATGCTGCTATGGGCGGTCTATGGTAAAAAAAAATTGGCAAAACCATGCTTGAGACTTGCGTGACACTTGCGTGTGTTCAGCGCCGTAGAAGGTCGCAGACTGCCCGTGGAGACTTTCGGTCCTGCACATGCAAATTCTATGGGTCTTGCGACAAATCAAGAATGCATACACTACGTACAGGACCTGTACTCCTTTTGTACACCTGAACCAAGTCAGCAGCACGGCTAGTGGGGGCTTTTTGTGATGACAGTAAGACTCATGAGTGATGCGCGGTCATTGTATGAGTGACATGCCTCAGAAGTACTACACAAGTATTCCACACTTGCTATTTGTGCGGCCCCCAAGACAGAAGTGCATCTCACTTTCTACCCCTATGTGTGGTGTGTACGCAGCGCATGTGAACTGCACGTAGCACACTCGACATGAGGGGCAAGACTCTGGGTATATATATTGGGGAGGAACCAAGGAACCGATCGTGTAGTGTGTAGCATTGTAGAAGGGAAGACCACCTCATTTGCTGTTTTTATTTGAGTATATGTTTAATTTACCATGCAAACGTCAAATAATAAAACATGAGTATAAGGAAATAATGCATTTTATTACACTGTAAAAAAATCCCAACTAAATAGGCCAACAGTTTGAGCACTGAAACACACTTTGACTCCGAGCCGCTGTCCTGCTCCTGCTCCTGCTGAGTGGTGGGACGGGGTGTCGGGATGTCCTTGTCCTCATCACTGAGCATGGCACAATGGCCTGACAGTGATGATGGGATTGCAATGTCCTCACTTCTGGGCGTCGTTAGCTGAAACATACATGAAAATCAGCATATATAATATGAATTACATAAGCATATAGATACTGAAATGAATGTTTAAAGCATGTGTATTTACCTGTGAAAATACCTGTGGTGGGGTGCTGTGCCTTCTGCCGGCTTGAAGGCAAACTTCTCCCTGTCCGTGCAGGGCTCGCCGGTGCTGCTACCATCATCATCAAATTCCTCCTCCCCCTCCGCTGTTTCAGGCTGGGTTACTTCACTTTTGCTCTCTTCTTCTTGGGTCCCATTTTCTAAACTTTAAACTGAAAATTTTTACATTTTTCCCACAGAATATCCACTGCTCTTCAGCCGAAAGACAGATGCAGAATGCTGCAGACATGCTGGTTTTATCCCCACTCCTGGATTGCATCACACGCAAGTAATGAGTGATTGTAACGTGCTAATCACATGCATCACACACGCTTCACAAGTGCAGTCCTAACTCGTAGCGCAGGAAACTGGTAAAATGCAAGTCTCACGCACTCCACACTCACTGATATACGCTTTCCATGGGCTAACGGCGCAATTTTTCCCACACCTCAAGGAAGTCAGGTGTGCAACCTGTACTTGACAAGTACTTTGCCTGTATTCCTCCTCCAAACTTTCCCCCGGGTTCACCGCAACCCTGCGGCACGGCTGCAAGCTACCAAACCCTGCGACCCGTGCGTGTCCAAAACACTTACGGCGGGTTGTGAGTGAAGCTTTATGCCATCATGTGCTGTCTGTCGTCCGTCCAGCATCGTCCACATGCCACGAAAATCGCTTCTTCTCTCTCAGTACTTCACCGATTTTTATTCTTTTTGGCAGGAAGGTAGGTCTGCCTAGGGTGCATATAGCTTCTACCCAAATTTGCATAATTGCAATTAATAATGAAGATACGGAGTAATTAATCCCTAACAAGCAGTTTCCACACAAATCGCTTCTTCTCCCTCAATTCTTCACCAACTTTGATTCTTTCTGGCATGAAGGTAGGGGTACCTAGGGTGCATAGAACTTCTACCCAGGTTTGCTTAATTACAATTATTAATGAAGATATGGACTAATTAAGCCTTAATGAGCAGTTCAACAAAAAAAAATCACTTCTGGTCAATTCCTTGCTATTTTGGATTCTTTCTGGTAAATAGGTCGGTATTCCTAGGGTGTATTTAGCTAGTCTGGCTAACGCGACTTCAAAGCTCTGCAAGCATTTGGTCTGGCAAAGATATTCAGCCCAATCGTTTCCCAGAGCGCGTGGTTGACCCGCCTCCCTGAAATGCCTCAGTTTGCTACTGGTCGAAGCCAGAAAAGGCTGTGATGAAGCTTAAACCAATCACATCACTCTTTCCTCTGATGTATGTGACGCGATGGAAACTGCTTGAGTAACAGGAAGAAGACAAATACCTCCAGGGCTGCTCTTTGCTCCGTTTTCAATGAGAACTTCCCGTTGAATGCTTTCAATACAGCATCTACCGCTGTGTCAAAGGCTTGCCGCTGCTCCATGTTCGTAATGTTTCTAGTGAATGAAGCGCTTCCGGCATAGATTCTGTAAACAATCTATGGCTTCCGGTCGCAGTTCTACTACGTCACTGCCTTGAACACGCCTCTACCCAGGGCCGTTGGAGATGCTCAAAGTTGATTGGCTCCCGATTTTTTGGGAGCTTGGAAGAGCTGTAGATAGCTTGCCTTGCCAGACTAAGCTCGCAACAGGCCCTCGTGTTGCGTCACGCTTAGGATGGGCAGGCCCAGGCTAGTATTTAGCTTCTGTATATAGCTTATATATAGTGTATATAGCTTGCAACATTTATTGTGCAAGGTGGCCCACTTTAGATCGTTCTTTCTGGACTAGACAGGGCCGGAGTGAGCCATGCTGTCATTGACGGTCTTGTTTTTTATTGCTATTATTTTATTTTGACTGGATCCTTTAGATATTGTTAATAAATAAAATAAAAATGGACAGAAATTAATTGCATTTGTGGTTAATTGAATGGGTAACCAGAGAAAAGAAGTCACGTCATGACCTTTTTTTTTTTAATTTGGTGAAATTGGAAGGTCTGAAAGAAAATGTAAGGAGCAACAGATGTTTTTCTTCTTTGAGTTGTAAATGAGTAAGATTAAAATGTGTGCTTAGTACTGTATCTGCATGAAGGTAAATTAAACCTAAGGAGATGATCTAGATTTGGTTTTGTTCTCCGAACAAATTTTCTCATCTCACAGGAAGTCTGGAATGGCTGAGTGACTGATTTATCTCATCTCATCTCATTATCTCTAGCCGCTTTATCCTGTTCTACACGGTTGCAGGCAAGCCGGAGCCTATCCCAGCTGACTACGGGCGAAATGACTGATTTATTATTATTATTATTATCTCATCTCATTATCTCTAGCCGCTTTATCCTGTTCTACAGGGTCGCAGGCAAGCTGGAGCCTATCCCAGCTGACTACGGGCGAAAGGCAGGGGACACCCTGGACAAGTCGCCAGGTCATCACAGGGCTGACACATAGACACAGACAACCATTCACACTCACATTCACACCTACGGTCAATTTAGAGTCACCAGTTAACCTAACCTGCATGTCTTTGGACTGTGGGGGAAACCGGAGCACCCGGAGGAAACCCACGCGGACACGGGGAGAACATGCAAACTCCACACAGAAAGGCCCTCGCCGGCCACGGGGCTCGAACCCGGACCTTCTTGCTGTGAGGCGACAGCGCTAACCACTACACCACCGTGCCGCCCTATTATTATTATTATTTGTGTGTGTGTGTGTTTTACCTCTCAGCCTCACACATTTAACTTCTGCCATGGCAGGTAATTGGTGTTGAAGGAGTCAGTACAGTACAGATGGTGCTCATGCTAATGCCTGTTACTTTCCCTTTCAGACTTTCTGACAGCACACATTACTTAAAATGCGGATTTGCTGCCTTTATGGCCTGGATGACGCACATGAAGGATAAAATGTGCCCCTCTGCTCTGCAAATTCATGCAGTTTATTAAAAGAAGTGATTATTATTTCTGAATCTGATTATACCACATTATATTGTGGGCCCAGATGGCTCAGCTGGTCTCCATGGATACCGGTGATGTTGAGACCAGTGATGGCACTTCGAGTCATGTAGGCATGCTCATACATGAGACCAAAAGAAGGCAAGATCAGTTTATCAATCACCAATAGATACAATATGTGCATCCATTTGCCTCAATATCTAACCATTTACCGTATGTATAAATGCATAATATACCCTTTGTTATATTAGAAGGTCAATGCTTATACAGTATTGTATAAAATAATAATTAAAGAGAAAAGATCAGCTGTACTCTTCTATACAGTAGCCAAACAAAAGTTTACAATCCATTTTCATTTTCCACAATTTCCTTCACCATTTAGCCTTCAGTGCTTATTGTAGTAGGCTGGAGAAGGTGGATAGTTGCTGTCACACAGTCAGTGTTGTTTCTGCAACTTCATGTCCCAGCATGATGTTTTCCTACAGTCCTCTAGGGTAGTATACACTGCTTTGCATATTTCATGTTTTGGCACTGTTATTTCCTGAGAGTATGTGAGATGTGTGCTGCACACGTACTGAATACAGACTCATTGATGACTCCCTGGTGAAGATATTATTGCATCCTGTGCATGATGCATCAGCAAAAACTTTATGTGTTTTGCTGATAGCATTGGAGCTCTCCAATCTTCAGAAGTTCCTTTATAGATGAACATAGTAAAGACTGACCCTTTACTCCTGGAGCTGGGACACTTTGGCCAGTATATGGAGGCACTCTTCACTAACTTTGCAAATTATCATTAACGCTATCCCTTCTGTTGGATATGTGAAAACTGACATTGAGGAATCTGCCTTTCATGCTAGGGTTGGTCTGGACCTGATGCCAAAGAAGCACTGTCCAGAAGAGCACAGGTTTCAAAATCATGGAGCCAGTCTTGACAAATGGGCCATTCGTGTGGCACTTCTAGGCCATCACAACCCTGTTCCATGTTCGAATACTCACAATGGACCAGCCTGCCTCACACTAACCCAAAACAGCTGAAACATCTCTTCAGATAAGTTTCTTCCACACCAGGATCTGGTCTTCCCAGGCAGTCTCCTGTCCCAGTATTAACCAGCTCTTTGAGGCGCATGGGTGTGGCACCGATCCCCGTTTCCATAGCCTTCGGCTTCTCGCCTATACAGCTAGAATTACATGGGGGGCTTGTCCTCTGGTAATCATAAGAGTTTGACTTCTCTACTCGCATCTGTATTGCAGCATGCCTTGCCAGTCTGTACCATTTTTATGATGGTCTTTGGTATGATCCAGCCACAAGTAGAACTCATGATCTCCTGGTTGAGAGGCAGACAAACTATAACCACTTGGCCAGCTCACTTGGCCAGGTCATATCTTCAGATAGGTGTATCTAAAATGATTGAACTACTTCCTATGCTAAATGTAACAGATTTAGTTCAAGCCATACAGCCACAAGATCATTTCACATCTCTGGATCTGCATGATACTTATTGTCAAGTTCTCACTGCCCCAGAACACTGATGCATTTTATGATTTGCCTTCTAAGGGAAGTCTTTCCATTTCTATGTCATGCCCTTCAGCCTCTCCACAGTACTATTCATGAAAGGACAAACAACTCACTGCCCAGTATCATTCACAGAGAGTACAGAGGATGAGCTGGTGCACAACTGGCCAAATCTAAAGCTGTATGCCTTTGCACCACTGTCACTATTATGGATGATATTGCAGCTCACTCAACAGACTATATAACATGTGCTATGGCCTACTAATGGAACCAGAATATAAAGTGCCTTTCAGGGCATTAATACTGGCTATCTCTGTCCATGCAAAGAGAAAAATTGCATGTCTTATTAGTCAGCACATGATGACTGCAATGGGGACCGAAGATCAAGCATGTCACAGTATTGCCAAACTCAGCATTCCTACCAAATATATTGAGGCCACGTTGTATCAATCAGTTTGCTCTGGCAGGTGAGAATATGCCTTGGCTAGCTTTACGTCCATTATAGCTCTCAGTGCATGCCAGCTGGTGGGTCACTGGCCAAATGTTTGAGTGCTTTGTGGAGCACAATAAAGTGTCACATGCTGTCCGAAGTCACGTAATCAAACTGGGTCAAGGAAGTGACTGTGCAGGCACACTTGAATGCAATTCAAGAGGCACACCGTTGATTGCCATTTGACATTGGCAACACCAAGAATGCAGTTTGAATATCTGAATTTCATCACTGCCCATGTGTGCTGTGCTGACTTTGAGCACAGTGATGCTTACCCTCAATAGTGAACAAGGTTAATTGGTTCTTATCTTCAATAAGAACAGAATCAGCACAATGAAATAACCCTATTCTCAGTAAAGTATGATATCTCCACTATTAAGCAATGGCCGTCCAAACAGAAGGAAGTAAACAAAAAGGTTGCAAATATAACCATGATTCTATGAATAAGTGAAGGACTACCAGGCTACAGGGTTCACTCATGTTGACAAGAATAACCAGAGGCTGTAGGCTATAGGCAGGGTGGTGTAGTGGTTAGCACTGTTGCCTCACAGCAAGAAGGTTCTTGGTTCGAGCCCAGTGGCTGACAGGGGCCTTTCTGTGTGGGGTTTGCATGTTATCCCCCTGTCTGCGTGGGTTTCCTCCGGGTGCTCCGGTTTCCCCCACAGTCCAAAGGTATGCAGGTTAGGCTAATTGGTGCCTTTAAATTGACTGGAGATGTGAATGGTTGTTTGTCTCTATGTGTCAGCCATGTGATGATCTGGCAACTTGTCCAGGGTGTCTTGCCCATAGTCAGCTGGGATAGACTCCAGCTTGCCCACAACCCTGCACAGGATAAGCAGTTATGGATAATGGATGGATGGATATAGGCTACCCATGTGAGGTCATCGTCATGAGGTCGATGACTTTGCTAGAAAATAAGCAAACAAGTTTACTCCACTAGTTCCAAAGAAAAACAGCCCTGGTGGGCCTCAGTGCAATTTAGAACCATGACTATGTGTCACTATTTTAAATGCTATTATTGCAAGTAAACAGACAGCTAATTGAAAATATTCAAGTTCAACTATTGGGGGGTTTTGAGCTATTCACAAACTTTTTATGCTGAGATTCCAGGAAAAGAAGCAAGCAGACATATGCTTACACCTGCATATCTTAGACAGACCTTACCTTTAAGTAGAAATAATTACAGAGAAGTGAAATGATTAGTTGGCAAAAAAAAAACAAATCCCTATGGAGGTGAGGAGTTAAAAGTGTGTTGGGCTCCAGATGAAGGTAGACATTGTGAATTTTGTACAACACATTAAAATCTGTGTAGATTATTCTGTGTCTACTATGTACTCAGATCTATAAAGCACATAAGCTCTGAAGAGCAATATAACATGTCTATCCCAAATGCTTCTAGTTAAGGAAGGAAATTAACCTTGGGTCACCCATCTCTTCAATATAATGAAGGGCCAAAAAATAAAGGCAAGAATGAAAGAAGAAAATTGATTATTGTGTGGAATGGTGGTGTAGTGGTTAGCACTGTTGCCTTACAGCAAGAAGGTTCTGGGTTCAAGCCCAGCAGCTGGTGGGGCTGTATGGGTTTCCTCCAGGTGCTCTGGTTTCTCCCACAGTTTAAAGGCATGCGGTTAGGTTAACATGGGGTGGCCTTGGGCTGAAGTGCCCTTGAGCAAGGTACCTAACCCCCAACTGCTCCCTGGGTGCTGTAGCATGGCTGCCCACTGCTCTGGGTATGTGCTCATTGCTCACTTGTGTGCTCACTACTTCAGATGGGTTAAATGCAGACAGGAATTTCACTATGCTTAAGTGTACGTATGATAAATAAAGTCTTCTTCAATCTCAGAAAAAAGGGCATTACATTTTACTAGTCGCTGTGATGTACCCTTAGGGGTACATCTTTCATAGCATTAGTACGTATCTCATCTCATTATCTCTAGCCGCTTTATCCTTCTACAGGGTCGCAGGCAAGCTGGAGCCTATCCCAGCTGACTATGGGCGAAAGGCAGGGTACACCCTGGACAAGTCGCCAGGTCATCACAGGGCTGACACATAGACACAGACAACCATTCACACTCACACTCACGGTCAATTTAGAGTCACCAGTTAACCTAACCTGCATGTCTTTGGACTGTGGGGGAAACCGGAGCACCCGGAGGAAACCCACGCGGACACGGGGAGAACATGCAAACTCCGCACAGAAAGGCCCTCGCCGGCCCCGGGGCTCGAACCCAGGACCTTCTTGCTGTGAGGCGACAGCGCTAACCACTACACCACCGTGCCGCCCGCATTAGTACGTATGTACAGTATATTTACATTTGCAACTTTAAAGCACTTAAATTCCGATTATGCACTTGAAATACTTTTAAATTAATTTAAATATGCAATTCAATTGACAGAATTTGGCAGACGTCCTAATCCAGAGTGACTTACTGTCATCTCATTTAAAAAACTGAGCAAATTCAGGCTATATATTAGTTTCCAGGATGCATACCATAATATGTATGCGGAGTCGGGATTTTTTTTTTGTCTTTTCCCAACGTAACTTAAAAAGCAGTGAATGGATTTGGATGAAGTTTGGTGTATAGCTTCAGTATTATGCTAGGGTCAAGTGATTTGATTTTAATGTTGATAATACA
This sequence comes from Neoarius graeffei, assembly GCF_027579695.1. Classification (NCBI taxonomy): domain Eukaryota; kingdom Metazoa; phylum Chordata; class Actinopteri; order Siluriformes; family Ariidae; genus Neoarius; species Neoarius graeffei. The sequence goes on along the minus strand of NC_083590.1, from coordinate 26,924,789 downwards.
TGGCTTTGCAGAGGTATGCACTCTAACAAGTGACCTATCAATTTTTTTTGTTCGTTTTGTTTTTAATTCATGGGTGGTCACTAAACTTGCAGGTGGGCACTCAACTTAAAGATTGGAGAACTGAAGAAATAATGGACCACATGCACCACAGGGTTGATCTGAGGAAACATTCAAACCAATCATTTGGATTTGTTGTTGCTGTATTAAAAATCATTTTAACAAGATACAAGAATAAACAGTGGCAGCTTGTTCATAAGGGCAGGTATGGGGCAGTGCCACACCATATGTTTGAGCCAATTATACATACATTTAATTTAAGAAGAAAATTTACTCATCAAGTCCTCATTCACAACGCCATACATTTTGAAATACTAACCACCTTTTCTTGAGTGACCAACAATTAAAGAAAAGTTGTTATTTGACAGATACAAGCAGATGTTCTACTGATTGTGTCACTTTTTGAGATGTTCATGAGGATTGTGCAGTGCACTCGCTATTCTATTTAGCTTCATAGATTTATTATTGCCCCATGATGACCTGGCGACTTGTCCAGGGTGTACCCCGCCTCTCGCCCATAGTGAGCTGGGATAGGCTCTGGCTTGCTTGCGACCCTGTAGAATAGGATAAGCGGCTACAGATAATGGATGGATGGATTTATTATTCCACCTGGTGGTCAAAAGTGGGAACTGCAACAAATGCTAATAGAAATCCATTAGGGCAGAACTCATGCTGCCCCATGTATATTCTATGAAAGATTTGTTTATGCACGTTGGAGGGACAGCACCAGCACTGTTAATGATATTACATTTTCTGATTTGTCTCACAGATTGTGACAGTGGTGACAAGAAATATCTGCTGTGTAAAACACAACTGAATCTCTTTTTAAAAAGGCACTTGAATGTAAATTTTCAAAACAAACATGGATATTTTTTGGTCTATAGTTTTCAATCCTTTGCTTGATTAAATAGGATGAAATTAGAAAGTTTTAGATACACTCTTATCTAGCTAGGTTTTTAATCTGTTTCTGGAGTGCAATAATCAGCTACCAGAAACCATCATCCATCCATTCATCCATCCATTATCTGTAGCCGCTTATCCTGTCCTACAGGGTCGCAGACAAGCTGGAGCCTATCCCAGCTGACTATGGGTGAGAGGCGGGGTACACCCTGGACAAGTCGCCAGGTCATCACAGGGCTGACACATAGACATAGACAACCATTCACACTCACATTCACACCTATGGTCAATTTAGAGCCACCAATTAGCCTAACCTGCATGTCTTTGGACTGTGGGGGAAACCGGAGCACCCGGAGGAAACCCACGCAGACACGGGGAGAACATGCAAACTCCGCACAGAAAGGCCCTTGCCAGCCGCTGGGCTCGAACCCAGGACCTTCTTGCTGTGAGGTGACAGTGCTAACCACTACATCACCGTGCCGCCAAGCCATCATCATTGCTCCAATTAATTACTGTATACAATATGCTGTAATGTTCAATTATAATAAAGATGTTACTGAAAAACTTGAGCAGTTGAAAGATCGGTTAGCTAAATTTCTTTATAAATGAGGAAAATTAAAGAGCAGTTCATTTGGGTTGCAGGTACAGACTTTTAGACCAGACTAGGTCTTTCTGATCGGCCATTGAATTTGGTGTACATAGTTTGTTTGTTCAAGTTGACGCTCAACTGCCTATTAGTGAGTTACTCTGAAATCACTAGACAGTAGCCTATAGCCTATAACTCAAGTGTCAAAGCTTCTTGACTTCATTTTGTTGGAGTTGTTTTGTTATTAATAATGTCATCTTTCCCCACCAAAATCCATGATCATGAGCCACTCCTGAGTATAAAATGTCTATAAGCATACCGTCTACATGCAGCGCTAACCTGAGAACACCAGTACAGCCACTCAATTACTTGATCCATCCATCAATTATCTGTAACCGCTTATCCTGTGCAGGGTCGCAGGCAAGCTGGAGCCTATCCCAGCTGACTATGGGTGAGAGGCGGGGTACACCCTAGACAAGTCGCCAGGTCATCACAGGGCTGACACATAGACACAGACAACCATTCACACTCACATTCACACCTACGGTCAATTTAGAGCCACCAATTAGCCTAACCTGCATGTCTTTGGACTGTGGGGGAAACCAGAGCACCTGGAGGAAACCCACGCAGACACGGGGAGAACATGCAAACTCCACACAGAAAGATCTTTGCCAGCTGCTGGGCTCGAACCCAAAACCTTCTTGCTGTGAGGCAACAGTGCTAACCACTACACCACCGTGCCACCCACAATTATTTGATTCTGTCATGAAATATGGAAGGATTTTAATTCATACATGTCAATCCGACTCATCACTGAAAGTAACATTAAGCAGTAATGTAACTCCTGGGTCATATTCTGAGCTGAGTAATTTTTGTGATGGGAACACTTTTTGCTTCCTTCTCATCTTTCTAAAGTTGAACTTCAGTAGGTTATTTTTTCCACTTGAATAGTTGAGAGATTCTGTGTATCAATTTGCACAGCAAAGACTCTAATGAATCTCTCTTGCTTCACTAAAGTTTGAGAGGGAAATCAATTCCTTTTTAAGTCTCAAGGAATCTCAGATCTTTCCTTTCACCGAGCTGCTCGGTTTATCATATTTGTGGCGTTCTGGGGAAAAACCTTGTGGCATTTTCAACTGAAAATGTTATGAAAACTAATTACATTAACTGAAATGTGGGTTTTTTTTTTTTGCACATAATGGTTACATTCAAAGGTGCAACAAAAGAAAGTTTAAGCATTTATGGATCTCATCTCATCTCAACTACAGTATATATGAAAATGTCATTAGCAACACAAATTCTACACATTTTAAAAACTGTAATTTAATTTTCATTACTCTTTGCATAATGCTCTGTAATTATATTAGCACATTATAAATCAGGAACATAAGACACATTACATGACTATATATATATATATATATATATATATATATATATATATATATACACACACACACACACACACACACATAGTACTGTGCAAAAGTCTTAGGCACCCTTTTTTCCCCAAACAAACTTTGTTATAGATTTCTATTTTATGACTTCTACATTATCAAGTCAGTACGAAATCATTTTAGAGTCCAAGCGTTCATTTTCCAGCACAAAATTAAATGTTACAGAAAAAAAAAGTTTGGATCTGAGTAGCATGTTACATAAGAGCCCACTTTTCAGATTAAAAAAGAAAACATAATGAAGGCTGCTGGGTTTTGGTGCAAAATGAAGAAGCGAGTGTGAGAGTCAAAGTGTCCAGAAGAACTGTGGCTGGTTCTGGAAGATGCTCAGTAAAACCTACAGATCATTTCCGCATCAAACTGCACTCATTGGACCTCAGACTACTTTTTTTTTTAAAGCAAAGGGTTGTCTCACACCAAATACTGACTTTGTTTCATTTATTATGGCTAACTGTTGTGTATGAAGATGACATGGAGCTCCTGGTTCTACTCATGGCACTTTTCAAGGAGCATATAAACATACAGTACCAAGACAATCCTCTTCATATTTACAGTTTTATGATGATATAAGGTCATTTTCTTCTGAACTCACTTTCTGTGCTAACTTCAGCCTTTATGTCAATACATAATGAGTTTATATAGCACTATAAATGCTTATAAAACCCTTTTATTGAAGTGAAATTAGATTATCAGGTGTCATTTCTGATTCTGATTCCTGAAGATCTCAATACGTTGTGTATTCAGTTTCAGGAATATGGAAGCCTCAGGGTATTCTTACTTTGCAGTGTTTTAAGAAGCAAAATAAAAAGTTCTTGATGGATATTTCATGAATACTTGTATAAGCACTTACTATAAGCATACAACAGCTCTGCAGATTTAACTTCTTAGATATCAGCTTATTACTCAGTTATTTGGTACTTCGTATAAATTATTCAATTTGAAGGGCACATGGTAGAGGGCATACCTCTGCCAAGCCACATATTATCAACATTAAAATCAAGTCACTTGAATCTAGGATAATACTAAAGCTGTACACCAAATTTCATCCAAATCCGCTCACTATTTTTTGAGTTACATTGGGAACAGACATACATATCCAGATTTGCATCAAAATCTAAACAATACTTTCTTGGCTCATGGACCACCTTTCCTCAAAATTCCTCAAAGAACTGCTGGCTTTGTTTTCCTGGGGCTGACATGGATCAGACTGTAACGACCCTACGTGTGGGTGGAGCACAGAGGACGGCAGGACAGAGATCAGGTTTTATCAACTGGCTTTATTGCCACACTTTTCAGTCTAGCAATACTTCTTACAGAGACACACACACAACTGGCGTCTGGTTCAGGGTTGCGCCCCTCTGCTCTCGCTCTCCCTCCTGATATAGGGCGCAGTCACTGGGAAGACACACAAACAGGTTAATTGCTCTCAGGTGACGTGATTCCGCCACTTACCTTCCCTGACTCCGCCCTCCTGTCACAGACCGGCGCTTGACCACGCCCCCGCTGCCACATACCCCCACCGCCCGACTCAGGCCGGGCGGCCGTCCGGCCTGCAGCCGACTCCCCCCCTCCTTGACGGGAGAGGAAGTCCGCCACGACCATCTGCGCCCCCGGCCTGTGGACCACCTTGAAATTAAAGGGTTGGAGCGCCAGATACCAACGGGTGATCCGCGCGTTGGCATCCTTCATGCGGTGGAGCCACTGGAGGGGCGCGTGGTCCGAACAGAGGGTGAAAGGGCGCCCCAGCAGGTAGTACCGGAGGGCGAGAACCGCCCACTTGATGGCCAGACACTCTTTCTCTATGGTGCTGTAGCGCCCCTCACGCACCGACAGCTTCCTGCTGATATACAGGACAGGGCGGTCCTCCCCCTCCACCTCCTGGGACAAAACCGCCCCCAGCCCTCTGTCCGACGCATCGGTCTGCAACATAAAAGGGAGAGAAAAGTCAGGGGAGTGTAGAAGTGGCCCCCCACACAGTGCAGCCTTTACCTCTGAGAAAGCCCGCTGGCACTGCTCCGTCCACTGGACCGGATCTGGTGCCCCCTTTTTAGTGAGATCAGTCAGCGGGCTGGTGACGTCCGAATAATTAGGTATAAACCTGCGATAATAGCCAGCCAGCCCCAGGAACTGTCTCACCCCCTTTTTGGTCTTGGGCCTCGGGCAGGCCGCAATTGCTGCCGTCTTATTAATTTGGGGACGCACCTGCCCGTTGCCCAAGTGGAAGCCCAGATACCGTACTTCCACCCGCCCAATCGCACACTTCTTTGGGTTGGCTGTGAGCCCCGCTCGCCTCAGTGACCTAAGGACAGCCCTCAGATGTTCGAGGTGCCGCTGCCAGTCATTACTATAGATGATTATGTCATCTAAATATGCTGCTGCATACGTGGCGTGAGGGCGGAGGACTCTGTCCATCAGCCGCTGAAACGTCGCGGGCGCCCCAAACAGCCCAAACGGAAGGGTGACGAATTGGTGTAAACCAAACGGTGTGGAAAAGGCCGTTTTTTCTCGGGATAGTGGAGTCAAGGGGATCTGCCAATATCCCTTCGTCAAATCCAGTGTCGAATAAAAGCGAGCAGTGCCGAGTCGATCGAGCAACTCATCAATACGAGGCATTGGGTACGCGTCGAATTTAGACACCGCGTTGACTTTCCTATAGTCCACACAGAACCGGACCGACCCGTCGGCCTTGGGTACCAAGACCACCGGGCTGCTCCAGTCACTGTAGGACTCCTCGACGATGCCCATTTCGAGCATGGTCTGAAGTTCTTCCCGAACCACCTTTTTTTTGTGTTCGGGTAGCCTGTAAGGGCGGCTACGCACTACCACCCCCGGGGGCGTCTCTATGTGGTGCTCTATGAGGTTAGTGCGACCGGGCAGGGGCGAGAACACATCCGAAAACTCGGTCTGCAACTGGGCGACCTCCGTGAGTTGGGTCGGGGAGAGGTGGTCTCCACAGGGGACCGGAGAGGTACGCGATGCCAATGTCCCTTTTTGAACCTCCGGCCCCAGCTCCGCCTTCTCTGGAACTACCGACACCAACGCCACGGGGACCTCCTCGTTCCAGAGTTTAAGCAGGTTGAGGTGGTAAATCTGTAGCGCCCCACCCCTGTCCGTTCGCCTCACCTCATAGTCGACGTCCCCGACTCGCCGTGTGACCTCAAAGGGTCCTTGCCACTTGGCGATCAATTTGGAGCTCGACGTGGGCAACAGTACGAGTACCTTATCTCCCGGAGTGAACTCTCTAAGGCGCGTACCCTTGTTGTACAGGCGGGCTTGCCGTTCCTGGGCCTGCCGCAAATTCTCCTGAGTTAGGTGCGTGAGTGTGTGGAGTTTTGCGCGCAGGTCCATAACGTACTGAATTTCGTTCTTACTTTGTGAAGGTCCCTCCTCCCAATTTTCCCGCAGCACGTCCAGGATGCCGCGCGGCTTACGCCCATATAATAATTCAAACGGGGAGAACCCCGTGGAGGCTTGGGGGACCTCTCGCACTGAGAACAGCAAGGGTTCGAGCCACTTATCCCAGTTACGTCCGTCCTCACTTACGAATTTTTTAATAATATTTTTGAGGGTGCGGTTGAATCGTTCCACTAAACCGTCCGTTTGTGGGTGATACACGCTGGTGCGGATCGGCTTAATCCCCAATAACCCATACAGTTCGCGCAGTGTTCGTGACATAAACGTAGTGCCTTGATCAGTCAGAATCTCTTTCGGGATTCCAACTCGGGAGATGACGCGGAAGAGTGCCTCGGCAATACTGCGTGCTGAGATATTGCGCAGAGGCACTGCTTCCGGGTATCGCGTTGCATAGTCCACCAGAACTAATATAAAGCGGTACCCTCGTGCTGACCGATCTAATGGCCCGACGAGATCCATCCCAATTCTCTCGAACGGGGTCTCGATTAACGGTAGAGGGCGCAAAGGCGCTTTTGGAATGGCCGCTGGGTTTACTAACTGGCATTCGCGGCATGCCGTACACCACCTACGGACATCGCCGCGAATCCCCGGCCAATAGAAACGGGCCATTATTCGGGCTAGTGTTTTATCCTGCCCCAAGTGTCCGGCCATGGGATTAAAGTGAGCCGCCTGGAATACCAATTCCCGGCGGCTCTTCGGAATTAAAAGCTGCGTGACTCGCTCTTTAGTTTGAGTGTCCTGCGTCACTCGGTATAATCTATCCTTCATAATCGCGAAGTAGGGGAAGGACGGGGTGGCGTTCGGCGGGAGCGTTTGACCATCGATTACTCTCACTTGGTCAAACGCATGCCGCAGAGTCTCGTCTCGCGACTGCTCTAATGGGAAATCCGCGAGGGATTCCCCAAGAGAGAGAGGAGGAGCCGGCGGCTCCTCACTCTGACGCGGAGATGACGTAGACGGCTCTGTGACAGCTGCTCCCGCCAAAGCGACACCGGGACCTCCCCCTGTCAAATGGCAGGACCCACTCTCGACTAGGCGTGTCATTAAACCCCGAAATCCCGGCCAATCAGTCCCCAAAATTAGAGAGTGGGTAAGGCGAGGATTAACCGCCGCCTTTACTATGAATTTTTCCCCTCTGAAAATAATGTGGACCGACACCAAAGGGTAGCTGTGAACATCCCCGTGCACACATAACACCTTCACCCCTTGTGCTCCCCCCAATGCCTCGTTTTGAACCAGGCTTTGGCGAATTGAGGTCTGATTACAACCAGAATCCACCACGCCTGATATGTAGCCCCTTGGATACTCACCGGTATGCGATACGCTCCGGCCCGATCGAGGGCGGCCTCTGGCGCGTCGGGGATCCGAACCACCGCGCCCACTTCCGTTGCCGTGCACTGCTGTTGAAGGTGGCCCGGCTCCCCGCAGCGCCAGCAAACCGGCCCGGGCTTTCCCTCTGCACCGGTGATCTGGGGCTCACTCACCTGAGGTGGGGGAGAGACAGACACAGAAGGGAGAAACGGGAGGGCACCGCGGGTGCGGCGGGCCGGCTGGGGGGGTGCCGGCCCCCGCCTCCGCGGAGGGGGAATGGGGCGAGGACAGGACACAGGAGGAGGGGGAGAGAGAGAGAGAGAAGAGGAGAGAAGAGAAGATGCCATCTGCTGTCCTGCCGCCGGGACAGCCGCCAGATGATCCTCCGCCAGCTCGACTGCCTGATCCAGCGACGCCGGGCGGTGGCACTGGACCCACTCCGCGGTTCCGGCTGGTAAGCGGGCGATGAACTGTTCCAGTACCACCTGGTCGACGATTCCCTCGGCGTCGCGATCGTTGGCCCTCAGCCACCGCCAGCAGGCGTCCTGGAGCTGCTGGCCGAACGCGAACGGCCGGCCGACTTCCTCCAGTCGCAGCGCGCGGAAGCGCTGGCGCTGTTGCTCCGGTGTGCGCCCCACGCGCTGGAGGACGGCCCGGCGAAGGTCCGCGTAGGCCAGCCGGCGGTCGGCGGGGAGCTGTAGCGCGGCCAGCTGTGCCTCTCCCGTGAGCAGGGGGAGGAGGCGCGCCGCGCGCTGCTCCATCGGCCACCCCGAGGCTTCGGCGACCTGTTCAAACAACGTGATGAAAGCCTCGGGGTCATCCTGCGGGCCCATCTTGGTGACAATGAGGGGAGACGGGCCCGCGGCCGGAGCGCTGGTGGACCCCGCCGACGCGAGGAGATGCCGGAACGCCTCGCGATCTTCCTGCTGGGCCAGCACCAGGGCTTTGAAGCGCTGCTCCTGCTCCTTTCGGAGCGTGACGAGTGCCTGGTGCTGGCTTTGCTGAGCCGTGGCGAGGGCGTGGATCAGATCGGCGAACGGGGAGGATTCCATGGGGCTGCGGGTTTGGTGCTCCACTGTCCCGGGTTTCGGCACCACTGTAACGACCCTACGTGTGGGTGGAGCACAGAGGACGGCAGGACAGAGATCAGGTTTTATCAACTGGCTTTATTGCCACACTTTTCAGTCTAGCAATACTTCTTACAGAGACACACACACAACTGGCGTCTGGTTCAGGGTTGCGCCCCTCTGCTCTCGCTCTCCCTCCTGATATAGGGCGCAGTCACTGGGAAGACACACAAACAGGTTAATTGCTCTCAGGTGACGTGATTCCGCCACTTACCTTCCCTGACTCCGCCCTCCTGTCACAGACCGGCGCTTGACCACGCCCCCGCTGCCACACAGACCCACTTGTCCACTTAGAGGGAAGGGCTGTGGTCACTGCAAATCAATACAAATTTCTTTTTTTTAAATAATTTTTATCTTGATGGGTGTGGTTTCTTCCATGATGACTCCGTCCCTATTCACAGGGCAGAAAATCTCACTGAATGGTGTGATGGCGGTGATAATCATAAGCTGTGGTCTTCACAGCCCATACCAAACCTAGTGTCTCAACCACCATCATCAAAACACTAAATGAGGGATTTGGAAGAATGGTGTTTATCACTCCTGGAGACTTCCAGACACTTGTAGAAGCGATGCCAAGACACACTGAAGGTGATTCAAGACCTTACTAAGACACTTTATGCTATTGGTTTTATTTATTTATTTATTTTAACCTTGTAACCCTTCTGTATTTTATATACAGGATTGATTAGACTGGCGACCTGCCCAGGGTGAACCCCACCTCTCAGCCAAAGTCAGCTGGGATTGGCTTTGGTTTCCCCTGTAACCCTGACAAATAAGTGTTATAGATAATGAATGGATGGATGGATTAAATAGAATTGTTAAAAAGTGGAAATAATGAACATGATGGTGATGGGAATAGGTATTAAAAATCAAGAGCTGTATTTATAAAATTCCGTTCAGATGCATATTACTCAGTCTTTGTGAGATCATACACCACAGTTGAAATACACTGAATTTTTGTCATGATTCAAAGCAATAGCTCTGTTCCAAGCTCTAAATCTAGCCTCTCAAAGTGGAACAGAGAACACAAAGCCAGATGGAGCCGTATCTAACAGCACAGATGGGCGATTTTAAAAGTTGTCTAAAACTACAGCACAGGACTCTCATCTCTCACTGGACATCCTGTGCTTATACAGTATTCATTAACACACTAATCAACATTAGTGATGGGAAGTTCAGATCTTTTTTTTTTTTCAGAACTTGGATCTTTGAATCTCATTCAGGAAAAGGAAAGAATCTTTTTTTCAAATCATCCATTCATTTTGTTCTTTGGAACTAGCGTGGTGCTGTAGCCATCGTATACGGTTCTCAAACACTAAGAGCAACATGGTTTGCTGTACTTGGTAAAGTATAATATGTAAGTTCACATTTGTTAAGCTCTTAAGCAATCTTTTGGACCAGAGTTATTCAGTTGAAATGACTGATTACTTCAACTGCCCATACGAGAGCTCTGCGCCTTTCTATTAAAAAAAATCACTCTATTCATTGTAGGATAGCTGTTCATTTTAGCCTACCTGGTCACTGAAGAGCCGTATTGTATAGAAGCGTTCCAATGGAAAGCAAATTAAATATCCGTTCAATAGCTACTACACACAGCAAGCTAGCTATGAGGGACAGCACGGTGGTGTAGTGGTTATTGCTGTCACCTCACAGCAAGAAGGTTCTGGGTTCTGACGGGGGCCTTTCTGTGTGGAGTTTACATGTTCTTCCCATGTTTGTGTGGGTTTCCTCTGGGTGCTCCAGTTTCCCCCACCATCCAAAATCTACATTGGCTCGAATTTGGTTCATCATCTAAATTGCCCATAGGTGTGAATGCGTGTGTTGTCTCCCAAGCCCAGAAATGGGAGGGTTGTGGCCAGAAGGGCATCCGGTGTAAAACCATGCTCCAATTAAAATGCCATGTGGCTCAATATGGTGAACAGGAAGAAGAAGACAGCTAGCTAGCTATGAAAATGTTCTGGATGACCAGTAATTATCTCCAGTAATAATAGCAGTGGTCATGTAAATAATGAATCAGACATGAAGACCCGTAGTTATGATTCGTGAACAAATCTCTCGCTCCTACACTGAGAATATGCAGTGATCATGTGAAGACTCGAAAGACCCATTCATGAATGAATCTGAGTCTGACTAGTGTGCATGTCCGGACCAAGGAAAAATGAACAAATCACTCGCCGAGATGACTCGTTACTCCCAAATCACACAAACGATTAGTTCAAAATGAACAAATCATTCACGAATGACATACCGGTATCACTAATCCACATTTCTATCCTCAGTCCACAAGAATAAGTCTGTAATAAGTAGCTCTAGAGATTGAGATTTCCATATATGGAAAACACATTCATCTGAAACCACCTTGAGGCTGCATTTGCATGTAACTTCATAATGATGCATCGGAATACAGGAAGAGAATAAGACACCTGATCTAATTAAAAAACTCCTGTAACCTTAGACAAACTGCATGGCTAATGAGCCGTGCTGTGCACTGCACATCTGTCCCACTAATCACAGAAATTCAAACATACCCATCTCCCTGGACATAACATGACTATAAACTGCAATATTCTTTAAAATGTGATGCTTGTTTAGTCAAGTATATTGGTTTACACATTAAAGACAGGGAAATAAAGTAATACCAAAATAAGCTAAGTCACTGAAAGTCACCCCTGACCTGCGGGGATCACTGACAGGCAGGAAGAACATCTGTTCATCCTGGTAAACATGCCCAACTCTGGACAGAGATGAAGGAATGGAGGCCACAGGCCTCATGAATAAGTAATGAGTCTAGATGAAGTCATTATGTTACCGTAGGGTCCACTAGCAAGAAGTGTGTTAGAAAAATGAATGCTATTAAGATTATAGTTCTTACTGACTGAAAAGTGTAAGGATGATGAGGTATAATACTTGTACTTTATGTAATATTTAACTATTATTCCACAAAATTGAGTCATACATGAGCTGTAGTGCCAAGTTGGCTCTACGCCATGTACGATGAGATTGAGTGGAATAACTGTTTTATTCTATGCGCATTCACTGGATTTGGGGAAACAGAGCATTTCTATTTTTTTCTGCAAATTCAACAAATTTTAATGTTTAAAGATGAAGAATGTAAAGAAACCAGTGAAATGACAGTAGCAATTTGTGAAAAAATCTAATTCATTTTTTTATTTGTCACATACACAGTCATACAGAGTACGACATGCAGTGAAATGATTAAAATGCTATACTAATAATTTTTGGAAAAAAATACATTCTTACCATCAAATACTTTCATTCCATATATACATTCCATATTTTTGGGCTTTTTCCAGCTTTATTGATAGGACAGTGTAGAGACAGGAAATGAGCGGGAGAGAGACGGGGAGGGATCGGGAAATGACCTCGGGTCGGAATCGAACCCGGGTCCCCGGATTTATGGTATCGCGCCTTATCCACCTGAGCCACGACACCCCCCATATTTTGTTTTCGAGTAGAGTTTTTATTTTATCCTCGGTTGGTTCAGCAAAACGTTCTGCCATTTTGTTTTTCTCTACTCATAGTATATGAGCAGTAGTAGTAGTAGTAGTAGCCAATCAGAGCACGCGATTGCTCATATCCAGTGAATGCGGATATAATAATAGGTGTTAGAGAATGTCATGTGACAAAAGCAGATACATTTTCAAGTGATGCTTTTATTAAAAGAAACAGGCTGGTAAACAGTAGACATTAGGACTAGCAGAATCTCAAAACCAAAGAGCCATAGCAAGAGCAAAAGTCAGGTCAAAACCAGGATATCAAAGATTTGGTATGTCAGAAATAAATTCACTAAATGATACTTTGCATTAACAGTGGGTTTTATGAGTGTTTATATAGAGATGAATGGTGATTGAGTCCAGGTGTGTGTGTATTCAGTCGACGGACGATTGTGAACAGAGCAGTGAGTGTCATGTTGGGAGTCCGAGGTGATGTGAGTTGAGAACTGAGTTCATGGTGGCCATGTTTGTGGGCTGTGAGGCAGTTTGGGAAATGCAGTTTGATGATGCCGATTCCATTCTAAACATGACAGACAACAACAGTAAACACTGCACTACTGTTTTTGTGGTTGTCCCTTCACATAGTAAAATTTTGACATTTCCTACCATAAATATTTGTGAAAACTATATGCTTCCATTCTGAGATACCGTTCCTTACTTACTTCTTACTCCGGCCAAGCTTCTGCTCACTTCAAGTCAGCACTTCTCGCCCATCCCTCCTTATCCATCATGGCCGTCCGTAGTTCCTCAACACTTCCCAAATTTGTGTCATTCATCAGGGCATCTGCGTAGGATATGGCCTGCCTACTCATGTTTCGCTTCCCAGTCATTGGTTGCCACAGGACTAGTTTCAATGTCTGTGAAGATTCTCAGTCATCCAGGTCATAGTAAACTGTGGGTGGTAAAAGAGAGCAACTGGACTTGCTTGAAGATTCTTGAAGACATTTCACCTCTCATCCAAAAGGCTTCTTCAGTTCTGTCTGACTGGTAGGGAGCATCAGGTATTTATCCTCTCAAAGGATAAATTTTGAGAGTATTGAGAGGATAAATACCTGATGCTCCCTACCAGTCAGACAGAACTGAAGAAGCCTTTCGGATGAGAGATGAAACGTCTTCAAGAATCTTCAAGCAAGTCCAGTTGCTCTCTTTTACCACCCACAGTTGACTAGTTTTGATGCGACTTCAGGGTGTCTGACACAATGTCCAGCTAACTTCAGCCTCCTGTATGCTACTTTAGATGATACTGGTGGGAGGCTTCCATATAACTGTCCATTTATTATCTTTGCCTTCCATGATATGTTGAGTGCCATACGGAGCATCCTGGTGTAACATCCATCCACTGTTCCGACTCCACTAAAAGACACAAATGCATTGGTTGTCTTAAAGCAGCTGATATTTATTTATTAACTTTGCATTTTGATCAACACAAATACAATACAAATTATGAAATTATGAAAATGACAACAACAAAAAACGGTCTATCTTTAGACCAGCCTTTACACTGCTTGCATAAATATTCACCATGCAACACTATTCATCACCCTAATACCATCAGTGAAGCATGGTGGTGGCAGGATCGTGTTCAGAGTAACCTTAGGGTCTTAGTTTCTTGTCTGTCTAATGGCTTTACACGACTATTGACATTTTGTGGACAGCCAGAGGTGACAGTGGCAAGGAAAAAGATAGCCTGGGGAAGAATAAAAAGAGCAGTAATCAAGAATTATCCCGAAATCTTGGCGTGTGGACTGCATGTAGGTGATTTTTAATAATCTGAAGATGCTCACCACTTGCTAAGTACAAGTCTGATAACGATGGCTTTTTGAACTTATCAGTTCTGAACACAGAATTAAGACTGTTGAACCCTTTTGCCTCATTTGTTCCCAAATCTGAGTAAGTGAGTAAGGACAAGCCACCTCATCAAGTCAATTTTGTGGAGCACAAAAATAGCTTTGAATATCCTCTAATGGACAACTCAATTAATGTTGGAAAACTCATCACTTCACTAATGGCTTAATCCATGTGGGAGTATTTGTTTGGTAATGAGAAACAGGTGCAGTGTTTTTTTTTTTTGTCTATTGTAGTGCATCATTTGCTCTCTGGTTGGATTTCATCTTCAGGCTCTGTTATGGGATTACAATGCATCAAATAGCAACACTGCTTACTGCAGTGGATAAAAGATGCGTTGCACAAAGCATTAGAAAACAAGGATATGCACTGTAATCTGAGGTCAGGAAAGAGGATGTGACCCTGCAAGCTCTAACCATTACTTGTGCTGATAACATGAGCCTGCAAAATGTTTTAAACATGAAATTTAAAAATGAGACTTGAGATTTCTTTTAAAAAAAACAACGCCTAGGTGATTTTTTTTTTTCAAAAAAAGCCAATATTATGCAAGTACACTCCAACCCTGCTATAACAAACTCTTTTACAACAAACTTTCATATATAACGAACTAAGTTTGTGTCCCCCATCTTTAATGACAGTGAGTTTAAAAAAAAAGTCACTGTGTGATATCAACATGTGCACTAGGAGCATGCACGTGCAGTGCCATTAGGACTAATTACAGCACTATGCACCTGTTCCGGATTAGAGTGCAATCACAGCATGCGCTTATAAGGACTCTCTAAGCACACAGACTTGGCAAAGTATACGTGCTGTACTTAATGTGTGACGTTACCAAGCCTTGTATCTGTGTATTGCCTTTCTGGTTTTGACTCTGTTTTGTGTATTTGGACTCTGCCTTTCATCTTTGCCTCTGGCATTCTGTTTGTGCCTCACATGACCACTGCCTGTTTCACGAACCTGCCTTTGTCTTATGTTTTTGAACTGTTTGCCTGCCCGTTTGTAAATAAACGCTTTTCCTGCAATTACATCCGTCATTTGCCTGCCTACATGACACACTGAACCACACATTCCTCTTCCCACCAGAGACAAACTATAAGTGATCAAGTCCACAGTCAAGTTATCAACATGTGTTAATGCTATAAAACAAAGGCTTAACAAGCCTCGCTTTGGTGTCAATCACTAACAATTCTTGAGAACAGTGATCAAAGGATCAATAAAAGGATGAAATGACTGTTGATACCACGAAACTTAAAACAGAGTTAAAGTGCCTCGGTGGTGTTTTTATACCCCCTGCCCCGCCCAGCCCTGTGGCATGACATAAATGACATCATCAGTGATTTGCAACACATGAATGAACTGAATGGTGAAGATTAAGAAAACATAGTGAATCAGTGGGGTGGCATGGTGGTGTACTGGTTAGCACTGTCGCCTCACAGCAAGAAGGTCCTGGATTCGAATCCAGTGGCCAACAAGGGCCTTTCTGTGTGGAGTTTGCATGTTCTCACCGTGTCTGTGTGGGTTTCCTCCGGGTGCTCCAGTTTCCCCCACAGTCCAAAGACATGCAGGTTAGGCTAATTGGTGGCTCGAGTGTGAGTGTGAATGGTTGTCTGTGTCTATGTGTCAGCCCTGCGATGACCTGGCAACTTGTCCAGGGTGTACCCCACCTTTCACCCATAGTCAGATGGGATAGGCTCCAGCTTGCCTGCAACCCTGTAGAACAGGATAAGCGGCTACAGATAACGGATGGAAGGATGGAGTGAATCAGTGTGTGGACATTGACAATGATACACCAGTCACCTCCTTCATTTCCACAACAGACGAAAAAAATCATTGTCTCATTTTGTGGTTCTTTAACCCCGTCAATGAACTGCGAGAGTGACTCAGCAGGAGAAATTTGTGATGAGAATGTACCTAAAATTTTGCATATAACATGAGTGTTTGGTGTGACAAATGGGTCCATTTCAGTATTACAAACTTTTCAGGATCACAAACCATTTGGACGTCCCCCAAGAAATTCGTTATAGCAGGGTTGCAGTGTAATTATGCAAGTACTATACAATTAATTTTATATTCTTTATTTAATAATGTATATAATACTGAAAGGAAAATTCCACACTGAATATTAATCTTTATTATAAACATGGCATCCAAGATTCATTTGGCAATAAATTGTAGGTTTCCTACATGACCCACAATGGCATCTGATTATGTGCTGATAGTGGTGCTGGCTTCATCTTTACCAAAAGAGAGTGATGCAGCAGTGCTTTAGTACTTTACTCTGTCCAATTCAGGCCCTGCATCGACTATCAGGGACTTAAGCTGTCAATGTCAAGAACTACTATCTCTTCCCACTCATGTCCACTGCCTTCGAATTACTTCAGGGAGCTCAGTTTTTTTACCAAGCTGGACCTCCTCAACACTTACCACCTGGTACAAATAACAGAAAGAGGTGAATGGAAGATGGTGTTTAACGCTCCTATGGGCCACGATGAATATCTGGTTCTTCCGTTTGGGCTCACTAATGCCCCTGCTGTCATTCAAGACCTAATCAACGATGTCTTGGGAGATTTCATAAACCAGTTTGTCTTTGTTTATCTCAACAATATCCTCATCTTCTCCTGCACATTGGCGATCCATCGGTCCCATGTCAGACAGGTCCTGAACGACTCCTAGAAAAGAAAAGAAAGGAAAAGAAAAGAAAAAAATCCAACAAATTAGCACCAGATCCAGAATCACATCACAAATATTTCTATATAAACATGTTTATTACACTCACCAGGCACTTTAATAGAAACTTGTTCTTGATTCTAAGATTCCTGTTCTTGGCTGCAGGACTGGAACCCAATGTCCTCTTCTGTTGTTGCATGCTGAGATGCTTTTCTACTCTCCACGGTTGTAAAGAGTAATTATATGAGTTGCTATAGCCTTCCTGGCAGCTCAAACCACAAATCTGGCCATTTTCCTCTGACCTCTCTTATCAACAAGGCGTTTGTTTCCACCCACAAAACTGTCGCTCACTCAATGTTTTTTGTTTTTAGCACCATTCTGTGTAAACTCTAGAGACTGTTGTGTGTGAACACCCCAGGAGATAAGCAGATTCTGAAATACTCAAACCAGTCCATCTGGCTCAAACCAACACCCATACCACAGTGAAAGAAAGTCACACTTCACTGTGAGATCACAAATTTTCCCATTCTGATGTTTGAACATTGTGAACGTTAACTGAAGCTCTTGATTTGTATCTGCGCGATTTTATGCACTGGGCTGCTGTCAAGGGATCGGCTGATTAGAGAACCGCATAAAACAGGTGCAGGTGGATGGGTGTTCCTAATAATGTGGCTAGCAAGTGTACATGTCTTTCCATCCATCCATTCATTATCTGTAGCTGCTTATCCTGTTCAACAGGGTCGCAGACAAGCTGGAGCCTATCCCATCTGACTATGGATGAGAGGCGGGGTACACCCTGGACAAGTCGCCAGGTCATCACAGGGCTGACACATCGACACAGACAACCATTCACACCTACGGCCAATTTAGAGTCACCAGTTAACCTAACCTGCATGTCTTTGGACTGTGGGGGAAACCGGAGCACCCGGAGGAAACCCATGCAGACACGGGGAGAACATGCAAACTCCGCACAGAAAGGCCCTTGTTGGCCGCTGGGCTCAAACCCAGAAGCTTCTTGCTGTGAGGTGACAGCGCTAACCACTACACCACCGTATATGTCTTTCCTTCAATTGCATATCATAAATTTAGGCGCACATTCAGAAAAAATAACAGTCTAAAGCATTTCCGAAAGTTAAAGTCTAACCATGGAAGTTGATGGCTATCCTTGCGCTAGGTCTAGAAGTTTTTTTCCAGATCAGTCATTTTTGTCATCATATCACACCATTTTATATATATATATATATATATATTAGTGCTGTCAAGCGATTAAAATATTTAATCGTGATTATTGTCGCGACAGTCATAGTTAACTCGCGATTAATCGCAATTTAATCGCACATTTTTGTCACATAAAAAAACATTGTAATTCTCTTATCAGCATAAAAAAGTGAATGGGCTTGCTTTGTACGAATGTTTTTTTTTTATTGCAAAGCATAACACGTCTTAACACAGCCACTGCAAAGTGAAACCTAAGCCGAGCACCGGCGCGGGGCTAGCAAGAGAACCATGAGTGAAATGATCTACTGTTTGAGTTAGTCTACAACTCTAATCAGAGAGATACGTAGGTTACACAGTGACGGTAGGCTTGACATGCTTGATTATAATATAAAGTACACTATTATATTAAGTTTAAGTTGTTTGTTGATAAATATTGCATTGAATCTGATCTTTACTGTTTCAGCTCACTTAACACATTTTGTACTTTTACACTTTCGGCCTGTTGATGCGTCGCACTGTCCAATCAGAGGTGGCCAAATTTGCATATTACAGGAAGGATTTCTGGGATAGCATTGGGTTTACAGTTCAGAGGGATCTGGCTTCTTTAGACGCTGTCTTCTTAAAACTGAATAAATATTTAAAAAGAGCCAAATGAGCCAGTCTTTTGAACGCCTCTTTTCAAAGAACGGATCACAAAGATGCGGATCCCATCAAAGAGCCATAAATCCCATCTCTACTAGCGCGCCCTGCCCGCGCTGGTTCTTTGGCAGGGGGGTAGAGGACTCTGGCTGTGCGGGGCGTGGCATTACAGTCTAGCTGCTATCGGTTTTCTAAGCAAAGTCTCTGTTCCAAGTTCCTGGCAGTTTCAAAAGCTTATGAAAAACCTACATCATGTCACAGAGCATTAATCTCGCGATAAAAAAAATTATCGCCGTTAAAATTGAGTCAAGTTAACGCGTTAATAACGCGACATTTTTGACAGCACTAATATATATATATATATATATATATATATATATATATATATATATATATATATATTATAATTTTTTTTTTCATGAACTACAGGTTGTAATGCAACTAAATCATTGGGGTAAAATGTACCAATGTTCTCGCATGAGGGAAATGTCTACAGGGAAAAGAAAAAACATACTTTTCTTCATCTAGACAGCAAACGTGTTCCAATATTTTGGTGGTAAACCATATTCAAGAAGGAGTGTGTGTATGAGGGTCGAAGCTGCCTCAATCTTGAATGAAATCTCAAAACAAATGAATGAGAATATAAAATGTGTTCTAACAAAACTTCTTGATCAATATTTTTAAGCCTTCACACACTGCAATCTCAATCATGTTGTTTGTTTTCCCATAAATGCACTGCATGTATTCTGGTTTAACAGAATTTGCTGTAAGTGGTGAGCTTGTTCACAAATGTAATGTTCACTTAATAGATATTCAAATGATAAGAAATAAAGTGAAAAACCATCTGTGTCTCTCTCTGTTTCACAAATACTACTACAAAATGCTAATTAGTCTTTTAGCCAGAGGCTAAAAAAGAGCCATTGTATAGGCTGAATTTTTCCACATTTTCTAGCGTTACAACTGTGGAAATGAACTTCATTGGGAAAACATGTCATGAATCTACAAAACAGCCCATAATACTGAAGTGGGGAGACAAATCAATTCTGTTTTAAACTTATTTGTGAATAAAAAAAATAAATTGTGGCTGCATAAGTATTCATCCCATTTGTTGTGAAAAACCTGAATTAGCAACTAGGAAATCTCTTAATTAGTTGGAGTCTAATGGTGTGCATTTAAAGTGTCACATGATCTCAATATAAATATATGTGTCCTGAACTAAGACCATAATGACAACCAAGGAGATATCAAAACAAAAGCGCATGAAATTCTGAAATTCTAATGTAAACTTTACACATCCATTACATTAACAGCATTTAGCAGATGCTCTTTTCCAGAGTGGCATACGGTACAACATACCCAGGGAACCTGGGGAGCAGTTGGAGGTTAGGTGCCTTGCTCAAGGGCACTTTAGCCATTCCTACCGCTCCAGGGAATTAAACCAGCAACTTTCTGGTCCCACAACTTCTTCTCTTACCATTAGGTCATGGCTTCCACATCCAGTACAGCATCATTAAATCCATTATTTAAAAAAGATATAGAATATGGCACAAGTTTGAGTCTAACTAGAGGATGCTGTCCACAAAAAATCATTAATCGAGCAACCAAGAGCCCCAGGGTAACTGTCATCATAATGCCACCACCCCCATGCTTCACAGTAGGGATGGTTTTGTGAGGTTGATGAGCTGTATTTGGGTTTCTGCTAAATCTAGTGCTTTGTGGCAAGGCTGAAAACTTCGATCTGGTTTCATCAAGCCAAAGAAGCTTTTTCCACATGTTTGCTGAGTCTCCAACAAACTCTAAAGGGGATTTTATTTGGCATGCTGCTCTTTCAAAAACACACAGCTTCATGGAGTTTCTGGGTGATGGTTGTATTGTGATCTGCTTCTGCTTCTCCCATCTGAGCTGTGGATCTGTCCAGCTCCTTCAGAGTTACCGCTGGTGTCTTGGCTCTTTCACTGATCAATGTTCTCTCTGTAGCACTGCAAAATATGAGAAAGTTATTAGTTGGAAACCTATGAAGACACTAAATATTCTTTCATAGCATTATTTCGGGATTTTTTTTTTTTTGGCCATTTTATAAATTCATTCAGGAAGTATGCTATATAGTATAATAGCACTCCGCATATCCTGTCTTATTCTATCCACCTTCACTGGATATGAGCAACCGCACGCTCTGATTGGCTACTCTACTTCTAGGCTATCAGCTCATATACCGTGAGTAGAGAAAAACAAAATGGTGGACCATGTTGCTGAACCAACCAAGGACGAATTAAGTGTTCGAAAATAAAACCCCCAAAAATACAAAAAAAAGCAACAAAATATGGAATAAAAGTATTTGATGGTAAGAACGTATCTTTTTTGCAAAAAATAACAATAAAAATGTGCTGTTTCTCAAAATCTGTGGATAGAATGAAACAGTTATTCCATTCAATCTCGTCATACATGGCTTATAGCCAACTTGGTGCCACACGCCTCATTGGCTATCAGCTCATGTATGACTCGATTTCGTGGAATAACTGTTAATTATATCCCTCATCAAAAAAATTCCTGTGGAGGGATTAGCCAAGGATGGCTCATGTGATATAAAACAGTTCCACCATTGATTAATCAACGTATCTTGTGACATAAAAAAAGGATGTGGTGTGAGTGAGTCAAGAAGCCAAGAAGCCTTTATTTGTCACACATACACTCAAGCACAGACTTACGCACACCGTGAAATTTGTCCTCTGCATTTAACCCATCTGAAGCAGTGAACACACACATGCACACACAAGTGAGCAATGAGCACACACACAAACCCAGAGCAGTGGGCAGCTATGCTACAGCACCTGGGGAGCAGTTGGAGATTAGATGCCTTGCTCAACGGCACTTCAGCCCAATCTCAGGCCATGGCCGCCCCATGTTAACATGGTATATCCTGGATATACCACAAACTGACGTCACAATTTCAAGCTTTATGGCCAACTCGAGTCAGAGCTGTGGCTCTGTGAGCATTTCTGTGTGTGTAGATCTACGTATCATGATCATGCCTAGCGAGGCAGGCGATAGCATGGTACATTGCACATGTGCAGGTCAAAGGTTGCTCTGATGTAAACAACAAGCATGGCTGCCTCTAGTGAGTTTATGCCAAGATTCAATCGTAATGCTTTTAGTTTGGAATTTTTTGATGAGGGATATAAATCTAGGGGCGGCACGGTGGTGTAGTGGTTACCACTGTCGCCTCACAGCAAGAAGGTCTTGGGTTCGAGCCCAGCAGCCGATGAGGGCCTTTCTGTGTGAAGTTTGTATGTTCTCCCTGTGTCTGCATGAGTTTCCGCCAGGTGCTCCGGTTTCCCCCAAAAACATGCAGGTTAGGTTAATTGGTGGCTCCAAATTGACCGTAGGTTTGAGAGTGACTTGTCCAGGGTGTACCCCGCCTCTCACCCATAGTCAGCTGGGATAGACTCCAGCTTGCCTGTGACCCTGTAGAACAGGATAAGTGGCTACAGATGATGGATGGATATAAATCTAATATACCATGCACTGAGAGGCTCTGGTAAGTATGGATCCTTTGAGGTGGCTGGCATCATATTATTTATGTCGTGGCTGCACCAGTCATCTCAGAGAACCCATAATTTCAACCAGAATCTCCCAGTGCATGACATATTTGATTAATGTACTGCAATTGCTCTTCAAAGGGGAATGCACAGTACCCAAAATGCACTTTGTAGGACGTAGGATCTCTCTGACAACATCTCCAGTTGTGTAATTTTAGCATGAGTAGTACTGTATATTATCACAGAGATCTCATCTCATCATCTCAAGCCGCTTTATCCTTCTACAGGGTCGCAGGCAAGCTGGAGCCTATCCCAGCTGTGAACGTTAACTGAAGCTCTTGATTTGTATCTGCGCGATTTTATGCACTGGGCTGCTGTCAAGGGATCGGCTGATTAGAGAACCGCATAAAACAGGTGCAGGTGGATGGGTGTTCCTAATAATGTGGCTAGCAAGTGTACATGTCTTTCCATCCATCCATTCATTATCTGTAGCTGCTTATCCTGTTCAACAGGGTCGCAGACAAGCTGGAGCCTATCCCATCTGACTATGGATGAGAGGCGGGGTACACCCTGGACAAGTCGCCAGGTCATCACAGGGCTGACACATCGACACAGACAACCATTCACACCTACGGCCAATTTAGAGTCACCAGTTAACCTAACCTGCATGTCTTTGGACTGTGGGGGAAACCGGAGCACCCGGAGGAAACCCACGCGGACACGGGGAGAACATGCAAACTCCACACAGAAAGGCCCTCGCCGGCCACAGGGCTCGAACCCGGACCTTCTTGCTGTGAGGCGACAGCGCTAACCACTACACCACCGTGCCGCCTATCACAGAGATGGCATACTCAAATAACATAAAAATATTTTTCACACTCGTCAGTTGCAACCTTCTCTCCATCGCTGAAGAAGCAGCTCCACCATCGGAGGTTTTGATTTTCGAAATTGCACTCAGAGAGAGTCATTTATCTTTGAATGCTTGCAGTCTCCTCATTTACATACCATCATATTAGTCTTTTGTTTTACTTGTTTGTATTTAAATAATCTCTTTTCCATTTTTGTGTGTGTGTTTTTTTTTTTCAGGCTTAAAGGCAAATACTTATATTGTACTTATATTATAGTCATTTAAGCACCCGAGTAAGCCAAGCCTCAATAAAGAGAACCTCCTCTGAAAAAGAGAACACACAGCTCAGTGACCTTAATGCGTTTTGCAGTGCAGTGACTCCAAATTTACAACCATGCCGCATTATAAATACAGTGAGACCCAACCAGAAAGGGACACTGATGTGAGCGATAACACGGGAAACAGGATGGAGCATGGTTTCCTTTCAACACCAGGGGCAGACAGTGTTCTCACAGACACACACGTTAACGCAAACACAGATCAAGCTTCCTAGCTGATGTCTGCTGTCAGTACGAGTCCCACATTTATTCCTCGAGTCACATTCTTTCCTCTGTCTCTCCGCTGCTTTATACAGCTATGTCGTGTTTCACTTTAGAAAATCGATATCCCGGGAACTCTAATCCTGAGGGATTACGATGGATTTAAAATAACTTGCTACATCCCATCAGAATTACACCTAAATAAATCACACAAGATATTGTAGACAGGCTCCAGCTATGGAGATTTAATACAGAGGATTAGAATAGGTGAGATTTTGTTTAGAAAGCAGCGTGTGTGTGTGTTTCTGTTGTTGTTCTTGTTTTTTTTTTTAAAGATTAAGGGTCTTTACACATACCGGTACAGCATGGTTTATCATTGAGTTTTTCATCTGAAAATATAATTTTTCGAACAACCATCCCATAAATGAACACTTTCATTTCAAAGATGAACGTTTGTGTGCGAAAAAGCCATGTTTATTTTTTTCACGACACATTCGATTATTCTAATATTAGTCTCCGTTTCCAGTTGACAGTACACGGTGTGCATTTTGGCTGCCTTTTCTTATTGGAGGTTTTTTTTCCCCCTCCGTCATTTTTCTTTTTGGGATTGTATGATTTGATGTTTGTTTTTTGTTTGAATGTTCTCTGTTTGAATGTTTTGTCCACCAATTGTGGTGTAGCTCCAGACCCAGTTTTGGGCATCGGTTCCCTTCGGGCCTTTATCCGCCATGGGTGATGCCTGTGCTCTTCGCTAAGGACTACAGTGAGCTTGTTGCTCGGCGGCACGGTGGTGTAGTGGTTAGCGCTGTCGCCTCACAGCAAGAAGGTTCTGGGTTCGAGCCCCGTGGCCGGCGAGGGCCTTTCTGTGCGGAGTTTGCATGTTCTCCCCGTGTCCGTGTGGGTTTCCTCCGGCTGCTCCGGTTTCCCCCACAGTCCAAAGACATGCAGGTGAGGTTAACTGGTGACTCTAAATTGACCGTAGGTGTGAATGGTTGTCTGTGTCTATGTGTCAGCCCTGTGATGACCTGGCGACTTGTCCAGGGTGTACCCCGCCTTTCGCCCGTAGTCAGCTGGGATAGGCTCCAGCTTGCCTGCGACCATGTAGAAGGATAAAGCAGCTAGAGATGATGAGAATGAGATGAGCTTGTTGCTCTTTCACAATCAGGGTTGTCGAGCACTCTGTGCGGCAGTGCTTTTGTGCTTTTCACAATCAGGGTTGTCGAGCACTCTGTGCGGCAGTGCTTTTGTGCTTGACGCAGTGTCCCGAGCGATGTTGCCCGGTGGCATTGTGGCGGCTGTGCAGGCGGTGTGAGACATACCTTCGTGTGCCTTTGATGGGACTGTGGGCAGCTACACCACTGAAATTGCATCCTGACCCTCTTTTGGTGAACTTTTTTTTTCCTTTCCTCTACTTATAAAGTGACCTTGGGTGTGAGAAAGGTGCTATATAAATTGAACTGATTATTATTTATTATTATTAATATTTCATCAATCAACCAATCAGGGCGCAGGTTGTGGAAGCATCATCACACTGCTGCAGACTTAGCGATGTCTAGCATTCATTTTGTGTCTGATAACCAAGCACTGTTTGACAATGCAAAAAAAAAAAATGATACAGAAAATGACTTTAAAGATAATGTCTGGAGGAAAACAAAGGGAGGTGAGTTTGGCAGTGAAAATGGTGTGTGTACAATCTATGGTCCATCACCTGCTTTGTGATGTGGTGAAGCTTGCTATCAGTCTCAGTGACTCTTGAAACAAATAGTGAATCTCCCAACGGTCTCACCGACTGCTCAGGATAGGATGGACTATTCCTAAATTTCATGCATTTATTTCCCTGAGTGGCAGGACCAACAGATATTATAGTCGGGATTATAGTTGTGGTGTTTCTGCTCCACACTGGAACTAAACTCAGGCAGAGGGATAGTCAGAGTTGGAGTTATAGGTATAGTTATCGGTGCTGTGGGACCGATACCCTTAGTACTTTTAGGCTACGTTCACACTGCAGGCTGAAGTGACTCAAATCCGATCTTTTCGCCCATATGTGACCTGTATCCGATCTTTTATTGACAATATGAACGACACAGATCCGATTTTTTCAAATCCGACCCAGGCCGTTTGGATATGTGGTCCTAATTCTGATTCCTATCCGCTCTTTTCATATGCGACTTCAGTCTGAACCGCCAGGTCGCATTCATCCGACTTACACGTCATCAACAAGCCACAAACGCCACTATTCTGCGCTGAAGTAGGCGGCGGGTCTCAAAAAAAGTTACAACAACATGGCGCATAATCACGGGCGCAGATAGAGGGTGGGACGGGTGGGATTCGTCCCACCCAGATTTAAATTCACTTCGTTCGGTCCCCCTCACTTTGCATAAGGCAAACCTCACGGAAAAATCAAAAGACTAATTACCATTCGGTTTATTGAGGTGCACAGCAGTGTATACATAGTTGCAACAACTCACATAAAACAAAACAAAGACTGATATTCGGTTGGTTGAGCTGCGCAGACTGCACAGGTTGCGAGCTCGAGCTTGGTTGCTATGGTTACTAACAACAAGTTTGACAGGCATATCGGGGTTGGGGTTGGTTTGCTGGCAGCTTTGTCCCCCCCAGTTTTTTGTCCCCCCCCAGTTCAAAAAACGTATCTGCGCCCCTGCGCATGACATCAATGCAAGGGACGCTTCGGGCTGTGAAGGTTCTGAATCTTCTCAATGGAAGGACGCAGAGGTTAGGGAGCTGATTTCCATTTGGGGGGATGCAGCTATTCAAGCTAGATTGGATGGGTCATACCGCAACCGGGCGATTTTACTTCCGTAAACACTGGCCATGCTCACTGCGTGTGACGTCGTCGTATCCTGCAATGCGCATGCGGAACACTTTTAGGTCGCTTTTCGTTCATACTGAGGATTACATACAAGTCGCATATATTTGTTAATGTGAACGACCTCACAAAAAAATCGGATTTCACAAAAAAATCGGAATTGAGCATTAAGCCTTGCAGTGTGAACGTAGTGTTAGTATTATCCAAGGTTCAAGTGATTTGAGTTTGATGTTGATAATATATGGCTTGATGGTGGTATGCACTCTACTGTGTGCCCTTCTAGTTATTTTTTTTTCAATAGTAGACTACGTTGACTTAAAAATATTGTCGCATGTTTCATGTCCTGCACCTAGAACTATCAAAGTCCTTCCCACACCATGTGGCGCACAGGGCGGCGCCAATCTCCATTTCCGTAGCCCTCGGCGTCTCGCCTATTACATAGCTAGGGTTACAGTGGGGGGCTAGTCCTCTGGTAACCATGAGAGTTTGACTCCCCACTCGCATCTGTATTGCAGCGTGCCTTGCTAGACGGCAGTAGGTACCATTTTTATGATGGCCTTTGGTATGACCCGACCATAAGTAGAACTCATGATCTCCCGATCGAGAGGCGGACACGCTAACCACTAGGCCAACTTGCGGTTACCTAGAACTATATCACCTATTTATCACAGACCATAATGTAAGCAGTGTTCCCATTTCCTCAGCTCGATAACACCCTACCTGGAAAGTCAGACATACTAAACTAATAAAACGAGGGCATTGATAAGCTTCTGTTTCGAAAAGCATTTCATAGGTATAAACCTACAAATGTTTGTAATGAGTCTGAAATGCATAGAGCAGTGAGGAATGACTGCAGGCCCCTCCGGAGAGCCATTCATACATCCATACATCAACTCCTGCTCCACAATGTGACATTTATAAATATGCATCAGAGCCCACACACCACCTCTCAGCACTCAAAAAGATCTCCATGAGCTCGCTCTCTCTCTCTCTCTCTCTCTCTCTCTCTGTCTCTGTCCACCTACACCAGTCCATCAAGCAGCTCTGTTACTTTACCAGAAGTGGCTCTACAAATAGTCCTATTTTCTTTGCAGAGAACATTTTCAATAAGTATGTACATCGTGTGTGTGTGTGTGTGTGTGTGTGTGTGTGTGTGTGTGTGTGTGTGTGTGTGTGTGTGTAAGAATAAGAGAAGCAGCCACATGTGGTCCAGGTTTTTAATACAGGGGCTTGTATGGACAAGAGCTGATAGGCAGAGAGGATATAATGGGGTGAAATTACCCCTGAAATAATACTCCTGATCAAGCCTATAACAGCACTGCGAACAAGAAGAAAGTAAGCCATGAACAGTGAAATGTCCATTTATGAGGTGCACTGCCCAAACCATCTGTAACGCTAAGTACCTTGTTAACTTTATCCGAAGAATGATTTTAATTAAATACCACCCCAGAAAACTAACGTTTTGTAGAAATTCATGTAAATTAATGACTAGCCAGATTAGTCTGAGATTCAAAGTATTAATAAAAGGCTATTATTATTATTATTATTATTATTATTATTAATATTGGCTCTGGTCAAGCTTGTGGTTTCCCACACTTGTCACAGCTTCCCTGTACTTTGGGAATTCCAACTCCAAGAATCCTGAGGATGTAGCCATGCCCACTTCCCTGGATTCATCCCCCCTGTTCAAGCTTCTCTGCCTTATAATACCGCTTGTGTATTTACATTCTCATCTCATCTCATTATCTGTAGCCGCTTTTACAGGGTCGCAGGCAAGCTGGAGCCTATCCCAGCTGACTACGGGCGAAAGGCGGGGTACACCCTGGACAAGTCGCCAGGTCATCACAGGGCTGACACATAGACACAGACAACCATTCACACTCACATTCACACCTACGGTCAATTTAGAGTCACCAGTTAACCTAACCTGCATGTCTTTGGACTGTGGGGGAAACCGGAGCACCCGGAGGAAACCCACGCGGACACGGGGAGAACATGCAAACTCCGCACAGAAAGGCCCTCACTGGCCCCGGGGCTCGAACCCAGGACCTTCTTGCTGTGAGGCGACAGCACTAACCACTACACCACCGTGCTGCCCTGTATTTACATTATTTATTATAATTTATGGTGGTGTAGTGGTTAGCACTGTAGCCTCACAGCAAGAAGGTTCTGGGTTTGATTCCAGCAGCCAGCGAGGGCCTTTCTGTGTGGAGTTTGCATGTTCTCCCCGTGTCCGCGTGGGTTTCCTCCGGGTGCTCTGGTTTCCCCCACAGTCCAAAGACATGCAGGTTAGGCTAACTGGTGGCCCTAAATTGACCGTAGGTGTGAATGTGAGTGTGAATGGTTGTTTGTCTCCTATGTGTCAGCCCTGTGATGACCTGGCGACTTGTCCAGGGTGTATCCCGCCTCTCACCCATAGTCAGCTGGGATAGGCTGCAGTGACCCTGCACAGGATAAGTGGCTACAGATAATGGATGGATTTTAATTTGTATACACTTCAGTTAGTCAGCTTCATTGCTAATTTTTTTTCTACATATATTGCCCATCAGTCTGATTTCCATGCATTAATCTTGTTCTAGCTTTTATTATGTTGCTTTCCTTGTAATTTTGGCAGTATATTATCTTGTTACATGCTTTAAGGTTTTGACTCTTTTGCCTAATTTTCAGATTACCACTTTTGTCTTTCAGTTTTGCATAATTTTTGAATAAACCTTGATGGATGGCTGAAACCAGCTCTGATCTCTGTTGGATTTGCCAAAGCCTGACACATGTTAACATTCTAACTCGGGATAGAGCAGCAATAGGTTGTATTCAGTCACATGACTTTTGCTCGCGAGTTTACTTCTGATGAACAAAGTGGTGGTCAGGCAACTGATTTGGCTGCCATTATGGAGAGAGTTAGTGAGACCGTCTCCAACTATTTTCACAGTTTAAAGGCCAATGCACAGTCAAGATACCTTCAGGAAGTTGCCCTTTGCAATGGGATAGATCCTTACATGCGAACAAAGAAGGAGTTTTCCAATGAGGAGTTGGAAAATTATCCATCAGTTGAGTTCCCAGACATCTCATACTACCTGGTGCTGCAGACATTGTTCTACACTGACAAACAGCTGAAAACCTGGAAGAGCATGGAGGAGTACAACTTTTTATATACAGCTGGGTTAAAGATCTGGGGATCAGGACACTACAAGATAAATCCTGTATCATTTACACCCGGGTGAGTTGAAATTTGGGGGCTTTTTGTACGCGTCTTTGCAATGATTGTGTGGACGTTACAAGTTTTAGTATTGGGTGTAAATAAACCACAGTCACTCAATTCCCAATCCTCCCTGCTCTTCTCTTTCAGGTAAATCATTCACAAAGATCAACGGAAACCCCTTTAAACCCCCGGGTATTGGTGAAACAGGATGGAGAAGTTATCACGGCTCTCTGTAACTGCAGGGCTGGGGAAGTAGTTTCGTGCTGTTAATTCGTGAACTCTGCTTTTGTGTTTACGTGGATCATTCCGATTATCTTATCTGTCTAGTTCAGTGTAGGAGCCCAATCTACATCATCGTCCTTGTAAAGACTGCTAGAACATTCTGATGAATAAAAAGTGAAAATATACGCATTAGTTTGCAATATGGCAACCACTGTCAAACAGTAAACAAAAACACATCTGAGGACTGAAACATCTCCTGAACGTCAAAGCATCACGAAATAACGGAAAATGGTGAGAAAAGTGATTTGTGAACCCAAACAAAATAAGTCAGAGGAATTTACAAACCGGGCGGCACGGTGGTGTAGTGGTTAGCGCTGTCGCCTCACAGCAAGAAGGTCCTGGGTTCGAGCCCCGGGGCCGGCGAGGGCCCTTCTGTGTGGAGTTTGCATGTTCTCCCCGTGTCCGCGTGGGTTTCCTCCGGGTGCTCCGGTTTCCCCCACAGTCCAAAGACATGCAGGTTAGGTTAACTGGTGACTCTAAATTGACCGTAGGTGTGAATGTGAGTGTGAATGGTTGTCTGTGTCTATGTGTCAGCCCTGTGATGACCTGGCGACTTGTCCAGGGTGTACCCCGCCTTTCGCCCGTAGTCAGCTGGGATAGGCTCCAGCTTGCCTGCGACCCTGTAGAACAGGATAAAGCGGCTAGAGATAATGAGATGAGATGAATGAATTTACAAACCTTTCATGAAGTGATCAGTGCAAACTCGAGCGCTCTTCAACTCAGCAAACTTTCATCATAGTGAAAGGCTCAAGAACATCCTTTCTCGGTGTATTTTGATAAAATCCTTTGTTCTTTCACCCTTCATTATCACTTCATGGAGAATCCAGAAGAAATTTTTATCAGTCTCAGTTTGTTTGATTCAAACAGCCCAAAACAACACAAGCGAAGGACATTTTAACAACTAGCAAGGCACTTTAGTGATAGTAATGTTTTGTGAACAGTGAGTTTAGCTGACCACCACTTCATGTCTTACATATCTAATGAGGTGGCTGTGACGTCGGATGCAACCCACCTATACCAGGATAGATAGGCATGAGAAATGCATTGTTGTTGTTGTTGTCCCTTTTTCTTTTTTATGAACCATATAGTGCACACAGTTTCATGACATTATTAGTCAAAAATAAACCAACTATCCATAATCGCTTATCCTGTGCAGGGTTGTAGGAAAGCTGGAGCCTATCCCAGCTGACTATGGGCGAGAGGCGGGGTACACCCTGGACAAGTCACCAGGCCATCACAGGGCTGACACATACTGTAGGCTACATCCACACGACAACGGCAATGAGATTTTATTAAAAAATATATATCGCGTCCACATGGGCAACGGATCAGTAAAATATCAGGTACATATGGCAACGCAACGCTTGCTGAAAACGATGCAATACACATGCCACACCTCTACGTGCGCTGTAAGACGGTCCCATCGGAGACACCAGAACAATAGAAGAAGTAGGACGCATGCGCATAAACCCCTTCCTCTACCCGGCGTGAAGCACTCAGGAACAAACACACAACAACAACAAGAAGATGGCTGCGACTACGTGAGGAAATCGTGCCTTCTGTGTGTACAAATTAGTTTTATTAGTGTGCATAGTTTTATATAACTTAATTTTCTTATTGTGTGTGAACATTTTGAAAAGCATTTTTATTTATATATCTTTTTATATTGTGTGTGAACATTTTGAAAAGCAGGCTTATCCAATAAAAAAAAAGAAATTCAAGAAATGGTTCAGTTACTTGTTTATTTAAAAGAAAAGCTGTATACAAAAGTGAATGCAATGCAGTGGTTCATACAAAACAGCAAGAGTGCTGCTTGTTCTAGTCATGTGGTTGTGACGTCATCGTAAACAAATCCTTTCTACTCATACAGATGACTTCGCAACGGCGCCGTTGCCAGATTTTTCCACTCTGGAACCCGTTCTCAAAAAATATCGTTTTGGGGCACCCAAAACGCCGATATCGTGTGGACGCCAGGTCGAAACGATAAACAATTTTATCAGATTCACCTGAATCCGTTGCCGTGTGGACAGCCTCCTAGAGACAAACAACCATTCACACTCACGGTCAATTTAGAGTCACCAGTTAACCTAACCTGCATGTCTTTGGACTGTGGGGGAAACCAGAGCACCCGGAGGAAACCCACGCAGACACGGGGAGAACATGCAAACTCCACACAGAAAGGCCCTCGCCGCCCACTGGGCTCGAACCCAGAACCTTCTTGCTGTGAGGCGACAGTGCTAACCACTACACCACCGTGCCGCCCATATAAACCAACTACAATACCTATAATCAAAATACATATACGTAAAACACAAGTCAAGTCATGAAAGCAATGTGTACAGAATAAACAATAATGATTCTTATTGATAAGATTTTTCATGAATACAGCCTCGCAATTCCAAGTACATTGAGTGTTGTTGTTGTATTTTTTTCCAGAGTACAAGTGAGTCAGAATCAGACGTTATTTTTATTTGCAAGCTCAATGTTAATGAATCTGATTGTGCCTCATTAAGATTTCTAATGACTTAAACAGTCAACAGATGTTTTCTTTGTAAAGACTTGTTTAAAGCATTTAAAGTTAGAAAAGAATCAAACTCTCAAGGCATTTGCTGCAAGCAGATCAGGGGTCTTATTCAGAAAGGATATAGTGTTGTGGGCGGTGTAGTGGTTAGCACTGTCGCCTCACAGCAAGAAGGTCCTGGGTTCGAGCCCAGTGACTGACGAGGGCCTTTCTGTGTGGAGTTTGCATGTTGTCCCTATGTCTGCGTGGGTTGCCTCTGGGTGCTCCGGACATGCAGGTTAGGCTAATTGGTGGCTCTAAATTGACCGTAGGTGGGAATGTGAATGGTTGTCTGGGTCTATGTGTCAGCCCTGTGATGACCTGGCGACTTGTCCAAGGTGTACCTCACCTCTTGCCCATAGTCAGCTGGGATAGGCTCCAGCTTGCCTGCAACCCTGTAGGACAAGATAAGTAGCTACAGATAATGGATGGATGGATTGATATTCTGTTGTAAACTGCTGTTCTACATGCAATTTTTTCCATTCAATCAATCAGATTCTGTACCTCTTATCCATTGTGGGTCACAGGTGAGCTGGAGCCAATGTTGGCTGACTTTTGGGGAGAGGCAGGGTACAACCTGGACAAGTCACCAGTCTATCTCAGGGCTAACACAGAGACACAGACAGCCACTTACATTCACAACTGTCACAGAGTAGACAGTTAACCTAATCCACACCTCTTTGGACTGTAGGAGGAAACCAGAGCACCCGGAGGAAACTTACACTGGCATGAGGAGAACATGCAAACTATACAGAAAGGACCCAGGTTCAAACCCAGAGCCTTCTTGCTATGAGGTGACAGTGCGAACCACTGCACCACCATGCAGCCCAATTTCACAATTAAAATGAAGAAAAAAATTTTTTGAAAGGCCTAACTTTGACTCAAACTGAAGAAAAGAGTTAATGCTGAAAGAAAGAGATGGTGGTCAACATGATATTTCTCCCTCCCAAATAGCCATGAATGCAAATGAGAGGAGACATGGGAAAATGCCAGCAGTGTTAGAATGCAATTTTAATTCTTTGGAAATGTTCAGAGCATCTCGAGGCACTTCCAGCTAATTAAAGTGCACCTGGAGCAGAGCCTTCTGTTCTGTGCTGCTGGATTGGGACATTCACAAATCTCCTATAAATCCCAAAACCATGGGGAGCCAAAATTTACCTCCAGCTTGAGTGTCTGGCTTAATCTCCTCGAGAGACTTACTGCTAAATTCTGACGCATAAAGCATGCATTACTAATCTGAACACTATCTATCCATCATCTATAATGCTTATCTGTCAGGGTCACGGGTGAGCTGGAGCCAATCCCAGCTGACTTCAGGTGAGAGGTGGGGTTCACTGTGACCTGGGCAGGTCACTAATCCATCTCAAGGCTACACAGAGACAAACAACCATTCACACTCACATTTACACATACCGTAAGGGCAATTTAGAGTAGACAGTTGACCTAAAGTGCATGTCTTTGGACTGTGGGAGGAAACCAGAGCACTTGGAGGAAACGAAATCAGGCACAAAGAGAACATGCAAACTCTACAAAGAAAGGCCTCAGTTGACAGATTCTTTGTGTGCACGTGATGCCACACTTATTTTCCAAACCAGAAGTCCGCCATGTTGGATGATAACAACAACCAAGATAGCGGCGCTTCACATGTGAGCTGCTGCAACACTTCAGGATTTTCTCTTGATTTCATTGCCTTTGAAGAACGACAATGCCTCCTTTGTGTGCTGGATATAATTGCGGTAATAATGCTACTCGTGACAAAGAGAAACGGTTCTTCAGAATTCCCAAAATAATTAAAAACGGCGACCAAACAGATGAAGAACTGTCCAGAGAACGTCATGTGTATGCTGTGGTTCAAAAACATACATCGTAAGGACTTAATTGAGGAAAAAGCTAATTTCACCCACGTGTGTGTGTGTGTGTGTGGTGACCACTTTGTATCTGGGAAGAGTTCATTGCTAATTAAAGCTGTTTTCTGCTGATTAAATTGAGCTTTTGAGCTTTAGCATGAACACTCTGCTTCTCACCTTGCAGGAGCACCGGGATAAACCTACGGGATAAAACAAATCCAGATTGGGCACCGACACTCACATTAGGACACGATAAGATCAAGACGAAAACTCATCTCACAGCATCAAGAAGCAACAGGAGAAATGAAAGATCTGCCAAGAAAGCCAGATTAGAAGCAGTGTGAGAAACCTTAGTGAGTTTGGATACACAAGGAGAACAATGTGGGTCAACTTTACCAGGTGAGATATTAGCGATGCCGTTCCAGTAACCCAGTAACTTCATTTTACTTATCCACTTTTTTGTAGAACGAGATAGTTCACAATATTAGGGTATTCAACTGCTGCTAATGAGGCTCTGTATAATCAGATGGCTTTAACATATACGAGTCAAAGCCACAAATGTCAACTATTTCTCTGAATCTTGACTTGGCAGAGGACTCCAGAGAATCATAATATTTCAAGAAAGTCAGAGATGCATCAGAGTTATTGTTCGCATGAGATGGCATTTTGGATTTTTATATAATGAAACATGGTGGCGGATGCATACATCAGACAATTTTGTCACGTGGTTACACACGAAGAAAAGGTTTGAATCCAGAGCCTTCTTGCTGTGAGGCAACAGTGCTTACCACTGCACCACTGTCACCCAATTTGAACACAATGACTATAATAAAAAAAAAAAATTGTTGTTGTTTTGAGCATTAGAGTTTTTTTCCAATGCGTTAACATTAAAGAAGATACATGCAAAAGTGAGAGATGCATGTGCAGCATACATTAAGGACAACACACACACAGACACACACACACACACTTGCCCCATGCTGTGTATATCAAGTGTCCAGTGAGCTCCTGGCCTAAATGTTCTCTATAGGTTCCAGCACCCACACACAGGCTGGACAAATATTTACTGAGTAAATAAAGCTCAGGGTCCATCTGCAGCAAAGCTCTGACATGTGTGTCATCTCCACTAAGTGTTCGCTTCCCAATCTGTCCACCTTGTTGGATGAAATAAATAACAAATGAAGCTTACTCACTAAATCTAAAATAATCCTCTCTCCTGTGTTCATTGGGCCATATTTAGAGTTGCGACTCAAGTCCAAAAGTTACATCATTCCTTACAGGCGAAAGTTACTCATAGTCAAAGTTAGCTTATGCACATGCTTCACTTGAATTTCTGTACGGCTCAATCAGAGTATTCAAATGATTTGTCTTGCATCCAGAATGGGGGTTTTCAACAGCATCTAAACAAAGCACTGGCCTTAAACATGAAAAAAATAGGGGATAGAATATGCCGACTGAAGAAGATCAGGGTTTCTTATTAGCTATCAATCCATCCATCCATCCATCCATCCATCCATTATCTGTAACCGCTTATCCTGTGCAGGGTCACAGGCAAGCTGGAGCCTATCCCAGCTGACTATGGGCGAGAGGCGGGGTACACCCTGGACAAGTTGCCAGTTTATTGTAATTTTTGTAGAAATTGTAAAAAAAAAAATCCAGACAGTCCACTCATAAGCTGTATATCCTCAGCAATGCTATACATGTCCTTGTAAGGACATGAGAGTAAATGGATGACATGAGGACATGAGAGTAAATGGATGTGCAGCTATTTCTCCTTCTCCTTCATTGCCAGCCCATGCCAACTTTACTTTCCACTTGAGCAAAATTCACTTGATAAATCACTCAACGATGCCACAGAGCACTGATAAATACAGACATACAGAATACTGTAGATGCAGGAGAGGAAGAGAGGACATCAATCTCTGTCTCTCAAATAAGCAAAAGCAAGCTCAGTTTGGGTTTTTTTTTTTGTTTGGCAGTGATGTCAGTGCACCATTCTGAGTGCTGAATGCATGTTTGTATGCCATCTGTGCCACTGCAGAAAAGAGAAAGCTGAAGATGGACTGCTGCATCAGCTTCTTCAGTCACAACTGTCAGCTCACTCAGCCATCCAGTTTTCCATCCGTCATGCCTTCTGCGTACCTCATTCTCTCTCTCTCTCTCTCTCTCTCTCTCTCTCTTTCTATCCTTTCTCTTCCGATCTGTCCTGAACTGCATTCACCCCCTTTATTCATCTTCTTTTCAATTGCCCGTCATGCTCTACTGCATTCATCAAAATAATTCGGGAGGTCATTCTCACTTTTCCGTTCTAGTCTCTGGTTTAATATGCGTTTTTCAGGGTAGGTGGAAAACTCAATGGAATTTCAGTTCAAAGGAAAAAAAAGAAGGTTGCTGTAATTATAAGAATGCAGTTACAGTGATTAATTGCATCGTCTTGTACAAATAGTTTTATTTTTAAAGGGGTACATCAGTCTTTTTAAACTTATTCTTTACTTAATGCATATGGATTGTGTGGAATCACCATAGAAAAGAATTCTGATATACGGTACATATACATTTCACTTTAATCAATATATTCCAGCTGAAATTCGTCACTGTTTCTATAGTAACAGTTCATTCACAGGGATTTGTATACTGGATGTTAAAATGTAACAATAACCAGCTGTGGTATAAGAGGAATAAAACACGTTGAGACATGGTATTATTGAACAATGATCAACTTCAAAGTACACTGTAAAAAATGTCCATAGAATTAACAGTGAATTTATGTAAAATCATGACATAAAAAAAACTGTAAATACAAAAACAATGAAGCAGTGTGTAATTTACATCAATATACTGTAAAACTCCTAACCAAATACCACTGTTAATTTAACAGTAAGAATATGTTGAATTGATCATATTTTTTTTTGTAGAATTTACAAATTGTTGTAGTTTAAACACAGACAAACTGTAATACTAAAACAGAATGTGATAGTTAAAATTACATCATTGCCCTGTTAAAAAAATTAAAAAAAAAAATGTCAGTAGAGGCTCTCCGGCACATTTCGTAAAACTCGTCTAAATCAAATAAAATATCTGTCCAGTAGATCATTGCTTGTAACCATCATTTTGGAGCCACAAAAACCAATAATCGAGAACACTTGCAATTCATTCCTAGATGCTTTTTTATTGTACAATGAATATCCGTAAAATTACCAGTTATGTATTGATTATTGTACATTGAATACCTGTAAAATTTACATTTAGTTATCATTAATTGTACATGGAATCCCAGTGAAATGTACAAGTTATTCTGTAATGTTGTTTACATTTCACTGTATTTTTAACAGGATTATTCTGGCAACCACAGCTGCCAGTATTTTTCCGTAAAAACAACGGATTTTTTTTTACAGTGTAATAGGAACTCTGATTTGTGTTGGACTGCATCATAGCACGTCATTATTAATTATTTTGCCGTAACAGCACATCCTGAAGTGCTTTATTCCTTACGAATACAGGATAGATAGAACAGGATAAAGCGGCTAGAGATAATGAGATGAGATGAGATGGTGGGTAGTTTCTGAGGAACATTTGTGTGTCTGTTTTAATTGGTATTGATCATGCTGCTAAAAATCAAGATGAATATACAATATCTTGGGTATTTTTAAATAATTTGGATTGCTATGGAATCAGAAAACATGGCCTTGGGCTTGGTCCAATCCATCGGGTAGTAATAAGGAGAGCAGTTTTCATGCTGGTGGTTGCATCTCATTTCTATTTTTAACATTTTGTGTATTTGGAACAGAAGGACATTCTTGTCATTAGTCATGTCTACTTCATTTACAGTATTTTTGTCCTTAAAAGAACATGCAACCATGGGGTTTTTTTTAAGCTTATCTCTTACCCAGCACATCTGTGATATGATAATGGAGGTCAAAGGGCATTTGTTGAATTCAGTCAGTAAACATTTGAAACACATCAATATACAACCCATTTACAAAAAAAGTTGGGACACTGTCTAAAACATAAATAAAAACAGAATATGAAGATTTGCAAATCATGGAAACCCTATATTTCACTGAAAAAAGTCCAAAGACAACATATCAAATGTTGAAACTGAGAAATTTTATTGCTGTTTGAAAAACATGCTCATTTTGAATTTGGTGTCCGCAACACGTTTCAGAAAAGTTGGGACGGGGCAACAAAAGATTGAAAAAGTTGTGTAATGCTAAAAAAAGACTAATTTAGTTAATTGGCAACAGGTCAGTAACATGATTGGATATAAAAAGAGCATCCCAAAGAGGCGGAGTGTCTCAGAAGTAAAGATGGGGAGGGGTTCACCGCTCTGTGAAAGACTGCGTGGGCAAACAGTGCAACAATTTAAGAATAACGTTCCTCAATGTAAAATTGCAAAGAATTTGTGGATCACATCATCTATGGTACATAATATCATTGAAAGATTCAGAGAATCTGGAGAAATCTCTGTATGCAAGAGACAAGGCTGAAAACTGGCATTGGATGCCTGTGATCTTCAGGCCCTCAGGAGACACTGCATTAAAAGCAGACACGTGTCTGTAGTAGAAATCACTGTATGGGCTCAAGAACACTTCAGAAAACCATCGTCTGTGAAAACAGTTCATTACTGAATCCACAAATGCTAGTTAAAACCAGATATAAACAATATCCAGAAACACCAGCATCTTCTCTGGGCCCGAGCTCTTTTATGATGGACTGAGACAAAGTGGAAAATTGTCTCGAGGTCTGACGAATCAAAAGTAGAAATTCTTTTTCGAAATCATGGACACCACGCCCTCCAGGCTAAAGAGGAGACGGGCCATCCAGCTTGTTATCAGTGTACAGTTCAAAAGCCAGCAGCTGTGATGGTATGAGGGTGCATTAGTGCACATAACATGGGGAGCTTGTACATCTGGAAAGGTATCATTAATGCTGAATGATATTTACACGTTTCAGAGCAATATGCTGCCATCCAGACAAAATCTTTTTCAGGGAAGGCCTTCCTTCTTTCAGCAAGTTAATGCCAAACTGATTTCTGCACATATTAAAACTGTATGGCTCTGTAGTAAGAGAGTCCGGGTGCTAAACTGGCCTGCCTGAAGTCCAGACCTGTCTCCCGTTTAAAACATTTGGCATATTATGAAGTGCAAGATATGACAAAGGAGACCCCGAACTGTTGAGCAACTGAAATTGTATATCAGGCAAGAATGGGACAACGTTTCTCTTTCAAAACAACAGCAATTGGTCTCCTCAGTTCCTAAACGTTTACAGCAGGGGTGTCAAACATACGGCCCACAGGCCGGATCGGTCCCGCTAGATGGTTTAATCCGGCCCCAGACTTGTAGAGAAAAAATTTCTAAGGATGACAAAAAAAAAGTACATCTCTAGCCCATTCCTGTGACGACTTATGAATCTTTAAAGAAATAACTGAAATGCTCAATTCAGCAGCTAGGGGCAGCCAAAAAAAGCAGCACTGACATAACAAGAGATCAGGAAATAAACAGCACATTTTAGCAACGTGCCCAGATATGCTGTCTGATTCCATGAATGGCAGTCTTGCCTCACCATTATTAAGTTGCTATCAAAATTATTAAGAGTGATACCCCCATTACCAAAATGTCTTTGTCAAAAAGAAGAAAAGTTGATGGAGAGTGCAGAATTTTCCAGGAAAAATGGACTGAGTATTATTTATTCACAGAGGTGAATACAAAACCAGTGTGCTGGTATGTAATCAACAGGTTGCAGTGCTCAAAGAATATAATATTTGGCGCCACTATGAGACTCATCATAAAGAAAAATTTCAGAATTTGTATGGACAATTAAGAAAAGAGAAGATAAATGAATTGTTAGCTGGTCTGAAGAAACAGCAATCTGCATTTACTCGTAGCCATGAGGTCAGTGATGGAGCAGTGAAAGCTAGCTACCTTTTTGCACACGAGTTGGTGCAAGCATCCAAGCCATTTTCTGGTGGTGAACTCATGAAAAAATGCATGCTGAAGGCTGCAGAAGTTGTGTGTCCTGAAAAGCAATCTGCCTTTGCCAACATTAGTCTATCGAGGAACACTACTGCAGATAGGGTTGAAAATCTGTCACGAGACTTGGGCAGCCAAATGAATGACAAAATCAAGTCATCTCATCTCATTATCTCTAGCCACTTTATCCTTCTACAGGGTCGCAGGCAAGCTGGAGCCTATCCCAGCTGACTACGGGCGAAAGGCGGGGTACACCCTGGACAAGTCGCCAGGTCATCACAGGGCTGACACATAGACACAGACAACCATCCACATTCACACCTACGGTCAATTTAGAGTCACCAGTTAACCTAACCTGCATGTCTTTGGACTGTGGGGGAAACCGGAGCACCCGGAGGAAACCCGCGCGGACACGGGGAGAACATGCAAACTCCACACAGAAAGGCCCTCGCCGGCCACGGGGCTCGAACCCGGACCTTCTTGCTGTGAGGCGACAGCGCTAACCACTACACCACCGTGCCGCCACTACCCACCATGACAAGTATAAAATATCAACAGCCTATCCTATAATAAGTATATACCAACATCTTTGCTAATGCAAATACAACATGTTAAAAATGTTCATCTTATAATTCACAACATTACTAAACTGAACTGCAAATTGCCACTTAATGTAACCGCTTTAGGGTTATTTAGCAGAATTCATATTAGCCTTAATGGAAGGCAATTTCATAAGAACAGCACTCTCAGGTTCCTCTTTAGTCAAACCATGAAGAAAGCTCAGATTCGTTATATAGCCTGTGTCTCATGCTTCATTAGGATAGGGGAGAGTGGGGAGACTTAAGACAAGTTTTCAGCTTTTGTAGTTTGTGTGAAATTCTTTGCAGGTAGCGTCACATTTTTATTGCATTAGAGAGTATTTACTACACCCTCTTACGACAACATTAGTTCGTCAGCTTGTCACATATACTGGCCTTCAGGCTTCACTTTTTCTGCCATTATTTTTGGCAGGGAGACATGAGACATTGAGGGGAGACATGGAACATTATGTTGGGAGACTTGAGACATAGTGGGGAGACATGGAACAAAAGAAAAAACTGAGGCCTATATGTTTAATTATTATTTATTATCAAAACTTGTAACATATGAACTGTATGAACACACAATGCTGGTACAGCGATAGAAAAATGTCAGTTTACCCAAAACCTGACTCAACAAAACAGATCCATTCTCAAGAAGGAATGAAATATGTTTAATCCTCATGCAGGTACACGCCCACATTTTTAAGAACAATTTTAAACTATTTTATATTTGTAAACCAAAAGAGAAAACTTGTAACATGATAAGCTGTCCCAACTCTCCCCATCTGGACATTTTGAAAAAAAAAAATCCTTAAATGTTTTTTCCCCAGAATTTAATTTTAATAAATAATACTATTTATTTCAGGGCGGCACGGTGGTGTAGTGGTTAGCGCTGTCACCTCACAGCAAGAAGGTCCGGGTTCGGGCCCTGTGGCCGGCGAGGGCCTTTCTGTGCGGAGTTTGCATGTTCTCCCCGTGTCCGCGTGGGTTTCCTCCGGGTGCTCCGGTTTCCCCCACAGTCCAAAGACATGCAGGTTAGGTTAACTGGTGACTCTAAATTGAGCGTAGGTGTGAATGTGAGTGTGAATGGTTGTCTGTGTCTATGTGTCAGCCCTGTGATGACCTGGCGACTTGTCCAGGGTGTACCCCGCCTCTCGCCCGTAGTCAGCTGGGATACAGTAGGCTCCAGCTTGCCCGCGACCCTGTAGAACAGGATAAAGCGGCTAGAGATCATGAGATGAGACTATTTATTTTGTTTACAGTGCGGTTTTCATCAAATCCTGCACTCTGATTGGCTGGCGAGCAGGTCCGTATCCTACAATACGGACCCCAGTTACGGACCTCTGGCAACTCACTCGTTCACAACAATACAAACATAGTAGCATTTTTGTCAACATTTATCCTTTTTTATAAGATTTATTTATAAGATTATCAAAAATCTTATACATTTTTGCCAGCATTTCTCAAGAAAATAGCATTAATTTTACAGCATGGATAGCGATAACGACAGTGTTCACACCGAAAGCCAGTTTTACTACCCTGAGGAAGAATAAATAAAAGAAAACATTTCAGGAGAAAGCTAAAAACCTGTAAATTGCTAACACTGAGCAAAAACATGGCTGAATCCTGAATGACTCCTATTTGTATAAATAGAGGACTACATAGGCGGCAAAATGTAGTTTTTTTCCTGCCATGGAAGTGCACTTTTATACTGAGGAGGAAGCCATTTGCATTACAGCCATGAATGAGGATTCAAAATGGCCGGCTCGGCTCAGTTTTCCCTTTCGGGCGCGCTCGTTTTCTGTTAGAATTTGGTAAAGAAAAAAATAAATATATTATTTACCAGCTTAAGGTCGGTCCGTATGGTGAAATACCGTGACCTCGGCCTTAAATATTGACCTCAACCCAGAGGGCCTCGCTCAGTACTTTC
This sequence comes from Neoarius graeffei, assembly GCF_027579695.1. Classification (NCBI taxonomy): domain Eukaryota; kingdom Metazoa; phylum Chordata; class Actinopteri; order Siluriformes; family Ariidae; genus Neoarius; species Neoarius graeffei. The sequence goes on along the minus strand of NC_083590.1, from coordinate 26,881,939 downwards.
AAGACCTCGGTCACGATATTTCACAATACGGACCTCCCAGCTGGTAAATAACATACAACCCCAATTCCAAAAAAGTTGGGACAAAGTACAAATTGTAAATAAAAACGGAATGCAATGATGTGGAAGTTTCAAAATTCCATATTTTATTCAGAATAGAACATAGATGACATATCAAATGTTTAAACTGAGAAAATGTATCATTTAAAGAGAAAAATTAGGTGATTTTAAATTTCATGACAACAACACATCTCAAAAAAGTTGGGACAAGGCCATGTTTACCACTGTGAGACATCCCCTTTTCTCTTTACAACAGTCTGTAAATGTCTGGGGACTGAGGAGACAAGTTGCTCAAATTTAGGGATAGGAATGTTAACCCATTCTTGTCTAATGTAGGATTCTAGTTGCTCAACTGTCTTAGATCTTTTTTGTCGTATCTTCTGTTTTATGATGCGCCAAATGTTTTCTATGGGTGAAAGATCTGGACTGCAGGCTGGCCAGTTCAGTACCCGGACCCTTCTTCTACGCAGCCATGATGCTGTAATTGATGCAGTATGTGGTTTGGCATTGTCATGTTGGAAAATGGAAGGTCTTCCCTGAAAGAAACGTCATCTGGATGGGAGCATATGTTGCTCTAAAACCTGGATATACCTTTCAGTATTGATGGTGTCTTTCCAGATGTGTAAGCTGCCCATGCCACATGCACTAATGCAACCCCATACCATCAGAGATGCAGGCTTCTGAACTGAGCGCTGATAACAACTTGGGTCATCCTTCTCTTCTTTAGTCCAAATGACACGGCGTCCCTGATTTCCATAAAGAACTTCAAATTTTGATTCATCTGACCACAGAACAGTTTTCCACTTTGCCACAGTCCATTTTAAATGAGCCTTGGCCCAGAGAAGATGTCTGCGCTTCTGGATCATATGGCTTCTTCTTTGAACTACAGAGTTTTAGCTGGCAACAGCGGATGGCACGGTGAATTGTGTTCACAGATAATGTTCTCTGGAAATATTCCTGAGCCCATTTTGTGATTTCCAATACAGAAGCATGCCTGTATGTGATGCAGTGCCGTCTAAGGGCCCGAAGATCATGGGCACCCAGTATGGTTTTCCGGCCTTGACCCTTACGCACAGAGATTCTTCCAGATTCTCTGAATCTTTTGATGATATTATACACTGTAGATGATGATATGTTTAAACTCTTTGCAATTTTACACTGTCGAACTCCTTTCTGATATTGTTCCACTATTTGTCGGCGCAGAATTAGGGGGATTGGTGAGCCTCTTCCCATCTTTACTTCTGAGAGCTGCTGCTACTCCAAGATGCTCTTTTTATACCCAGTTATGTTAATGACCTATTGCCAATTGACCTAATGAGTTGCAATTTGGTCCTCCAGCTGTTCCTTTTTTGTACCTTTAACTTTTCCAGCCTCTTATTGCCCCTGTCCCAACTTTTTTGAGATGTGTTGCTGTCATGAAATTTCAAATGTGCCAATATTTGGCATGAAATTTCAAAATGTCTCACTTTCGACATTTGATATGTTGCCTATGTTCTATTGTGAATACAATATCAGTTTTTGAGATGTGTAAATTATTGCATTCCGTTTTTATTTACAATTTGTACTTTGTCCCAACTTTTTTGGAATTGGGGTTGTATATTTATTGTAATTCTAAGGTACAGTGCATACTTTAATTCCTAACAAATCTCAAATTCACCAGCGTACATTACACCATAGAATGGAGGTGGAGGCGAAGTAGAAAATACAATTTTTGGTTGGTTAAAAAAATATTGAACTGTATAGACCTTGCTACAGTGTCCATCTTCATGGCTCCAAAGGAAGTCATTTACTCCAAGGGGCAACATCTAACTTCTGATGTCATCTAAAACCTGATTCACTCACTCACTATCCATTAACGTCAGTTTCCACCAGCCGGTGGGTGTGATGTTGCATGATAGGCTTTCACCCTCATTTTCCATGCTGTTCAGTCCCTTGTGTCATTTGAAGTGAGATTGGTCACCTTTAGGTCGTTTGTGACCACTTCGCACCATGTTTTGCGTGGCCTACCCCTTCTTTTTCGCCAATCAACCTGGATGTTACTTATGGTGTTAATACAGCTCTCAGCCCTTTCTACATGTCCAAACCATCACAGCCGCTTACATCTGATAGTAGTCATGAGGTCAACCATCTCGAGCCTTGTGCGTAGGTCACTCATGCTGGTAACATCATCAGGTTTGACACCACACATCCACCTTAGCATCACCCGCTCATTTCTCTCCAGCCTTGCCATGTCAATCTTCCTAGGGGCCCAGCACTCACTGGCATACAGCATGGCACCCCAACACATCTACCATACACCCTACCCCGTGTTTGAAATGACAAGCTCTTGCAAGACAGTATAGGCAGCAGCCCCCTGAATTTGCCCCAGGCGGCTCTCACCCTAGTGATTGTGGCAGCTTCACAGCCACCACCAGCATAGATGGTATCTCCTAGATAACAAAAGGAATCCACCACATCCATATGGTGTTCACCAACCATGATGTGGTTGCATGGCCTGATTGGTTGAAATTAATTTATGGGAATACAAACTGTCCCAAGTCTCCCCCATCTCTCAGGGGGAAGCTATGGCCTCATGGTGAGAGAAGCAGCGTTGGGACAAAAAGGTTGCTGGTTCGATTCCCTGGACCAGCAGGAACAGCTGAAGTGCCCTTGAGCAAGGCACCTAACCCCCAACTGCTCCCCAGGCTGCTCTGGGTATGACGTACATCACTCGAGATAAGAGCATTTGTTAATGCCTGTAATGTCCCAAGCCCCCTCACCTGCTGCTTTCTTTAAAGTGTACACATGGTCACATGCAATACACAGGGTCACATGACTGGTACCGCAGCTACTAGTCGTTCATTTATTTTTGATTGTCCAGGTGTTGATTCATTTTCTATCACAGCAGCTCTCACACTATTTGTGGCTGCAAGACAAATTCCAGGTTTGTATTAATGTGTTTGTTCTTATGTGTTATTGTGGACACTCTACCTAATCTAAACCTAATAATCAACACATTGAAAAACATTTTACTTTTGATATGATAAAGAGTTGTTCATTCAACATTTTTGGAAGGAGTCTGTAAAGGTAAAGCTGTAACTTTCAGTTTTCTGACACGGAAAAGTCTTCAGGACAAAGGACAGGACAAAGCACTTTGCAGTTTCTTGGTAGCATGACATGCCTCATTTCTTGTGTCTTGTTACCTTTAGGAGGGAGACGAGGCTACGCGGCTCGTCAGCGATCAGCTCATGTATGACTCCATCCATCCATCCATCCATCCATTATCTGTAGCTGCTTATCCTGTTCTACAGGGTCGCAGGGAAGCTGGAGTCTGTCCCAGCTGACTACGGGCGAGAGGTGGGGTACACCGTGGACAAGTCGCCAGGTTATCGCAGGGCCGACACATAGACACAGACAACCATTCACACTCACATTCACACCTACACGTACAGTCAATTTAGAGCCACCAATTAGCCTAACCTGCATGTCTTTGGACTGTGGGGGAAACCGGAGCACCTGGAGGAAACCCACGCGGACACAGGGAGAACATGCAAACTCCGCACAGAAAGGCCCTCGCTGGCCGCTGGGCTCAAACCCAGGACCTTCTTGCTGTGAGGCAACAGTGCTAATCACTACACCACCTCATGTATGACCTGATTTCGTGAAATAACTGTTAATTATATTGTGAAAGATGAGAACTATTCTCAGTCTCATAAGCCTAAATATCTTAAATCTGCTTGATCACTGATTTTTAAGAACGGCCTTGAATTTGTTCTGTGAGGGAAAACTTTCTTTGCTTAAAAAAAGAAACCTAAGCAGCTAAAAAAATGTAAAGGTCAAATCACTTGTGTTCACACAACTGAGATGTGCTATAAGCTCTCTTCATGCTTTCATTGTGGGAACACTTACTCACACAGGCACTGAAAGTGTGGGCTTGTATGTTGTTTTCAGCGTGGGAAGAGCTTTTATAATGCTAGTCAGTTAAAGAGTACCAAAGGATTGACACCGGATAAAAGCCTTACCAGTGGAGCCTCTGTGGGAAGAACGTTTTCCAGTTTGGGCTGCTGAAAATAAATCATGAAAGAGCTCAGATTGGAGAAAAGCTTGACTGCTGCTTGCACTGTGAGAAGAGCATCAGTCCACTGAGCAGCCCCAAATGGCATCTGGAAGTTCATAGGCCACAGAAATCGTGATAGGATTTGGATTGGTTGGAGGGTTTTTAAATGATTCAAAAGAGGGAGCATACTGTGGATAGTGCAGACAATAGCTATGCATCTATTCATTGTTATCAGGACTGGCTGGTGTGCAGTAACTGGGCTAGTAGAAAAAAAATACGACTCCTTCATTATCATCATCATTCTTGCTGGTAACAAACTGCACCACAGAATAGTATGAAATCGAAGCTGGAGCTGATTTTCTCCTCGACCAAACTGTAGATTCATGCAGGCAAAAAAATGTGTCACAAATTATACCTCTGAATGCCCCATGCAACAAGTATTGCTCTTAAATTCTGTTTCAAGCTCATATCATGGTTTTGTTTTGACCTGTGTTTTTGTTTTAGTTCCAGTCCTGTCTCCTTCGCTGTCTTGTCACTGGTTTGTTATCTGATTGTGTTCACCTGTGCTCTGTTTACATCTTGATTAGTTTGTCTATACCTTATTATTCTATCCACATTCACTGGATATGAGCAATCACATGCTCTGATTGGCTACTCTACTACTAAGCTATCAGTTCATATACCGTGAATAGAGAAAAACAAAATGGCGGATCGTGTTGCTGAACCAACTGAGGACAAAATAAAAACTCTACTCGAAAACAGAATCCCAAAAATGGTTAGCAAGTATTTAAAAGAAACAGAAATAGCTAAGAGAATATAGATCCCCCCCCCCCCCAATATCTTCTGTTCCACACTTCAGCCCAGTCGGTGGCGGTAATGCACCTTTAAATTGGTTTGCCAACTGCCAAAAAACCCTAAAGAAGAAGAAGACCCCCAAAGAATGCAAAAAAGCAACAAAATATAGAATAAAAGTATTTGATGGTAAGAACTTATTTTTTCCCAAGAATTATTATTATTATTATTATTATTATTATTATTATTATTATAGCATTTTTCACAAGTTGCGACTGTCATTTCGCCAGTTTGTTTACATTCTAAGCAGAAATGATTTTGTCAGATGTTTTGTATAAAGTTTTTATTTATCAAATTTGCAGAAAATAAAAATGCTCTGTTTCTCAAAATCCAGTGAATGTGGATAGAATAAAACAGGTATTCCACTCAATCTTGTCGTACATGGCTTATAGCCAACTTGGCGCTATGTGCCTCATTGGTTATCAGCTCATGTACGACTCGATTTCGTGGAATAACTGTTAAATATAACCTGTGTGTCTTTGGCTAGTTGTGAAGTCATATGTATTCTCACAGTGTTAGTGTTACTAAGTCCGAGCCTTGTTTCCTGGCTACTGTTTTACGGTATATATACTTCATAGTTATGACTTCTGCTTCAAGTATGCATTATCCCAGTTTGTTGCTATCTGCCTGTGTTTTGACCTTTGCCAAAGGCATAGATGATTACTGGATTTACCCTAATAAACAACATGCTGAATTTATGCACCTGCATTCTCCCTTTACTAAACACGTTACAAAATGAAACACTTGCAATTAAATTCTCAATAGATTTAAAGCGTTTTTAAATAGACGTTCGAAGTGTAGTAAATATAGACTAGACACATTTAATTTTATACTCTGCCTGCATGGGTTCCCTCCTGGTGCTCCAGTTTCCTCCCACAGTCCAAAGACATGCAGATTAGGTCGACTGGCCACTCAAAATTGCCCATAGGTGTGTATATGTACCTGCCACCAGATGAGCGTTTGGGTCCCTCTAGTGTGCTATGATCACCCAAGACAATTCAAGGAAGCAACTTCCTGGATGGGCGGCACGGTGGTGTAGTGGTTAGCGCTGTCGCCTCACAGCAAGAAGGTCTGGGTTCGAGCCCCGTGGCCGGCAAGGGCCTTTCTGTGTGGAGTTTGCATGTTCTCCCCGTGTCCGCGTGGGTTTCCTCTGGGTGTCCGGTTTCCCCCACAGTCCAAAGACATGCAGGTTAGGTTAACTGGTGACTCTAAATTGAGCGTAGGTGTGAATGTGAGTGTGAATGGTTGTCTGTGTCTATGTGTCAGCCCTGTGATGACCTGGCGACTTGTCCAGGGTGTACCCCGCCTTTCGCCCGTAGTCAGCTGGGATAGGCTGCAGCTTGCCTGCGACCCTGTAGAACAGGATAAAGCGGCTAGAGATAATGAGATGAGATGAGAACTTCCTGTATCGCCGACCCTCAAACATGAGGATGGCAGCAGACAGACAGACTCTGATGTGCATGTGAACGCCTGCAAAATGGCGTGATACTTTTTGTGATACTTACTTTTGAGTCCAGTGATTATGCTTGAAAAACAAAAAGGATCAAACTGGTAGATATCAGTTGAGCAAGTTATATTGTTTTATTAAATTATGGTCTTGGCACATGGTTTTAATACAGATCCTGTGCTCTGTATTAACATAAAGGACCATGAAAATTCACTATGGAAGCTGAAACATTTCAGAAACCCCTGAAGTTGCCTTTAAAAGCCAGATTTGGGAGCATGATAAATGAAGGAAATTCTGTAGTAATCATTCTATAGCAAGAGACACGAAACAGCTGTGGGACAGATCTGATGTAATCCTTAACTATGAAATATAATGGCCTTCAGACTCGCATTCAATATTCATGGTGGTATTTTAGTGTTTTCAATTAATTCCTCTAGAACGTGTGAATTTCTCTAAAGTGCATGAATCATCTGAAACACCTCCAGGAACAACTTAGGAGTCGTTTACTGGGATAAAAAAAAAAGAGCAGGAAGAATATGGATTATTTCAATTAATTTAAAAAAATAGTGCCAAGATCTCAATCCACCAATGATACTTACTTTTGCATCTAATTTCTCTCAAAGTTTCTTCTTTATAGTGTTTCAGGGAGCTTTTTCTTGCCACTGTCATTTCTGGCTTGTCCATTAGTAATCTACAGCTACATCCAGATTTCTATCAACCTGATTGATGATGATGTCTATAGTTAAATGAGCGATATGGAAAAAAAATAATTTTATTGTTTGTTACACACTCAGACATCTTCTATAACTGTAAGAGCTGTTTATTCATGTCATAATCAGGCATTTTCAGTCAACCAGCGAATGGCCTGTGTGTGAATATGATTGCACTGAAACACTTCAGACATCTCATCTCATCTCATTATCTCTAGCCGCTTTATCCTGTTCTACAGGGTCGCAGGCAAGCTGGAGCCTATCCCAGCTGACTACGGGTGAAAGGCGGGGTACACCCTGGACAAGTCGCCAGGTCATCACAGGGCTGACACATAGACACAGACAACCATTCACACTCACATTCACACCTACGGTCAATTTAGAGTCACCAGTTAACCTAACCTGCATGTCTTTGGACTGTGGGGGAAACCGGAGCACCCAGAGGAAACCCACGCGGACACGGGAAGAACAAGCAAACTCCGCACAGAAAGGCCCTCGCCGGCCACGGGGCTCGAACCCGGACCTTCTTGCTGTGAGGCGACAGCGCTAACCACTACACCACCATGCCGCCCCACTTCAGACATGTAGATATGATTATCCTGCTTTCGGATTGGTGGTGGACAGTGAAAGTATTTTTAGCAATACAAAAAAAGATATTTATATACACTCACTGGCCACTTTAATAGGAACTTGTTCTTGATTCTAAGATCCCTGTTCTTGGCTGCAGGACTGGAACCCAATGTGTTCTTCTGCTGTTGCATGCTGAGACGCTTTTCTGCTCACCACGGTTGTAAAGAGTTGCTATGAGTTACTATATCCTTCCTGACAGCTCGAACCAATCTGGCCATTTTCTTCTGACCTCTCTTGTCAACACGGTGTTTGTTTCCACCCACAGAACTATCGCTCACTCACTCGATTTTTTTTTTGTTTTTCACACCATTCTGTCTGTGTAAACTCTAGAGACTGTTATACCGTATGTGAAAACCCCAGGAGATCAGCAGGTTCTGAAATACTCAAATCAGTCCATCTGGCTCAAACCAACACCCATACCACAGTGAAAGAAAGTCATACTTCACTGTGAGATCACAATTTTTCCCCATTCTGATGTTTGAACATTGTGAACGTTAACTGAAGCGCTTGATTTGTATCTGAATGATTTGATGCATTGGGCTGTTGTCAACGGATTAGCTGATTAGAGAACTGCATCAAACAGCAGGTGGATGGGTGTTCCTATGGTAATAAAGTGGCTTTGAGATTACATTGAGATTAGTGAATGGTAATGGCATCAACTGGCCATGGACTATTGGAGAAATGTCATTTTGGTTGTCTAGCAAATGCCTGGACAGCATGGCTCCATGTCCTTCAGTTCTACAGAAATGAAGCCAAATTCTTCCACCATGTTGTCAAATTTGGAGCCAGAATTTGTGCAGGAGAGACGAGAGTGCCAACAACAGCAAGGGCACTTTGTTCCTGGATATTCAATTTGGCCGGTAAGTGTAATGTATCAACCTTAAATGTGCAGCTCATGGATGGAAAGTGCAAATCAAAAGTTTGAACATCCCTACTCATTCCTAGGTTTTTCTGTATTGTGACTATTTTCTACATTGTAGGACAATACTGAAGGCTTTAAAACTATGGAATAACATCTAGAACATATATGGAGTTATGTGGTAAACAAAAAAGTGTTAAAAAAGCAATATGTTTGATTTTAGATTCTTCAAAGTAGTCAGAGTTTACCTTGATGACGCTTTGTACACGATTGGCATTGTCTTAACCAGCTTCATGAGGTCGTCACCTGGAATGCTTTTCAATTAACAGGTGCCTCATCAAAAGGTTTCTTGCCTTCTTAATGCATTTAAGATCAAACAGTATAGAGCGGCAGCTGCAATTATTGACAGTCAATAATTATCGACACCTTTTCAGATTTACCAATAAAAACCAATTTTGCAAAGGTGAGTTTCAGTTACAACAGTTATTATTGGTGAATTAATCAACTGGAGGGCGGCACGGTGGTGTAGTGGTTAGCACTGTCGCCTCACAGCAAGAAGGTCCTGGGGTCGAGCCCAGCGGCCAACGAGGGCCTTTCTGTGTGGAGTTTGCATGTTCTCCCCGTGCCTATGTGGGTTTCCTCCAGGTGCTCCGGTTTCCCCCACAGTCCAAAGGCATGCAGGTTAGGCTAATTGGTGGCTCTAAATTGACCGTAGGTGTGAATATGCTTGGAGAGGAGATGGGTGCCACCAAGCAATCCAAGCTCAGAGAAAAGATATGAGAGATGATGTCACTCATCTCTCATGTTATGGGAATGAACAGAACAGAACAGAACAGAATCAACCGGAAGACCTCCCCGCCCTGCCCTTTGAGTTTGTTGTCTGATGACAATTGGAATTTTTTTCAGCACGATCAGCAATTTTTCGGAAAACCTGGACGTTATCATCGCAGGTAATCATGGTAGAACGATCATGGACATGTTTTTACTTATCAAATTCACTGACATTTCATGATTTCCTCATCGAAACATACTTTGTTTCTTACTCTTTCATTTGACAGTCGCCATTTTGTATCTAAACATGTGTTTGAGAAGTCATGTGAGGTGTCGATAATAGTGATCACTTTCACCGGTGTCCACCATTATCGACACCCTGTGGGATTAAGGGACATTTACAACTGTTATGGATCGATCTTTATGTAACATTGTTGAAGTAGATAAAGTACTTTAAAAAAAATAAAAGTGCTGTGATTTATAATAAATTTTTTTTCTGATTCATAACAGAATGGAATGTTTATAGAGTGTTTGGAATCCTACTGCAATAAATAGAATTAGATCAGAATTAAATTCCGAGCATATAAAAAATTACATGCTTGAAATATTCAGATTTTTCTTTTCCATTCAGATTTTTTTTTTTTGCAGTTTGCTGTAAATATCTACCACATATTACAATATCGGGGCGGCACGGTGGTGTAGTGGTTAGCGCTGTCGCCTCACAGCAAGAAGGTCCGGGTTCGAGCCCCGTGGCCGGCGAGGGCCTTTCTGTGTGGAGTTTGCATGTTCTCCCCGTGTCCGCGTGGGTTTCCTCCGGGTGCTCCGGTTTCCCCCACAGTCCAAAGACATGCAGGTTAGGTTAACTGGTGACTCTAAATTGACCGTAGGTGTGAATGTGAGTGTGAATGGTTGTCTGTGTCTATGTGTCAGCCCTGTGATGACCTGGCGACTTGTCCAGGGTGTACCCCGCCTTTCGCCCGTAGTCAGCTGGGATAGACTCCAGCTTGCCTGCGACCCTGTAGAAGGATAAAGCGGCTACAGATAATGAGATGAGATATTACAATATCAGTAGACATTTTATATTTTTAGATGTAAATTTTAAATTTCAATATAAAAAATCACTTGTTTGAAAATACTGAAGCTTCACCAATCTGAATCTAATTGCAGCAAATTAGAGCACTGTTTAAATTATTGGTAAACTACAAAACTAGAAATTAATACAAACAACATATGATTAACAAAATGTGATCGACGAAAATACTTAGAAAGTGGGAAGAAAGTGGAACAAAAAGATTTTCTGACGCAGGTTAAACATTATCAGTTCATTTGTTTACTAACATTAGAATTACTTCCTCATTTACATAAACACCGACATCGATATATTTGTATAAAATATACTTTGTACTAAATATAAGTCTATGTAAAACAAATTTGAAATAAAAACTGTTTTGTTAACTTAATACCACATACTGATTTTTTTTTTTTATAAATAATCATCTGCGTGTCAATAATTGTGGAATGGTGTCGATAACTGTGGACAAAGGTGCCCATAATTGTGGAACAGTGTCACATGATCTGATACGCTAAGTAATCAGGAATCAACTCATGTTTTTTTGTTTGCTTGTTTGTTTGTTTTTTCCAGTGGAAGTTTGAGTAACTATTAATGCACGATTTACATATTGAAAGTCTTTTATACTTTTGCAATGGCCAAAAGATTGTTAAAGTGTCGATAATTGTAGTCGCCGCGCTATAATAAATAATAAAAATAATTAATAAATAAATAAATAAATAAATAGCCCTATTCTACAACTGTAGTAATCCATATTATGTCAAGAACCACTTAACTAAGTAAAGAGAAATGACATCCATCATTACTTTAAAACATGAAGTGTCTTTTAATTAATAAAAATAAAGAAAAAAACATCGAAATAGAAGGTGTGTCCAAACTTTTGATTGGTACCGTGTATTAATGATGTATTCAGGCACCTTATTGTTCTAAATATAGCCAGTGACTTTTTAAATAAAATGAACATTATTAGCTAACGGTAGGTTAATGGTAGCAAGTCCAGTTGCTCTCTTCTACCAACCACAGATTACTATGTACCTGGATGACTGAGTATCTTCGCAGATATGTTTCTACGCACTTTGGGATGAGTTCCCTTCACTGGTGCAGGAGTATGAGAGGACTTCCAGAAAACTGGCAGACATCTTAGCCAGAGAGGATCGTTCATTTTTTGTCAACCTGGAACGACCATCACTGAACAGAGGTGGGTGTCATCGGCCACCTACAATGCAGCCATCAGCATTCTGATTCGGATTCTATGATGATCCATGAGAGGATAAATACTTGATACTCCCTATTAGACAGACAGAACTGATGATGCCTTTCGGACGAGAGGCGAAACGTCTTCAAGACTTTTCAAGCAAGTCCAGTTGCTCTCTTGTACCAACCACAGATTACTATGTACCTGGATGACTGAGTATCTTCACAGATAGGTTAATGTTACGTATACTAGCAATTTATAGTTAAGATTAGCCTGAACACCAACTCAGCTACTCTATGTAATGTACAGACAGGGCATGATGTAGGTGCTGCAGCCGGTCTCCTCCAGCCAAGGCTGCCAGTCACTTCGTTCCCAAGTGTATCCACACTTTTTTATGATATAGCAGAATAATGCTTTAAAAACTAATTTCTGGGGGGAAATTAAAAAAATGTGCAGATATCAACATAGGGAAAACTAACCATTCAAATTAGACACTGTAACTAGAAAGGTAGTTTAAATTAGAAAAGTGACTTCGAAAATAGACTATTTTGTCATTAAAATGCAAGGGGATGGGTAGTGCTAAAAACTGTACTGCAGCCAGTCAGCAGGGGCACCAGACCTGCGGTGGCTTCACTTTTTAGAGACAATACGCTAACCATGTTAACTACAGTCACTGGTCTAGCAGATTTAAATGAGAACTGAAGACAAATTTTTTATTATCAAAATTCTATTTATCTCATTTTATTAAATATCGGAATGCATTTTTGATCGCTATTTTGTCGCTGCTATAGCAAGTTATGAGTGTTTGAAATATGCTCTGTAATATATCAGTCCATAGGGGAGAGCGGGGTAAGATGAGCCAGGGGGTAAGATGAGCCACCCCCTGTTTCTAAGAAACAGTAAACAAATGTGACCATGTGACCACATTCAAAGGGGGGCGGGACCATTTACTTACACTTGTGGAGAGGAGCACCACATGTCAAACTAGGTGAGGGAGATATTTATAAAAATGTGTTTTTGTGCTTTCTAAGTCAATTCCATGTTTGTCCACAGTGAAGATGATTTAGAGAAGACAAAAGTAGAATAATATTTAGACACATTAGGGTTAAGTTAGTGGCTTTCTAAGCTATGATATGAATGCTAATAAAAATAATTTTGATTAGCCTAATCCCCTTTATTAGCATTTTTCTACAAAATGGTGGCCACGGGGTAAGACGAGCCATTAGATATGGGGCAAGTTGAGCCACTGGCTCAACTTACCCCATTGGTGGCTGAGCTTACCCAATATGGATGACACTTAAGTTTTCACATTTACTGGTCATATATGACAACAACAACAACAACAAATAAACAAATAAATAATATGTTAATATAAATAATGTGTTTAAAAGGTTTTTAATAAATAAAATAATGCCCTCTGTTATTACAGGTGTGCATGATGCCACACTCCTACAAAAGAAAAACAGACAGGGCCGCACAATCCCGTGCAGTTTTGGAGAGAGCCGCAGAGGAAGTCAGGAAAGGCAGGCCTATTCGGGCTGTGGTGAGGGATATGCATTTGGACAGGATGACTCTGACTAGGTTCATTGAAAAGATAAAGAATGGAGAGGTAGAGACCAAGTTGGTGAAAGTGCATTACTTCATTGGCCAGATAATCAAATTGGATGTCTTCGAAATAGAGGCAAGATTTCTCAAAAGAAGCCGGTCATGCCATGGCTCTGCAAGAAAGCCAACCTTTGTCTTCAAAGAGAAAGATGAGGCTGTCCTGTCAAGACAGGATATTGTGAAAAAATTGCCCCGCCCCTTTACTGTTGGTGGGACAGCACGGAGGGAGAGGCAAATGGTGTTCCCTTGCAATTTGAATGCTTGGAACATTGAATAATGATGAAATGATTGAATGATTGATGGAATGATTGCTGCATGTTTTAGCAATGTTTTAACCTACTGAAAGAAATAAGATTTTTTGGCACTGCTCTACTGTTTTAGTAATTTCTATAATATAGTATATCTCTCATTCCCTCTCTAACCATCCCTCTTTCTATCTATCTATGCATATCTCTCTCTCTCTGTCCATCTATCTATCCCTCCCTATCCCATCTCGTTCTATCACCTCTCTCTTCATCTCCCCTTCTCTATGCAACGGCCCTATCCCCCACTTGATTGACTTGACTTGATTCATTGATTGCACTTCAAATAATAAAAGTTGTTTACTTTGTTAACCTAACATGTTTTGTGTTGGCTCAATTTACCCCACACAGTGGCTCATCTTACCCCGTGCATGGGGTAAGTTGAGCCACTTGACATTTTTTTTTCAAGAGGTAATATCACTCTAACCATAAGAGCTTATCAATTATTTTTTGCTCAGATAGTAACAGTACACTTTGAAATTTGGTATGGTGTGTAGACTGGAAGCAAAAATGGCTTTAACATGTAGTTATGATGAAAAATGTAAAAAGTGGCTCATCTTACCCCGCTCTCCCCTATGTCAAAGCAATGGCCATAAACGAGGTTCGTTGAGACCTGTGCGAGACATCGTAGGACGGAAGTAAAACGTACAGCAGAAATCAAAGTGACCAACATCTGTCAAAAGACGCGCGCGCCCTCTTTCGAATGCTGATGTAATCAAGCCGGAAGTTTTGTTTGTTTTGATAGCAATCAGGAAAGTTTGAAAAAAGTAGGCAGTAATCGTCATTTAAATTCGTTTTTGTGCAATATTTCATTTGGAAAACAGTTTTCAAAATGGCGGCACTGACACCTGGCTGACACGTCATGTTTCAAAGTCTCGCACAAGTCTCGTGAAGATCGCGCGGATAAGCGACGCCTGCCGTGGACCAAACGAACTAAACTCAACATGGCTAAAAACCGAATAGGCCGATAAGTATAATATTTAATTGCAATTAGTTGCCAATACGAGTCATGATATAAGGTTACTAAAACCGAAAATGTAAGTGAATAACACGGTAATTAAGAAATAAAGCAAGTTTAAAAATGACTTCAGTTCTCCTTTAAAGGATATGGGACATGGATTTTTTTCTGGGCATAATTATGTATAAAGGACATAAGAAATGCCATCTAAATCACTGCAGGGCGTCAAAAATGTGAAAATCATCACATTATTCAACTTTTTTTATACATCAGCGTAAAACAAGGATTCGTTAATTAGCTAGGTGGTCACGTGACCCGTGATGTAACAAAAACTTTCCAAGGAGCCAGCGCTTGGGAATCTAATGTAAACAGGTTACCGAAATGGACACCATCGACAGTGATATTCCCGATGTTTCACAGAGATGTGAAGTTAGACCCTATCAATTCGAACCGATAGCTGGAAATTCACATGAACATGGATCTTGTCTTTACTCTGACGGGTCAGATGATTCTGAGAGTGAGAGTTCATTCAATCCCCATGAAACTGAAAGCGGTCGGCTCGATAACACTTCCTGGTAAGTTAAAAACAATTCTGCTCAAAGGCTAATGATCTGTTGAAAGAAGTATTATTTTTGTATCATACATTGAAAGTTCGGGGTGGCACGGTGGTGTAGTGGTTAGCGCTGTCGCCTCACAGCAAGAAGGTCCTGGGTTCGAGCCCCGGGGCCGGCGAGGGCCTTTCTGTGCGGAGTTTGCATGTTCTCCCCGTGTCCGCGTGGGTTTCCTCCGGGTGCTCCGGTTTCCCCCACAGTCCAAAGACATGCAGGTTAGGTTAACTGGTGACTCTAAATTGACCGTAGGTGTGAATGTGAGTGTGAATGGTTGTCTGTGTCTATGTGTCAGCCCTGTGATGACCTGGCGACTTGTCCAGGGCGTACCCCGCCTTTCGCCCGTAGTCAGCTGGGATAGGCTCCAGCTTGCCTGCGACCCTGTAGAAGGATAAAGCGGCTAGAGATAATGAGATGAGAATGAGACATTGAAAGTTCATCATAGATCTAGCTAAAGTCCGTTGCAAGCTATTTTTTTTTTGCTGATATTTTTCGAGATTGATTGAGATACAATGCTTCCAGAGTCCATTTACAGAAGTAAAAGCAAAACAGTAAACGATAGATAATAAAATTACATAAAATAAATGGGGAAGAAAAATAATAAGAATTAAACAATTGTAGAAATAAAATATAGAATAATAAAATTAAATAAAAGTTTAAAAAAAACCTCTTCTACAACTTCACCACAACTCTTCGATTCGGTACGTAAACAAAGAAGGACAGATATAAGAGTAAATGAGTCAGAATTATGATAATCAATAATTGATACACCCAAAATTATAATACTAATCCTTACCTCGGCTTTCAGACGCTTAGCGAATGCACCTCGTGGTGGCCGTAGCACTTCTGGTTTCACTCCGCCGTCTTGTTCCTGAATTGGGACGTTGGGAACGGCTCCATCTTTAAGTAGCCTCTTAAATTTGGCTTGGCAATTAATTTCATTCAGTACCTGAGTATTAAAGTTGAAAGAATCCTCTGTGAAATGGTCCGAACACAGTTTGTGGGAAACAGTAGGTGCAAAGTTTTTTCTACGGCAGTAGTGAGCCCACACTTTCCTCAGCTTCGGGTCCTTGGGGAATGCAAAAAAACTTACTCCAGGGCATTTCTCATTGGAATTATTGCAACCATAAGCAGCACAATACACTATGATGTCCAGTGTATGATGTCCAATGTACTGTAAAGACTATAAAAACAATTTTCTTGTCATCCACTTCTCCATTCATCTACTCGCTTGTGCTGTGCCCGAAAGTTTTTGTGACGTATGATCACAGCGGCTTTTCTGGTTGTAGAAAATGCATATTGGAAGTCGAGCAGAAATGCCATATAATCATCACGAATATAACGATTTTGCTGAATTTAATAGATGATTTTGTATTTGTTGATGCAATTAATTCATATTTTTAATGGAAAGAAACTGATATAGCGTGCATTTATGTTTCATGTCCCATATCCTTTAAGGCAATGATTGGAACATGTAGGAAAACAAATAATCATTTGAGTAAAGTCAGGTCATTGTATAATGGTTTTAACAACAGACATTGTCACAAAAAAGCAGGAAAATATATTTTAAACATATTCATTGATCCCTAATGAGTGAGCCTCAGGTGATGGTGGCAAGGAAAAACTCCCTGAGACATCATGAGGACAAAACCTTGAGAAGAACCAGACTCAAAAGGGAACCCATCCTCGTTTGGATGATAACAAACAGCATGATTATAAATAACTTGCTTCTAGAAGTGTGTCCTATATAGTCAAAAAGTATAACTGTGTAACCAGGAAATTCATTATAGTTTTAGCATGAAGTCTGTTTTGTTGAAGTTCATTGATGGAGATTTTTCATGACAACTGCAGTCTGAAAGTTATCGTGGTGACTGTTTTTTTTTTCTGGGACCATCAAAGCAAAACTGTTTGTATTTATTGTCCAGAGCCATCTTCTAAGTGTATCTTTAAGGCCAATTTATGCTGACAACCCAGTCCTCGCAGATGGCGTCGCAGATGGCGTCTGTGTAGCCCCCCCCTTCGCAGACGCTCTGCGCGCACCTTGCAAAAACTGTGACCACCGCAGAAGCCTCGCAGACAGCGTCGCAGACAAGAGGGCTCTGATTGGTCCACTCTACATCCGCTGTGCATGCACTTCCGCTTCCCTACTTTCCCGGTTTGGTTTGTTTTCACGACCGCCATTTTTAAAAACACGAGCGAAGATGGAGCAGCACGAAGAGCGGTTGATTGAGGAAGTGAGGAAGTACGTACATCTATACGACTCCAGTTCTAGTCATTATAAGTAACCGGAGGATAAACACTCCACTAACCACACCCACCAACTACTCCTAGCGATTTCGCGACTTCACGCCCCCTTGCGTTGTGGCGGTGAATAACATCGTGCACGCCTTTACTCCCCGCTCAAAGATAAATTACAACTGTCTGCGAAAAGCTATCTGCGAAAGCCTTGTCGCAAGAGCATGCAGAGGCCCTTAGGCTGTTCATATGGGGCCGTCCTCCACAGGAACAAAGGATTAACCTCATTAATTAAGCGTATGGGAAACGAGGACCATAGGTTTCTCCCATCTAAAAACAGGTGATGGATTTTTTTAAGCAACAATGTCCATTTATTTAATATTCATAAAAAATACTTTATTTGTTTGCCTTTATTTTAATTTCTTAAATAGAAAGATTGATTTTTTTTCTCATTAGGGTTTAATGGAAAATTTGCGTGTTTAAAATTTAATAATTCATCTTTAGTAAATAAAAAAAACTGCAATCTGACAGCTTGCCAAAATAATCAAGCTCATGGTAATAGAAACTACAGCGTGTGTCTATAAACCAGGTGCTGTCGTTTTGGCATTCCTCAGCAAGTGCTAAATAAAGAAAGGACATTTTAAACAGAAAACGTCCTTCGAAGATGTCAAGTAAAATGAATTTCATACATTCAGACACAGTTGGAATCAGCTAAAGTGCTGGACTTTGTCACTAAAGTAAATTCAAACCAAATAAAATAAAATGCACACTAGTATGAATTGGACTAGAAACAAACCAATTTGCATTTCATAAAAGAATGCACTTCATTTTATGAGCTCATGTAGATGATATAGTAAGTAAGACAGGGGCAGCATGGTGGTGCAGTGGTGGTTAGCACTGTCACCTCACAGCTAGCAGGTTCTGCTGGTCAACTGGAGCCTTTCTGCATGGAGTTTACATGTTCTGTGTGTGTTTTTTTCTGGACATTTCCTCCTCTCACAGTCTAAAGACATGTAGATGAGGTCAACTAGCTACTCTTAATTGAGGTTTTTCACCCACGTGACCAAGTCATGTGATGCATCGTTAGGCTGCCATTTTGGACGTCACGGCTCGAATCAGTTTGAATGCGAGGAAGGCGACAAACGAAAAACATAAAAGAAAAAGGAGCGAGATGCAGAAAACACCTTCACTATCCAGCGACGTAGGGCATTTACAGGGCGAGCAGAGGGAGAGGGATTTGCAAAAATTGAGGTTAGCAGGCTTATGCCGCTTTTCCACTACAAACGCGGCTGAGTCGGGCTGAGCCGTGCCGTGCTGAGTTGGGCTGAGTCGGGCTGAGCGGGGCTGTTGGAGTTGCATTTCGACTACAACGGCGCTGAACCGTGCTGGCTGGAAGTGGGTGGACACATTGGGTGGAGTTAGCGAAAGTGGGTGGACGTCAGGTGATGTCGTTAAGCAGCGCAAACAGTGACATCAGTGAGCTTTTAAGCGGTAGTCTCACGACCCGAATAGTAAACAATAAACATGGAGGACATGGAGTCGTTAGTGTTGCTGGTCTTGGTGCTGTGGCTTGTTGTCACCGACAACGCCAACAGATACTGGCAAGAGCGTATAGATGAGGCGAGGCGCATAAGGCTTCATAATTCTCGTAATTCGTAATTCTTCTTCTTCCGGGTTTGCGGTGTTTACAGATCCCAGCGCGCTCGCGGGGCGTGTGTGAGCATGTGAGGACACTCCTCCTCACCAATCAGTGCACAGGGGAGTGTCTGCTCACGCCCCCAGCCTCACTCAGCACGGTTTGGCTCGCTTCAGCCCCACTCCAAAACGGTGCGAGTTTTAGGGGCTAAGCAGGGCTGAAGCGAGCTGAGTCGTGCTGGTTTTTGGTAGTCGAAACGCGAGCCGTGTCGGGCTGAAGTGAGCTGAAGCGAGCTGAAGTGAGCTGAAAAAGGGTAGTGGAAAAGGGCCATTAGAGAACGAAGTTTACCTGCTTCCACCAGGATTGTTCACTGACGTACGGAAGTACACGAAGCCCTCGTCTTTACCTGACTTCGGCCCACGTGATCTGTATACCTATGTCGTTAAAAACCCATCGCCATACACAGGTATTGATCTGAAAGCGTATAAGAGTTTGGATGCCTACAAATATTTTGTGTCAGGCTGGGTAACATGCCTACATCAGCGGGTTGTCCCTGGAGCCGGTGGTCGCCATCTTATTACAGCTAAGGTTTGTTCACATTTTCATTTACTTTCGGTCCTCAGGATAAACAAAATGTTATTAAATGTCATTGAAATAACTTCTTAGTCTGTTGAGACATGGCCCGTTATAAATTTGCTGTTACCAGGCAATGACCAAGAACTGTATTATTAGGGTCGGTGTCTGTGTTGTAGCAGTGCACTAGCAGCTAGCTGTTAGCACTAGCTAATGTCAACAACAGTAGCTGGTATGTTACTGTAGCAATGTTTACGTTCAGTCATTTTGATGACTGTTAAAACCTTTCAGTCTCAAGTTTTTCCTTTACTGTATTTACTAGTTTACTGTAATTATGATCCGGCAGCTATTTACACCGGATCCAGTGTAAATAGCTGCCGGAGCGCGCTCCGGCTTGCTCCCCCTCAAATTAAGCAGCGTGCTCCGGCTTGCTCCCAGAGCGCTGCTTAATTTGAGGGGGAGCAAGCCGGAGCGCGCTCCGGAACCTCGGCCGGAGCACTCCGGGAGCAAGCCGGAGAGCGCTGCTTAATTTGAGGGGGAGCAAGCCGGAGTGCGCTCCGGCAGCTATTTACACTGGATCCGGTGTAAATAGCTGCCGGATCATAATTACAGTAAACTAGTAAATACAGTAAAGGAAAAACTTGAGACTGAAAGGTTTTAACAGTTATCAAAATGACTGAACGTAAACATTGCTACAGTAACATACTAGCTACTATGTTGTTGACATTAGCTAGCTTGACCTTCAAAATGGCGGACACCGGGGTGTCACGTGACCCTGTGACGTCAGGTGAAATACCTCAATTGCTCATCGGTGTGAATGTGAGTGTGAATGGCTGTCTGTTTCTCTCCCTGTGTCCAAAATCACTCACTATTCACTAGATATTGGACCATTTTGTAGTGCTGTCCGAATGTATAGTGAGAATTATTACACCCTGTAATAGTGGACTCATAGTATCCCACAATGCATCGTGAAAAGTAGTGTACAACTGATGGTCACTAACCAAGCAATATATCCCATCATGCATTGTCGTCATGCTGAAAGAAAAAAGAAGTGTGTTGGGGTGAATGGATGGAGGAAGAAACACATTATAAATGGACATTCAAGTACAATGAAAAATAGTACAAGAATAGAAGAAAGCTAAAATAGAATAAGACAGAGAAAATACAAGAATAAAAGTTACGGTGCAGAGAGAGGAATTAATCAAAAGCCCTCAAATTTGATTTAATAAAAGGCAGTGGCGAAGAAGAAAGAAAGGATTCAGCCTTGATTTAAAAGAACTGAAAGATGCAGCAGACACAAAGTACTTTGTATTGATGATTAATGTAGGAAATACGCTCAGTATAATATGGATTTATCACAAAAATATATGCATGTATTTATTATTTTCAAAACCCAACAGCCGACTGATCTGGCACGTTTTAATTGTGCAACAGTAATGATGTAAATAACGGCACAGCAGAGTAGTGTCCGAAAGTATTTTTTATTTTTTTTTCATTTTACCAATAAGCTCACTATAAAGTCCTTTATATAGAATTCCCGAGATAGTGAGTAGGGAATAATGAATGAGTTAGTGATTTTGGACACAGCCTCTGTGTCAGACCTGAGATAGATTGGCGACCTGTCCAGGGTGAGCCCTGCCTCTCACCCGAAGTCAGCTGGGATTGGCTCCAATTTACCCACAATGGATAAAAAGTCAAAGTCCTTCCCGTACCAGGACTTGGTCTTCCCAGGCAGTCTCAGTACTAACCAGGCCCTTAAGGCACATTGATCACATAGCCCTCAGCTTCTCATCTATAGATAGTTTTCACTGACATCACGGCATTCCGGGGAACGCCCTCCAGCCGCCATCTTGTGGGGCAAACAAAACGAACCATTGCCATTACCGGCTACGTTATCTCAGACGAATTTATGAAGTTATATAGTCAGTTTTCTAAAATAAAGATCAATGTCGGCAAAATCAAGCAAACAGAAGTATATAGATACATTAGATGACATCTCACAACAACGGTATGCAGCCAAACTGGCCTTGATTGGGGGAATTGACCCCTACGAAGTGGACAAAGATGCATTTTCAAGTGAGTATGCAGGGCTGCCAAAGCCTGAAACTGCCAAAGCCTGCTCCAAAGCCTGAAACTGACTTCATCAAACTTTAAAGGCTGTCTGATATATACAACTTTATATATTCACAGCGCGCCTTTTGTCGGATGCTGCCTTTTTCACGGCTGAATCGCGCAGATCCGATTTTTTTTTTAGGGGGGGCGTTGGAGTGTCTGATTATAATTTCAAAGTAAATTCTGTATTAAAATTACTAAATAAGCAAATCTGTTACAGTCCATGAAACAGGAAGTATAAGGATGAGAAAAAAAACAGTTTAAATCGCAAAGCTGCGCACATTTGCGCAGTCCTGCACACCGCTCGGGCTGCGCAAATGTGCGCAGCTTCCCGATTTAAACTGTTTTTTTCTCATCCTTATACTTCCTGTTTCATGGACTGTAACGGATTTGCTTATTTAGTAATTTTAATACAGAATTTACTTTGAAATTATAATCAGACACTCCAACGCCCCCCCTAAAAAAAAAATTCGGATCTGCGCGATTCAGGCGGCATCCGCCAAAAGGCGCGCTGTTTGCATCCCAAACACAAATCAAATCATACAGAATAGACCTAAAATGTTTTTCAAAAATGACCCTTGCGTGAGTGAAGTGACAAGTTTCAAATAGAAACGTGACAAACGAGCGATATTAAGTGTACATTACAATGTAAACGTACACTCAGCGGTTCCAGTTAGGCATTCTCCAGAGATTGTTTACATGATGTTTTGGTTTCCAAAAACAAACCTAAACACAATTGATTGTTTATTTAAACAACTTACCACTTATAAAATGATCGGAGCAGACTTTGCTGTGTTTGGAAGGCTGATAATCCTTGCGGTTGATTCTTGCAAGCCATAGATTTCTCCTTTGTATGCTGAATTTCTTTGTTTGCTCGCCTTCGTGCTCCCGTACAGTGGGAATTCCATAAAAGCTCCGCTTGACTTCATCATCTGACCTATTACGACAGCTGTGAATACAACAGGTGTGCACCACTGCTAGCTTTAAATAGCCTGCTTGGGTTCTTTTGAAGACTTTGTACTCGTGCGTTACAATGTGTGCTCAGTCACCCGTACAGTAAGCTTGACCCGCAAGATGGCCGCCACTAGGGAATCCTGACTCTGTGACGTCATGTGAAAACTATCTATACAGCTAGGGTTATGGGGGGGGGGGGGTCCCCTGGTAACCACAAGAGTTTGACTCCCCACTCACATCTGTATTGCAGCGTGCTTTGCCAAACAGCAGTAGGTACCATGGTATGACCCGAGTGCGAGTAGAACTCACGATTGAGAGGCGGACATGCTAACCACTAGGCCAACTCACAGTCCCACAAAAGATAAGAGGTGCAGAATATGAATTAATTAATTAATAAGTAAGGTAACTCATCGGATGCTAAAAACAAGGTCAACAATTCACACACATACTGTGCCACGAGCCTTTCTGTGAGTCATTTTCATAAGAAAAACATAGGATTCTGACAGGGAACAACAGCTGAACTCTGACCTGAACTCTCTCTCTCTCTCGCTCGCTCGCTCTCTCTTTCTGCAAAAATACTCACCTTCATACCCGTTTCTAAACTCTCCCTCACACTTTCCACTCACCTTGTCCTGATCTACTTCCCAAAACTGGACTGTGCTGCAAGGTGCACAGTATTTACTGCCCTAGATTCTCTCTTTTCTTCCTCTCACCCTGAGAAAAGATAGAGCTTAAGAAAAACAAAACCCAATAAAGCAAGAGGACAGAAATAGTAGTAAATATTAAAAGCAGAAGAAGTGAGAACATGAACAAATGATACTGTAGCTCAGGAGTTAAAGCTCTGTTTTAGTGACTGAAAAGGACTGCCAGCGAGATACTTCTGTGCCCTTAAAGGAAAAATCCTTCCTCAACGTCTTGCATACTAATCTTTATAATTAACATGTGATCTCCAGTGGCATCCATGAGTTCAAGAAATTCTAAGTTTAAACTTCTTTCACTGACATGTTGGACTATTTTCTCTTTGACTTACAATTGTACAGGTTCCTATATTATCCACAAAGCTACCGGGTGATAGTGGTGCCAGCTTCATCTCTGAATGAAGATGCAGCGACGCTTTAGTCTTTTAGTATGTCCAGCTGTCTGACCTCCTCATCTGTACACCAGGGGCGGATCCAGGAAAATGGAAGGGGGAGGGGGCGTCGACCCTGTAAGGCCGGGGGTCTGCAGTTTTTAAATGCCCGGAGATGCATTTTGAGCTGTCAGAGACATGTTGTAAATGAAATCTCTTAAAGAAAATGACCATATCAAAAATATCTTTTAAAAGTAGGAACTTACAAAACCGGTTCGAGCCCCGTGGTCGGCGAGGGCCTTTCTGTGCGGAGTTTGCATGTTCTCCTCGTGTCCGCGTGGGTTTCCTCCGAGTGCTCCGGTTTCCCCCACAGTCCAAAGACATGCAGGTTAGGTTAACTGGTGAGTGTGAATGGTTGTCTGTGTCTATGTGTCAGCCCTGTGATGACCTGGCGACTTGTCCAGGGTGTACCCCGCCTTTCGCCCGTAGTCAGCTGGGATAGGCTCCAGCTTGCCTGCGACCCTGTAGAACAGGATAAAGCGGCTAGAGATAATGAGATGAGATGAGATGAGAACTTACAAAACCATTTTATTTGTCACTGAAAATGATATTGTCAGAGTTGCAGGTACGTATATGCGTAGAACATAATTACAACTGATATATGATATCACTTACAGTAATGCTTTTGTGGCTGAGGACTACAGTTGACTTGCTAACTTTAGGACTGTAGTTGTCATGAACAGTTTTGCACTCAAGTTTCCATCAATGAAAAGTTATAACATCAACAAAACAGACTTCATGTTAAAACTGTTAAAAATGTTATAATCATGTTGTCTGTTATCACCCAAATGAGGATGGGTTCCCTTTTGAGTCTGGTTCCTCTCGAGGTTTCTTCCTCATGTCGTCTGAGGGAGTTTTTCCTTGCCACCGTCGCCACAGGCTTGCTCATTGGGGATAGATTAGGGATAAAATTAGCTCATGTTTAAAGTCATTCAAATTCTGTAAAGCTGCTTTGCGACAATGTCTATTGTTAAAAGCGCTATAGAAATAAACTTGACTAATATTGATGAAAGTTGCATTGTCCAGAAGTGGACAGTAACAAAGTGCATTTACTTGAGTATTGTACTTAAGTACACTTTTTGAGTATCTGTACTTTACTTGAGTATTTTTTTTTAAACTTATGACTTTCACACATTTGAAAGGCAAATATCGTACTTTTCACTCCACTACATTTCTATCAAGGTCCTCGTTACTCGTTACTATGAAGCAGCTTTGAAAGTGGATGTTTTTCCCTTTTCTTTTCTAAAACGTGATGTTTTTTTCACAGGTGACACTGAGACAGCCGGTCAGTAATCACTAGGGTCACGTCACGTCCACAGACTGGATAAAATCAAGTTCAGTGATTTCTCAGCAGCGTTATTTAACACGATTAGTTGATGGCAGAATGGAAGGAGGCGGTTCTTCTGGAGAATGCACACACTCATGGCCATACCGAGAACCCATGTTTCAGTTTTCTGAAAGGATTAAAGAGTCATTTCATTTTAAATGTTTGCTTTGTTTGCCTAAAACAAACCACATCACGGCCTACAAAAGCTCGCCCTCCAACCTGCGGAAGCATATTGAGGGATATAAACATTTTATTCCAAGAGAAAGCTTGCAATGAAGTTGTCTGTGCTTTTAGAGCTAGCGATAACGTTGCAATAGCTATGCAGTCTGGTTAGTCAAATGACTTTCTATGGATTTACCTGCCAAGTTGCCATCGCCTTGTCCACGGCTAACATTTACACATAGCTAGTTAACTTGGACACTGTTAGTTAGCATGTAAAAATGGAGTTACGCTAACATGAATAGCGTTAACTTATCTGAAGTCCTTTCAGAAATATGTTTTAGCATAATCTTGCCAAATAAACAGAATGTAGAATTTTTTCTTTTCTAGTAGCGTTAGCTACCCAAGATGATTTCGAGTTTGACAAGAGTTTGCCAGCGTGTCAGGTGGAGCTTCACTGACTAGCTAGCTTAACGTTAAACCACCATGATGGCACAGCATGCGTTCATTTTGTAAATCCAGTCGGTTGCTTCAGAGGCATTGGGTTTTGTAAGCGTTGTGGCAATAATACAACGATGCATTGACAGAAAATGTACTTTTAATACTTAAGTATTTTTAAAAGCAAGTACTTCAGTACTTTAACCGAAGTAAAAAATCAACTGGAGAACTTTCACTTGTATCGTAGTAACATTTGACTAGTGGGATCTGTACTTTGAGTTAAGTAATGAAGTTGGGTGCTTTGTCCACCTCTGGCATTGTCATATAATGCATTACCTCATGACCCACTACAGCATACTACACTGACCACAAAACACCTCATATCAATAAATTATTACTATTTTAGCAACCGCAATCTGAGCTCCTGCTCAGGACATTCAATGAACATCTAAGACAGTGAATATACCCAGGTCAACTGAGACCACTTAAGACAGAACTTAACCCTTGTATGATGTCCAGGTCTGTGGGACCCATTTTCATTTTTTATCAAAGGAATGATGATACGATTAATTATTTTTTCAAACTCAGACTCATCAGGGGGCGGCATGGTGGTGTAGTGGTTAGCGCAGTCGCCTCACAGCAAGAAGGTCCGGGTTCGAGCCCCGTGGCCGGCGAGGGCCTTTCTGTGCGGAGTTTGCATGTTCTCCCCGTGTCCGCGTGGGTTTCCTCCGGGTGCTCCGGTTTCCCCCACAGTCCAAAGACATGCAGGTTAGGTTAACTGGTGACTCTAAATTGACCGTAGGTGTGAATGTGAGTGTGAATGGTTGTCTGTGTCTATGTGTCAGCCCTGTGATGACCTGGTGACTTGTCCAGGGTGTACCCCGCCTTTCGCCCGTAGTCAGCTGGGATAGGCTCCAGCTTGCCTGCGACCCTGTAGAAGGATAAAGCGGCTAGAGATAATGAGATGAGAATGAGACTCATCAGCTTTGGCTCATTTTCTGTGAAGAACATATATCAGAACACATTTTCGATGACCACACACTGTACACCCCCCCTACACATTTATATTACATACAGGATGTTCGGGTCCACTGGACCCGGGGCTAATAAAAGTGTGTACCTTCACTCCGTCCTCCTCCTG
The DNA here is from genome assembly GCF_027579695.1 of Neoarius graeffei. Lineage (NCBI taxonomy): Eukaryota > Metazoa > Chordata > Actinopteri > Siluriformes > Ariidae > Neoarius > Neoarius graeffei. The sequence goes on along the minus strand of NC_083590.1, from coordinate 26,855,136 downwards.
TCTGGGCCTGCTGTTAGTGTGTGTGTTAGAGTGAGAGTGAGAGTGAGTTTTGTGTTTCTGCCCCTGCCGTTCAAGCACTGACACCCATCTGCTCTCACAGTCCTGTTCATCTTACCCTCTGTCTTGCGGAAACCAAGACAGCGGTTCCTGTAAATTGGGGGCGGGACAAAATAAATATAGCTTTTCCAATGTGGCTCCTTATCACAACTGATCAAGATGGCCAAAAGATTCTCTGCTCAGATAGCCTTGCAAATTATTTTGGAAGCGAGAGAAGCTTTTGATCATGATGTAGAGGAAGACGTTTCAGAATGTGAGGATCACATTTCTGAAAATTCAGAGTCTGACAGTGACTTTGAAGAAGAGTTAAATTAATCAGTTAAATTTATAGACCGTCTTTTTCAAAACCCAAGGTCGCTTGACAATTATAGGGAGAAGAAAAAAGTCCACCAAATAAAGGTCAGGATGTCATTCCAATGGTGTAGCAGCCACAGTACCACCAAAAGGCACACGTAAACAAGTTCCACACCGCCTGCACAGCCGCAGCGACGACGCCGGGCAACATCACTCAGAACACCATGCCATGGATCCACAAGGCGAGCACAGACGCACTGCCACGCAGAGCACTGGTATGTCCCAAACAGCCTACACAGCTGCCACGATGCCACTGAGCAACATCGGTCGGAACATCACGCCAAGCACTAAAGCACCGCTGCACAGAGCGCTGGACAACCACGATGTTAAAATGAGCAACGAGCTCACTGCAGTCCATAGCAAGGAACACCAGGCATCACCCACGGTGAACCAAGGCCTGGAGGGAACCGACACCCAAAACTGGGTCCGGAGCTACACCACTATTGGCGGACAAAACACTCAAACAAAAACAAACATCAAACTACACACACACACACACCAAAAAAAAATTGAGATGAAAGGATGAGATGGAGCATCAGCCAGTCCCAAAACAAAGACGAGCATGGGGATGATGTGTTGTATGGACTGACATGGTTACTGTACGTGTTCAGCTTGTGTTGTGTAAATTGAACTGAATGGGTTAAATTTCTCATGAAATTCAAAGAAAAAAAATGTTGTTATGAAAAACCTCGCTTCATTTGTAAATTTGAAGATAAACATCTTTTTTCCACTCATACCCTGACTATAATTGATTTTCTTTTTGTAAAATTACATTTTATTAAAAAACAAACAAAGAACAAGTAGCACTTTTTTAAATAAATGTAATCCAAAGGTAAAGGGCAAATATGCTGTTTATATGGCTTGTAATTGGGGTGAAGTAAACATCTGTTAAGTATTCAATGTAAAATTGTTTGATTGTGTTGAATTTAAAACACCAAAATGCAGCGGCTCCACCAGACCCACCAACACTGGCTGAGTAACAAAAACACAGTGCTGAGCGTAAATGAGTCCACCCCCTTTGAAAAGTAACATTTTAAACAATATCTCAATGAACACAAACAATTTCCAAAATGTTGACAAGACAAAGTTTAATATAACATCTGTTTAGCTTATAACATGAAAGTAAGGTTAATAATATAACTTAGATTACACATTTTTCAGTTTTACTCAAATTAGGGTGGTGCAAAAATGAGTACACCCCACAACAAAAACTACTACATCTAGTACTTTGTATGGCCTCCATGATGTTTAATGACAGCGCCAAGTCTTCTAGGCATGGAATGAACAAGTTGGTGACATTTTGCAACATCAATCTTTTTCCATTCTTCACCAATGACCTCTTTTAGTTACTGGATGCTGGATGGAGAGTGATGCTCAACTTGTCTCTTCAAAATTCCCCATAGGTGTTCGATTGGATTCAGATCAGGAGACATACTTGGCCACTGAATCATTTTCACCCTGTTCTTCAGAAATCCAACAGTGGCCTTAGATGTGTGTTTAGGATCATTGTCATGTTGGAAAAGTACACGACAACCAAGGGCATGGAGTGATGAGCAATACATCTGTGAATTCATGATGCCATCAGTGAAGTGCAGCTCCCCGACACCAGCAGCACTCATGCAGCCCCACATAAGGACACTGCCACCACCATGTTTCACTGTAGGCACCAGGCAGTTTTCTTTGTATTCCTCACCTTTGTGACACCATAAAGTTTTGAAGCCATCAGTTCCAAAAACATTTATCTTGGTCTCATCACTCCAGAAGATAGAGTCCCAATAGTCTTTGTCAGCATGGGCCCTGGCAAACTCTAGGCGGGCTTTTTTGTGCCTGGGCTTTAGGAAAGGCTTCTTTTGTGAACGGCATCCATGCATGCCATTCCTCTGCAGTGTACGCCGTATTGTGTCACGGGAAATAGTCACCCCAGTTTGGCTTTCTACTTCTTTAGATAACTGCAGTGAACTTGCATGCCGATTTTCTTCAACCCTTCTCATCAGAAGACGCTCCTGTCGACGTGTTAACTTCCGTGGATGACCTGGACGTCTCTGTGAGATGGTTGCAGTTCCAGCTTTCTTACATTTTTGTACCACTTTTGCTACAGTATTCTGACTGATAAGTAAAGCTTTGCTGATCTTCTTGTAGCCTTCACCTTTGTGGTGTAAAGAAACTATTTTCTTTGGGGAATTCTGAAGAGACAAGTTGAGCATCACTCTCCATCCAGCATCCAGTCACTAAAAGAGGTCATTGTTAAAGAATGGAAAAAGATTGATGTTGCAAAATGTCGCCAACTTGTTCATTCCATGCCTAGAAGACTTGGTGCTGTCATTAAAAATCATGGAGGCCATACAAAGTACTAGATGGAGTAGTTTTTGTTGTGGGGTGTACTCATTTTTGCACCACCCTAATTTGAGTAAAACTGAAAAATGTGTAATCTAAGTTATATTATTAACCTTACTTTCACGTTATAAGTTAAACAGATGTTATATTAAACTTTGCCTTGTCAACATTTTGGAAATTGTTTGTGTTCACTGAAATATTGTTTAAAATGTTACTTTTCAAAGGGGGTGGACTCATTTACGCTCAGCACTGTATGAACGCCCACAAGGGTTAATACCAAGATAACTATAAACAAAGACTACAAGGGCTGCATGTCTATAATACAAAGTCAGTAACTGCAATCTAAGATCCTGAGTCTAACACACTGAGATAACTCTACAATGATTGTGTGAGTTGCATGTGAACAAGTCCTGTAATGAATACGAGCAGTAGCCGGACAGCCGACACGTGTGTGTACGCAGTAAGCCTGCTGCAGCATGTTATCATTTTCTCATCTCATCTCATTATCTCTAGCCGCTTTATCCTGTTCTACAGGGTCGCAGGCAAGCTGGAGCCTATCCCAGCTGACTACGGGTGAAAGGCGGGGTACACCCTGGACAAGTCGCCAGGTCATCACAGGGCTGACACATAGACACAGACAACCATTCACACTCACATTCACACCTACGCTCAATTTAGAGTCACCAGTTAACCTAACCTGCATGTCTTTGGACTGTGGGGGAAACCGGAGCACCCGGAGGAAACCCACGCGGACACGGGGAGAATATGCAAACTCCGCACAGAAAGGCCCTCGCCGGCCACGGGGCTCGAACCCGGACCTTCTTGCTGTGAGGCGACAGCGCTAACCACTACACCACCGTGCCGCCCTGTTATCATGTTGGCTTGTGAACATTCATGTTCACGATACCATAAACATAAAAGGATGGTGCACACCCTTTACATGTAGTCTACAGTGCAGTCCAGGAATGCAGGATGTTATTATTATGTCGATGCACGAAGTTCCGGCATCCTGTTCAAATCCAACAGGACTCGCCCTGCTTACTTTTCACTGCATTTGTATCACGAGTGAAAAAACCTAAGCTAGGACCTACTATTAAATATAAACTTATACCATAAACTCTTCAGCTCAAGCCCACATAATGATTTATTTTTTTAAACCTTATTAATTAAAAAACTGACCGGTATATCTCATAATATAAGTCATAATTACAAGTCGCCATGTACTAAAACTTTTTTTTTCTTTTTTTTGACGTCACGCCGGGTGCGCCCCCCCAAATCCATGCCAGTACAATCTGCTTAAACAGATCAGCTTCAAAACTTCAACTTTGATGCTAATACTGCCATCAAAAGAATCAGGTTTAATCGTCTTGTATATCCCTAACTAGCCAAGCAGAGCCTTGGGTGGTATGGTGGTGTAGTGGTTAGCACTGTCACCTCACAGCAAGAAGGTTCTGGGTTCAAGCCCAGCAGCCAACAGGGGCCTTTCTGTGTGGAGTTTGCATGTTCTCCCCATGTCTGCGTGGGTTTCCTCCGGGTGCTCCGGTTTCCCCCAAAGACATGAGGTTAGGTTAACATGACGCAGCTATAGCTTGAGGTTGGGCTGAGGTGCCCTTGAGCAAGGCCCCTAACCTGCAATTGGGCACTGTAGCATAGCACTGTAGCATAGCTCTGGGTATGTGTGTGTGCTTATTGCTCACTTGTGTGTTCACTGCTTCAGATGGGTTAAATACTGAGGTTAAATTTCACCGTGTGCTTGAGTGTACATGTGACAAATAAAGGCTTCTTGGCTTGGCTTGGCAGCCCAACTGATTCATATAGCTGCATTGAATTCTGGGACTTTGAGTCCAGTGTTTGCTGTCTCTGCTCCTTCTACACTGGATTTCTCATTAGTATGACATACAGTGTCATAGTGAACCAGAAAAACCTGACAATTATCATTTATGTTTAAGATTGGGGGGTCTGCTTTTAAAAAACATTGTAATGAGCTAGCAATATCCTTCCGTGACATCAATGCCAACGTTTCCCGAAAATGCCGAAAACACACCATCAAGCAACAAATCAGCATGAGAATCACTAATCATATCACAAACATTTCACTATAAACATATTTAATGGGTTTCAGGGTGGACTTTTCCTGCACTGGGAAATTCTCATTCTGAAAATTTCTCTTTTATTTTTCTCTTCAAAATAACTGACTGTGCATCCATGTGTGACCATCAGTCATATGGTAGTTAGAGTTTGTGTGCGTTGAAATGGTGCTTTGGGAGGGGGAAAAAAAGAGCCAGGAATTCTCTGTGGACCTGCCTGAGCATCACGAAGAGACAAATTAAACTTCACACCAATTTCTAAACTCACACACGCACGCACACACACACACACACACACACTGATCTATTTGCCAAAGCTCAACTGCTCTACGAGCAGCAATACTTCCAATCCCCAGAGGATTCTTTGCTCTTGACTGTCTGAGAGCCCACCCTGAAAATGTCATGCATCCGTTCATTTATTTGTTTTTCCAATAAAAAGATATATTAACACTAATTGCACATTGATCTGATTATCCATAAAGACTTGTTCCCCTCTGGATAATTCATTACACATGTAGTAGTTTTCAATTTGTTCTAACACACTCCATTTGCTTGTACTGAGAATGAAAACAAGACTGAAGCATGGCTTATAGTGAATTAATCCAGGATATGAGCTATATTTATTATATGAGGAAGATTTCACCATTGTTGGAGAAGTACGATATTGATTGGTCATGTATGCCATAAAAAAAAGCAGCTGATGGGCTGCGATTTGTCTTTGCCAAGAGACTTGAGGTCCCAGATCAATTATGCAAAAATCCTCAACTGCAAGAAGAGCTGTGTCAGAGGTTTACCTTCACTTTCAATTAGTGTCGCAGGTTAAAGCTGGGTTAGTGAGTGTGTTAGGATTTAAACCAGATGAACATGCAAAGTAATGGTGCTGGTTTGTGTATTATTTGAATTACTCATTAGTGATAATAATTTTTAAAATTGCCGTTCATTTAGCCAGTAAGAAAAACAAAACACATGCATGCTACGATAGCTAGGTGGCAAAAAAGAGAAAATGTTTGGAGGCAATGGGAAAGCCCTTGACATGGTGAAACTCTACATGACATACTGTAGTTATGAATGCACTCACCGGCCACTTTAACAGGAACTTGTTCTTAATTCTGAGATTCCTCCTCTTGGCTGCAGGACTGGAACCCAATGTGGTCTTCTGTTTTCCGTTGCATGCTGAGATGCTTTTCTGCTCACCACGGTTGTAAAGAGTTGCTATGAGTTACTATATCCTTCCTGACAGCTCGAACCAATCTAGCCATTTTCCTCTGACCTCTCTTATCAACAAAGCGTTTGTTTCCACCCACAGAACTGTCACTCACTCAGTGTTTTTTTGTTTTTCGCACCATTCTGTGTAAACTCTAGAGACTGTTGTGTGTGAAAACCCCAGGAGATCAGCAGGTTCTGAGATACTCAAACCAGTCCATCTGGCTCAAACCAACACCCATGCCACAGTGAAAGAAAGTCACACTTCACTGTGAGATCACACATTTTTCCCATTCTGATGTTTGAACATTGTGAACGTTAACCGAAGCGCTTGATTTGTATCTGCGTGATTTTATGCATTGGGCTGCTGTCAAGGGATCAGCTGATTAGAGAACGGCATAAAAGAGCTGCAGGCGGATGGGTGTTCCTAATAATGTGGCCATAGAGTGTCATTTGCAGGATGAAAGCCAAGGAATGTTAAAAAAGTAAATAAAAATGTTTTCACTTTGTTTGGTGAAATATATTAATGTTTTGTTATAGGCAGAAAAAATTCCACCAAATATTTTCTTTCTTTCTTTTTACCTTTTGTTAGAATTTTTCAGGATTTGTGGCTGAGGCAGATGCAAACATAAGCCATTCACAAGCCAAGTGCAAAACGAACATCTCATCTCATTATCTCTAGCCGCTTTATCCTGTTCTACAGGGTCGCAGGCAAGCTGGAGCCTATCCCAGCTGACTACGGGCGAAAGGCGGGGTACACCCTGGACAAGTCGCCAGGTCATCACAGGGCTGCACATAGACACAGACAACCATTCACACTCACATTCACACCTACGGTCAATTTAGAGTCACCAGTTAACCTAACCTGCATGTCTTTGGACTGTGGAGGAAACCGGAGCACCCGAAGGAAACCCACGCGGACACGGGGAGAACATGCAAACTCCACACAGAAAGGCCCTCGCCGGCCACGGGGCTCGAACCCAGGACCTTCTTGCTGTGAGGCGACAGCACTAACCACTACACCACCGTGCCGCTGCAAAACGAACAAAAAAAATAAAAATAAAAACTCAAGACTGGGAGCATGAACATGAATTACGAACATGAGAAAAGCACACACTGGCAACAGATAACACAACAAACACTAGACAAGAAAACACACACACACAGGGGCGCCGCCAGAAATTTTGGGCCCCATGAAAGATTAGAATTTTGGGCCTCCCAACTTTGCCCACCCTCGTCACAATTGCACTATTGTCATTATTTGACTTTTGATAGCCCATGGACCTTGAGTTTGTGACTTTGTTATTACATTTTATGTATAAACCTACCAGGGACTAGATGAAAACTGGTCAGTGACTAATTCTGGTGCATTTACAATCACAAATGAAAATTCAAGATTTTGCCACATGCTTTCTTGTGCTAGGACAATTGGTAGTGAAATGTGTGATGTGACTGCTAATAAATCATAGAAAAAGTTTTCTACCCAGCATCAAAATATTTAGGGCACCCCATTAGTTATGAAACTGGTTATTAGCACTAGTTATTAGCACCAGCATAATGTAATATTTCATCTTGTTTATCACACAAGTCAGTTCAGTTATTAAAATGGAAAAAATGTCACTGTACAAACTGTAAAAGTGTTCTCTTGATAGGCTAATCCAACCACGTTCATACTGTTCATTTACCATTCGCTAATATTTTGAACACACATGTGAGCGATAGCTACCTTTCTTTGGGAAAAACTGAGTGACCAGTTGCCTGCCTCTCCGGTCCCTCTCAGCTTTCAGCTGCCTTTCTTTATGTTTTTGACAGCCACTCTTCATATTTAGCGATCATAGACTGTACGCACTCCACTGCTGGCTGGCTGCTGCACCGCGACACGGCAGCAAGTAGCGTTGCACTGATCAGCACACAGATTTAACGCATCGCGCTTCTACCAGAACTGGACCGTACCATTTCGCAAAAGGGGGAGGGTTAAATGACAATATGTTGAAGAACTCAAGAAATAGACAACCTTGTTCAATTAGCTCATTTTACCAGATGGAATATTGCATTGTTGTTATTTCAAAAGTCTTATTAAAATCATTAAAAGCATATTATCAGCCCCTTAAAGGGCCCCATGGCAGTGCTGGGCCCCTAGAATTGTTCTAACCTTTCCCCCCCTGGCGGCGCCCATGCACACACACACACACACACACACACACAAACCCCCCAGAACATAAATAGTAATGTTGCTTGTGTGCAATAGAGAAGAGGTGTGTGTGATCAGTGGTGCATGTGACATGGTCATGTGATGTGCTGGTGCTGATGGGTTTTGTAGTCCTGCACCAATATCAGATGGGTTTTCCCATCGCAACACGTTACAAAAAAATGTTACAGGATCATCTTAATTATCAGGCCATTATACAGAATTTTGAAAGAAGTTTGTGCCAGCTAAATTGAAACAATCATCATCAGTGCACTGTCAGGAGATCACAAGTTCGAATCCCTAAAATGGCACCGGCATCTGTGGCCAGGAGTCCGAAACAGGAAAAAAAAAGGCTGTTCTCTTTGTATGAGCACTGCAGACTCTTTTCTCTAGTCAATCACGCAACACAAGCCAATAATAGTCATCTGTGAGCTCATGTATGTGGAAGATGGTAGATAGCACTTTCTTCGGAGTATGTTACACTGCCCTGTGATGCAGCATGAGCAGCAGTTTGAAAACATGCAGTTGTGTCTCGGAGGAAGCACGTGTTAGCCTTAGTGTTCATCCTCCCTGGTTCTTAGCTGGTGGGTAGGAATTGGCCAAACTGGTAGAAGTTTGGAGTAAAAAATGTATACATTGCAGAGATGTCCACAAGCGCTGGTGATCGGCGGTTTTCTCCACCTACACAGCAGTGGCAGCTGGTGAAAAAAATTCTTGGTGGGGCTGGTGTGCCAATAGATTTCCCTGCCTAGTCCAGGAGCCCGATACAGTCCAGGAGCTCGTTCTGAACTGTCTTCGAAGTGCCTTTAAATACGGTTGCATTTTCAAGGTGTTCCCTCAAGTCCTGATCAATGGATGCCATTAAGTCGACTAGACCTGTGAAAATTCCGGGATTGTCTGAAGAATCACTTTACCCTTAACGAAGAGACAGGAGGCAAAGTTGGAGGTGGCGGAGTTGAGGATGTTAAGGTTTGCGATGGGAGGTTGGACAGGATAAGGAACGAGCACATCAGAGGGACAGCACATGTGGAGAGCTTGGGAATTAAGCTAAGAGAGATGAGACTGAGATGGTATGGGCACATCCTGAGAAGAGATGCAGAGCATGTGGGAAGGAGAATGTTGAGGATGGAGCTGCCAGGCACACGAAAACGAGGAAGGCCAAAGAGGAGATGCATGGATGTGGTGAGAGAGGACATGAAAGTGGCAGGTGTGATAGAGAAGGATGCGGAAGACAGGGAGCAATGGAGATGAAAGATCCACTGTGGCGACCCCAATCAGGAGCAGCCAAAAGAAGAAAAAGAAGGAGTCTGAAGAATTACTTTCATCATGTCCCCGCATTGCTAGTTCAAAAGCACCACAAACTTTAACACAATCGATGAGCTTAGATAAAATATGACGGTTTTTATCTACCTTTTCATTGTGCCTTCTTACAGCAATGCGGTGCCCATCGTCTAGCTGCACCGCTATGCTAATCCTTCCAAGCACAGCTAGCTTTACGCAGTTTTCCATGTGAACGCTTGATCTTTCCTGCTTCTTGATGCATTCGGAGAGGTGCTTTAAGTCAGTTTGTCCAGACTGTGTCCACATCAAATCACACCTGTCACTTTTGAAAAGGATGCAGGGGAAACAAAAAAGTGCACTGGCTGTTCCACAGCCTGTCAGCCACGACTTACACTGGAACCAACTCCTGCAAAAAGTCCTGTTGTAGGCTTTAACTTTCTCCTTGGTTGGCTGGGTGATGTTTATTTCGGGCTTGTCGGGTCCGAGCTCCTTAACACGGATTTTTTCCACCATTGTCCTTCTCGCGAAAGGGTAGTTCAACAAAGATCTCACCGAATTTGGTGGAAGCTGCCCCTCAACTGTCGTCGTCACCATCATCTCTCTGACTGACCGACCCGAGACCTCAAGTTTATCACCATAGCAATCCAAAACTTTCCCACATTTTCTGTAGCAGGGGTGAAATTTCCAGCGCCCCAAAACCATTAAATTCGGCAATGCTGATTGGCCAAATATTTATTATTTTTCCCTAGCAACCATACACAATTGGCTATTTCGCTGCACTTCTGGGGCGCTTTGACGAGCGCCCAAGAAGAGATATGATACGAGTCTGTCGGTGGAAATTCACTGTTGAATGAGAGTCAGTTGGTGGAAATGTTGTTTAAATAATTCAGATTGCATGTAGGCACACACTATTAAGTAAAACTGACATTGATAATAAAATTTGTAATATATATATATATATATATAATATTTTTCCCCTCCACATCTGGGAGGGCGGCGCCCGAGCGCCCCCTATGGGCCAGCCGCCACTGCTACACAGACGGTCTGAGCCAGCTACTCGATTCCAGAAAAAAAAAAAACTCGCCTTTCAATGTTCAAGTAATTTATATCATCTCTGCTGCCCATAATGTACTGCAAATCCAATTATTTCACCACGAAATTGTCTTCGATTCAGATTCCGGCATGACTGGAAGCAACGCCATATTTGTTGATCAAATCTCGTGCTCTGATTGGCTGAGCCAGACCACGTGACCATGCCGTAGCATATGTAGTTATGTTACAGAGTCAGGCAGCGTACTACAGAGGGTAAGTGAGAAAGCCAAGCACGCAGACATCTGATGGGAAATTTCATATATATTTTGCAAGTATTTTACAGAGAAATGTTTAGTAATTTGTTAACTGAGAATGCACCAGAAGGCATGTAAATTTCAAAAATTTCTGGCTTCACCGCCGCAAATTCCAGAGCTGCCTACTATTTTTTTTTTTTTAGCCGGCTATTTCAGATTTTCTGAAGAACCATGATGTTGTGAAATGTGTATTGCTTCAGTAAACAGTACCTTTTTAAAATCACGATAACAACCTGTGCTACAAATCACAATATGTGAAAACACACAAATGGCAAGATAACATCAGCAGTTTAACTCACTCCTCTCATAACCTTATATACGATGCGTGATGTGAATTTTCTCAGAAATGACATGAAGACATTTGATGACAAATCCAACACTAATAAGGACTGTTCAGTATTAGTATTAGTATTAGTAGCAGTAGTAGTAGAAGTACATCAATCCACTGGATGTGTCTAAGATGTTTCACAAGATGGCATAACAGCAATGTAAGCAGTTTTTTGGCACACATCAGCAACTTACAATTGTGTTGTAACACCTTCACCCCTGCTGGGTTACACCAGCTCACACCTTCATGGAATAAAATCACGATATGATGACATAATGGAATGAAACATGACCTTCTTGTCAGTAATGAAATGCTTTTCTTTGCTTATATCAGCATGTAGGGAAGTTGGGGTCGGGTGCAGGGGCATCCATCATATCGTGTACCAGGAGGGTTTGGTCCACTGCCAAGTTAATGCACTGGACTCAATGCCCTAGACAGTTTTGCTTGGACTGCTTACTTGTGGTTCCTATAAACTTCCTATCCTTCCTCTCCAGTACATCACACCTGCTTTAGGACCTTGCTCAAGCATTTTGGTGGTGCTGGTATTGAAACCCAACCTTCTGATCAAGCAACCCAGAACCTTATCCATTGATCTGTTCAGGCTGCATCTCTCCCCTGCTTCCCTGCCCACTGTGTAATCACGTATTGGTCTTAGCTGCCTTGACCAACCCAAGCTGTGTGCTGTCTAGCCTGGTCATTATGACTTAGTGTTAGCCGTCGGGGTTTTATTTTTCTCGATGTAGTTGAACTTTGTCAGCCCATTTGTATGGTTGGCTTGTTTCCCTTGGCTGTTTGCTGAGTGTTGGTTCTTCAACAGAATATTACACTAAGTGTTATTCTGTCGCTTGTTCAGTTGACACTAGAACTTTCTTGTCTAGAAGTTCAGCACTTCGTGTACCTGACTTTTGTACTTGTTGTACACAGAGGTGGACAAAGTACCCAACTTCATTACTTAAGTCAAAGTACAGATCCCATTGGTTAAATGTTACTCCGATACAAGTGAAAGTTCTCCAGTCAATTTTTTACTTCAGTTAAAGTACTGAAGTACTTGCTTTTAAAAATACTTAAGTATTAAAAGTACATTTTCTGTCAACGCATCGTTGTATTATTGCCACAATACTTACAAAACCTAATGCCCTGACCAAAGACAGAAATGTGAATTCACAAAACAAACACACGCTGTGCCATCATGGTGGTTTAACGTTAAGCTAGCTAGTCAATGACGCTCCACCTGACATGCTAGCAAACTCTTTTCAACTCGAAATCATACTGGGTAGCTAATGTTACTAGAAAAGAAAGATTTCTACATTCTGTTTATTTGGCAAGATTATGCTAAAACATATTTCTGAAAGGACTTTAAATAAGTTAACGATATTCATGTTAGCGTAACTCCATTTTTACATGCTAACTAACAGTGTCCACATTAACTAGCTATGTGTAAACATTAGCCATAGACAAGGTGATGGCAACTTGGCGGGCAAATCCATAGAAAGTCATTTGACTAACCAGACCGCATAGCGATTGCGACGTTATCGCTAGCTCTAAAAGCGCAGACAACTTCGTTGCAAGCTTTCTCTTGGAATAAAACATTTACAACCATCAATATGCTTCCGCAGGTTGGACGGCAAGTTTTTGTAGGCTGTGATGGGGTTTGTTTTTGGCAAACAAAACAAATGTTTAAGATGAAACGAATCTTTAATCCTTTCAGAAAACTGAAACATGGGTTCTCGGTATGGCCATGAGTGTGTGTGCATTCTCCAGAAGAACCGCCTCCTTCCATTCTGCCATCAACTGATTGTGTTAAATAATGCTGTTGAGAAATCACTGAACTTGATTTTATCCAGTCTATAGACGTGACGTGACCCTAGTGATTACTGATCGGCTGTCTCAGTGTCACCTGCGAAAAAAACATCACGTTTTAGAAAAGAAAAGGAAAAAACATCCACTTTCAAAGCTGCTTCATAGTAACGAGGACCTTGATAGAAATGTAGTGGAGTGAAAACTGAAACATGGGTTCAGTATACATATTGTTCAGAGTACGATATTTGCCTTTCAAATGTAGTGAAGTTAAGTCAGAAGTTTCCAAAAAAATAAGACTCAAGTAAAGTACAGATACTCAAAAAGTGTACTTCAGTACAGTACTCAAGTAAATGTACTTCGTTACTGTCCACCTCTGGTTGTACATCACTCTGGATAAAAGTGTCTGCTAAATGCCTGTAATGTAATGTAATGTAATGGATGACTGAAATTCTTTTGAGAACAGTAATGAGTGAATTTCATATTAGTTCGACAACATTACTTTGGAAACAGTCTGTGCTATAAAATTGATCAGTATAAAGGCCAATTTATGCTGACAACCCAGTCCTCGCAGATGGCGTCGCAGATAGCGTCTGCGTAGCCCCCCCCCACCTTCGCAGACGCTCTGCGCGCACCTCCCAAAAATTGTGACCACCGCAGAAGCCTCGCAGACAGCGTCGCAGATAAGAGGGCTCTGATTGGTCCACTCTACATCCGCTGTACACGCACTTCCGCTTCCCTACTTTCCCGGTTTGTTCTGTTTTCACAACCGCCATTTTTAAAAACACGAGCGAAGATGGAGCAGCACGAAGAGCGGTTGATCGAGGAAGTGAGGAAGTACGTACATCTATACGACTCCAGTTCTAGTCATTATAAGTAACCGGAGGATAAACACTCCACTAACCACACCCACCAACTACTCCTAGCGATTTCGCGCCCCCTTGCGTTGTGGCGATGAATAACATCGCGCACGCCTATTACTCCCCGCTCAACGATAAATTACAACTGTCTGCGAAAAGCTATCTGCGAAAGCCTTGTCGCAAGAGCATGCAGAGGCCCTAAGTCTTCATTATCCAAAGTGGAGTTTAACTCCAAGATAATGACCTTTTAAGATCTCTTAACTCCGAGATACAGCACTGTGCAAAAGTCTTAGGCACCCCATTATTATTTTTTTTTTGTACAAACTTTGTGATAGTTTTTTTTTTATTTTATGATTTCTACATTATCGAATCAGTACAAAAAATATAAAGTTTTCCAGGACAATATGACAAAAAAAATGTTTCTATGTTAGTAAAGAAAGCAGCATTTTCCATAAGAGAGCACTTTTGAGATGAAAAAAGAAAACATAATGAAGGCTGCTGGGTTTTGGTGCAAAATGAAGAAGCGAGTGTGACAGTGAAAGTGTCCAGAAGAACTGTGGCTGGTTCTGGAAGATGCTCAGTAAAACCTACAGATCATTTCCGTATAAAACTGCACTCACTGGACCTCAGATTAGTATTTTTTTTTAAGCAAAGGGTCATCTCACACCAAATACTGACTTTGTTTCATTTAATAATGTCTCATCTCATTATCTCTAGCCGCTTTATCCTTCTACAGGGTCGCAGGCAAGCTGGAGCCTATCCCACCTGACTACGGGTGAAAGGCGGGGTACACCCTGGACAAGTCACCAGGTCATCACAGGGCTGACACATAGACACAGACAACCATTCACACTCACATTCACACCTACGGTCAATTTAGAGTCGCCAGTTAACCTAACCTGCATGTCTTTGGACTGTGGGGGAAACCGGAGCACCCGGAGGAAACCCACGCGGACACGGGGAGAACATGCAAACTCCACACAGAAAGGCCCTCGCCGGCCACGGGGCTTGAACCCAGGACCTTCTTGCTGTGAGGCGACAGCGCTAACCACTGCACCACCGTGCCGCCCATTTAATAATGTTTGCTGCGAAATGTTTATAGTGTTTTATTTTATTGTAGAAACATTTAATTTCATTATTTTTGAAAGCATCTCTGCTCCAGAGCATTTCCTTGCGTGTGCCAGCACTGATCACACTTGATGGCTTTTGGTGGCATGGCATTTAATTTCCTCTCATTGACAATATCTGGACAGGGTTAATACTTTCGATTATAAAACCCTTAGCTGGCAACTTCAGCTGGACCAATTTATCAGAACCACCAGCACTTTGATTTTCCCATTTTGCTTTCTTATACGCATCATAAGCACATTAGGATTGAATGACCAGTTCAGCAGAGTTCTTAAAATAGTCAATATAAAGCTGATAATGAACTTCTTCCACAATATTAGCCTTGTTGTGGCTCATTTTCTGCTCCTGTGAATGGCTCCACATGGATCCCTGAAAGATTTGGATTTTCCCAAATGCTCATCACAGGACTGTTCTTCACAATCTGCTCACACTGAACATCCTGAACATACTTTGCACTGTTTATCTTGAATGATTTATGATTTCTCTGGTGTCACCATGTTTACTTTTTCAAAAGCATTCAGGCAGGAAGGTGCATTATATGCTGTTAGAGTAGCGTTCAAGATTCAAGATATTTTTATGTCACTCACCTCATTCACTACAAAAACCATTCAAACCCATTAAGCTGTGAAGTGAGTGTGTTATATGAAAGTAAATTTGTGCAGCGTGTGGGACTGCAGTGTGGTGTTCGTCCTCAATACTGCCCATTAGTCACAAAGCAATGAGAAAGAACGAGAGAGAACAAGGCAAAGAGCTGAAGACATGCAGTCAGACAAAGACAAAGAGATGGAGATGGAGAAACAAAAAGAGAGATAAGGAAGGAAAGAGAAGAGTCAGCTTGAAGTTATAGCATGGGACAAATGATGGATGGGTGGATGGTAGGCAGACAGACAAAGGGGCAGATAGATAGATAGATAGATAGATAGATAGATAGATAGATAGATAGATAGATAGATAGATAGATAGATAGATAGATAGAAGAACTGAGAGACAGA